>NC_089653.1:8512500-9127500 GCF_037042795.1 Molothrus aeneus
TGCCAGTTTTCTTGCTGAACATATGCTTTACAGTGAGGCTTCTGCTGAGGTGAGATGGTTTTCAGCATTGCACTGTGTTTATTTTAAGGGCTGGTTGACTTAAGGGATTATTCATTATTAAATTAATATTGGTAGTTTTCTAGGGAAAAAAAAATAAAGCTGCCACTGAATTTATTTGGGTTTGAGCTCTCCCTTCAAAAGTGATTGTTTTAGATCTTCTGTGATGGTTTTAGATCTTCTGAATGATTACCTAAACAATTACCCATGGAGATCACAAATTCCTTTTGAAGGCTCGTCATTTTTTTCATCTAAACTACTCAACTCTGAGGGATTGTAAGTCTATTTTGGTTTAGTATTCTTGTTCACATAGCGTCCAGTTTATTAACTGGATAGGTTATGTGATAGGTTAGGAATAGTTGGTGTAGAAAGACAGTTTCCTTTTTTTGGAAGGCTATCTCCTTGCTTGGGTATTTTGATATTTTAATCTTGTGTGGGAGATTGGAGTGGAAGCATTAATAGCATGAATGAAGCATGGCCAGGGTTTTGTAGTAGTGTACTGATGTTAAGATAAAGAACCTGAAGGAAATATTCCTTAAATACTGCATTTTAATGAATTTCACTTTTAAATATGATTGCAGCTGGGAGATTAATTTTCTTATAATCAAAGTACTTTACTACATTTTGAAGGCTCTGCTCATTTTTGGAGAAGTGGAAGGGAAATTTAGGATTTGATAATCCCAAACTAAATTTTCACTGCCTTTAAGACTCGAGACCTGTTGGTAGGAGTACACATCCTTGTCCTTCCATTTCCTCGGTGTGCAGCTCCCTGGGGGAAGGTATGCTGGTGCACCTTACACAGCTGAGCAGGGTGTTGTCAGTGCTCAGCATGTTGGACATACAGAAGTGCTGTCTTAAGCTTTTAATGCTGCTGTAACATGGAATTGTATGCAGTGTGTGCTGTAATAGGTATTACATGTGTCCTTTATTTTAAGGTTGTGGACTTCTAAGCAAATACTATAAAAGGTAATTGTGAGATGACTCTGCATGAAGCTCTAGGTCTGTGCTAGTGTTTCTGGAGATGTTAGGTATGGATAGTGTCATTGAATCAACAGCTTATATCCTTTATCTTAAATTTCAGTCTTTAGAAATCACATCTGCCTTTCTTTGGAGGAAGAATAGTTTAAATACAATTATAAGATAAAGACATGGTTATTTAAAATGAATAGTAAGTGAAGAGAAATTTTTGCCACAGTATTTAAAATCTCCATTGTCTAAAGACAGTACAGCAGCATAACTTCAGACCATGACAGAACAGTTAGTTTATCGGGAACTAACTGAAAACTTGTCTGGTGATTCTTTAACTTATTTTTATGCTTCAGAGCATGTAATGTACTTGCTCATTGCCTATATTATAACAATTGCAACATTTCTTGACAATTGTCCTTTCATTTGCGGAAGCGATAGTATCAATGGGGTGCTGGTGGCCTTATCACAATGTATACTGATCCTGCAGAAACAGGGCTGGGGGCTCCTGCCTGGCCTTTGCTTTCACATCTTCTGTTGCTAGACTTGTTGAAATTGATGATGTAATAGACAAACCATAAAACATTCTGAAATATCCTGTGGTTTTTGTTGCAGGAGAATGGTCTAGAGAGTAGGTAGCATTTTAATTTTAATGTTGCTTCAGTTTAATTATCGGTGCTCTGTAAGAATGGAAATACATGAAAAACATTGAAAATAAACAAAACCCAGCCTATATTGCATAGCAAAATTCCTAATTTAATATGGTTGAGAAAAGCATTTTTGCTTGATTTATACCCTGATCAAGTACGTTAAAACCCTGAGAATGTAAGGCTTACTTAAAATTAGTATGTAAAATTAGGAACTTTGTATAGTATCTGAAAATTGTCAGTTAGAGAAGTACTGTGGAAAACATTTCCCTTCATGTAAAATACTTATTTGCACGTGAAGTTGAGCACAGATGAGTGGCCTGATTCCTCTTTGAAGTTGTGTTTCCATTTTGAAGAGGTGAAATAAATGTCACGGAAGCAGGACGTGGTGTGCCTGAGCAATCTTGTGCATCTAGGAAGTGTAACAGTAAAAGTACTGCATGTACACAAGTTCAGCCTGTGCCACTGGTGCAGTTCTAGACACATCTTGATGAGGCCTAAAATTCAGAGAGAAATAAAGAAGTGTTACTGGAAATAGCCTGCTTTGTCCAAAGGTGAGCATGAGGCTGAAACCCACAGTTTAATAGGGTGTGGATGTGAGCTGCAAACATTGAGTATTATCACAGTGCTCAGTAGATGGGATATCTCTAAGATACTGGGGACTGCAAGCCTGGGATATTACTTGCCAGCTGAGTCTTGCTTGATGCCTCCTGTATTTCTTGTCTTGCTTCTACATCTTTGCTTTGCCAGTAACAAATAATGTTGGTTCTTTTTTTCCCCCGGCAAGATGTGCATTGTAGAGCACGTCATTCCAGACATCTGTTCAAGGAAAGGAGTAAAATCACATGTTTTCTGAAAGAAACTGTCTTGATTTGAATTTATTTTGCTGAATCATCACGTGAGGTTTGGCAGATGTAATCCTCTTCTTGTCTCCCATCACTTTTTTGCAAAATGTTTTCCTGGTTTAAAGAAGAATATCAGCAACAGTCTCATATCTATTTCTGTAACCTTTTGTAACTGACTTCATCTAGCCTTAATTGTTTTGTAGAATAAATAGTCTATTTTTAGGGTTAGCATGCTAATTTCTACAGTTGAGCAAAGAGAACATAAAGTTGCTTTCCACACCGTGAGTGCCCTGTTGGGTAACAGGAAAGAAAAGATGCATGTGCTGTACTGAAGGCAATATTGCTATACTTGAATAGTTTCTAAATTGTATAGACGTATGGAAATTGTCTTTATATTAAGCCTCAAAGTAGTGCACACCCCCAGTTTTTCACTAGCTGTATTACACAGAAGAGATGCACTCCTGGCCATGTCAGGCTACACAGGGTTCCTGCCACTTCAGTGCCACTCTGCAGGGAGTAGAGTGGACCCATCAATACCGGCAGCCAGGAGGAACTGTGGATGGGTTGGATGTGATTTTAGCTTGCACGGGCACATCCCTGCAGCCCAGTGCTCTGAACAGGCAGTGTGACTATATTGTGCTGCTTTGGAACAGATGTCCTCAGCTGTGGTGAGGGTTGTAGTTGATACGTAGTTGCATTTGAAGTGCAGGTTGGTTCTCCACCACCTGGTTGGCAATTACAGAAAGAAGTTTCTGAAGCTTTGTCTCCCTTAGCTTAAGAGATTTATGGTAGGTAGCTTGTGTCTATGCTGAGACTTTTCAGGCTGCATCTATAAATATATCATTATATATTCCATATAGCTACAGAAATTACTGAGCTGATATTAAGCATAGTGCAGAAAAATATATGAAGCTTACAGACATTTTTTCATAAATTACAGTAAGTGAAACATAAATAAAATTGTGTTCTGTAGCCTTCTCTCACATGTGAAAGTACTGAACTGTGGGAGTTGTGGCACTGTGACCAAGTTGTTAAATGCTTGTATCTGTGAATATAATTGGGATCTCTGAGCTATGTGCAGTATATTATCCCTTCATATGAACCAAAACCAGAAGAGATTGCTGAGATATACCAGAGTACAGATTGCATCTTATTTGTTGACCTTCTTTGCCTTGTCATTTACTATGTTCATCTTGGCTTACTTTATGTTCTCTCTCTCTCTCATAGTGTGACCTTTTTGCTGAAAGGTGTGTTACATGTAAGGCTTCTCAAAACTTAGCAGCCCTCATAAAGAGGTGACAGGACAGTATCCTACAAAATACTCTAGTGCTTTGTCTTGCCTAAATAAGTTTTCCTTTGTGTTGGCACTGTTATTTATTGTGGACTTTTTGATATTATGAAGGCCCTAATGGAACAGAACAGAAAAGAAACCAGACAGAAAGCCCACCATCAAACTGCCACCCTTGAACTCTTTAATAGCACTGTGTTCTTGCCAACATCTTACCCTAGCACTAGGCTAAGAATGCAAGGATAAGATATGTCATGTCGGAGAAATGTATTTAAATGTGAAAGCTCATCCTTATAAGTGACAATGAGCAAAACCCAACAAATGGAGAGAGAAGAAAATGTCCTTCCGTTTCTGCTAGGCACCACCCCCAAATCTAAGCTGAAGGTGCTTAAGTTGTTTTACTTGCTACAACGCCCTTAATTTGAGGAAGTCACTGGGAGCACCTGATGGGTGGCAGATGGCTGTGCCTAAGGACTGTGTGAGTGAGGTGCACCCTGGGCTGGCTGAGGTGTTGTGTTTCTTTATGTAGCAATCCTGAAAAGATTTATCTAGTGCTGTTCTGGGGTGGTTGTGAGAAAGGAGGAAGTAATAAATGCAGACTGAGTTCTTTGCATCTGTTTGATGTGGCCCCTTTTTCTCTCTAGAGTAGGTTGATGGCATCTTGGAGTCATTGTGGGAAAAACATGTAGGCCCTGAAGAGGGTCTAAGCCACATGCAGATAAGAGACAAGCAAAAAACAGATTGGTTTTTGCAGATGTTGTAATTACTACTTAGTTACATTGGTAGATCAGAAAACAAAGCAAGATTTTGCATATTATGTTCTAAATCTGTTGGTTTCTGCCTCATCTGTCACGAGTTCCAAAAATGTGGAGGTCCCAGCTCAGTATGAAGCATATCAGAAAGGAACAGCTGAGGAAAGCAGTGGTCAGTGCTTTCTTGATTCAGGCTGTCAATGATGAACTGACAGACCCAAGGATGTTGTCATATTCTATTACTGAAGGTTAAGTAGAGACATAGGTCAGCTCACATGTAAGCTGTTTGGTATAAGTAGTGCTAAAGTGGGCTCTTGACAAGTAAAGACCATTTTGAGAAAGGGCTGGAAATATGTTCTGCAGCTGTTAGAGGAAGAAACAGAAGACATGATAGAAATAACAGGCTAGGAAGAGAGATGGACCAGCTTGTCCCGTGCTCTCTTGGCAGGAGCTAGAGGCGGATTCCAAGTGCAGACTCCACTGTCTGTTTCTGCAGCTGAGGGGATTGGAACTGGGATTTTGCTTTCTTTCTTTTATCTTTCCCAACTTTGGACAACTGTGCTGCACTGGTATAACCTTTCTGATTGCTGACAGAGAGGAGGAATGTCTACTTTCTCATGCTTTCTCTTGTTTTTATTTGATGTTTCTCTGACATTCTTTAGCTGTCAGAACTGCTCTGAAGTGTGTGCTCTGCGAAGGGGCAAGTTTGTGAAACCAGTAAGTGTTTGGTCTCTGCTGCAGCTCACAATGAAATTAGTAAGATATTTTAAGTTTCTTGTTGGAAATCACTCACACAGGAGGCTGGAATGACCTTTGTACATCTTTGTAAACAAAAAACGATGAGCCTTTAATTGAGATGGTGTGTTAGTTTAAAGGGATGAAATTATTTTCCGAAGCATGTTTATTTAAATCCTTGAGTTTAACTTTTAAACACTTCATCTGGATTTTTTTTTTAATTTCTGCACTGACCTCTTGGTATGACTGTGGTTGTTCAGAATAAATGGAGTTGAACAACCTTTGTTCATTTATTAAAAAGGGAGATACAAAACTGTGTTCAGTATTTCAGCTGTGCACTGTATAATAGTTATGTCTAATTAACATTTTGCTTTCTTTTCTTCTCCAAGGTGTTTTGTGTCTGTGTTATGGTCTTATAACAATACTTTATATTTCTGTACCTAAAAAAATTCAAGACCTGTATAGTGACTTGCTTTTATGTGTATATAATTTTAAATAGAGTTTTTTCCTGCCTTAGAAGTTACATTGTTGTCCCTGTCCCTCTTATTCTGTTGAAATTGTAGGTGAAGTAGTGTTGTGTGAGAGACTTTGTGTAGTAATCAGCAAATCTGATACCTCATCCAGATGCATACAGATATAATGCAAATTACTATTTCAGATCATTTAATTTTCCTGAATTTGTCCAGTATTTGAATACTGATAGATTAATGACCTATAAGTACCTTTTTTTGTTGTTCAGAAGTAATAAGGGCTTGGGAAAAAATATTGGCTCCTAGACAAGGAATATATTTTCCTGGCTAACAGTAGCTGTGGAAAGTGAAGAGTAAATGTTCCCAGAGAGAATTTTATGGCAGCCACCAGACTTCTTGCTGTTCTGTTTTTTCACTGTGGGAATGCTGGAAATGCATCAAAATACAGTTCTTCTGTCTGACTTTGGCTCTTGGCTACTATAGGTACGCAACAGTTTAATTTTAGTGCTTCCTGTGAGGCATTGTGCTCTTCTGGGAATTTTGAATGCAGTTTATACCCTTTCTAAAAAGAAAGGGAGCTGTATTTTAGGAAAATACAAAATACCTGGCAGTGTGGGTAGATTGCCTGACTACTTTGCTAAGATCTTGTTTAACAAAACATTAATTTGGTGTTTCCTTTATTTCAGTTGAGATAAGCAGAGTTTTGCTTTTAACTGATCTGTGTTTTTACAAAATTAGTTAAAGCTTATTTATTTTCAAGACTTCTGCTCGCTGCATCTTCTACATCTTTCTTAAATCCCCCTTGTCTGATACTTCACTGATAGGCTGTAAGAAAGTGTATGATCAACTTGGCTTTTTATTCCCTATGAAAGCAGGCTGAAATTTTATCCTGGAGTCCCTGTCATGTGAAAGACAAAAATGCTCAGCTGTCTTTAAATGTGGCTGTTGCCTGTGATTGAGCAATCCTGCCCTGCTAGTTAATATGAATAAGAGCTTCTTGAACATTTTTATTCTGCTGAGCTTCTCATCTAACTCAATAACTTTGTTTTTCAGTACCAAGATAAAGAGGAAGTTGTTCTATGGATGAATACTGTAGGACCCTACCACAATCGCCAAGAAACGTACAAATACTTCTCTCTCCCTTTCTGTGTGGGATCAAAAAAAAGCATTGGCCATTACCATGAAACCCTAGGGGAAGCACTTCAAGGAGTTGAGTTGGAATTTAGTGGGCTTGACATCAAATTTAAAGGTAAGTAATTCAAAGTGCATTTAGTCACTTAAAAAAATACACAAACTCTTCAAACTTGATCTTTTAATGAGAAGAACTGAAATTTTCTTGCTGCTAGCAGCTGAGTGTATTTTGTATGGTTGATTGGTACTACCACTGACTTTTGAGTTTACACTTCCATCTGTGTGCCCTTGAAGGAAAATGCTTGCAGCAGATATTGCTTCTGAAGTAACTGATATCATTTTACAAAGTAAAACTAAGTTTTCTGCGTATGAATGTTCGGTAATTTACTGGAATTAATGTCCTGGAATTACCGGTTCTGAAGATGTAATTTTTTCCTGTGATGATGAATACTTGTAGACTTACTGCAATTGCAAAGGAGTAGCAAGGGCTCAATATCTCAGAGTTCCATCTCAACACAAAGTTGATGATTGTATCCTTCTGATTACTGTCTAGTTTAGAATAACTTTGACAAATACCTTTGTAGTGCTGTCTCTAACTCATGCCAATCAGGCTGGAGCAGGATGAAGCTAGTTGTTGTTTTTTTTTCCTGTTGTTCCCTGTCCTCACCATCTTTCCATACTGTTCCAAAGAAGACATTTAACTTCTTTAGCAAATATATTTCTTGGTATTAAGGCCTGAGTCTTCTATTGCATAATTTCCCTCTGTGTGTCCTTTCAGATATCTGTAGCTAATAGTTGCAGAACTTCAAATAGTAACAGATTCTTTTTGCCTCTTGAATTTTAACATTTATTAATTTAATTCAGTTTATGTTTCTGTGTATCTTTTTTTCCAGAACACTGCATTTCATCACTAGGGCTTAACTGGATGGAGAACTTAAGCATAGTATCTCTTGTCTGAGCATTTACAGTCAGATGGGATTTAGTTTCTGTAAGCTGTAAATTTTTATCCAAAACTGGACATCTGTAAAATAAAAGAGCTAATGATGTTTTTGCTAGCAGTCGGATAAGTTGAATAAAAGATTTTTACAAAGTTTGTTAATATCTTAAATTCTTCATAATTTTTAAATTTGCATAGAGTTTGGAGTTGAATCTTTTCTTTTAAGAAAGAAAGAGTACCTGTACAAACACTGGGAAACAGTCCTACTACTGATTTGTTACACTTGTAGCATGCTGAAAATTTTGCTCAATGTGGGAGAAATCATCTTCTTGTCAAACCTCATAGAATGTCCTCAGAAACACAAAATGGAAAGGACAGTGAAGGCAACTGGCAGCAATTCAACAATTGGTGAAGATTAATAAAGTTTATTCATTTTTTAGAGGCTTAGAAGTTGTCATAAACCCAGTACAATTTGTATCCAATTTATGTATTGTAAAATTTGGATTTCATAGACCAGTCTCTAACATTTAGCATTTGTATAATGAATTCCTTTCCAGTTAGATTGTTAAATTGTGATGGTAGCTCAGTTTTTCGGTGACATTTTAGTGGTAGACCTTGTTCTATGCAGAAAGGATGTTCACTTTTATTTTTTCCCCTTGTAACTTGATTGTATCAGTGAAATTGAAAAAATATTTTTCTAATGGATGAATTTTATTTCAGTGTGATTGATATCGGCTTCAACTCTGCATCAGTGTTCCAGAAGTTGCTGCAATTAAATTGAAACAGGGCTGTTAGTGTTTTTGTGGTGATTTGGCTTTTTGGTTGGTTTTTGTTTTCCTTTTTCTTTCTTTTTGTAAACAGATAGAGGCTTGGTTGGTACCAATAGATTCATGTGTTCTTAATTAAAGATGCAGCTTGAAGGAGTGTTGAGTATCTAAAATCTGCAGCTGAAATAATTAAGATAATAAGTAATCAACTTGCACAGATTTTCTTCATGAATATGTGAATGATATCTAAGTTCTGAGTTTACAGGCATCTGTGCTTTTCTTTATGTGCCTTTGGCATTATGGCAAGATTAACAGTTGCAGGCATTTCTTTCTCTTTAAAGTATTGTATGAGTTTACAAAATTAGATTTGAACTTCATACTCTTAGGTTTTTATTCTCTAACGTTAGTAAAAGGGAAATAGAATTGTTCTAATAAATTAGCTTCTGCAATAAAAAATAATTCCCTTCTCAACATTGTTTGACTGGACAGCAGTAGCAGGTAAGCGTGAAGCTGCACGTTGTTCATCATATTCAAAGAATTGTTTAGGCTACAGCTGTTATTAGCTGAAGTACTAAACTGTGTAAGTAAAACTGGCACTTGAATCAGTAGGCATTGCCTGTATTTTTTGAACTAGAATAAAAACATGATTTTGCAGAAATGTGCCCTTCTGAGAGTGAAGGTTTTCACTTGCACTCCCATGGTGGTGACTGGTGGAGCAAATCTACAGTGTATTCAAGCCTCCATGAAGTAGTGTTTATTGTACTAAGTGGGGCATATGAAAGGATACGAGCAGTCAGACAAGATAGTTGGGTTTTCCTTTTGTTACAATATGAAAAATGTTCTTACATCACAGGTCTCAAATCTGTATAAATACCTGTGTGAAGAAAGAAATTAATTAATAACATACACTCATATTGTAATATAACTTCTGTGTTTTTGGTTGGCTTAATTATCTTGTCAAGCTAAATCTAGGATAATAATGCTTTTTAATTAATATGTCAAGTTCTTTACTCAAGTGTTTGAGTGACATCCTCTGTTACACCTGAGACCTAATAAATTATTAAATGGATTGAACATTGGTATCATGGTAACTTAAATTTGAAAATTTATTTTTGATATTACCATACTGTGCTGTTAGAGAAGATGAATGTAAAGAGGAAAAGGATGATTTAACAAAATTGCATTTTGTACTTCTTCCGAAATGTAAAAGAATGGCTGCTAACAGTGTGACTTAGGAATTATAGATAGGGAAGAATAACTTTCTGGGTGAAAGAGGTGGATTTATTTTATTTCCAAACGCAGCCTTTTGTGCATCCTTTGCGTTATTCCTATTTTTGTCTTCTCTCCTTTTTTTCTCTGTCTTTACTCTGATTGCTTTCTTTCTTCCTTAGGATAGTTACTTCAAAACTGCTGAGAACTTTGAAAAGTTTTAGGTTTTTTTACAAACATTATTCCTAGTCAGTGAAGCCGATTATACTAAAACAAAGATAATGTGTAAACAGTTTTAGGTATTTCTTAATAATTTCATACCTCTTGTTAAAGTTAGAGAGATCTCATTATCTGTTCAGGTGAATCTGTCATCAGCTTTTTTACCTTAATCTAGTGTGGGTGAAGCAGCAAAAGGATACTGTGGAACCTTTCCCTGTCCAGTATGTGGGAAGCCTCTGCATGCAGAAGTGTAGATTTCTGAGCACAAGAAATGTGCTCAGAAATCTACATGCATCTACACTTTCATGCATTTGCTTTAATGGTTCTTTTTAAAATGTCCTTTATTGTTCTCTACTTGAGGATACCCAAGAGGGCTTGGAGACTTCAGCTCTGTCCATTTCTCCATTTGATTTGCCTTCACTTTGAGCCAGCTCATTAATAAATCTTCAACTGTGCTTTAATTTTTTGCAGATGATGTGATGCAGACCACTTACTGTGAAGTTGACTTGGACAAGGGAAGAAGAGATGCATTTGTGTATGCTATCAAAAATCACTATTGGTACCAGATGTATATTGATGACTTGCCAATATGGGGTGAGTGATTTTGTGTATTAATGATTGGATTACACCTACTCAAGTCCTGTACTAGTGGGTTTCATGGAGTCATTTAATGACTAAGCTTTGTTACAAGAATTTCACAAGAAATTTACATGCAAGTCAAATTCACAAGAATATGAAGTAAAGTAGTAGAGGACATAATCTTAACCTGCACCATGGGAGAGTTAGGTTGAACATTAGGAAGCATTTCTTCACAGAAAGGGTGATTAGACTTTGGAATGGGCTGCCCAGGGAGATGTTGGAGTCACCATCCCTGGAGGTGTCTAAGGAAAGACTGGATGTGGCACTCAGTGCTGTGGTGTAGTTGACGAGGTGATGTTGGGTCATAGGTTGGACTCAATGATCTCAGTGGTCTTTTCCAACCTAATCAGTTCTGTGTGAAATAAGTTGAAGGCTTATTGCATTGAAAGAACAGTAGGATGGCTGTACTAGTGAAATACAAAAACAGTGAAAAGCTGTTTTGTTTCTAAAGCCCTGATTTAATAACAATAAGTTCTTAGGTTTAAATTTGTTCAGATGTTCAAGTAGGTGGTAATTAGGTAGGTTACTTGTAAGGGCCATGTTATTGTGATCATGAATAACAAGCTTATTTGAGAGTTGAAACTTTATTTTGCTACTTTTCTTTATTACTCATGCAAAAACTGTTTGGTTTAATTTTATGGGAATTTAGTGGCTGTTAACAGTGTTGCTTTGTTGTCTGTGTTTATATGGAGTTTTATTTTACTTACTCTTTTACAGTTCTCAGAATTTCTCTTGCTGAGTATTATTTACCTGGGTTTAGAAGTGCTTGTGTCTTGAATAATAAAAATGTGCGTATCTTTATTGCCATTGTCTCCTAAGGTCTCTGTGTTTTGTTGCTCCCTCAACCTGTGATCACTTACCTAGTAAGGAGTGCTCTGCAGATTGCACTTTGCACTGATAGCAATCAACCAAACTCTCCAAGGCCTAATCTCCCTGTTGTAGATATTTAAACTGAAAGGAAATGAAAAACAGCCGTAAGCTCTTTGTTGCCTGTGTTCTGTGAAAGAGGTAAACCTGCCCAAACTAAACCAAGTCCCACAGCACCTACAGAAACACAGTTCAAGTCATGCAAGAAAAGTTCTTTGATAGCTGGTATGAGTAATGCTATCCATCATTAATTCATTTTGACAAAGGCTGCTTTTTTTTAGCTCTTTCTTATTTTATTTTGTTTTAGAAAATATCTGTTAGATGAACATGGCAGAAATATTAACACTTCATTCATTTATTATTTATCTGGTTGTCAGGAAGGTCTGGGTTTGTTTTAATGTGTCTGTTTTTAAGAGATACCATTATAATGCCTGAAGAGAAGTACTTAAGTATTGATTTGGTTCTTTTCAGCTGATTTGTTTATTGTGTGTAATGGCTCTGTAGCCAGGCTTGGAGAAGACCTGAATTATTCTGTGTGACCTTTACTGTACTGCTTGTGCAATTGCTGGTAGGCTTTTTAAAAGCATGCATGAGTGACAGTTGTTGCTACAATATTTGTTATGGCTTTGGCCTTTCAGCAAAAGACCAGTGAATTATTTTTCTAGACTAGTGGCAGATATGTAGGGTTTGAATTGCCCAGGGATAATGGATGCTAAGCTGACTTCTTTGGAATCCTGTGTGGCTAACAAGTCTTGGAGGCTTTCTTTTTTGGAATTTATTTTTCTGGTCATGTTTCATCATCCAGAATGCCAAAAAACAAACATACCTACTAAATCTTTTACACGTGACAAATGTTATGCTCTCAGCTAAAAAATCTGGTTTCCTGTGATTGAGTGTTTTTAGTGTTTCCCAGTAGTATGCTTTTTATGCACAAGAAGTCAACTAGAAAACATGTAGAATATAGGTATCATCTTTCTAAGATACAAAGAAGCTGCTTTTGATAGTTTGGAACCAGGATCTCAAGCTGTGCTACATAATGGGAACTCCAGGATCCTAAGTACAGGTAATATTATGTAAGGATATAATCTGACATCAGGTGTGAAGGCAAGTGGTGCTGACAGTTTTGGTCTGTGTCTGCTGCAGGTTAGGTGAAAGTAGCAGGACTGCAGGTTGGTCAATATTAGCCTGACTTTTATTCAAAAAATTAAAATGAGTTCTTGGTGGGGGGCTGAGAAAGGAGTGGATGCACCTGAACTAATTAGAAGAGTTTATCTGCAAGTCTGAATTAGTATTTTGGACCTTTGTTTTCCCAGTACAGTGGAGAAAACTGGGAATATAGCTTATCTGCAATAATTTTGGTTTTCCTGGGTCTCTGTTCAGCAACAGAAATGTTTTGGGCTCTGAGTGCTGCTTAAAACTTAAAGCACTGAGACTTTCTGGTAACTGAACAGTTTTTATTTTAAGTATTTCTGTTGTGAATATGGCATGAATGATGCTGTACAAACTGCAGAGGCTGTACACATGCCTCTGCCAGCTTGCTGGTGCCTTTGAGTGTGTTGTGTAGACTTGTCTAGTACCATGTAATGTGGTGGCAGGTAGAGACACTGAAGAAAGCAAATATCTTTTGCTTGATTGTTGTTTCAGAGCTGTAACTATTTCTAAATAGTTACTAAATTTCAGTAATTATAATGAAGGGAACTGTTGGGACTGTTTAAGATAAATGGATATGGGTGTAAGATCAGAAGTAGTTATGATGGCATCTCTGAAATACTCTGAATACTGAAAAGGGTTTTTTTGGTTTCATGAGGATAGTGTCCAGAACTGGTTACCCTCAGCTTGCATTAAAAATAGCTTGTGCTGAATGACTTTTTTGTTACTGTGTGAAGGCTCTCATCTTGATCCACTTTATTTGGATTACCTATCTTGAGAATCTCACTGCCCAGCATGTATTGAATGTACTGTATGACCCAATATCCTGGTTTTTTTCATTGTTGCTTTGCATCTTGTAGCTGGATTAAACCAAAATCTTGTTCCCTAAATGTAGATGGCTGGAATCCATTTTTAGTGCTACCAAAATAAAGTTCTCTGTGAAGAGTGTAAAAGAAAAGGATTCAGATGGTGCTAATGTTTGCTGAGAATTCTAGGCAACTTCTCTTTAATTCTATTCTTAAAGCAGACCATTCACTTCCCTGGGCTCCACCAGATGCATTCCTGGCACTCCTCCTGTCTCCTGGCAAACTTTAGTTAAGTTCATCCTTTATGTTCTTTATGATTTTCCACCTTGCTAAGGCTTACAGCTACCAGACATATGCACAAACACTAATTCTCAAAATTCACCCTGAAAGTCCTCAAGCCCTGTAAGGACTACTGTATTTTCAGTAGAGACTAGGCATAAATTAACCTTTCTTAACTGCTGATAACTGAAGGTCATGACATCAAAGAGGGCTCTGTAAGGTTTACACTATTTTCTAATCTGAAAAAGGCAACAAGATCTTTCTAAGTGCATTCAGAAAAAATTATTCCATTTTATATTTTTTCCTGAATTGCTGTCCCACAGTGGAGAGAGAGACTAGGCTTAATTGTTTCAGGACATTCCCTAGCTATGTGAAGCACTGTGTTAGTTCATTCCTTCAGTGAGTGATTAATCAGAATGTTCTTTAAGTAGTTTAGAGGTCTGTATTGTCTGGATACTACCATGGGAACAGATGGCATGGCAGGTGCCAGGCTATATGGTGGAGGCACAAACTGGCACATATTTTGTGTAGATGGCATATACAAGGCAATCCTGACAGATGAGCATGAGTGAAAAACTTGACAGAAATACTACCTTGAAAATTAAAAAACACAGGTGATGCACAAAGGCTCTTCCTTCATATACCTGGTGCTTTGAGGTAGTCTCTTCCATATCCTTCACCTACTTGTTCTCCCATTCCCCTCAGCCTTGTGTATCTTGGGTGCTGCTTTTTTTGTGACTTTCCATTTTGTACATCTTGCATTTGATCTTTGATCTTGACATCAAAGGTGACACAGCCTGGGAACTTGTTGACTGTTAAACTTTTTATTTTCACCCGGCATAGCACAGTCTCTGGAATTCTTCTGTGGTAGATGAGACATTTTGCACTAACTTACTGAAAATTAAGAACCTAATCATAGAATGGTTTGGATGGTTTGAATTGGAAGAGAACATAAAGCTCATCATGGTACAGCCACAGCTTGTCTTGGGCAACCTGCAACCTGTACCATTCTCACAGTAAAGAATTTCTTCCTAATATAAAACCACATTTTTGGCAAGCATTGGAAACCTGTGTGCAAACAAGAGCAAAAACCATTTGTTGGGAAGTAAACTAATGAGGATTACAGAGAAAAAGTAAAATTCTTAAGAGGAAGAAAAACGAGCAAATAGATAGTTGGAAGATGGGAAATTGTAGAGGTCTTGGCTAAGTTCTGCTAGGAAAAATGAATCTCTATTTAGCCAGTTATTTATCTGGTAATAATTGCAAATAAAAGTAGAGACACTGTTGTTGGGTCTTCTGCAGTGTTTGTAGCTGCAAGCTTTTTCTTTTAATGTCATTACAAAATGCTTCTTTCAGTGACCCATGGATTGGAAGTGGAGTCCAGATATTAGAGTTGAGAAGAAAAGTATATGGTCTTCTGTGTCCTCTTGTTTATGATCCTTTTTCTCCTGGAAAAACTTTGTAATGCATGTTTTTAAAAAGTAAAGGCAAAATATCTGAAAAGCATACCTGTAATACATGCTTGCACTTGTTTTCTATGCAGGGATTGTTGGAGAAGCAGATGAAAATGGAGAAGATTATTACCTTTGGACTTACAAAAAACTTGAAATTGGTTTCAATGGAAATAGAATTGTAGATGTCAATCTGACCAGTGAAGGAAAGGTGAAATTGGTACCAAACACAAAAATCCAGATGTCATATTCAGTAAGTAATTTGGTGATGCACGTGTAATAAGAAATTCTACATGGTGAAATAACTCAAAAATAGGTACTTGTATACTATAATATGTACTGATATGTTGGGCTGTGTTAGAGGAAGATGCATCTTCACTCCTTCAATTATTCTGTTTTGTTGCTGAAAAACCTTGATAGATTTATTAATAACGAATGTAAAATTATGATTTTTGAAGTACTCCAAACAAACTGGAGCTTCTGTAATGTGCAGAAAAGTGTTTTAGTGGGAAAGGAAGATACCCTGAAAGGATGGAGACTAGAAGTATAGAGGACCCATGAGTAGGTACACATTGTCTTCATGTTTGGACTTCTGACCATTGTATCATGGGTTTGAACTGGATTCTCAGCTGGTATAAGAACCCACTGTAAGCCTTTATACTTTGCAAGCAGTTAATGTCAAAATTTACTTTGTTTTGCAATTCCAGTAGAAATTTCTTATTTATATAACATGATTTATAAGGTTTTAAATTTCTTTTTCTGAAGCTCTCTGATATGATATTGAGTTGCTATGATAAAAGGTAATGAATAAACAATGCTTGCTGGTTGAGACAGATGAATTTTTTCAGTTTTCCTCTTTATTTAGTTGATATTACTTAAATCAAGTGATGGTTCACTTGTCATGTTCAACACGTGTATAGTGAAACCATTTTTTAATGCACTGCTTTGCTTCCATGCGTAGATGTGAGCATAGGATTTTATTTCAGAAAATATTCTTGCCACAGTTACATTTCTTTTGTGATGAATAAGTTGTATAGTTTAAAGTGCAGATAACTGGATTTTGTATGTTCATTTTAGAATTACATTTATACTAATTTCCCTATTTTTGCTGCAAAATTGATAGTAGAAATTTCAGAATTTGCTATTTCAAATTCTACCATCATTGTGAAGTCCATTTGCTCTAAATTTTAAGTTGGACAGCAACTTAAAAGCTGAGTAGCAGCCAGTAATAAAAATAAAATAAGATATTCCCTTGAAAGACTTTTTAGCATGCAAAGCTCGGAACTTCTCTATCAAATTCTGTTGGCATTACTGGGCAATTGCTGGGATGGCCTGTGTGTGGTTTAATTCACAGATTGTCACTGGTGGATTTGTTCTAAACTGTGCTTCATTGTGGCAGATGCTCAAATGAGAAATGTATCTGCTTGAAACAATTTTGAAAGCTACTAATCTTGAACAAAGTTGTAATTTGAACTGAGGAACATTAATATCAAACCTCAAAGTGAGTAGTGCTGACATCTTGGGGTTTTTAACATGTCTCAGGACTATGGTGAGTGATTGGGGTGTTCAATCTACATTTATATGCTTCCTTCTATACTCAGTAAGAGAACAGCTGGTGTTCATTCTATGCCTGACCTGTAGATGCCAGTCTTTAAGAACATCATTCCATTATTTTTTGCCAAACCCCATTCATATTGAAGAAGACACCTAAAGTGGATGATTTTTAATATGTGTTCTGAGTTTCTGCATGTGAGTATAGCTAAAAATACTGAAAGGACCTTTTCAAATATAAACATTTCTCTCTTCAGGTGAAATGGAAGAAATCAGATGTGAAGTTTGAAGACCGATTTGACAAGTATCTTGACCCATCTTTCTTTCAGCACAGAGTATGTATTGTTCCATGACAGCCTTACAATACATCCCTTTACAATGGTTGCATTAGTTTAGATGTCATGCAATTTTTGGATTACATCCTTGAATTTTCATATTTTCCAGGTGCTCTGGGACAATAAAGCAGGGAGGTCTGACTATTGTTTAAGTGGCAATGTTGCTGCTAAAATAGGATGGCTCCATTCTTTTGGAGCGCTTCAATAAATGTGCAGGCAAGCCTCAAGCTTGCAGAAAATACATTGTAGTTCAAAAAAATACATTCAGGTGACCAGAAGCAATGAAACTTCAGGGACAGGACTGTGCAACTGTGTAAGCTGAATAAGTGCAGTTGGCCATTGGTACACTTCTTTCTGAAGTAAATGCAGAGCAATAAGCATTAACTAAGCCAGTTATCAGTTGTGGCACTATCAGTTGTGTTTAAATCTGTGGTTGTAATCACCTTAGGGGTAGTTGCTGAAAAACCTCACAGTACTGAGCTGTGCTGCTTTCTGAATGGAGGGACTTGCATTCTGTTTGGAGCTCAGTGAAAACCAGAAGTATATGCTTTTGAGAGCAAAAATAATGCTGCTGCACGTTTTCATCCTGTGCAGAGCAGTAATTCCTTTGGCTTCTCTACTTGAACCTCTTCTCTAGGAAGGCAGCAGTACATCATGTTGCCTTTTGCTTACCAAGGGAGCAAGCACAGCCAATTGTTCAAACTTTGCTGCTGCTTAACTAAGTTGTGATAGCTTGGTCCTGAGCAAGGCTGGCTGATAAAAAGGTTTATGAGTGGTGTTTCACAGGCTAATTTTAGTGTCACTCTCTGAAAATGTAGTGTTACTTAGCTGGTGCTGACAAGTCGTCCTTATAGGCAACAATTTATCATTATTGGAACAATTTGAAACACATTTACAGCTCTGAATTTTAGGTGTGTGTTTTCTTTTTGTAGATTCACTGGTTTTCAATTTTCAATTCTTTTATGATGGTAATCTTTCTGGTTGGCCTGGTGTCTATGATATTAATGAGAACTTTGCGAAAAGATTATGCAAGATACAGCAAGGAGGAAGAAATGGATGATATGGTAAGACCTGCATCCATGCTTTAAAAACTCCTTTTTTAAGGCTTATTGTTTTCCTGTTGTACATTCATTGTGTTAGCAGCTCTGAATGGCTTTCTTCAACTGGACAGAAAATGCCTTTTGTGTGTCTTGGAAGTGTTACTGGTTTTCTTTATAACATGCTTCTAGGTTGCGACCCAAAAATCTCTCTCTAGTCACTGTGTTAATGTTCATATCCAACCTTAGGATTAACTAGGTCCATTCTGACTTTGTAGTAGAAGCCTGATGTACTCCTAAGCACCTCAGAGGCTTTAGGGACAGGGAGGGATTCTGATAGATTTTATTGTGTCATACATTCAGGTAGTAATTTGTTGTCTTCATAAGCATCTGAAAAGTAAACTTTTCGATTTGATGCATTTAGAAGACAAGACACACTTCACTTGAAGTTGCTTTATTAAATCAGACCTTTTGTTTTTATGTAGCTTGTGTGTTTGTCTTTAATTGTCATGACTAGACTTAAAATTTGTTGTTGTTGTTCCCAGGACAGAGATCTAGGTGATGAGTATGGGTGGAAGCAGGTCCATGGAGATGTGTTTAGACCATCCAGTCATCCTCTAATATTTTCATCGCTTATTGGGTCTGGCTGTCAAATTTTTGCTGTGTCTCTTATAGTTATTATTGTTGCAATGATAGAAGATTTATACACAGAGTAAGTATAATTGTGCCATGTCTTCCATATATAAATGTTTAAGTGAACAAAATAATTACAAAAATTATTGTTCTAACTGGCCTGAAAAAAAGTGTTTGAAAGTCTCTAGTAGTAATCTGTAGATCAGATGTAGTATTAAGAAGTGCTCTTTTAATTTGTAATGAAACTTTATCCTACTGTTATCACGTTAGTCAATCTCCTTTGATTTTCCCTTTTAGTGCTTGCTTTTTGAATGATTTATTTTGAAACTAGTTTGTTGTTCTGCAGAATCACTAGTAGATAAAATATGGGAATTATATGGATTCAAAGGTACATATTTCACTCCTGGTTTCACCCAGAGTGACAAGATGTTAGTATATTTCTGGCCCCACCATGTCCTGTGAAGACTGAAATAAGAGTGTGCTCTGTTGTGAATAGTCCTGTTTTCTGCTGACAAGTCAGTATTAAGTCAGTCTTATCACAAGTCTGCTTGGGAATGAAAATGTAATTCTTTCAGTTCTTTTGAACACATTGTGCTCAGCCTGTGTTGATGTAAAATCCCCAGAAATACGTCCTGACCGGAAAGAATCAATCAAAAAAAAGAAATAATACTCAAGTTTAAATTTAACACACTACTTGTAGTTCACCTGTTTTCTTCCTTTACCTCTTAATTTGATTGAGATTTTTGGGTTACTGGGTGGACTTCATCTGCTTCTGTAGTGATTGTGTTTTGGGTATTGGAGGGAATTATTGGCTTCTGTTTGGGTTTTTTGGGTTTTTTTACAAGTGATTTGTTTTAAGCAGTGACTAAACTTTGATCTGCATCACTTGTAACTTGATTTTAGCAAGTTGTAATACTTCTGATGTGCCGCTAGAGGGAACTCTTGCTTTTCAATTTAGTGGCCTTTTACCGGTGTGTTTAAAAAGCCACTCTGTAGTACCAGAATCTTGGCATATTTTCATTTTCCATAGGGTGTTATTCCCCTCCTTGTGTCTCATGGTTATATTTCTGGACAAGCATACACACACGCTTTTAGTTGTGCAGCATATCAGCTCCACAGAGGACAAAATGAAACCATTTCAGAATGTATGTGCCCTGTAGGGAGGCTGTAGGTTAGTCATGTCACTTGTAAAATGTATCAGATTAGTATTTTTTGAAAAGATGTGTGCACTTAGTCTTTTATTGCAATAGGCCTTTCTGTCACTTTCAAAGTGAATTTAATTCTGGGTGTGTAGTGGAACAATTGACCAAATGTGGTGCAGACAATTGTTATGTTTAGGAAAATAGCACCAAGTCTGGTGTTTTTACTTGTAGTCTGGATTTACACAGTGGCAGTGCCATTTCAGACTGTGCCTGCTCTTGGGGGTTTTGCATGTGTCTCTAAATTGTCATAAGTTACTAGAAGCTTTTAAAAAACAAATACTGGTAAAACAGTCCTTCAGTGTGTGTGACCAGCAGTTATATTTGCTTTGGTCATGCTGTCATGGAAGCTTAAGTGCTAAAGATTGCTTCTTTGAGTACAGCAGGCATCCAGGAATGGTTCCTCAAAAACCAAAATGGCAGTAACTAGAATCTCTCAGAGCACCTAATTTGAAGAAAGAACAGTAAGTCAGCTGAAAACCTACTGCTATTTGCTGTCGAAGAATAGCAGAGGGATGTGGGGAAACAATTTTGTTAATGAATAACATTTATATCTTCCTATTCTTAGATATGATCTTTTAAAATGTATTTGGAAATGGCTTCTTTGATTTAAAATTATTAGCTTTGCTTGTAAAATTTCAGAAAAATTATGCCAAAATTAGTAGTCCAACATTTAATGGGGTGACATTTAAAAATTACTAAGCTCTTCTGATTGCACTACTTAATGCTGATTTGTGACTTCATTATAGTATTTATAGTTTCTAAATCTAATTTTCTGCCAGATGAGCACTTTCCATCTTAAAAGTTAATTTCTGGGGGATGGCAGAAACATTATTCACAATCTTAGTATATTTTTGTTAATACTGGCCTTTTGACATTTTATCTGCAGTTGAATCTTACACTTAATGGATGTCATGTAAATAATTATTTATGCACAAAGTAGACACATCCAAATGTCAGGGTATATTTATCAGAGGTGAGAGTCTGTACTCCAGTTAAAATAAATGCATGTTAGGAAAGACTGTAGTATGTCCAAACTCTCTTTCCCACATAGAATTAGACTTGGCCAAAGCCTTGTGTACAAACAGTTCTCATTCTTACACAGATTTCACAGTTCAAGCACTTCTAAATATTTGTATTACATAAAAATATTAAATAACTGCTTCTGCTAAAAATACAAGGTTTTTTTGCTCTAATCATGTTTGGTTTTGTATGTCATTATGCCATTTACCAAAAACATCTTTTCTTGTAGGAGAGGATCAATGCTTAGTACAGCTATATTTGTTTATGCTGCAACATCACCAGTGAATGGATATTTTGGAGGAAGCCTTTATGCTAGACAAGGAGGTAAATTGTTTTAATGTTTCAGCATTTTCTTTGCTTTGTTAAATGGAGAAGTTATTATTTTATGATTTGTACCAATGTAGAAGAGTCTTCATGGAGTTAGATGGAATCCATTAGATTCCTAATAAAGAGGAAATATTTTGGGTGTATTTAACTTTCATATTATCTACTCAGTCAGTACTGGCTATGCTTTCTAAAAAGCTAACTGAAGTCTTAGGTTAATTTAAAAGAGCCAAAGAGCTGTTAATAGTTGTGACTTCCAAATTGCTTGTTATACTCTTGTATATAATTTTTGGCTCATGACATCCACAGAGTATAATAGCCTTTCTCCTTTGTGTAACATGTTGTTAAACAGCTCATGTCATCTTCTCCAGATGACTCCTACGTGGTCCTCTTCTTTATGCACTGGAGGGGTTGGGTTTGGCTAACACAAAAAGGACAAGTATAGATTATTTACTAGACCATTAATTGCAGATGGGGAGAACTGTTTATATCATCTTTCTTTTAAAGAGAGTTGTTCTACTTTCCAGTATTGCTCTGCTTTATAATTAGCAAATCAAAATGAGCATCAGTAGAGAGCAGAAGCCAAGTAAAATTGACAGAAGATTTGAACAGGCTGTCTTCAAATGCTCTCCACTATGCCTCTGAGTTATGACCAGTTAGATTCTTGCAGTGCACTAGCTTCATCCATTCCCTATGCTGCAATAAAAGAATAATCAATATCTATTATCTTTTAGAGTGCTTAAAAAAAATTCTGGTAAGTTCATTAAAGAAAATTTGTATCTTTTTAGCATGATATACCTGTTAATGTTCAATCTCAAGTCCACTTTGAGTTTGGAGGTTAGAAGTTTATTTTCATGTGGCTTGTTTATAAAGCTAGCAATTTGTACAAAACCAGATCTAGTTAGGAAAGGGGTTGCTGTGCTGTAATGTATTGTGATCTGTAGTTGAGCCAGATAAGCTTTTTTTTTACAGGTAAACATGTAGCAAACCATGAAATGCTGATTATGTGGGCACATGGTGAAAATACTTATGATTGTCTTGAAAAAATATGCTTTTAAAAAACATTTTTTACTTACTGCATATTAATATCACGGTGTATAAATGTAGACAGTTTTTAAGAGCATAGAAAGTACAGGGAATACAGATAGGGGAAATTTTTAAGGAGTTGCCCAAAAGGATTTCTTTGAACTCCTCAGGGAGGTCTAAACTTAGTAATAACTGCTAACAGATGTTCTGTTCCCTTGATGCTTGGACTTTAGAAATCACTTTCTTTCTACCTTTTCTGTATATATATAAAATATAAAGAGTCCAGTTTTCCTGTATGTTAAATGCTGTGGCATTTTGCTTTTTAGCAGGGATAGCCCTTTCCTTAATGCATCCTGAAGGTGTGTCTGGGTTGGCTGGGTCCAGCTTGGACCAGGGCAGCCCTGAGCAGGAGCTGCCTGGAAGCAGCTGCAGTGCTGAGCTCTCCTGGGAGCAGTGCTGAGCTCTCCTGTGCTCTCCAAGCATTGTCTAATGCAGGTGCTGCACAGGGCCAGCTCTGCTATCTCTGTCTTCTCATCTGCACCTACGTGCACCCTCAGCTTTCGCACCCCAGGTTCTTTGGCCAGCTTAGTCAGCATATGCTGTTCTTCAGCTGAAATGTTCTCATGCTGTATCCCTTTTCTTCTTTTCACCTGGCCCACTAAATTGATTAATGTGCTGCATCTTGTGAGTGACCAGAGTTAGCTGAACCTTAGTTTGCTCTTAGCTCTTGTATTGATGTAGTATGTTGTT
The DNA here is from genome assembly GCF_037042795.1 of Molothrus aeneus. NCBI lineage: Eukaryota > Metazoa > Chordata > Aves > Passeriformes > Icteridae > Molothrus > Molothrus aeneus. The sequence goes on from NC_089653.1 coordinate 8,535,593, forward strand.
ACTTACTTCTTTCACTTTTTCTTGGGAGAAGTAGTCAAACATGTAAATTCTGGAGTGCTTGCTAATTTTTTTTTTTATTTTAAATGTGCTGTATCTTACCAGTCCCGTTGAAATGTCCCTTCTTACAGGAAGGCGATGGATAAAGCAGATGTTCATTGGAGCCTTCCTTATTCCAGCAATGGTGTGTGGAACTGCCTTCTTCATCAACTTCATTGCCATCTATTACCATGCTTCAAGAGCTATACCCTTTGCAACCATGGTGAGTTGTTTCAATGGCAAATTTAAATTCCACTGTACACACAGAAAAATATTATTTTTTAAATCGAAATATATTTGTGAGTCATAGTTTAGAGCTAGCTAATTAGAAGTTTATCATGGAATGGGGCTTAAGGTGCTTCAAATAGAATTAATTTTAATCACAATAGCAACAGCTGCTGGATGCCAAAAACAGTCTTATCTCTGCTTAAAGTGACACTTAAAGTGACGTTGCTGATTCTAGTCACCTCCTCATTAACAGTATTTTCAAAGCATGCCTAAATACCAGCTTTTTACCAGTTGAATTCATTTCTGTAAAACCACTAAATGTAATATAAAGCTAAACATGTTTATAAATTCTTCACTTATTTTTTCTCATTTTCTTCTTCAAGAAAATAGATTAAAATTCTATCTTTGAGTATGTTTGTATTAGTTGGTCAATGTGTCCCAAAGCAATATTGTGTTATTTTCTCTTTCCTATGCTAGCAACTATATACAGTACTGTCATAAAAGTTTACAGCATTGATCTTTGATATGTGTAAAGAGACTGTTTTACTGCTAAGCAGGCAGTTATGGTATCCCATCTCTCACTTGTATTCTCATTTGAAGGCCAGGAATGCTGAGGGAAGGCAATTCCACGTGTGCTGAAGTTTGTCTTGTGAATCTGTTCAACTGATTTGTATTTTAAGACCGTGGGCACGTGCATGGAAAAGCAAACTGATATATGAATCTTCAGGGTTCAATTCACCAGGATATTAGGACTCTCTATACACAGCGATTTTAATGTTTGCAAGGTTTTATGAAAGCGTTTGAATCATTGTGACTGTGGCAGTAAAACTTGAGTGGAGTTAGCAGGCAAGCAGGTTATGAATCGGAAACTTCATCAGCATGAGCAACGCTCTAATGGCTTCAAATCAACAAGCTGGTTTGTAGAAGGAAATGGAAATTGTTTGCAATTACCATGTTATGCTTCAGGTTGAAGTCCCCAGGAAGCCCTCTGGCTTTATGGATGAGATCCCTTTGTGTCTTTCCACCTCTGTTTTCAATGTAAAGAGGCTTCTGGAATTGTCTAATGTAAATTTGCTGCTTTCTTGGGGAAATAAAACCTCTGCCACCTAAATGTATTAGAACACAGAAATAACTTCCTTTACCCTGACATGTCTTGAAACCATCCTCCTTGGTTTAAATTGCTGGCCAGTATTGCCCCTTCATCTTGACTGCCATAAATCTGGGAAAAGCAGAAACTGAGTTACTGAAAAAAGTTCCATAGCAAAAAGTTTGCTAAGAGACTATTCTTAAATATGTCATTCTGTACTTAACCAGTTTTGCATTGCCACTTCCCAGTGAAGTATCTAAGTAGTCTCTGTGATTTAATTCTTCCCTCCAGAGGGATTTTCCTATGGAATTTAGGCAAGGGCAGCTAATAGAATCAAATCCAGGACATCCAAAGTGACACTCAGTTCTGTATCTGTCACCTACCTGGTATCTGTTTTTCTACACTTTGTCTTGAAGTCCTCAAATTGATTGGGCTCTTCAGGACCTTCATGCATTGTTGTAGTCTGTTTTGAACTTCAAAACTTCATTCACCTTGTATAAGTCATTCCTGGTGTCTGGGATCTCCTTGAAGATGTGGTAGGGTCTGGGAAAATGGAAAGCTTGTTTCTGAAATCAGTCTTCACTCTTGGGACTCTCCCTTTAGCCCTTTTAGATATACTTGCAAGCTGTCTTACTTATGGAATGCCAAACCTTCTGCAGGGAAATAAGCCATGAGCATAAACAAAGGCTTAATCTCTTCCTTGGGGTAGCTTTCAGCTGTTCTTCCCTTCAGAATGATATCAAGAATGTGACAGGTTTTATTCAAATATGAGACCTTTTTAAAACTTAATGCATTGAAGCTTTCCGGAGCATATGAAGGAGATACAAAATCTGCTTTTTTCACTCATCCCTTCACCTTTATAGGAATGCAATGGATACTGTTCAGTTATTCATGCCTTTGGAGTCCAAATTTGATTTTTTGGTGTATTTTGTTTATTATGTCCTCTTACTAGTGAACATTGAGTTCTGAAGTTGTTATACATCTTGACTTACTGTCTGTTGATGTTTATCAGTCTTTCTGGTATATTTAACAATCATCTTTGTATTTGTGTGTGTGTGTGTGAATGATATGTAAAAAGTGGAGCTTGGGAGATTTAAGAAGACTTTAAAAATAATGGTATGTGAAGTGATTTCTCCATAATAAGTTTGAGGAGTATGTTACTAGTTCTGTGCAGAAATACTGACTAATGCAGAATTTCTACAGAGTACAGCATCATTGAATTTGAAGGGACCATTTTAATTCTGGCATTTCATAAGTTGTGACTGCTTACCTTGTTCTGTGAGTGATGCATAATTTAAAGATTTCCATTAAGGCTACTATGACTAATGTAATATTCTGACTGCAAAATCTATGCAGCTTCTATTAACTGTTTTAAGATTTATTATTTTTGTTTTGTTTGAACAGTAGGTTCCTTTGTGGCTAAGGTTTCCAGTGTGCATTTTTAATGATTTAATTAAATACGGTTAAGGACACTGTATTTCTCTTGGGATGGAGACCCTATTGTTTGCATCTTTTGTACCTTGTTTTGAAAAGAAAAAAGTGTTTCCTCCAACAGATAGCTTAATCCAAGCTGTAGGTTTCCCTGACAGCTTTGAGTTGATATGAGTATTTACTGCCACTAAAAAAAGAGGACCTGGTAGTGCCAACCATTTTCACGCCTTAAGCCAGATAAAGAAATACACCTCACTAAAAAAAGAGAGAAAATCCTGTTACATGCATTCAGCAGAAAGTGACTGTGCAACCATTGGTCAAACTCCTTCATTTTGCTAAAAATAGACACTCCTTAATTCTTCTGCCTACATTTTCAGCAGTTCAATTTATTACCCAAAGCTGCAGTCTAGATTAACAACTTAGTTGTAATAAAGCTTGTAACACTTTATGTTGAAGCCTTCTGTTCTATTCTTTTCCTTGTAATGTTTGGACAATGTGCAGAAAACTGTTGTGTTACAGAAATTTCGTAACCTCTGTATGGGAGGGAGTCTCATGACTGAGAGTGCATTTTGGTAGCTGACAGGGAAGATCAAGCTGCTGCTTTGACAGTTAATTTTTATTGCTTTTCTTCACTGTGCCTTAAGCAGACGTGGCACCATAGCCTGCCAGTAGCTGTTTAATATTAGATATGCTCATAAAAATTTTAATTATCACCCTTGAAAGAAGTTTAATCTACAGTTGTCAGGAAATATGAAACATGTGGCACTAGGAAATAAATTATATCCCTCTTCACAATGTTTTCTTTCAAATATGGAAAACTGAATTCTGCACATTCAGTCAAGGGCAGTAGAATATTCTTTCCCCATCAAAACAAAACAAAAAAGGAGTTAGAAGGAATGCAGGCTTGGTGAGGTTGACAGTCTCTTCTACAGCAACTAAAACCTGCAAACTAAATTGGCTGCTAGTGTATAAGATATTTTGTACAACAAAATTGCAACAGTCAAAATTAAAGAAGTATTTTTTAATGTACTGGCTTGGTACAAAAACTCACATAATTTGTTTTGGGTAATATAGATTATAAAGAACCTCTTCTTGTTTGCTTGATGAAAAACCAGGTTTGAAGATCCGATGTATTTGCCTCTTTGCATAATTTGTGTTTTATGAAGTAGTCGTTAAAATGGTTCTCTGAATTTCTCATGGCTGATGTTACAGTAATAACTCTTAAAACACTCAGAAAGATATAACTTTCTTATCTCTGCCTGTCACACAACTACTGTTACTGGGATTGATTTTTTTAGTATGTTGTCAGTGACTTTGGCAGGAGGGTAGAGCAGGTTTATCTGTTGGTCTTGTCTTCATTTCTCCTTTCCATTTGTGATGGTGGAGGCCATTAAGTGCCTGAACTGCTTTTCCCATTGTATTCTTACTCTTGGAAACCTTTTAGGCAGAAGTCTTGTAACTTCACCTTTAAGATGCTTGTTACCCCAATATCCCGTGTTTGCTTCAGTTAGGATTTAGACTCTGTAGGTTTGGATATTGCCCAGCCTGCAAACATTGTCCTTGGCATTTGTGGCTACGGGCACTACCTGTTTAGTTTGAGAGGAGGGGCACTGGTTTTACCTCAGCCCTGTAATTAAGAGGAACATGCCTGAAAACCACCAGCTATCTCCAGTCATCTCTCACATCTAGGGAAGGCTTATTATTGCCAAGAGTGAAGAAAGTTGTTTTAACAGTCATCAGTCTGAGCAGGTAGACTACCTGTGAGTCAATGAGTCAGAAGCAAGAAAGAAGATGCTGCTGAGTTCAACATGATGTGTACAACCAGTACTGGTTTTGTTAGTCATCTTACTAAGACCAGTAGGTTGCTGTCTCTAGAATGGTCTTATCTCAGTAAAAAGAACATGCACAACTTCTTCATTCTGGACAGCTTATCAGAGCCAGGTGGGAGTAGGAGGCATTTCTGAGCCTCTGCTATCACTCATCTTTGTTTGCTCAGTTGTGTCTCCTTTGCACTCCAGACTCAGCTCACATAATTTTTAGACCCCTGAAGTGGCTTCAGGATAAAAAGGAAAAAATGTACTTCACTTTCACATGTCCTCAGAACACAGGATAGCATTAAGACAGGTGGCATTTCACTGTTTAACAAAATGTTGACTTTATCTAGTGCTGCTGCTAGGTATCACTGAAGATGCTGGCTGTTCTGTTTGAAATCAGTTAATTTTTCAGCCAAATGGATAACAGAATGTAAGGTGTTACACCATTATCAGTAATACTTTGGCTGATCTGATAATGAAACCACAGATTTTTTTGATGGATGCCAATTATAGGTGTACTAGGGATAGCTTGACTGTACGTATTGAAGACATTATTCAAGGGACCTTGATCTGTTTCAGCTTGTTTTATGCAGATGAACATTTTAGATTTCAAAGCTACTGCTGAGTCAGTTTCCTGGACACAACAGCCAAGCCCTGCTGGATCAGGTTGAGCCCTTTCCTTTCCCACCTGGTTTGAAGCCATTCAGCTGTGCTGAGGGTGTCACTACAGTGAAATGCTACTGACAGCCTTGTTTCATCCAGGAGTTTGCCAGCTAATCAGTAATTAGGCCTGGATGTTCCTTGCTTGGTTCCTTGTCCAAGGTTATAATCTTTGTGTGTGGGTTCTGTAAAATAGACACATTTTGCAAGATGGACAAAAACAAGATGCTAAGTGTTGTTCCAGGTGAGCTTAGAGCCCAAGGCAGTTCCTGGGCAGTTTCTTTGTGCAGTAAGGCAGTGGATTCTCTTTCTACCATGGTCCCCAGTCAGGTGAAATTTTTAAGATCAAGAAATCAAGCTACAGTCATCTTAAAACCTGCACTATAAAAGACAGTTGTGGCTGCATGAGCAGTACAGATGCCCTTTCACACTGCCTGGATCTGAGCTTTCTGCCTCAGCCAGGTGTGAAAGCTACCTGCTAGAACAACACCAAAGAGCAGGAGGGACCACCTGACACATCCAGAGGGCCTTGCAGGAAGCAGAGCACACTCTCCTTGAAAATGGAAGTGGTTTCAATTTGTTCAGCTCAGAAATTTTTTGGATACTATCCAAACTTTAATTCTTGAAAATCTCTTCTACCCACTGCACCTCAAACAAGCTGGGACATTTTGGTGAGGATTTTAATAAATGTAGCACTCAAGATGATGTTCTTTGATGTTTCTGATACTTTTTGATATTTTTCTCTGAAAATTCTCATCTGCTCCTTCACTTAGACTGAGCAGTTTTCAAGGGCAGAACCTGTATCCATTGAGTGAGTTGTATGATTCTCCTGAAATTTATTCTTAGGCAACCTCAGTATCCTACTTAAAACATTATGCTTGCTTACCTGTGTTTTTTGAGTAATGGAAGAAGACAAATGAGAGATACTAAATTGATTGTGTAAAAGCTGCTTTATTGTTATTATATTATTTATACTTCAAGTATAAGTACAGCTTTGCGTCTTCTTATTTATCAGCGTTGCTTTGTATTTTAATGGCTCATGAAGTAATTCTTTAATAACCTCTTCTCAAAGATATACAGAGCAGTCTGGAAAGTGCTTCTGCTTGTTGAGCCACCAGTTTGGTGTACTCCTCCTGTGAAGCATGAAGGCTTGCTCCATCCAACCCCAGGCAATGTTTTCCCTTCACATCTGTCCTAAGCTAGCCAGTAATAGAAGAATAACCCACTGACTTTAGTCAAATGCTGCCTTAAATTTGTGTTTCACCTATTGCTGAGTTTGTATTGAACTAATGTCATTCTTTCTTTTCAGCTGCTTGCTGTAGATTTCTTAGATACAGCATACATGAGCAGCTTTTATTGATCCTCAGAGTAACTGCTTCTAAAGCAAGTCAATGTGTGCTCTTAGATCTGTTCTGCGCTCTGTTGTTTTGCGTTAATCTGGACTTTACTTTCTGCTGGAGTGAAGGCAAATGTAGCTCCTTTGCTCAGGAGGCACCAGGGTGTACACAGAGCCTCAGGCAACAAGGCCATTAAAAGGCAATATTTTCATATGTTTGCATAGAAAAGGTCACAGGGTCAGTATTCAGTACTCTGGTGATTGCATTATGGGCAACTGTTCTGTCTTTAATTATCAATATCAAAAAGTTACCAAACTGTCTAATGCTATTTCTTTCTGTGCTACAGAGTTATGAATACAGAATGTCTTGTTTCACACTTGAAATTTTCCTATTTTGGGAGATAAATTATATTGCCTTTAAGGAATAGAAAAAATGGAGCTAGATAAGTATAGTGGCATAAAAAGATTCATGGTAGATTTTTAGAGAGGCTGTTCCACTGGAAAGAGCTGGAGCATTGGTTTGACCTTTCCTGTATTGTACATAAACTTGATTTCTATATGTAAGTAGGTTTGTTATGTTTCTAAATTATGTATCTTTGTGTACCAGTGGCCACTGGTTTCTTTGTCAGTCAATGTTCTTAATTGCCTGGTTGGTCCATAGTGGAAAACATTGAACCCAAAATTGAATCAAAATTGGTAGCATTCTTACATGGTTTTGTGATTGTTATTGGGTTGGTTGGTTGGCTTGGTTTTGGTTTTTTTTGTATTGGATTAAAAATTTTGCACCCAACACTTGTAATTTTGTGTGCAACTACCTAACTGCTAGATGTTAATTCCCAGAGAAATTCCCACTTGCACTCTCTGCAAAACTGTAAAAAGTGCTAACAACACTTTCTGTTATGAAGTACCATGAAGATTTCTTTTTATTTCTTGTGCAATGTATTGAGTATAATAATTAGGTGGAAGCAGTAAAGCAGTCTGTAATGGTTCTGTTTTCTCAACTGATGGATGAAAATAGGCTTGATAATGTTTATTAGAAAGTTTCTCAGGGAAAAAATGCTTCTATTTGATAAAATATATGGTGACTAATGCTTCATAAGTAGGAGTATGATTCTACAGCAATAACTACTAAGGACTAATACTGGTTGATTATCTTCTATTGTTGTCTTAGACTAATTTTTTTAATTGCAACTGCAAATTTTTGCTTGCAGGTGGCAGTGTGCTGTATTTGTTTCTTTGTCATCCTTCCACTGAACCTCGTTGGGACTATTCTTGGCCGAAATCTGTCAGGACAGCCTAATTTCCCATGTCGTGTCAATGCAGTGCCTCGTCCTATACCAGAGAAGAAATGGTAAAGACGAGCATAATGTTAGCTGGAAATATTCACTTCAATACATTTAAAATGGCTTTTCTGGTCTTCAGCTTTAATGGAATAATTGCTTTTAATTTAAATTGAGTTATGCCTAGAAGAACCACTCAACTGACATTTTCCTAATATGATTTTTCTTTTGAATTAAAACACCGTGGTTAATAGTTGTAGCAGATTTTACACTCCTGGATCACTGATTCACATTTTTCCTGAAATGCTCTTTAGTCCCTGTGTAAAGGGGTGGTGCCAACTCAGTTCTTGTGTAGATATATTGACACTAAAACCTCTCCACTTCAGTTAATGCCTCCTACAGGTTTAGGATTGAGTGTGCCTTGGAGGCAGAAATGTTCTGATTAATGGTCTCCTAACACAAGCTGAGACATATTTGCAGGGTTATGGTGGGGAGAAGCTTGCAATGCTGTTCCCAATTCTGTACTTTTGTTGAAGGCACAGAGCCTAAAATATTACAGGTATATGGTTTGAACTGTGAAGAAGGCTTTATAATTTTTGATGTGAATGCAAAGTGGTGCCTAGTCTCAAAAATTATACTTAGGTTTTTGGAAAATTATGAATGCAATCACTTTTTCCTATTAATTTAATTCTGAGGTGAAAGCAGCAAGCTACGGAAATTAAAATATCCTCAGAGGATTTTTAATAGACTTTTCTTGCTTTCCCTGTTCAGAGGAATGGAACAGATGAAGTGAAAGGGGCACTGAAACATGTAAGCCTGTAATGTCCAAGAAGTGCAGCACACTGAGTCTCTTGTTAGTGGTTGGTTGTGCAGCTCAGATGTTAGAATTTAAGTTATATTGTGACTGGTATCTTGGAAATCTGATGGATTTTTCTGGATCAGCATGACAGTTAAAAATACTTCTCTTGATGATGATGAAGTAACACACCATCAGCTTAGACAAGTCTCCCTATAAATAATAAAAGAAGCAGCAAATGAAATCACCGGTTACTACCTGGATTCAGCATCATTGCAAGTGCTACAGAGAGGTCACCTTTTAGTGACAGGGTCTTTTACAGGTAGCTGGGTATTCATGTTTAACTATATGTTCATGACTCAGTATAGCATTAAAAATGAACACTGGTTCTTATCTATATAACCATTATCCTGTGAAATTTTGCCTGTGCTTTTTGCTGTATCTGTAGCCATCAACAGCACTGTGTTTTCACTGCTTTCCTGCAGGGCTAGTGGATGTCATGGAACTTGATTGCTTAGGCCCTTTTTGTCCAGAAAGATTCTTTCTGTGGCCTTAAGGCTGATTAGAGGGCTAATCTTATGCCTGTAGGTGATAGGCATGAGCCTCATGTTTTGTTTCACCTTTCCCCAAGAGTAACTTCTTGTTTTATCCATACATGTGACATTTTTGAGGGAATCTTTCTAATCTGCTGGTATGAGACAGAAGTGTTCTTGTTAGCATGCCTTTTAAACAATCTTCTGTGCTATATTAATAATCTGGTCTTAATAAATGACGAATTTCAGTTGTCCCTAAACTAATCCTAATATCTTTCAGGTTCATGGAACCAGCTGTTATTGTTTGCCTAGGTGGAATCCTCCCTTTTGGATCAATTTTTATTGAAATGTGAGTACATCAGCTGTTTCCCAGTTTGGTTAAAAATTACAATTTAAGTTGAATTACAATATCATCTGCATATTTTGTTTACTCTCTTCAGGTATTTCATTTTTACTTCATTCTGGGCTTACAAGATCTACTATGTTTATGGCTTTATGATGCTGGTTCTGGTTATCCTGTGCATTGTGACAGTTTGTGTGACCATCGTTTGTACGTATTTCCTGCTAAACGCAGAGGATTACAGGTGGTAAGTGTTGCACTGTTTTCATAGTTAACCAGATTGGGAGACTTTTGTGGAAAAGCAGTGTTTCTTCAGTCTAGATGAGTCTTTTCCAAGTGCATTGTGCTTGAAGCCTTTTGGCTGGTTGTATGATGGAGATGTATGTTTACTTTTAGGCAATGGACAAGCTTTCTTTCTGCGGCATCAACTGCGATTTATGTTTACATGTACTCCTTTTACTACTACTTTTTCAAGACAAAGTAAGTGATACTTTTCTTGCTTGAGTATCAGATTTCTGTACTGCCAAATCAGTTTTATTTATAAAAAACGGGGAAAACGGCTAGCATAAATTTCTATCTTTCTTTTTCAGGATGTATGGCTTGTTTCAAACATCATTTTACTTTGGTTATATGGCGGTATTTAGCACAGCTCTGGGAATAATGTGTGGTAAGTTCCAGATATTTTGAAGGTTTTCTAACAATTTTTTTCAGACTCATATTTCTGACCTTAGTTTGTGGTTTTGGTGGTAGAGTGTGTATGTCTGCAAGATCTGCTCAAAAAGTCTTTAAGAAGAATCTGAAGAGTTTTCTGCTTATACTTGGTTCCTGCTTTATATAGGAGATTCCTATGGATTGTCTCTTCTGATAGGAAAATAATTTATATACTGTGCAGGGAATTTCACCCTCTGTGCAAGCTTGAAAGACTCAGTATTTGGCAAGAAATCCTGCAAAATAAATTCCAAATGAAGTTGAGACCATGCTAGCATTTTGCTTTGGATTTTTTACTGTCACCCAAGACAAGGAGCTAGGTGCACCCTTTGAGGCATCAATGATAGCACCATAGTGATGACAGGACCGTGTGTGTCTTGTGGCATGTATATATGAGGGTGAGCAGAACAGAGGACTGAGAGCTTGAGGATAACATTTGAGAAATAAGTATTGTAATATTCACAGGTGAGGAGAGTGCAGGGTGCTCCTGTGTGCAGCTGGATTTCATTGCTTTTTAAGATACTATTTTGACAGATGCTTATGGCAGTGAGGTCATCTGTTAAAGCCAAAAACTTATTCACATGTTAACTTTATTTTTATCATTTCCTTTATGACCTCCAGCAAGTGCTTCTTGATTCTTTTGCACTTTTCTATAATGTTGGTTTTTTGGTAAGTGATCTTAATTAAATACTACTTAGCAGTGAATGAATAGTCCTATAGCTACTGGGGAGATTTCTTAGAGTTATATTTGAGACACTAGATGTCTTACAGGAACTTATTTCTGTAAAGTATATATTTCTTGATACCTGAAAAGGGTGATTAATATTACAATGCTTTATAAAAAGGGAAGGGAATTCATCATTTAACAGCTGAGTACCTGTTCCCCTTTTCTCTCATACAATGTAATTTTGCTTCATCAGGTTCTTGGCACATTACAAGACTTCCCTGCTGTTTTGGTAGTCTTGCAGCCATTTTTTTTCTTTAATAGGCTTATACTTTTCAGCTCTAATGTTTTCTTTCAAAAGTGCTCAGGCTACTATTGATTAAAATGTCTGTGATGCAGAAGCCAACCTTGTCCACCAGTTTCTGTAATTAAAATGTGTTTTAAAATACAAAACTGGAAGATTGTCAAATTATTTCTTCTCATGGTAGGACACTTATTTGATGGAATATTAGCGTAAAATCCAAATTTTTCAAAACCAGAAAATACTTCAGCACACTAAACTTTATTTCCACAGCTCTATTGAAATTTCTTTTTGTCTTTTTAAATGTGTTGGAAGAGAAGCCGTGAGATTCCTTTTTACTGAGAAGTGCCATTTTCAGTATGTGGAGTGGAGAAAAAAAATCCCCTGTCAAAAAGCATTTGTGTAGGGAACTTGCAGCCATTGAGGTCTAACAAAAACATTTGTGTTAAAGAACTGTGCAGTGTGTGTGCTACTGCCTGTAGGTCTGTGAAAAGGGTGTGGAGCTGTTCTCTGGAGGCTCACATGGGTGGGCGTGTTGGGTATCACAGTTGGATGTGAGATGAACTAGTTAGGGTCCAAAGCAGCCACAGGGAAACTCTCTGTAGGAATGGATCATCCAGCTCTGGGTTTAATGCCCTTGACAATGCCTAGTGAACTCAATCCCACATGTAGAGGGATGCTTTGATCCACAAAGTTTGCTGCTGTCTGCCGAGCATCTGAGTTCTGGGACCGGACAGTGGGGAGCCTGTGAGAATTTCCAAACCTTTTGAGCTCCTCATGTTTCCCTCTTAGTGGCAGAAAAGGTTAAGACTCATTTCCCAACTTAGTGGAAGGCTTAGGGGCTACATAACATAGAAAGAACTCTTGCAATACCACACTTCAGCATTTAAGTGTGCTTAAAGAGCTTTAAAAAAAATTTGGTGCTTAAAAAGTCACAACTGTAGTAATTGGTTTGAAGTAATAGATGGGAGTTAATCTCTTTTTGCTTTGTGGTTGTTCTTCCTCAGTATTTGGATTTTTCTCTTTATTTAAAAGCTTATTGTTCTGCTGAAATATGCTTGCAGTCTATTTCTGCTGAACCTAAATAGGCCATAACCAGGTTATAAATATCATCTGCTAAGGTGTTTAATAAACAAATAAAATATTTCCCTTTACTATGTATTTTTTTATTCAGATGAGCCAGCTGCCTTGCATTTGAATCAGGAGGATGTTCTTTAGTCCTCATTGCCCAGGGTTTCTGCCTCCCTGCCCCATGTTTTATTCAATGCTGTGAAGTAGCCTTGAGGCTTAACCCCTGCCTTGGGTATTGGCCATTAGTGGCCTTCCTGGCTAAGGCACCTCTCTGATTCAGAATAGGTTATGATTTGTTTATGGGGATGAGAGCTTGTGGTCTCATGTGACTGCTGCTCTCTACTCCTCCCCCTCCCTTCCACCTCATGCATTCTCTAGATCCCAAGTGAAGCACAGTTAATGCTTTGTTCTCTCAAATCTCTGTGATACCTGGCATCACATCACTAGAGGAACTCTTAAAGAACAAGTTCTGGAGTGTATCTCAGTTTAGCACTGGAAATGGGCATTGGATCTATTGGCTGTGTTTGCTTTAACAGGAAAAGCCTGGTGAGTCTTAAAGCAGAAGTCCAGTGCCATTATTTTGTTAATTTACTTCAGAAGATTAATTTCTTGACAAGCAGCAGAAAAATCTGCACATGCTTCTGTATGACTCCAAGCTCTCATCATCTCTTCACAGCCTGCACTTGGGTCTGTCCAAGTGCTGCACTGGTCTCTCCTTGAACAGTCATGCCTTCCTTCTGCTGCATCCCCAGCTTGCTTGCAGGCAGCAACAACCTGATCTTGTGTGTGCTGTACTTGCTTTATGGAACTCTGCTTTGCCCAAGTTAGTAATGCAAATCTCTTGTTGCTGGCCAGTGGAATGGTTGCCATGATATTTATACAACTTGGAATGCTGTCCTGTACAGAAGCTGAATCCACAAGCTCCTTACTGCTCCAAAAACGCTGGAATGATTTATTATTATTTATTTAGTTTTGCCTTGTGCAGATTTCTTGATTGGGTATAAATATTGGACTTTTGAGGGTCTAAAAATGAAAACTTTGTGACAGCTTAATGGCTGACTTCATAAATTATCCCATCAGTCTCCAGGATTTAAAGAACTCTTCAGAATCTGAATAATTCCATAGTCAGCAATGCCAGCTGCAGGTCTGTACAGATTTAATATGTAAAGGCAAAACAACCACTTTATATTTTTACTGGAAAGTTTGGCTTGAAAATTTTAGCATGGGTTAGACTTCTATATTTAACATGTCTTCTCCAGTTCTGGTGCATCCTAATTCAGTGCAATGCTTTGTTCTGGGCTTTTCTTCATTTCTTCAAGGAAGGAAAAATATCTTCTCTCTTAAGAGTGTTCTTTACCAAGCATCCAATCATTTAATGTTAGGAGTTCTCTGTAGTGATTTACAGACCCTGACTTCTCTATCCATTCTGTAAAATACAACTGTGTTGGCAGTCAGACAGCAGTTGTCTCTAATTCTTGCCTGATTTTCAGCTTCACTTCAAACATGACGATCAGCCAAATTGACTTACTCTCATTTTGCTTGGAAGAGATGAAGACATTCCCTGCTGATGTTGTAAGACCACAGTATTTACTGAGCCTGGCAAACCTGAGCTTCTGGGTTTGACCAGGAGAGCTGATGAATCTCTTTCTGAGAAGAGGCCTTAGTCCAGTGCATTTCTTTAATTTTTCTGGATGTCCTTAATACTGCAGTATTTTGGGTTTAGCATAAACTGTTGCCCCTGTCAAAAACTCAGTGACCTGTTCTTTTATTACTGCTGTGACAATGCATACTTTGTTCATGACTCTTACTAATTTGAAAACCACAGGTTGCAATTTCTTGAACTACTAACTGCTACTTGTTAATGTCTTTGTACAGACCTCCTTGGAGTGTAAGACTCCTGGGATGGAGATCTATTATTATTTGTGCTTTGTGGGAGGGGAGAAGCCATCTGCCAATAAAACACTCATCCAGAAGGCATGTAACTTATAATAAAAACCTGCCCTCCCATCCACCTTCCCTGCAGAGTGGGTGATTGTATGTTTTTTACCCTCTGCTCAGAAAAAATGGACTTGGTTATTGGCAGCAGTAGGGGGGCTGCTATATTTATCAAGGCCAAGTGAGCTTGGCCTCTTGGTAAGATGGTTTAATGGATTTGGATTGCTAGACAGGGGAAGTTCCTGTCAGCCTTTCAGGGGGAACATGGATAATTAGAGTTTGAGAACAAGTATTGCAGGTAAGAAGTTTCTGTGTGCAGAGTAAATGCTTTGTGTGACTTTCTCTGTTGAAGTGTGCGTGGTTTATGCTGCTGGCTGGTTCTGATGATCAGCTCTCTAACATATGGAATGTTTTTGATTTCTTTTGCAGGAGCTATTGGTTACATGGGAACAAGTGCCTTTGTTCGTAAAATCTACACTAATGTGAAAATTGACTAAGGAAATAAGAAAATTGAACTATGGATCAGCTCCTGTTTTCCTGGGGATGAATTTGCACAGCAAAAAGCGCGAGAAGAGATTTGGGTTTTAACACTGGGCACTATATGGGTCTCCATTTCATGGATGGCTTAAAGTAACATCTATTTCATTGATCCTAGGTTCTTACTGACTGCTTTCTCCAACTGTTCACAGCAAATGCTTGGATTATATGCAGTAGGCATTACTACAGTATGTGGCTAATCTTTCCCCCCCAAAAAACCAACATCAAAAAACAAAAAACCTAGCTCATTAAAGATGAATAGACTAGCTCTCTTCAGTGAAGAGGACAAACAGTTTGTTTAAAGCATTTGTTCCATTCAATATAAAGAGGGAAACTTGGCTGCTAAAACTACTTGATTAGTAGTCTTCCTGGTACTCAACATTTCTAAATTATGTAAAAATGCTGTTCCAGAAAGATTACTCTTCTGATTTTTACTGCCATTGCCAGGATAGGAGGTATGTTTTGTATTTTCAACTCCAGGTGCTTTTTGGTTTATTTGCAATATCAACTACCCTACACTCATTTGTTAAAAAATAATTTAAACATATATAAAACTCCCATATGCATGTAATATATCAGCTATTGCTCTAGTTGGACCAACTTCCCTTTATTTATCTTTAAAGTAATATCCAGCTACATCTTAAATCCATCCAAAGAAAATACAGTCTGAAGACGGGATGTGTTCTCTGCAATGCAATTTACTGTACAGTTAGAAAGCAAAATGTTAAATGAAGAGGATTGTTTGTTTTTTAATAAACACTCTGAGGTCTAGATTAAAACAAAACCAACGTTTTAACTGAATGTCTAAAGTGATTCTCCTTTTTTCCAAGTTAGTCTTGCATATTTTTTTTTGGGTTTGGGTTGAATGAAGATTTTCCTTTAGACATCATACAAGGGGTAATAAGTGTATATAACATTAAATAATGTAACTTAGATGTAGATCCCAAATGTATTTGGATGTACAGATTTACTACAGAGTACTTTTTCTGATGATTCGGTGTAAAAATGTGTGAATTCGGGTGGCTTTTTACATCTTGCCTGCCATTGCATGAAAAGTTGGGGTTTCTTCACAATGTGTGTATGTCATGCTTTTCTGTTCTATTTCTCAAGCTCTTACAGGAATTAAATTTGTAATTTAGAACATTTTAATTTTTGTTAATCCTATCTGAACACTTTTGTAACATCAAAAGCACAGTTGCTTTAGAGTGTTCAGAAAACTAAAATAAACTTTTCAGACAAAATGTTTTGATTGTGAAAATAGATGAGTTTGCAATTGAGAATGTTTGAAAAGGCAATACTGCTGAGCACCAGTTTCTGTATACAATATTAGTGTGGTTTTCATCTATCAATCCCCCTTCTTTGAATTCAGAATTTGTTTACAACTGTATTGTACAATACAACTCCAAAGCGAGTGACCAACCCAAAAAAGATTCTTCTTGGCTGTGGCAAAGTGTTTTGTGATCCAGCCAGTGTACTGGGAAAAGTGGGGGTAAGTGTGGACTGAAATAAATGGGCAAATAAAGGTTAAGTCTTTCTAAGATGACTGTTAATTATGCACTGTATTTAGTTAGAAATATCCTGAATGAGTTTGTGACAGATTTGAGAGCCACTGGGCTTGATTTTTTCATGGGTTTTTTTTCAGACATCTGCCATGTAGGAATGTTTTCATCAGTGTGGCTATCTGAAATAGAGCACATGCCATGTAAAAGGAAACTTCCTGAATTTAAAAAATGAGCCAAATATTTGTATTGATTAGCACTGTACTGTTTCTGTATAAAAAGTACAGATAATGCAGTAGCCACAATGAGAAACATCCGTATTTAGCTTGGTGAACTGTACAGGTAGGTAATAGAGGGAAGCAGTGCATCCTTGCTGCATATGGCTTCTGAAAAGTATTTTAGCTTTTAGCTCTGATTTCCCTGGCCAATTTTAACTAATCTGTCAGAAAATAATTAAGTTTTGCTTCAAGTGAATCATTGCTGTCTGTAGGTAAACACTCTGCTGCACAACAGAATAATTTTTGTCTGTTTTGTTTTGAAGTACAGGCCAATTTTAAGATGAGCTTATAAACTGGGTCAACAGTTAGTTTATCATTGTTCCAAAACATGGAGACTTAAAGCAAAGAATGGATTTTGTACTAGTACTTGCTGTGGGAAGCCCTCTTTTCCTTCTAAATCTGAAGTGAGAAGCCATTTTCTCCATATAATAAATACATTAAGTATTTATCTGCCAAGATAAAAGTTTTAAAGGGAATGTTATGATAATGGGTCTGGTTCTCTGTTTAGAGCCCTGCTATGTGATTAGTCTATCAGAAACTTCACCAAACCATTTGTGAATTTCATTTAATCGCTTTTTAATGCCACAGGATGGTGGGTTGCCTACTTGCTTTTTCTATCCTCTGGTATTACTGGCTTTTGCATATCCAGACAGGATTGTATATCTTCTAAAGTGACGTTGGAAAGATACTTACTGCACAGGCATTGCTTTTGTTTCTGCAAGCAGGTTCCTCTGGAGAAGTACTGTGTTTAAATAATTGACATTTTTATACAGCCACCCTAGCACGTAAATTGGGAGTTTGCTTTGTTTTCTCCCTTTTGGTTTCTGAAGGAGTGCAAAATGTGACCAGTTTTCAACAGCTTGTCTTTATGGTTGCTGTTTGGGGCAAGGCTGTTTGCTCCCCTTCCCCCTCCTTGCCCTCCTCCCCAAAAATGTGGGTATAGCTTGAACCATCTTGCTTAATAGAAATTGGAAGCTCTCTGCTTAGATGATGTAGTCCTTCCTCTTTTATGGAAGAAATAAAGATCTTACAGACAATACTCCTCTTACCATGGTTGTTTCTTAAGAGTTTCTGGTCCTTGAATTCAGGCTTTTTGATAACTCTTGAGTTGGCTGCTCAGCGCTTTTCTTCCCATTTCTTGGTACAGAGGCCAGGGATTTGGGCAAATAGTTGCATAAGCAATAGCCAGTTTTGACCAAATGTTTTAAGTAAATATAATTGTAAATATTTTCAGGTGAGGCAGAGTGCAACATAGAAAGTGCCTCTTGTCATTCATATATGAAAATATATGAGTGCTGGATTGGAGGGAATGGACACTGTAAATAATCATTACGTTATGCTCTTTTTGATGTCTGAATGTTTTGAAGCCATAGTGTCTATTAATTCCTCTCCAAAATTACATTCCAAAGTGTATAAAGGGCACAAAAATTGTTTTTTGTAGGATAGTCCTAGGTGTATTTCTTTAACAAGTTTCAGGTTAAAAAACAAACCCAGAACACTAAAACAGTAGAAGTGATAGCACATTCTTACCACTATCATTACTGCAGAGCTAACACAAATGAGAAAATTAAGTTTTGCTCTAACTTCAACATCACCAGTATCCAGCCAAATTTGCCCAAGGGAGTGTATATATACACGGTTTCACTGAAGACAGCAAAATTCTGTAACTGAGTGCTTCAGGAATTTCTCCACTGCAATGTGTCCGGAAGGCATCAGCTCAGGAAAAGACAAGTCTCCTCTCTAGTCTGTGGACAAGTAAACTGAATAGTTGGAGCTGGAGTTTAGGGCTCCTGTTTTCTTGAATAAATTCTTGACTCTGCAGCTTATGGTTCATTTCAAGTCTGTTGGAACTGTAAATTGACGAAGAATTCCAGTTTTGGATCCCTTGGATCTTTTCCTGGTTAATGCACTATGGCAGAGCAGCCCTGCAATGGCTGTTAGCACTGCTGCCATCTACGGTCACTGTCTCATACCAGGGTTAGCCCTGAAGTCACAAAAGCCCCTGCTGTAGTTGGACTGTTGGAATAAAGCCACGCTTGAAAGTGTTGGAGCAGTGTGTTTATGGCTTGAATTCTTCAGGAGCATCATAGCTCGTTTAAAAAATAAAGTTTTGGTGCCATTTGTTTTCCAAAGCCTTTCAAGGGAACATTTTCATTCTGCTAAATGGCATCAGTGAGAAAATCCTCAAAACTTGCAGAGGAGACATCTGCACGTGCATTCTGCAAGTAGTGTGTTTTTATCCAGGAGTGCGTTTTCAGTTCAGGAAAGGGGTTCTTTCTTACTTTCAGTATTTTCATTCAGTGGTTCTGAAATTTTTCTTCCAATTTTGGGAGTTTGGGTTGTGGGGGGAAACTGTAAAGATAATGGGAGGACCCATGAATCTGGAACGCTTTGTGTAGTTCTTGGAGAGAATCACTTTAAGGGGCAGGAATTCATTTAGGAAAAGGATAAGAAAATGGCTTTTTTATCTGGTGGACTAACCTATTTTAAAGGCAGACCTTGAAACAGGTATGCTGTTAACAATGTCATTGCCCCCAGCCCTGTACCAGTTACAGCGTTCTTATTTTCATCAGTGTATTTGCCAACAGTGCAATGCTTTTGCAAAAAAAACAAGGACTCATCTGCTGTGAACAAGGGGGTGATATTGCCTGGTTTCAGCATTTTTGCCTTATTGATGTATTGATTTTCTCACCAGCTCTTAATAATACAATACAGAACAACTTGTCAAATTTCTCTGGAGGTCCTACCATGCTGAGGCTTGTTTGGTTGTGAAAACCAAACCCATTTGAGCTTTCTTTACATTCTACACAGATCTCCTTCAGGACCATGGGCTTGGAGCATTCCAAAGCATTCCTTCACCAGCTTGTGCTTATCCTTCAGCTGGCATTGCACGACTACAGCATTCCAGAAAATACATGTATTTGTAGGATTGGGAGTTTATGTATAATTAACAAAATACCTAATTTTACCGAACTGTTATTTTAGGATTCTCCTAATACTGTGAGGTCTGCTTACCCATATGATGTAATGGTTACCTAGATAGATTCCAGTTCACCAAAGCTTAGACCTAAGTCCTATAAACTGGAAATGCTGGATCTGGATGAGAAAGGCCAGTCTCCAGCAGTTCTGTGTAGCAAGCTGCCCAACCTAGAAAAATGTGCTACAGTTGGACACCACACAGTGAATTTTTTTTCCTGAACCCTGTGTGTCACAAGCTTTTATTTGGTTTCTGAAATGTTTTGAGAGCTGTAGTAACTTTTTCTGAGTAGCTTCGAAACAGGGCTGAGAACATCATATGAGGCTGAATTCAAGGAAGCTTTTGTGGCTGCTTGTTCTCATTTTTGAAAGGTTTGTATCAGGAAGTTCAGATTTAGAGCACTAAGCAAGGTACAGTGGTTTTCTGTGCTGCTAGATATGTAATTCTTTAGATTTCAATTTATGCTGTTTTTTCATTCTGAATAATTTGTCTTATCACTTTATTGGGCTGAGAAAAGTGGGTTATGTAATTAACTTAGTGTGAGGCTTCTCTTGCTCTGCTACACAGGAGTAACTACAAGACTGGGGTGGAAATATTCACCTTATTTTGTTAATGCCTGACCAGACATTAGCAGGTGAATAGTGAACATTACCTACTGTTTGCTTTAAAAAGATGTGACAGTTTTAGAGTCAGGTACCCATTTACCTGCAAGAATTGGAGACCTGTAAAATGTTGAAGAAATACTGTTAGGTTAAGTTCTGCATTTGGATTCTGCAAATCATTTTGAGTAATTTTAATTGGCAAGCTAAAAGGTGATTTTTGTTAAGAATTTTTTTTCTGTTCATCTCACTACCAGAAAGTGATTAAACACCCATCTTTGTCTGAAGCTGAAATTACCATAATTTTTAATTATGTGTATAGCAAAATAAATTATAAAAAAGGAAATTACTGTTCCTGGTTTTAGTGATCCAAAGAGTGACTTGTAAGATGAACCTATTTTAAGGTGTTGCTTACCTAAGAAGATGAATACCTGCATGTTCTCTGTCTGTGGTTTGGATGAAGATGTTACTATAGTTATTCTCTGTACAGAAATCCTGTGCAGAAGCTGTAACTGGGAAAATTCTCTAAGGCAATTTTTGATAGAGCAACATCTTTTCTGAGAGATTCATTAAATTCTACCCACTTGTCAAACAGCCTTAACTCAGGTAGCATATGGTCCAGCCTCTGTAAAGGATGCCTGCCTGTGAGCAGGGAAATGCAACTATCCCATCTTCCCATCTTCATCTTGTAACAGAGGATTGGAGATATGTTTATACTTTCCCAGATTTATTCATCTGCATAAAGAGGAGGGGAAAAAAAAAAAAAAGAACTTTTCCTATGGCAAAAAGTACTTTGGAAAAACCAATGGATTCAGCTCTTCAAATTTTTAACAGCAGATGCTTTTCCAAAGATGTTCCCATGCCCTTCTTCTTAACCTTGCAGCAGAGATCATCAAAACCACCAGCTTTGCTCAATGCTTCCCAAGCTTAACTGACTCCTGTGTGAACCCTGAAAATGGATTTTAAGTGAAGTAATGAAACATCAGTTTGACATGCCTCAGTTTGGGAGACAGTGGTCAAGCCAAAATTCATGCTTCCAGATAAGACAGATTTCTCTCCCTGCCTCCCACGGCTTGTCCCTATACAATTCAAAATTACCCCATAAGTATCTTGGTTTTTCTCACATAGTTCAAGGATTGCAGTAATGATGGGAAAAATGTTTGGTGCTTTTTTATGTGGGGTGACTTCAAATCCTTCCTGTTGCTACTTTGGTGAACAAAAAGGAATTTGCCAACCATGGCTTACTTCTAGTTTCTCTAAGTGTCACTGCCTGTTTTGACAAGGCTGTTGTTAATTATACATTGAGTTGTTAGTGCACAGGTGAATGTGCCTGTGACTACAGTGATCTCTCTACAGTGGATTTCAGAACCCCTGGGACATTTAAGCATGTATGTGTCAGCATCTTGAAAGATTCCTTTTAGGCAGCAAATAATTTAACCTTATGCAGGTATTTCCTGGGTGGTAACGCAATAAACTTGATAAAAAATTTACCCACCCCCAATCTACTGCACAAGAAACTAAAATGGGTGATGGAAGGAAGAGAGCGCAGGGGTTGACCCTTACTTAATCACCTGGATTTGTCTGTGACTGCTCAGGGAAGAAGGGACATCCCAAGAGTGGTCAACTCTAGGAGTGATAAGGAGTGTGAGAGCAATAGACTGCTAGATATAAACAGTCAGAGGAAAAGGGAGATGGAGAAGTGAAGTTTTGTCAGGGTAGGAAGCCTGCAATGGTTCTAGGAGTAAATGAGCTTCTGCTAGAAGGGGTGAAGCAAAGAGAGGGTGATGGTTCTGCAGAGGGCCCCATGGTGCAGCTCACTGGGCTACACCTGCAGCAGGAGTTCTTTCCTACCATGAAAAGAAGCAATGAAAGAATTTAAAGGAGAAGTGAGGGGCACTAGAAATGCAGAGGGAAGAAGAAAAGAGTTCTGGGTTCAGAGTCCTGCTCCATCTCTCCAGGACTCTATCTACCCTTGTATTGGTGATGCAAACACCTTGGTGTGTTTGGTTTTTTGTAGACTTGGCAGCAGCTGTGGAATCAGCAGTGGGACAGGCTCCAAGGGAGTGGTGCCTCAGACACTTTGTTAGAAGAATTGGTGGACCCCAGGTGCTGGCAAGAGGGAAGAAGCAGGTCTTGTGGAAGACCTAGCAAACTTTGTGTGTGTCTTGGCCTCAGGACATATTGTGTGCAGGGATATTCCATTAGCACTAAGTAGCTCACACATAGCTTTGCTCATGGGTGCTATTCAGAAAGAGCTGTGTGCGTTCTTGCTCAGCGAGGCTTGAAAGGACAGTGGATTTTGTCTGTGTGTGTTGGGCAGGAGAGGGTTCTGCAAAGGAAAAGACTGCCTTTGACAGCAATGGATATGGATTGTTTTCTTTCCAGATAATTAACTATTGGTGTCACAAGTTGCTCTGCTGTTGTGAGACTTCACTGACTTTTTAACAGCTCAGGTGAGAAAGATCCTTTCACAGGGCCGTGTTCCTTAGTTGCACTGATGTGGCCCTGCCAATCAAGATGACATAAGCTGATCTCCTAAACACCTGGTAGCAGTCATTGCTCTGGGTACACTGCCTTGGCTGCCAGTTGCAAAGTGCCAGGATTGTTACTGAGAACTATTTCTGGAAGGTTTGAGCAGTTCTCATGTTAGAGACTTCCAGAGTTCCCTGTAGTAGGGCAGCATTACTTTTTTGTGTGGGTAATAGTGATAGACTCCTCTGAAGTCCCTCACAGACTCACTCTAATTGCACAATTAAGGATCCATATTTTAATTTGCTCTCTTCCTCCTTCAAAGCTATAGGATGTCCTCTTCTCCATCCATCCACATCTATAATGGAGGTCCTGTGTGCAGAAGGGGTCAGGCTCCCCATTGTAAATTGTCATGCTGGAAGAGCTTAACAAGCAGTTTCCATGTGGTCAAATGACTGTTCTTAGTGGGTGACAGCCCAGCTTTCCACAGGGATGACAAGGATCCATGATCCTGATAAGTGAAGCTGTTGACCACCCTTACAAGGTTCAAGCTTTTGTTTTCCGGCTTCCCATACCCTCAGAAAGTTATATTGCCAGGCTTTGTGCAGAGAGAAAAGAGCAGCTAGTGCTCATCCCACTGGGGGTTCTGAAACACTGAGAGGTGAACAGCTTTTCTTTTAAAGATGAGCTTTCCTTTAAAGATTTTCTCTTAAAAATAACCTTTAGACTGCTCTTCCACCTGACAAAATCAGAGAAAGTAGCAACCTAATACAGAAAAAGTAAAAGTAGATAGTGTGTAAATGGGCAGTATAAAACTCAGGAAATTGATAAAGTTACTTTACTATGTTTAGTCTTGATGGCTGTTTGTCTACACTCTTCAAAAACCTACAGTGATGGAAACTCCCTGGTTCTTTGTGGAGGGATAGAATGTAAGGAAATAGTGCAGAAGGTAGTCTCACCCCTGAGGAGCTGCAGCTGTACTAATCACCAAAGATCAGGAACAAGCCTGCCCTTAATAGGCCACAGCTGTGTCCAATAAGAAGACGAGTGCTACAAAAGAGTGGGGTAGCTGGGTGAGGAGAGAGCTGGAGTTTGTTGGCTGTGCTGTGAGGAAGAAGAAGTTGGTGCTATGAGGAGCTGCCCATGAGAAATCACCGAGAAGGTATGGGAACTTTGCAATATGATGACAACAGTTCTTCATGGCAATCTGCTCTAGAACTTCCCTGTTTCACTGCTAGAAAGCTTGCCTGAAACCTAGATCATTCTTGGTTCACTGAATACCAACTGTAAGAAACTGCAGTATGTTTGAGTAGCAGAGCTGTTCACCACTCATGTCAGAGTTTGATGCAGCCTTTTTGGCTTCTGTGAAGGTTTGAAGACAATTTTAAATATTAAATGAGTGGCAGGGACAAGAGTCAGGAACAGTTTGCAGTAGACTGCATTGCTGCTGAGGAGGTGCCAGAATCATGTTGTGCCCTTTTGTGCTGAGTTATCATTTCATTGCTGTTGGCTGCAAGAGAGAAGGGACAAATTTATGGATGGCAAATGATTATCTGTCTGAGTGAAGGGAGGGCTTGGAGCCCGTGCTGTATTGCGAAATGCTGCTTGACAATCTTGCTGTGGGAGCTGGGAAGTACACAGCTGAAGGAGCAGTTTTGGCACCAGCAGACTGTGTATACACATTCACCCCGCTGAGCTTGTACCTTGTCAGCTGTACCTGCTCACTGGGATGCTAGCTGAGCCCTCTCTGCGAAATGCTGTGTTTGCCAAGCAGCATGAGCACAGGTGACCATCTAGGAAATATTGCTCCAGCCTCAACCTAGCATCTTGCAAGACCAGAGGCTGTGCTAGGCAGTGTTGAATTCATGTGGAACCATCTGGCTGGCCTTTGTGAGATTATCTGTAAGATGATTCAGCACCCAGTGAGATGGCTGGGCTTTGGGTCTCTGCCCTTTCCCTGTCACTATGCAAACAGCAGAGTCACCATGCCTGTGTGATCTACCTCCAGGGCAGCAGCCCTAAAAGTATGATGCTTTCCAGTGTGTTACCCCATGCTTTGCTGTTAGAGCTGTCCAAGATATTGTACAGGCTCACACAGCCACCAGATCAGATACCAAGGTGTAGATTTTGAAGCAATTGAGCATCTTGCATGTGATCCATCTTCCTGATTTCCCAGGTTTTGTTGTATATGGATCATGCCAAAGCCCAAATTAACAGTGTAACAGCCTAATTGCCTCTGAAAACAGCTGTGAAAAGCAGGTGAGAGGGATAAATGCACATCTTGATGTTTAGTCCCATTTTTCTTAATTTCTCCCATTCTTTAGTTTGGAGTGATTTCCCCCCCCCCCCCCTTCCCCCACCGTTCTCCATCCACGGTGTAACAACTCCACTTACACGGGGGTTATAAGGCTGCCATGTGAAACGTTGATTCTCCCGGCGGCGGACGAGCTAATTCTCTTTGGCTGCCCCTGAAGTACCGACTGAGGGAAAGTAATACTAGATAACGCTAGTAGTATCTAAGGGCACTATTAGTAATTTCCAGTGTTTGAAGCGCGTTATCGCCGCCGTCGGGCTCCGGCTCCCGAGCGCGGCGGGAGGCAGCGGCTGCCGGGCGGGGCGGGGCCGAGGCGCGGGCGCAGCGCTGATTGGCTGGCGGCGCCGTGAGTGGCAGCGGCGGCGCCCCCCGCGGCCGCGGGCCCGCTGTGGCCGCGCAGTGCCCGCACCCCGGGCAGCCGCGCCGCCCGCTCCGCCCGGCCGCCGCCATGGGCCGCGGGGCCGCCCCGCTCCGCCGCCTGCTGCTCTCCCTGCTGCTGCTGCCTGCCGCGGGCACGGGCGCACCCGGAGCCTCCTTAACGCTGGGGGAACCGGAGACGGCGGAGGAGCTGATGGAGTACCGCGACCCTTGCAAAGCCGGTAGGGAAGCGGGCTGGCTGCAACTCTGGGAGAAGTTTGGAAGCGCGGCGGCGGCGGACAGGTGTCCCTGCGAGGCGCTCCGCGGTACCTCGGCTCCGCCCGGCCGATCCGTGCCCAGGCTCACGCGGCGGCGGCGGGAGCCCCCCGGGCCGGCCGGGAGCGTCTCCGGCACCCCGCCGCCTTCCCCGACCCCGCGGGCTGCCCCGCTGTCCGGGGGCTGTAGTCCCGGTGGGAGGCTATGCCGGGCTCTTTTTTGTAAATCGCCTCACAGTCCCGCACCGCTGCCCCACCTGTGCCGCTCCCTCCCGCGCGAGATTCCCTCTGCAAAGCCGGGGAAACCCGGTCGTGCTTCGCATTTTGGGGTTGGGGTTCTCCCCCCGCGCCCTCAACCCTTTTTGCTTTTTCTGTGCATTTCCATTGCCTTTTGGCAGCTGTTGGAATTTGCCCCGAGCTCTGTCCGCCCCGAAGTTGCGGTGCGAGCCCCGGAGCGGCGCGGAGCCGGCGCGCCCCGCCTCGCACCCAGCCGGGGCAGGCAGGTACTCCGCAGCTGCCCCTCAGCACATCCTCTCCAGGCAGCCTCCAGCTGCTCCCTCCGTCCCTTTCTTGGAGTTGTTCGTTCCCTTGACAGACTGCACTCTGCTGGTTCTGAGCTCCTTGCTTTTTATCTTTTTGAGTTCCAAAAGAGCTGCTGTCGTCCCTAATGTTGCATTGCCATAATTTGAAGAGAATACGGACCTAGATTTTCTCTTTGGAAAACTAGGAGGTATTCTTGATGCGAGTGTAATTCGTTTTGGTTCTAGCTATTGGAGAATGTTGTGGTCTTGTGAATTGCTTCTCTGCTGAGAAATTGACAACTGATACCTTGTTAGTTGTGTTACATTTAGAGATAATTTTGTGTGAAGTCCTGTTTTCTTAATACTGTAGGAGTTGAAAAAAGAAAAGTGGTTCTTCGTGGGTGGTGTTCTTGCTCTCTTGAGTCGGGGCTTTGCCCCTGAATGTGCTGTTACTCAGTGTCCCTCGGTGATAGCTTCTCCTGTTATCAGCTCTCTCCTGCCTGCTGTTGCACTACTTGCAGCCGTATCTGCTCACATAGACGAACTCTGTCAATGTAATGTCTTTCAGAGCTTCTCTGCCTGGTACAGGAAGTTTAACTGGCTTTGTACGTAGGCTGAGTGTGGTGAGTTTCCTTCCAAAATTCAGCTCAGTCCTCTCCAGAGAGTATTTTTTGCACAAAACATTCCCTTGATCAGCAAGTCATCTGTCATTTGATATATAGTTTGGTGTGTGTGTGTGTGGAGGTTAATTCTTTGTAATGAATATGGGATCCAGCCCAAATATGCTTTACTGTATTTGTGTCTGCTTCTGAATGGCAATGAATTGATCTCTCTTGCTAGTGAAACTAGTTGTTAGTGACACAGCTATGGTTTAGACTTGGAGAGCTACAGGTACAGTGCTTCAGCCTTCCCATCTGAAAATGTATTATCCTTGCTTTCTCCTCAAAATTATACCATCATCTCTGCTGCCTCACCTGCCCTTGTGACTGCTGAGTGCTGATGTCAGATCAAGTACATGGAGGATGAGGAATGCTCCTTTAAGGACCACACAGAGAACATTTACTTTGACTTCTCTGCATCTAACAGGGAACCTGTGGCAGAAAAGGGAGAAAAAAATATTTCCGCAGCCTTCCCTTTGCCTGCCTTCATTGCAGGACCTTTTAGTTGTTCCTCCTGCAGTCCCCTGATTTTCCAAGTTCTCCCCCTCTCACTTCTGCGTGCACACAGAAAAAACCCTGGACTGCCAAGGACAGCCTCCCTTCATTTACATCAGCACCTCTTCTTGTGGTGGTCAGAAAAACTTTGTGTGTGTTATTCCTGTTAATTCAATTCAGGCAGGATCAATCACAGAAATTATCTTTATTTTCTGACTTCTCAGTGTTTGCCTTTTATGCTTTTCCAATGTCTTCTTTCCAGTAGCAAGGGAGGAGTGAATGAGGCCTGTGGCGGTCACACAGGTGATTCCTTTTCCTCCCAGGAGCAGGCTGGTGGTGCTGGCTGTGCTGGCACACAGCTGCCTGTGCTGGGGGTTGCCAGGCCCAGCACTGCCCTGGCTTCCTGACCTGAGTTTGCCTTCCTCAGCAGTGTGTGCATGTGTGGAGGGCAGTACAGTGCCTTCTGCTGTGCTGCAGCCTCCTGCTCTGGTGAGCACCATTTCTGGCTTTCTCAAGTTTCACTCTTGTGTTCTGTAGAAGAAAGAGACTCTGGTTCTTTCAGTGTGTCCTGGCTGGCTGTATTTCCAGGCTCTCTGATCCAGTTTCTCTTCATGTGGCTGTGTCCACCTAAAGTGCAGAGCACTTAGAGAACAGGACACTCCTTACATGCTGTGTACCTCTCTGTGTGCTGGATAGTTCCAGTTTTTAAAGTTAGCCCCAAGACAAACCAAACAAGGTTTGTACCACAGGGGTCTGTGTTAGACCCTGCCTTGCATTCACAGCCTTCTTCCTATTCTGTCCTAGACCATCAGCACCTAGTGGAGCTGGGCAGGTGCTCTCTGCTGCAGACACCCTCTCAAAGGGTTAGCTGAGATTAAGTGATCTATTTCTATTAGTGAAACAGGGTGAAGGCACCATTAGTAGGGTTGTCTGTCTAACAGGGCCTGTCTGGGCTAATGCCTGTATGGGAAGTGTATCCCACTCTGTTCCTGATGAGCTACAGCAGTGACAAATCTCCTTAACTTCCTCAGGCCTGAGCTCCTCCACTGGTGGGACAGTGTTGGGATCTGTCAAGAAGCATGACTGGAGAGGGCAGTGCTGTAGACCTGCTGTGAAATGCTCGGGTGTCTGGTATGTTTTGCAAGGGGAAACAGAGACTATGAGCACTCTGAGACTTGTGGTGATGCTTCCATCACTGCTGCAGGCACAGGTTCCTGTGCACGCTCCTGTGGCTGCAGATTGTGCAGGCTCTTAGCCTGTGGTCAAGACAAGCTGTTGCTCCTCTTGCATGATTTACAAAGCTGCTAGAACTACAGTGCTTTGCTTATTTCTTTTTATTTATCTTTTTATTTTTTCTAATTTCCTGTGGGCTAATGGCTGTGGCCCAGAAGCTGTTATGGATTTAAATCTGGCAGCTTACAATGTAAAGCTTGGCAGCTCCTCACCCCTGCAGCTCATGCCCTGAGATTGAGCGCAGGCTGTCGATGGTTGTTCTGCTGGACTGGGAGTGGAAACATGCTCCTGGCACACGCTCCTCTCTGTTGCATTAGTGGAGGATGTAATAATCTCCTGCAGCAAGGCAGGAGGGACAGCACAGGGCAGTAACCTCCTAGAGCACTGCAACCACTGAGCTACGGGTGCCCACACATGGGCTCAGATGATGTGTTATAACTCCACTGCTGCTCTTAACTCCACCCATCCAGGATTTTCTTTTCCTACTGGGGCTGCTTTCCTGCCTTTTTGTAAGGCAGAAGGAAACAAGGAGCTGCCTGAGTGGCTGATCCAGGGGCAGCTGAGGCAGCACTGCACTGTCAGGTTGAGTTGCCAGGGAAGGTGGCAGTGTTGGCTCTGTGGGGTGGATTTTGCTGAGTGTTGTAGCAGCTCACTGGAGCCTTTCAAAGGGAATAGTACAAAGGTTCCTGCCCAGAACTGCTCTGTAATAGATGGGACAGTGTCATAAGCCTCATGTGTGCTTTGGATGGATCTGCTGCTCAGAGGATGCAGTTAAGGACACCAGGCCAGTGTGCAGGTGTGAGTGAGGCTGCATGACAGGCAGGCAGCAGGAGGAACTGTGGATGCCTTCTAAACAAAACAAGGATGTCCTTCTGAGACTCCTCAGACAAACTGGAACCAAAGGAATTAAATAGCCTGTAATTTGTTCTGGTGGTTATTTGGGTGCAAGCTTGTACAAACTTTAATTTGTGGTCAAGAGCAGAATCTCTGAGGTTCAAAGTGACCTCTGGGGATAATCCAACTTAAGTCAACAAGGGGAGGTGGGTGTAAATAGGAGGGAGAGCTGGGCACTGAATAATTTGCCCTCTGGATGTTTATAGGCTTGATGATCCCTTTCTTCCTGCTCAAACCTCCTGTGAGGCTCTTTTCCACTTGCCAGGTGGGGAGAAAAAGCTGCAGTTTGGTCTCACCATCTTGATTCCTGGGTACTTCAGCTCTTAACATGGTACTTCCTGCCTTTGGTGAGCTGGAGGTGCAATAGTTCATCTTTCAGGGACAGTGTTGGAGTCCTGTTTCTCTCTGCCCTGGGCAGTTCATCCTGGTGTGAGATGTCCTGACTCCAGGCTGGCCAAGTCAGGACTCCCAGGCCAAAGCCAGTGTTCCTCTGTGCAGGTGTCTGCATTAGGGATTGGCAGAGCTGCCTGCCCAGCCATGTGCTCCTGAGCTCCTGCTGCCTCCTGTGTCTCAGGAGTCCTTCAGGAGGGTTTGTGTGGCTGAGGAGAGCTGGACCAAAGAGCAGCTGCCTTATAGGTACAGATGAGCCTTGCATCCAAACTTAGCTTCTTTCCATGAGGCTTTGATCTCTCCATGGCTTTTGCTCTGGGCCGTTGCTTGCAGTGCTCTGAGCAGAGCCTGGCCTGGAGAGGCTGCAAAACAGAGCAGGGCTCTGGCAGGGACATAGCACCTAGAAAGTGGATTAGTTCACATGGATTTTATGGAGTTCTCATGATATGAGCTCAAAATGGGAAGAACTGGGGCAAGAGGTGTGAAGTGGCATCAACTGAGCAGCAATTCCTTCTTTATCACTAGAAAAGTTATTAGAGAAGCAGTTTGGCAATGATAGATGATTTTTCCTGCATGCCAAGGCTACTTCAAGTGTGGATGCTGCTTGTCCATCATGGGATACTGCTATGCATTTTTGTTCCTGCTCCACTTGCTGATTTGATCCACTAACTTCTAAATGCCCCATGTATTTAGAGTTCTCACACCTAGTGCTGTCCTGAGAGCTGTAAATTGTGCTTCATTGTTGTTCTGTTCCTCACAGCTCTTCCTCTGTAAAGGCACAGTGCCTTTTGTTCTGGAGACTGCACATTTCATTCAGGCTGTGGTGCAAACATCTGAAGTCAGGTGCAGACATTTCTGTGGGCAGCTGAGGAATTTGCTCTTAGGAACTGAAAGCCTCGAGGGGGTAATCAAATGAGAAAGGGGAGACAGCATCTGTAAAGCCTGGGTCATTAGAATGTTGCTTGTGTTTTGAGTGGGATGCAGATGCTGTTTTCCTGGTTGGAAGTGTGGACCCACCGTGTTAGCAGGGCAACCAGAAAGCTCTTTGCAGGCTGTGCTAGGGATCCAGCCCACTCCTTGACAAGAGTTTTCCTGCAATCTTGCAGGTGGTCCTGTTTAGCTTGGCAATGGTGGGAGCACTGGCAGAGTGTGTGCCAACCTGCCCTTTGCTTGGGAATCACAGAATCCTGTGAAGAAAATCACATTTCCATCTTACAGGTTTTCTGTACAGCTTTGAAGCCTCTGGGCTTGTATGGAAAGTGGCAGTGCAGCTGTGGTGAAGGTACCAGAGCTCTGGTGTGGGGTCTGAGTTGTAGAAGACAGTGGGAGCCATGTCCGTCACTGGGGTGGTGGCAGTGCTGGGGGCTGAGTCCTGCTCTCCTGACTTTAGAAGGTATATGACCTTTCAGAAAAGAGAAATTTCTTTTTTTGCTACCAGTGCTTATAGGAGAGCTTTGAGAGAAGGGTCTGGGACATGACCCCGTCTGTGGAATCTTCAGTGCTGAGCTGATGGAAACTTTTATAGAGGAAGGA
This sequence comes from Molothrus aeneus, assembly GCF_037042795.1. NCBI lineage: Eukaryota > Metazoa > Chordata > Aves > Passeriformes > Icteridae > Molothrus > Molothrus aeneus. The sequence continues at coordinate 8,566,843 of NC_089653.1, forward strand.
GAGAGTTCTCACTGGCAATCATTCCCTTTGCATTTTTTCCCTGGTACATTGCAGGAAGGGTTAAATACTCAAGGAGGAAATTGACTCTTTTTGGGTGGTCTGGGAAAGAATGAGACCAGACTGTTCAGTCTTTAATTTACCTGCTTTGGGGAGATGACAGCACTTACAGAACGGAAAACAGGTGGGTGAAAACTACTGGGGTCACTCCTCAGTGATGCAGCTGTTTGCCATTGGGGAGGTGCTTTGCAGCAAGGTAGAGCTGCAGCAGAAGTTTCCTCCTCAAAGGGAAGGTTTAAGGTGACTTTGATTATAATCCTAGCTGAGCACAAGCTAATGGCTCTGGCTTAAAGAAATAATAACCAGCAACCCTTTTATTGCACCTGAGATTCCTCAGTGGAGAAGTCAATGGCCTGGGGAACTGGAGAGCAAAACCTTGTGATCACTGCAACTTGAGATCTGGGTCTGAAGTCCTTCCTGTGTTTACCTGTCTTCTTGGGATCTGACTAAATCATGCCTGATCTTTGGCACTTCTTGGGGTGTGTTGTATCTGCTTGGCCTGTAGGAGATGTAATCCTCTGTTCTACACCTACACCTTGGGATTTAGCAATGGGCAGGACAAAAATGGGCATATTTAGGATGGAGGACTTTTTTTTTTCCCCTTAAGAAAGTCTGGTAGGGTGGGGAAGAGGTGCTTGCAGTTGTCATGGATACTTCTCCAGAGCTTTTATTGAGCTTCCAAGTCTGGGTGTAGTTCACAGGTGTCTGCCCTAAACCATAGCCTACACAGGTGGGATCACAGAATGCTGCTTGTTCTTCAGCTGTTCTGTAGCATAAGATTAGTAAAGTCACAGAGTCCCAGAAAAAGCCACTTAGAAACTGTGCTTTAAGTCTTCCAGGATTTAAAAGTGCACAAAGCTGAGGATTTTGGTTGGACGCACTTTGCATTTGTGTAATTACATTATACCTTTGCAGTTGTGCTTGGAGATTTTATTCTCCTCCTGCTCTAACCTGTGTAGTGTGCCTTGCCACTGGTTAACACAAGAAGTTGCTGCATTTATTGGTAACCCACCTCTTTCTTGTTGCTAACACTGTGCCTGTGGGTGTCTCCCAGGTGAGTGGCCTCTGGCCCAGCCTGGGGAAGAGCTGTGTGGCTGTGGGTACCCACTGCAGCCTGCTTAGGCTCACACCTTAGTCCTTGGGAAATTGGCAGTGCTGTGTCTGATACATTCCAACCTGCTTCCCCTGACACTTTCATTTCCTTCTTTTCTCCCTGGCCTTCACTGCAGAGACCTTTGTGCTCTCTGCCTGCTTCCCTCTGTGTTTTCTACAGATTCACTTCAGATGTTCCTCTGTCTCCCTCTTGCTGAAGCCTTCTCCAAACCCTGCCTGGAGAATTGCTCAGATCCTTCTCTGCTTCCTGCCCCAGGTGTTCTGCAATGCCCTCTCCCCCAGGCTTCTCCCAGGGGTCAGCAGGTTCTTCAGTCCTTGCTGTGCCAGAGCAGCCCTGCTGTGAGTGCTGCTGCTGTGCCCTGCCCAGCCAGCTCTGTGCAGCAGCCTGTGGGCTGTAAGAATTGGGCTGCTCTGCCCAGCTCCTCTTCCCTTGAGGAGCAGGAGGGGAATGCAGGGCTGCCTTCTGTGACTCAGAGTGCAGAGCTGTCTGTGCTGAGAGGGTGATGATGGCACTGGGGGGACACTGACCTGCCAGGGCAGTCTGTGGGCTGACTTGGAGATGGGCAGGCTTGGCAGAGAGGAGGCACCTCTGACACTGAATGACTCTGTTGTCTTGGATCACAAGTATTGCAGGTATTAAGCTGTAACAAAACCACTTTCAACTAGTGCTGAAATGTGATTTCAGTACTCAGAAGAGATAGATGACACAGCAGAAACTGGCTGTTGTTTTGATTCAGCTACTAGGACTTCTGGGTTTGTTTGGTTTCGGTTTTTTTTTCTCCTTTGTTGCAGCTGAGCTCCCAGAAGTGCTGATCTCCAATCATTCTTTGATGTTCCCATTCTAGCACTTCCTGAACAGGAAGGTTCCCTGTCAATAGAAACTGCTAAAATGTGCAAGGAAGCCCTTTATTAAAGAACTCTCAATGAGTGATTGCCCCTTCTTGGCCAGTTTGTGTTAGCCTAGCTTGCAATGGAGAGAAATCTCTAATTGCATGTTGAGAAGGAAGCCCCCAGGAAATCTCAGCAACTGGTAAATCCTGGTTTCTCAAGCCTCTGGTTTGAGTGGTACAAATAGAGACCCACAGCTGCTGCTGGTCCATGAATCAGCCCAACTTTAGACCTGAGTGGAAATTCATGTCCTCTCAAGTCATTTTGTGTTCATGTAAATGTCAGCACTCAAGTAAAAAGCATCTGTTTAATTTTTCCATCCACAAACCTTAATGCTATTGACAGAGCAAATCATACCACAATATTACAAGATGGAGATTTAAGCCTGCTAAGTGCTTTATCTTATCTTCCTGAGAGTTGCTGTTGGGAGTACAGTAGGGTCCCTCTGCCTCCTTATTAGAAGAGATGATTGATGCAGTACTGGGTGCTGAGAATTGCCTTTCTCCCCTTTTCGTGTCACTGTGGGTGTTGCCGGTCTCACACTCCTCCATCAGTGTGACTGAACTCAGCATTGCTGCAAACAGCAGTGCCTAATCAGCAGCACTTCCATTTGCTCAGAACTTTGGCAAAATTGGCTGGTTTGTTTGGCATTTTACATGCTGAGTTTAGATGGGATCTGCTGGAGGCTGTTAATTTCAAAGAGCAGACTTTGAAAGAGACAGCTGTAATTACAAACTGTGTCCTTCTCCCACTAACAGTGGCTGTAGCTGACAGAAGGGCTTGTCCCAGCTCCAGGGACAGACATCTGCTGTGAGGGATTGTCCACACTGCTGTGTGTTGGCAGCTTGGGTGTGATGAAGGTATTGGTTCAGTAAGGCATTGGTTTTGCTTTGAAATTCCACAGATATAAAAATCCTTAAACTCATCAGACTTGCAAAGTCAAAACTCACAGAAATGCCAGTGTTAGGTCTGCTTTAGAGCTTGTGGTGTGGCTCCTTGGGCATGAAGGCAGATGATGTGACATGGAACTCTGACTTGAACAGCTATCCTGTGCGATAAATCTAACCTGAGACTGCATTAATATAAATAATAAAGGGGGTTTCTGGCTGCATTATCCATGTCTCTCTTGCAGAAATTGGGTAGTGTGTAGTAAACAAGGAGCAGATGGTACAGCTGCCTGGCAGAGGTGTTTGAGCTGTACCAGAGTCAAGATGGCCAAACTGAGAAACTTCCATTGGTAAGTAATTCTTGCAGGCAGTGGGAGAACCCAACATAGTAACCTACAAGTTCGTGGCATTGAAAAAAGATGGAACTCTGCACCTGCGTTTCCCTCACTGAGTACCTTGGACCTAAGTAGATCCATTCCTTGTGTCACTTGTTGCCAGTAGCTCAAACTAGATGTGGGCAGGGGAGTGATAAAGCAGCAAGGCTCTGTGCTTTATTTATGGGGCTGCCAGTAGGGCTTCAGATGTGTTTGATATTCCAGAAGTCTAATTCAGCCTTCTGTTATCACCAGATCTTGTACTCTGCCATTGCCCAGATTCTTCTTTGTTTTGTTTTGGGTTTTTTTTTCCCCCCTGTGCATTTCCAACAAAGGTAAGGAACAGAACTTTATATAAAGTGACTTTTGAGAAGTTTTGGCCACAGGACCAAGAGCTGTCTATGTGATTTGCACAGTGTGATTTCTGGAGTCTGCTTTTCATGGTTCTATTGCAGTTACTCGCATCAGAGACCCATAGACCATTTTGTTTTGACTGTGCTGCTACTGCTGACCCAAGCAGGCAGAGATGCTCTGGCTTTTGGGGCTGACCCTTTGGGGGGCAGGGGTGGCCTGTCAGGCTGGTTTTGCCCTGGAAGAGGAGTCTGGTTTTTGCTGTGCTGTTGATGGTGGAAGGGTGTTGTGCTTGGTGACACTCTGAGCTGCAGCTGGTGCCTGTGCCAAGCTGCTGATGTGCTGTGCAGTGGACTGCTGTCTGGATTTAATCTCTAACCTTTGATTGTTCTTGAAAGCATGTTCTAGGGGTTTCATTCCCACCCACACTGCTCCTGTGACCCCTTCCATTTCCTGGGTGTCTAAGTACAGAACAGAAAAGATTCATTAACCTGGTGAGTAACCTCTTTTTATGAGGGAAGTGATTTTCCGTCACGCTCTGTTAGATCCCATTGATTTCTGCTTTTCCCCTCGTTGGCCTCTTTTGCCGTATATTCTCCTTTTTTTCATGCTTCAGTAGGAAGGTGATACGTGATATGCTGGTTTGGGTTGTTTTTTTTTCTGTTTCCTGGGCAAAGAGCTGGGATCTCCTGAGGCCACTGCTCAAGCGCCCACATCTCTGCCTTTTCTTGGAAAGCTTTGTTGTCAAGGCAAGATTCTGGTTGGTAATAGGATGTTGACATGAGGAGTAAAACTTCCTGGCTGCCCTCTTTTGTTTTGATGTTGAAAGGAGCATCTTTTTCTCTCTTTGCCCATCATACAATCCCTCATCTCTTGGCAGAGGTGTAACTCATGTGCCATGGGGTTTGCAAGCGTGCATGAAATGGAGACCTCAAACCATCACATGTGCCTGCTCTTTGTGTCCTCCTGGGCAGTGGCAGTGCCTGGATCCTGGTGCTTTGTGGTGAAATGGAAGGAGCTGCCAGGTTTGGGCTTGTCCCAGAGGTTTGTTGTTACAGAGTTTGGTAGTGGGAATTGTGCAGGGAAGAGGTTTCTCCTTGGATCTGACTGGGAGAGCTTGAGGGTGTCCCCTGTTTCAGAAGGGTGTCATTCAGTGCAAAATTCCACACAGGGCATGGGCAAAGTGTTTGCTTCCCAGCCAGTTCCCCTCCTCCTGTGCACACTTGTGTATTTCTCCCTCTGAGCAGTCGTCTCTGTGCTATTGCTGGTAAAGATAAAATATTCCAAGTATTACAATGCTAAATACATGCAGTCTCAGCAAGAAACTTTGGTTGTGAGAAGGCTGTTGTTGTTGTTTTCTGATGTACTTGATTTTTAGACAGAGCCTTTCTGTGATTCAAGGCAGATATTTTAGTAGTTGGAGAAATAGTTTTCTTTCCAAAAGTATACTTTCATCTTTTGTGTTAATTTCTCAACTTCCATGCTTCTTGCTAAATTCCTCTTCCTTATGTATAAATGTTCTGTGCTGGTCCTTTGTTTAACTATTGCAATTGAAACATCAAAGGCTTAAAATGGAAGGGAGTTTGCACTATTACAGGACAGGTCATTCTGAAGCCATGGCTGGTCCTAGGGCTGCTCACGTTCAGCTGATCTCAGCGATCAGCTTTGCCCAAATAGAGAGCAGAGCTCTGGGTGGCAAGGATTGTCATCTAGATTGTCCTAAGGAAAGGTGCACGAAGAAAAGGTCCCATTTATTTATGTGTCTTAGGCTGTGCCCTCCCTGAAAGAGGCAATTAAGCCCGAGGGGTCAGTAAGGGGTGAATTCTGTTTGCAGACTGATCCAGGGTGGTGCAGAGTGGAGAGCTGTGCTCCCAGCTCTCAGCAAAACAGGGCCTGACTCTGGTGCCAGGCTGTTGGAAGCCTTGCTTTCATGGTTCACTACATTATGTGTGGGGAAAGAAGAAAAAGGTAACTGCAAGTTTTTACTGGGAAAGGGGGTGAATGCTTCAGTTGAATACACTAGAAATCTGCTGAAGACTTTACTGGATCATAGTCTTTAGTGTTAGTTGTAAGCAGCTGAGAGGAAAAAAACAACAACAAAATAAAATGTCTTAAAATGCCTTTGATCAAACATTTAAAGTTCTTTTCCTCTTATTGCTTTCAAGGCTTTGAACTTTGAGTCTGTGATGGTTGGTTTTTTGTTGGTTTTATTTAAGTTTCTACATGTCCTTCACTAACCCCAAAGGGGCTCTGTAGTCTGTCCACATCAATGCAGGTTGGAGTAGAGAGGTTGGAGGTCTCATAGCACAACAGGGAAGGTTGGTAATGCTGCAGAGGGTGGCACCATCAGAGGAACAACTGGATGTGGGCCTGGCTAGGGAGGCTTGGGACTCTTTAAAAAACACACTTTGGAATGGTGTCTTCTGTCTGGTGAATGCAGGACTGGAGCTTGGTGTCCTCTTCCTTCAGGACTGTTCTCAGAAAGCAGAAGTGTCCTTTCAGTTGAAGGCTCAAAGGGTTGTGTTCAGGGGTGTGCAGATTTTCCTTCCTCTGTGTGAGGAGTGGGCCTTGCTCTGCTCTGGCTGCTGCTGTGTGAAGCCAGCAGCTTCTGCCTCCTCAAGGGCTGGTCTGAGGATGCCATTGTCTTCTTTGCAGGGAGACTCTGGAATGAGCCATGGACTGGAAGTGAGGGACAGGCTTGTGCCTCTTCTCTCCTGCTTTTGCTGGCGTGGAGGCAGGGAGGGTGACAGATCCACAGGAAGTTCTGTGCATCCTGGGGCTCTTGTTACTCATTGTCAAAAACTGCAGCAAACTCTGTTACGTTGTCACAAGCCAAGGTCCTGGCCTTGTCTCCATCACCCTGCCTTGCCCTGAATTTTGCTAACATGCATGAATACAGAGTCCTGAAATTCAGGTTCATGGTTCCAAAGTTCATGGTCTTGAGAATAAACAAAAAACTATTGTGGTGGCTGAGAGCTGCATACCCCATTAACCCAGAATCATGAATATTTATCGTGATGGATTACAAAAGAACATAGAGACTATATTGTATTTCCTATAACTTTATTTCCATGGCATCTTTTATTGGTGGGTCACTTTAATGTAAGCTTTGCTTATTTAGTTGCACACTTTAAGCCGATTAACTTTTTACTAATAAAATGTGTGTTGCCTCCCTTTGTCCCAGCTACCGTTTGTTTGTACCTACACTCCTGTGACAAAGAGTCCCAGAGAAATGCTTTAAGCCCTGAATAAATCCCACTGCTGGAGGCTTGGGCCCAGCTGAATGTGTCTGAGCTGATTTCAGCCATGTGTTTTCCCTTTTTCTCTCTTGCTGCCTGAAAGTTGGACCCTCAAAGCAAGGTCTTTGCCTCGAACACCTTTCCAGTTGTGAAACCATTTGTGGTGCTCTGGGGCCAGCAGGAATTATTCAGCCTGTTAGTGCTCTCTGAGGTGGGCTAGAATAAAATTGTAAGTGGTGGGAACTGGGGCTTTCCAACCATGAAGAGTGGTCTGTGGCTCTGCATCTTCAGTAGTTTCCCACCTGGTGACCATGGTATTCTTTCCTGCTTACAAAATTTGCCCTGTCATGCAGTGTCCAACATACTGCATGTTTTACTGTGACTTCTCTCTAAGAGAAGTGTCATCCCAGAGAGATGATTACACCCTGCCATTTTGTTAAAGATGCTCTATGAAAATTATCCTTTTTCACCAAGACCATTCAGACCAGAATTTTAAAGTTAGTTGGGAGCCAAAAGGCATGGAAAGGCACTTGGAAAATACTTTCTCAAGGCCTTTATTAATATGTTCTTTTATATTAGGAGCTTTGCTAAAGCTAAAATGATCCCTTAGAAATGTACTGCTAATACTTAAGAATGACTGATCTGCCTCAAAACGAACTCTGTAACCTGTTTCAGTGGGGCAGCAGTAAATGCCAAAGGAGATGGAGAAAAGCAGGGTAAGACAGAGTGGCACATCCAGAAGTCTCCCTGCCTGCTCCACAATCCCCTGTCCAGGGATGGCTCATTGCCTTTAATGTCATTGGGTAGCTTTGTCTTCCACCTGCTTTCTTTTGAACCTGTGTAGGCTTTTAGCATCCATAGCCTGCTGGAATAAGAAGTGCCAGAGCTTAACTGCAGCATCCCTGTGCTCTTTTCTTACTCACCTGTGAAGGAATCAGAGCATCTGGTGTCTCAGAGGTGTAGTTAGTGTTGCCTACCTGTTTCCATTCTTTTTTCTTTTTACACCAAGGCTTCCCACGTGTTGGCTCTTGTCTTGGGGAGATTCAGAGGAACTCAGCTGGTTTTAATAGCAGAAAATGCTCACCCTTTGCTGTTGAAGGAAAATTCCTTTCTTTAAGAAGTCTAAGATCGCACTGGCTGTGGAGAAGGAGGGGAAGCATTGAAGGCAGTAGCAGGCAGCTGTGCTCCACACCTTGTGGGAGCTGCTTACTGCCTCTCTGTAGCGCCCTGCAGCAGATCATACAAGCTTATAACTGGCTTTCAGCTGCTTTGGGATTCTACCTAGGAGCCAGGGGTGACCCAGGAAGAGCAGTTTTAAAGAGCAGTGGATAGGGACACTTCATAGCTTGTGGAAGTCCACAGCCTGTCCTCATTCTGTTGGCACCTGGAGAGCATGAAGTGGCAGTGCCAGTCCTTTGGGCAGCTCATGCTCAGCACTCCCTGCTGATGGCAGAAGCAAGTGCATTTAGTGTAGTGCGTTGGTTTCCCTCTTCAGGGGAATATTTTGGAGTTTATTTATTGCTTCAGATCTGTGAAGTTCCTTGGGTTTTCTGCCCCAAACTTGGCTGGTTGTCCTCTGTGTAGGACTGATGGAGCAGATGAGGTTTCACATGAGTCATGACAGATTTTCATCATCAGGTGTGTGGGGGTAACAGGGTGTGTTAGCAACAAGCTCAAAGAAATACACTGATGTGTTCCCCCTTTCCCTTGCTCTCCCTCCCATTGTAGCACACTTCTAATCTTTTCTGTGCAGTCAGACCTGGCAGGGAAACAAAGCCAGGCATGTGAAGCCATCACCAGCCATGGAAATAATGGTTCCCCATCCAATGACCCCCAGTTCCTGTGTGACAGTTATGCCATGTCCTGCAACGGGGACACTTTTGGTATTAAAGAACACTGTGAGCTTCTCCTGCCTAACCAGCACGTTAGTTGCTTTGTTTGAGGAATATGCTATGTTGGAAACTGAACTATGTTTTCTGAGCTCCCTCGAATATTACTTTTCTCAACATTCTCAGATTGTTGGACTCTGGTAATACCCCTTCTTGCCAGTGGATTTGCCTGCTTTCAGCTCTTCGGTGTCTGATGGTGAGGGAGCTCTGTCCTCTCTTGCACCTCGATATGTGAAGGTTTGCTCCCCACAGTACTGCAGGTCTGTGCAAAATCTGGAGGGGAATAAGAAAAGCACAGCTTGAAAACCTCCATGTTAGGCCATGCTGCTTTATGGTGGTTTTTGATCTTGTGCAAGGTGTGTGCCGTGCAGGGAGCACTGGCATTTGACGGGTGTTGGTGTGGCTGCAGAGGGATGATTGACAGGAGGGGGAGCAGATCTGCTGCTGCTAGGTTGTTAGAATAGCTGAATAGATGGAAATGTTTTTTGATGGGGGCAGCCCTTCTGGAAAGTGCCTGCATTTTGCTTTCCACTAATCCAGAGCTGGCTCTGAGAGGGTGAACCAGAGGCAAATCTCTGTTCTTGTCCTTTGTGCTTATGGTGGCAGAGAAAGGAGTTTGCTGCTGCTTCCTCAGGCTCTCCTGCTGAGCTAATCCTCTGTCCTTGGCATCTTCTGGAGGAGCAGGAGGGATTGAAAACCAGCAGCCACTGAAGCAAACACCTGAGCACCACCTCTTCTTTCTAACCCAGGACAAGTGTCCTGCAGTAAATGAGCCACTTTCTATTTTGGTGCCTTCCTTTTTTTTCCAGCAGGGCTGATGACCCTGCCTGCTGCTGATGCTCAGGGTTAAAGCTGTGGGACAGGAATTAGATTCTACTTTGCTGGTTTTGGGGTTGGAATTTTCCCTGACTAGTCTGCCTGTGGCTGGGAAGTGTTTTTTAGAGCCTGAGCCAAAAAGGGCTTAGTTGTCTCAAAGCAAGGCTAGCACAGAGGCTGTACTGGCACTGCTAAATTCTGGCAACTGCCTCACAGCAGCTCTGGTCCCTCTTGCCTTTGCTCCCTTCTTTTGTCAAACTGCGGACTCCCACTTCAAAGACAGGCACACTCCTGACACAAGACTTTGCTATCCAGAGGGCACAGACAGCTTGTCAGGGGAATAACTTGTCTGTGTAATGATATTTTATTAAAACTGAGAAAGGTCAAAATTGAAGTTTGCTTTTACACCTCCAGCCCCACCCTGCTTATGTGTTTGATAGTTGCTAATCTTGTGATTGCATGGCACTGCTTCAGGAATAGATCCAGTGGTGGGGCAGAGGGCACTGGTTTGGACAGACATCCTTTCTCTTCTCTTGCAGTCATGGCAGTACACACAGAGCAAGGATGAAAAAAAGATCCTTGCTAGCCTTGTGCTTTACTGGGTGTTTGGCATAGGAGCAGATGGATCACTTGCAAAAGTGCCAAGTACTTGCTGTCACAAAGTGGGGAGCAGAGCTTTGGCAAAGACTGGGCTAATGCACAGGGTGCAGCTGAGGTGTTCCAGAGGGGGATGGCCAGCAGAAATGCTTATGATTTAAATGTTTACATAGTTGAATATTTACAATGTAAGCTTATGAATGTTTGTGAAGGCCTGGGATGAGTATCTCTGGCTGATGCTTTGTATTCAGGACAAAACTGGAAAGCGAGGGCTGGGCACTGCCTACGGGTCCAACAAGTGCTCTCTGGCCCAGCCATGTCCACTGATGCTGCAGTCATGGCCACTCTTTATTCCAATTTAAAGCTGGGCTGCTGTTGATGAAGATGATCTTCCCTCTCATCCTCCTTCTCCCAGTATCAGTGAGCTGTAGGAACTGAGTACAAAGAGGGACTGATCTGGTTTTTACTCAGAACCAAAAGGTTTTTTACTTTCCAGTCCTCTGAACGCTCATGGTAGCACAGGCAAGTCCATAGGAACAAGTGATTGGAAATGAAGATGGGATGTAAAGAGACAAACCCAGCTGCCTCTGGGAGAGTAAATGAACAATTCTGCAAGCTGCATACCATCTACAGTTGTTGGTATTTCTGTTGTGCCTGTCTCATCCTGCTTGCTTGTCTGGAGAGTCATGGCTGTAGTTAACCTTCCCTGAGAGACCCTACAGTTTCCATGAGGTTGCAGGAAATTTCATGTATTGACAATCACATATGACTGGAAAGCACTGAGGATGAGTTAACAGTTAATGACAGTGTAAAAGGTAGATGATATTTGCATATGCATGAAGTATAAGCCTTGTTGAATATCATCTTCTGCTGGATGCCTCAGGGATCAGAGCTCAGCTCTGGCCTTCTCTGGGAGGTGTGAAGGATTAATGATGCCTCCTTCAAATTGCTGAACATTATATTTCTGTGCTGGCTCTTCACATCTGCTGTGGTGTGATACAGTGATGCTATGAAAGGCCTTTAAAAGGCAAACAGGTTCCACCTGAGATCCTCCTGATTCCAGAGCCTTTGATTCTGGTCTGGACCTGCAATCTATTTTGTGTGAGTTCCACCATCTTGCCTTTGGAGATGATGGTGTGTTGATTTTAATTCTATTCCCAATCTCCAGTGTACTGATTTCTGTTCATGAGAAGCCTTGTATTTTTTGCAGTGATATCCCCAAAAGTTAAGAGGCCTCCGATGAGGAGTTTGGATGTGTTCTGAGCACTTTCTGACACCAGCCTTCCATTCTTGTAGGCTCACGTGTGCTCCAGGCTTCCTGCAAAGTTTAGGGCATGAAGTAACTCCTGTAATTTGGACCCATGGGAAGAGGCTGAACTGGAGAGGACCCTGCACTAATGGTGGAGGAAGCAGGGGTGGCTGCTGTTAGTATGCTGAATTGCACAGCATTTTCATTCATTCCAGCTGTTTAATGGGATTACATGAGGAGTGGCTTCTGCCTGCAGACATTTAGTGCCTATGGAAATCTGCAGCTGTCTGAGTCGGTTATGTGCAAATCCCACACCTCCCCTTGATAGGCAGGAATTTCTGAATGACGGAAACCATATGAATCAATTGCATCAGTAATTTTTCATGTGCTTCACCCAATATCAGATTTGAAGGATATTTTCTGTTAACTGTGTCTGTGGTCCCCAACAACTTCCCCAAAGAGGGAGGAGATGCTGCAAGGTGGCCACTAGATGTAGGAGCAGGATAGCTTTGGTGAGTGTGGATCCCCTTCCCTTGAGCACTGGGAGAGAGCCCCCAGTGCAAGGCAGTGTGGAGCTGGATCATCTCATATTCCACTTGGTCTGACTGCCCTTTTTGCCGGTGAAGTGCCAAGGAGTGGACACCCTCCACCCTCGAGAAAGGGAGGGGAGCTCCAGCACATTGGTGCTGGTCTGCAGTGGATGGTCTGTCTAATAGTGGAGCACTGCGGTGGAGATCTGGGACATCTCTATCCTGGATTCTGTAACCATAAAATAATTGCTTCTTCAGGACAGGCTGAGAAGTGTCTTTGGATGGCTCTTTGAGGCGCCTGTTTGGTGCCTGCTCCAGCAAGCTCTGTCTGAAGAGACAATGTGGGTTTTACTGTGCAAGGCTACTTCCAGCAGGCACAGGCTCTGCACTGCACTTCCCTGGGTGCAAGTACAACGTGCCATTGTTGACAAGGAAAATAGTGGCATCCATTTAATTTCCCCTTTGAATTTTTAAATCCTTCTATTAGCTTCCTGTCCGTTTCCAAACAGAGATATTTCTTAAATGATTGTTGAGTGGATCTACCTCTTGGAGAGCAGTAACCCTGGGTGAAGGCCTTATTGACAGTCCTCCCATCTACACATCTGCAAACCATTAGTTTGATGTGGTCTAGCTGTAACTTGGCAAGTGACCTCTTGGCAGGCAGCAATAGAGAGGAAAGCCACTGTGTGTACTTTAGAAGTGAAGTGGTGTCACAGTGTTTAGAAGCTTCTGGTGTCACAGCAACATGTGGAAACATGAAATTATAGCTTACATGCAGCCACAGAGCTTCATTTATTCTTTGAACAGTTCCAACAGTTATAGCCTGGTGCACAATGGAAATGTCTGGATAAGGACTGAGCAAAAATCATGGCTGTTCTATGGGTAAGTAACTTTTTCTGGAAGAAGGAGCAGGATACCCTGATAGAGGTTAATGTAACACTGGAACAGATTGCCCAGAGAGGTGGCAGCTGCCCCATCCATGAAAAGCACTCAAGGTCAGGTGGGATGGGGCTCTGAGCAACCAGATCTAGTTCAGAGTGTCCCTGTTCATTGCAGGTGGTTAGAACTGGGTTCTTTCCAACCCAAACCCTTCTATGATTGTGATTTCCACATGTTGAGGTGTTCATCACAGGTCTTTTTCCAAAGCCTACCCACCCTGATCTGTGACGTGTGTTGCTGCTGTGGCATGATCCCAGGAGGAGGCAGTGTTTGGACTGGTCAGCAACATCTGACTGTGCAAGAGGCTGGGGATGCCCGGGCAGACCTGGGAACAAAGGAACTGTTGCTCCAAGATGAAACTTTTCTCTGTGGATGCCAGACAATCTTCTCATTTATTTGCAAGTGGCATTTGGTCACAGCTCTTTGGCAACATATGGAAAGTGTTTAAATTAGCCATATGAGCCATGCGTGAAACAGATGCATGTTCTTGAGCAGGCTTTCATCGCTGATGTCTGAGCGAGTGAAGGGTGCAGCTGGCTTGCTTGGGAAGTGAGAACATGTCCTCACCCAGATGTACTTAAGTGCTTGAATTAAAACAGGACTAGCATGTTAAAGAATGTATCAATAAAGACCAACTTCCTATGGGTACCTACTGCATAAATAATGTGAATGGAGGTAACCACACTTAACCTTTCACTGCTTTTGTGGCTGCTCATAGCTGGAGCAGGATCAGATGTGTCAGAAGAAGACAAGGTGCATGACTTCCTTGCTAGCATCTTTAACTTGTATCCTGGTCTATCAAACCTACTTTAAAACTCCAAAGTGTGATCAGAGCACAGCTCTACACCTTTCTGAGCAATCTTGGTAAATAGAGTGTAATGTGGTCTTGCTGAAGAAAACAGAAAACTGGCTGCTGTGACTCTTGGGTGTGAATCTTGAGAGCAATTTTGTATGGTGAGAAGTGGCACCCAAAGCTGATGCTTCTGTAAGGGGAGCTCCAGCAGCCTCTGAAGCTGTGTGGAGCTCTGTACAGAGGGAGGGCCGTGTTGCTGCACAGTCCTAGATGCTCACTGCAGCGTGCATGGCTGTGACCGTAAAAATGCCCTTGCATATTGAGAACTTTGACTTTATGCATGCCAGCTGTGATGGGATAGACCAAGGTGGGAGTCACTGAGAAATCAGTGATTGCTGCTGTAGATGCTTGGGTGACTGAGTTTAGCTGATGTGGAACAGTGACACTGAAATACAAGAACAGAGCATTTATGGCAGGGATGCTCAGAACAGGGGGAGGGGGCAGTGAACATTCTGGGACATCAGAACCATCTGAAGGAAAGCCATGTCAGGATGCAGACCTCTCCTGTGAGGGCTGTGTGCTGCACAGGCGTGTCTGCACACTGCAGTATTTATAGAGGGGTGTGCTTCTGCCAGATTTGTCGTGCTTGCCATGCAAAGCAGACTGGAAGAGTGCCTGCCAGAGCAGGCTGGCTCCATCCTGTGCTCTGTGTCCACAGGTGCAATTCCAGAGAGGCATTTGAGCAGGCTGGTGAGCCTTATTAGACACAGAAGGGGATGCAGGAGATCCTGTTTACTCTGTATAAATGATGAGGCAATCACCTTTTTTTTTTTTTCAGGCTTCTTGTAGGGGTTTAAAACGGACAGGGAATAACCAGAGGGGCATGGGATGCTTTAGGGGTTCTAGAACCAAGTGTTTCTCTGAACTAAGAGTAGTTTGAGCAGCCCATGCTGTGGGCTGTGTTACACTGAGCTTCCAGCACAGTACCCATCTGGGGCACCACTGTCTCCTGCAGGATTGTCCCATCCTGGGGGAGCCATGTCTTTAATCTATGGCAATAGAGGCAGGTTTCAGTGACCAAGGTGAGTTACTTGGTAAATGTCTGTTTCTGGGCAAGTGGGTGGTACAGGGACTTTGCTGAGGTGCACAGTGTGATGTGAGTGCCCCTTCTCAGACACTGGAGGGATGAGCCCTTTCCTGGGCTTGTGGACACCAGCAGCCACCTGATGAGCAGGAGCAGCCCTTGTGTGGAGGGGATTCCCATGTCTGTAGTACCAAAGGTTTCAAATGTAAAACCAATCCATCTTCAAAATGAGCAGGTGAACCAAGCAGCTGTTTGTGAGGACAAACACTGATACTTTGACTGATGGATGAACCTGGGTGGAGCACCTGTGATGTGTTTTGACCTCTCATTTGTTTTTATTTGTGTGGTTCTTTGTTTTTGCCGGTGGTGGGACTCTCTGGGAAGCATCCTTGTCCCAGGTGTTACTCTAGGAATGTTTTGTGTATTACAGGGGGTGCAACGCTTCATTTTGCAAGGTTATTTCTATCCTCTAAATATTTGTGGTGAGGCTAGTCCAGGATGGTGACAGCAAGGAAGGGCTGTGTTCCCTGCCAGGATGAGTGATTTCCACTCCTCCTGCTGAGTGCCACTGTAATTTTTTCACGTGTAGTGTCTCTTTCCAGGCAGTATTTGCAAAGTTTGATTTTTATAGAGAAGAGTGAAGAAAGGGTCTTTGGTTGTTTGTTTAGGGTTTTTTTGTCTGTTTTACTGGAGGGAAAATACATTTTTTTCCCCCTAATTAACACAACATAAAAGCAATGTTTAAGACTTCATCACAGCTCAGCATGTGCCTGGGACAGTGCTGATGCTTACTTGGGACAGTTCTCTCTAAAACTGGAATTGCCTAGTGCTTTGCTGGGCTGTGCTCACCCCTTTCCTCTGGTATCACCTCTTGCTTTTTGCTAGTGCTGTGACTTTACAGCTTGTGAGGGCCCCAGTCCTGTGGTTTCTGAGACCTTTGTTCCCCGGAGTGAGCTGTGGTCCTTTCTGGTTTGCAGAGTAGAAATGTGGCATTTGCCTGGTTTCTGAGATCTCATGCCAGGATGACTTTTTCTTGTCTTTTTTGCTGGGGCACCTGTGCCTGGCTTAAGGCACGAACTCCTCTGTAATGTGGGGTGCCTTTGATTACTTCCCATGCCCCCACCGTGCTGTCAGTGCTGCAGCCACTCTGGCTTCTAATCTCATTCTGATCTCTTCATTGTGGTGTTTTTGGCAACCCAAATTCCCCACCCAGGCCTGAGAATTTAACATCAGCACATTTGCATGACTGATCGGATTTGTCTCGCTTCTGTGATGACATTGTTTCTATGGAAAATTAATGGATTCTCACGTTGTATTTTTAATGGCTGAAACCACCTCCCTGCCCACCCTCCCATCTCTGAGCTTTCAGAAGGAAAGTCTGTAAACAGCTCAAATTAGCTATCCTCCATAAATAGCTCCCATTTCTTTCCTGCCTGCTGTCCGTTTCTTTTTTCTCTTCCAACGGTGCTGCAGCACTCCTCTCCTGGTGTTGGTGGAAAAAGAACAATGAGTAAAATGTGCCTATGTTTGCTTTCCTTGTCTGGCCCTTGAATAGATGTGATCTATCATGAACTGCCTCCTTTCATCCAGGACCATGTGGTTTTAAACTGTCAGCCTGCCTTAAAGTTTGCTCCAATCAGGCCTGCTTTGCCACCTTCCTTTTTTGAGGATGCAGCTCAGTTCATGGCTCCTCTTCTGTTCATTTTTTGCCATGAGCCAATTTCTTCCATGGCTGGACAGGTGACAGGGAATTTTCTGCCTGTTTGGGATCACCTATTCCCCTGTTGCAGTGCTTGGGGTGAGAATGGTGATGTTTTGACACCTGTGTGTGTCTGGCCACCTGAAAGAAAGACATCCCTCCCCAAATGATGCAATTTGAAATGAAATGTGCTTGGGGTGGGGGTGAGGGGGACAGTGCTTAGCCACTGAACCATTCTAAATGAAATTAGAAGAGTTTTAGTCTCAAATTTTTATTCTGTCATCTCTAAAGTTATGTTTCTTGTCTGAATTTTGAAGAATAAATCCAGGGCAAGTCCCATGGTATGGAATTATCTGAGGAGAAGGTCTGACCTGGATGTCTCCTCCCAGCAGACTGGAACTGGTGGCCATAAGGCTCAGAAAGTCTTGTGGGACAGCTGCTAAGGGACATGGAATATTTTAGGTCAAGGTCTCCAAGGTCATGGTACCAAAACCAGTAGTGATGGAAAAGAGCCTGAATTCCTGAGACAGAAACTGCTGGCAGCCAGTCTCCATGCCTGTCCTTGAGGTGTGCTGGGGTAAGAAGGTGATCCCTAACTGCTCTCATCCTTAAGTGGTTGACTGGTGACAGTCAGGGCCTGGGTCCCTACAAGGCAAAGGAGAAGTCCCATGAGAAGAGTTTGTTCCATTGCTGCACGGCTGGGCTGCACGTGGTTTGCCTTGCACCGGGGTGTGCTTGCTGCTAAAGATCCTGATTGCAGCCCCACGAGCCCGAGGTGGGATTATTAGGGACCAAGTCAAGTTACTGAGGACCTCAGCTGAGCTTTTTTCCTCCCTTCTGGTTTTAGGTCCAGATACCTGCAGTACCAAAGCAGCCTGGTAACTCACCTAGGAGGTTGTGTTTGCCAGCAGAACAGGCTTTCCATTAGTGCTGGGGTAATTGAGATGCACAGCTACAAATGGCAGGCAGGAAACCACAGGGACCTGATGTGTTAGTTACTTAGGACAAAAACATTGTCAGATTTTTAGGCAAAAATGATTAAGATAATGAAATTAGGTGGTTGCTTTGAATTTTTGTGGCGTGGGGGAAAAGGGAGCAAGAGAGAATCTTCTCTGTGCTGGCAGAGGCTGTGCTTGAAGTAATGGGCTGTGCCAAGTGTTACTTTTCTGGATGCTATTGTTGCTTGGGGCTTTGGATTATATTAGCATGGAAAAAATGCCTCCAAGGGAAGGGGCACAAATCACAGCTTGGCCAATAGGGAGGGAAAGAGGACTATAAAACAGAAAATCAATTTAATACTCAGTGGGTGTTTGCAGCGTGCTCACCCTTCCTTCAAATTGCCAAAGGAAAGATTAATTAAAGTTATATTGAGCAGCAAAAATGATGAAGGGGGTGAGATGGGGCTTGTGTCGTTCAACTTTCTCCATAATTAATTGACAAAAGCATTCTTGGATTTCATTACCCAGAACCTTGCCATTTCCTGCTCTTAAAGGGCAGCTGAAGCAATGCTGGATTTCCAAGGCAGCATTGCTGCCTTGCAGGTTGAGCTAAGAAGGGTCACTCCACAGGCACCTGGAGAAAGGGCTTCTTCTGTCAAGTAGTGCCCCTGTGTTATTTATGGGTCTTATCATTTAGGATCAGACCACAAAATCCTTTTATCTGGTTATGGTTTTGTTTCCTGGTTCCCCTTTCTGTATGCCCTGTGGGGTGCAGGCCTTGGCAGGGGTGGAGACAGCTGGTTCTTGGGTCTCTTGTCTCTGTCTGCTGCCTTCATTTAACCAACATAACTTTGAGCAGGGTGTGACAAAAGTTGTTGGAGAATCATGGCTGTGGTGGAATGGACAGAATCCAGGAAGGATACCTGTGTCCATCAGGGAGCAGGAGGGGGCCAGACTTGCCTGGTCATTAAAACCAAGTGAGTTGCTGAGCTTGGTTTCACTTGAAAGGGAGTGAGGTCTCCAAGTGAATTTACCTGATTAGGGGTGGCTTTGAGGCTGTTTGTCTGTCTGTGTTGGGGCAGAGCTCAAACTGCATGTGTTCATGAGTCCATGACAGCTTCTCCCTAAAGGCTGTTTCCTGCCTACACAAAAAATGTGGCCAAAAGGCACTCTGCAGAGTGTGTACAGCTTTCAGGGAGAAAAATTCAGAGATGCACAGCCAGATCCCTATCTCATGTCAGCATTGCCATGGAACTTGCACCATCACCTGGAGCAGAAAACAGTGTTATGAAACTCCCACAGCTTAATTTACTTCCTATGGAAGCATGAGGGGCTAAGCCAGGTGCTTGGGTTTGCCCCCTCATTAGAGGGGAGCAGATCCTAAAGCTGTGAGGTGCTCTGAGTGCTGGCACAGCCGCCCATCCTGGGCAGGCTCTCTTCAGAAGATGCAGGTGTTTAACCATTTCAGGGCCCATAGAGGGAGCTGCTTTGCTGCTTGTGGCATGGATTTCCAGCTGCTTGTGGCATGGATTTCCAGCTGCTTGTGGCATGGATTTCCAGCTGCCTGGCATGGCTTTCCAGCTCTGTGTGCTCACACATGCCCTCCTGCACTGCTCATTTTACAGGGAATGGGTTCTTAGATTACTGGATTGGTGTGACAAGATCATGCTGAAGTGGAAAAGATGAAGACCTTGAGTGAGGAAGTCACCAGCAGCAGGAGAGATGTGAATTTTAAAATGAAAACGCCTTTCTCCTAACCTGATTCTGGCAAGCTCTATTCCTTGGTTCTTGGTTAAAATAACATGGTATTCAGTCCAGGGACAGCAAAGCTGGGCATTGTGTAGGCTCACATGTATGTTTGCAGTTTTGAACAAACTCAAGCCCAAAGTATTTTATTATTCCTGCACTGTCACCCTCCAGGAAAGGAAATCCATTGAATATGAATCAAGATTTCTGGCAGATCACTTCCCAAGAGAGGGTGCTTTGGGAGCACTACACATGATAATTTAGCAGTTTAGGTTTCTGCTGAAATGTGAATAGGGGTTTGGACTCTGATTCCCAGGAAATTTTGATGTTTTTGAAATACTTGTTGCCATTTAGAAACAGACCATGTTCATAGACATTCCTACACAAACTGAGAGCAATTTCTGAAACAAAATGTGCTCCCTGGACAGGGGAACTTCCCAGTGAAGACAGAATCACCCAGTCCCTATTGCCAGGAAGCCCCACTGATGCCAGACACCAGCTCTGACTCCAGACAGCCTTGCTGAGAGGAGCTGTTACCACCAGAGCCTCCATGGCAGCTCATCCCCAAAGCTGGCCAGTGGGAGACTTCTGCTCCTTCTTACTGGGGAGAAACAAATTGATCTGGATGAAAACACAATGGCTGAATGTGGCAGTATTAATGCTCTTTGCTAACTAGCTGCTTGTTTCCCGTCTTCCTTTGTTTTGAGTGTTTGATGCTCATGATCTGGCTCTATTTCCAGATTGCTGGTCTGGGATTTTTTCTCTCTCCTCTTTCACTGGTTTCTGCCTTTGAGGCTTTGCTTTTCCCTCTGACCCAGCTGTTATTTTACCCTGAGGAATGCATTGAGTTTTTTCTCTAAGGTATAAATCTTAGCATAGTTCAGAATATTGTTCTGCTGGTTCCTGTGCCAGCAGGAGGTTCAGCAACAGACCTGTCTGCCTGTGAGAAAAGAAATATGGAGGTGCTGGGAACCTGCTTTGATCTGTTGATTTATTTTCTTATTGTTAGACTGCACAGTGTAAGCCCAAACAAGAGCCTGGCCAGCCCTGAAAGTGAAATCTCCCACCACCCAGACCCGTCAGGTTGGGAAGCATTCTATAAATACTCAAAAACAACTTGGCATAGTTTTGCCAGTGCCTGAGGAGCTCCTGTATGCCAGGAGGTGGGATGTGTTACCATGCCCACATATGGCCAGCACCCCTTGCCAGATGCTCCTGTGGCTCAGGTGGGAGGGACATTGGTTTTCTCTTCTATTTGGATGTGGTACGGTCAGTTCTAGAGCAGAAGGGGCTAATTGGTGCCCCAGGACCTTCCCATAAGGTGCATGATGGACAGCAGAGATGTGGGTGGGGACAGAGATGGTGCCGTAGAAATGCAGGGGTGACTGATCTCCTGGTGGGTTCAGAGCACATCCTGGGTTTGCACTGAGGCCCAAACAGAGGGTGTGGCTGGCTCATCACTGGGGTGACACAGCTGGGTCTGTGCCAGGCAGGCTCTGTCAGCTGCCTGCCTGTGATGCTCACAGAATTGGAGATGTCAAGGTTAATTGTGCAAGCACGTCTTCCTTGTATATTTTGTACTGGCACAAGTCATGAGGTACCTGTGCTTGGGAGCCCAGCTATTATCTACACACGGGCTGAGAATGCTCATGAAAACTGGGTTTGAGTTGTGAGTATTGATGAAACAAATCTGAGGCACCTACTTGGTGCTCTTTGTTTAACCTGCCCATTCCTGCATTACCCTGTGCGACACCTGCTCAAAAAGAGCAGCAAAACTGTGTTAGAACTGTCCTAGAAGGACTGAAAGGAAATCTGTCAGTGTGAGCTGTGCTAGTTAGCTGCAAATGCAGAGAAGATCCTTGAGCTGGTGACACAGCTTGGTGTGACCCCATAGCAAGAGGGCCCCTTTGACTAAGACATGGTCTTCAATCAGAGTTCAGATCCTGTTCAGCACTTAAAACCTGGCATTTTTTAATAAAAGCTTCAGATGGTGAATCTGTATTTGAGGTGGAGGGGGATGGAGGGTGATTTCCTGGCAGGCAGGATATCCATGTTTCCAAAGTCTCTCTTTCTGTCACTCTGTCACAGCTGGTTCTGGCCAGAGCTAGAGGGAAGATTGCAGTGCTCTTCCATAGTGTGCAGAGGGGCACTGCTCTGCTGATCCCTGTCACCGGGATAAACCTGTACTGGTGCTGGAATGGGGGCTTCCTGGCAAGAGTTTGTGACAGGCAAATGGATGAAAGGTCTGCTCCAACTTGGTGGCTGAAGATCAGTTCAAACACAGACACTGGGTAATGTTTTTCAAGTATGGAGTCATATTTTTCTTCTGGCAGCTCAAGTGGCTTGTGTTCTTGTAGAAGCTTGTAGCTAACTGTGGTGAGGGTGAAGGATACCCATCCCCAGGAATTTGTCTTGAAGTATTATAGATAAGCCTGGTTTTAACAAATTACAACAGTACATTTTGGGTTGAGATGTATTTTTAGGAAGAATATTATTTTGATTTCTGTCTGAATACCATAAGCTTCTTTTGGTGATTTATTCTTTTCCTTATGTGTCTTTGAAGGAGAGAAAAAAACATAGAAAATATGAGGTTATTATTAAAAAACCTGGATGAAACACACTTTTCATGGAAAATGAAAGTTTTAAACTGTTGTGAACATTTCTGAATTGAATTCTCATGAGAGACAGCACAATTATTTTTCTCCCCTGAAATAACATTGTGCTACTCAGAACCAGGGAAAGGAGAAAATGCAAGTGGGAATAGGAGAAGGGTGATGTTAGGGGGGGAAAATGCCAGTTGGAGGTGAGTCACAGGGGAGAGTGGTGAACTTTTTAGAAAGAAGACACCTTGTGCTGTCACATTGCTGGGGACTCCCCAAAATGTTACTGTGGAAAATGAGGACTGTGAAGACATTGATGGCTTTGGGCTCTGGCTGTGGGGGAGGCAGCTGGAAAAACTGTTGAGCCTGTCCTCTGCCAGGGGAAGTGTTCTCCTTCCCAGTGCCACCTGCCATGCCTCCCTGGTGTCATGGCACCCTGTGCTCAGCATGCATTCAGATGTCAGCATGTGGACTGTTTTCCTGTGGGAGAAATGTGCTGAGAATGCAGACAGCTTGCCAGGCTGCTTTTTTCATTTTGGTGCTGAATTTGTTTGTTTAGTACAGTCATCCTTCACTTTTGCCCAGGAAAGAACAGCTCTCTGGTTGCACGTGCTGGGGGTGTGAGGTTCAGCATTCAGGTGGTTGGTGCAGGTTCCCAGTCCAGTAGAGGAGCAAAGTCTCTCATGTTGGCTCCATCAAGCTCAATAAGAGCTGCTCGGCTCTTACTATCCAGAGGGATTAGTGCATTTTCTCAAAGAAAAGCTGGCATGCTCTTGCACTGTGTGTTAAGAGTTTGCACCTGGGTGTACACTGCAGAGCTCTGCCAAGAGAAACTCTGCTTTCCAAGCTTGTTAGCCTGCTGTTTGGAGATTTATATTTTTTGCTTGTTTCTTTCTTTTTTTTTTAATTGGAAATCCTCCCGCATTAAATTAAAATGGAGAACTCAGTAAAAGAATCCAGAAGGGATGGTTTCAGATGCTTCATTTGCCAGCATTCTCTGAACTTGTGACCCTTTAAAATAAAGTGCTTGGGCTTTCCTGTGGGACAGCTCCCCCTGGGTGCAGGCAGGCTTTCAGGCTTGCAGCCTTTGGGAAGGGGCCTTTAATGGCACAGGAGAAGTTGCAGTGTAGTGTTCTCAGCTGGGACTTCCAGCAAGGAAAATTGTTCAGCTGGTTGGGGACTGGGATAAATCATGGCTCCCCTGGAGCACACTGGGACTGCAGAGAGCTGGAAATAAATGCTGGGGAAATTCTGCTTTTGTAGTGGGCTATCTTTCAGGATGATCTATTACTATGTAAGAGAAAGAGATCCCTTTGCTAGAACTGGGAGTAAACTGCTGCCTTCCATTGGGAAGGGAAACATAACAATTCTGTAGGTGTAAATCCATGCTGCAGGCTTGCCCTGAGAGCTGTGTTCTGGCATGGGCTGCCTTAGCCTGAGAAACAGACTGTGTGGTACTAGGGAAAGAGCCACTGAGAGCCCAGGGCGGTGGCCATGAGTTGGGACAGTGGGTGTGACAAGAGGGTAGGGAATGCTGGTGGCAGATGGCCAGTACAGCAGTGACTTCCCAAATGTGGCTGGGGAGGTGATGGGATCCCATTTGCATCTCTGCATCTTCACTGCCACATTGTTCTGGGCAGGTAATTTCTGTGGATGGATAAAATGTCTTCTCTTCAAATTGCAGTCACAGGAACCTATGTCACTGCTTTCTTCCACTTCCACTTTCATCCTGGTCAGCTTGGGATGTTTGGCTGTACTGGTAGACTTGTTACCTGGGGGGGATCTGCCAGTGTTTTATGTTCTCTGTTCTGAGTCATGGCTTGGATTGCCCAGAGGTTGGGGAGAACCTGAGTTCTGTGTTTGTGTAGCAAATGAAGGGTCTACCCTAGTTATTGATGATGTTAGTCTGTTATAGATTTGTCTGCATTAACTATGTCCTCTTCTGGACCTGGGTTTTGGTAGCAATTTTAAGGAGACCCAGTCAAAAAGCTGGAACCAGCCTCTCTTGAGGCTGCCACAGCCAGGTAGACAGGGGAGACAGCTTTGTCCCAGGGAAAGGGAGAAGCAGTGGAGTCCCCCTCTGCTCATGCTAGGGCTCTGCTGCTTGTAGCAGGCAGCAGCAAGTAAAGATTTCTTTCCATGCCCACATCCCAGACCAGTGACATTGGCAAACACTATTGTACTGGCTGAGGTGCAGAATAGAGGAGTGAAGTCCTGCATCAGAACCAGTACCATGTTGTGTCAGACAAAACTCTGAGTTAACCCTTCTTAATTCAATTGCCATTTCTGATATTCAGGCAAAGGTCCATGTTCCATTTGG
The DNA here is from genome assembly GCF_037042795.1 of Molothrus aeneus. Classification (NCBI taxonomy): domain Eukaryota; kingdom Metazoa; phylum Chordata; class Aves; order Passeriformes; family Icteridae; genus Molothrus; species Molothrus aeneus. Next base: position 8,590,952 of record NC_089653.1, read on the forward strand.
TCTTGGCAGTAAAAGTGAGATGATTGGTAAAGCACATTGGTTTTTCAGGTCTAACATGCTTTGATCAGTTATGTTCCTAGTGTAGCAATGGGATGGTTTTTCCCCTCAAGTAATGTAAATGTTGACTTAAGAGAAGTAAAAAGAAATTTCATCAAATCTGGCCATTGTTGCAGACAGTGCCTTGGTATTGTTCCTCGTCTGTCTTACTGAGTTCTCTTCAACTGTATCATTGATTAATTTGCTCTGTTTTTTTCTAAGTTTTCATCGGCCTGTACAGGCTTCTTGTATGAGTTTTAAGAGCTCTGTTTGTAATGTTTATATCTGAAAGATCTGCTAGGCTTGGTCAACAGCCTCATTGCCTGTGTTTATTTTGTTCAAATTCTCAAAATGGTACCTATTGGTACTGTGCAGCATCAACTCAGCCAGGATACTCCAGGGATATAATTTTTTCTACTCAAATGATTTCTAGTCTGTTTCTCTGAGCTGTGAATGTCTAGTGATCCGTTTGTTTACCTTATTTTCCTGCCTTCTGACTGAAATGCAAAGACTTTTACAAAACTGAAAACTCTGCAAACTTAAATCTAGGGAACTAATCCACAAGGGGACAAATAACTGGTGTTTCTCTAGCTAGGTGGAAATGGTAGGCTGGCTCTCAGGTTGGACTGGGACCAGCACAGTGTGTCTGGCTGTGTGAGATCCTGAAGCCTGTAGCCTTTAGATATCCACTGCTAAGCTTGAGTGCTTCACTGCTGTTCTCCAGTCTTACACACATTGTTCACCTGGAGATGGTGCAGTGCAGTGTCTCTGAGGATCTGAGCTGTGACTTACCTGGCTCCTTCACAGGAAATAGGACAATGCTGGTGGTTGCCTCCTGCAGGCTTTAATGAGGAGTGAACACCACCTCGTTGAGAGTCACACCTGTGTGAGTGAGTGGCACAAGGGATCCCAGTAATAATCTCATTTTGGTGGATCTCTGCTGGGACTTAATGTAAGTGCTGTCACTTGGCCTCCACTGATGTCCATCCACTGTTGGTACTTCTAGAACTGCAGCAACCTTTGACCTTTTTCTGGTCCATGAAGTCATTGCCTTTTATGTGTGGTACAAGCCAGCTGGGAACTGTACCATCCTTCCAAAATAAAAACTGAACTAATTGCACTTTGTTTCTCTCCAGCTGCCTTTTGGGGAGATATCGCTTTAGATGAAGATGATCTGAAGTTGTTTCAAATAGACAGAACTGCTGACTTAACAAAGCACTCAGATGGCAACGCAAGACACACTTCAGGTAAGGGCAGCCCTGGGGTGGGGATGCCTTCTTTCACCTGCTTTTGTCCTTAGGGAAGGAGCACTTCCATTTCCCTCCTGCTGCTGTTCCCACAGCCAGGGTGGTGTGTGCAGAGCTCAGCTGTGACACTGAGGGTGGGATCCAGCTCTGAACTTTGTTAAATAAAAATCAAGTCACAGTTTGATGTAGCCAAGATAGGTCTTGTCTGAAGGATATTTTCAGATTTATAGCACTGGTCTCTTTCTATGAGGAAATACCTTTTTGCTAATTTGGAAGGAGATGTGTTTGAAGTTGGGCCACTCAGTTTGTCAGGAGTTCTGACTCTTACTGTGCTCCTTTTTCTTTTGCTGTATGATCTTAATGGAATAACTCATTTTTTCAGCTGTCTGCCTAGTAAAACTCATTGCAGTCGTGCATCCAGACTGCCTTAGAAGTGATATTCTAATCAAAATACGTTAGCAATGGTGTTGATTTTATGTAAAGTGTGTGCTCAGTTTGTCCCCCTGTGCAACTCTAATGTGTGCTTGGTCTTATGCCAGACCAAAGGTGTTTCTTGACTCAGGACTCTGACTGGACTCCAGCTCTAACAGTCTCTGAAACACTGCATCTGATTCAGATGGCTCCCCACAGTGTTTTTCTCTCTAGTTCACTTTATGCTGCAAGAGAGAAGTTGCTGGAAGTCTGAGCTCTGAGAGGTACCAGAGGGACTGGAGACAAAGAAGGTCAGAACAAATTTCCGCTTTTCTTTGCTGTTCTGCCTCTAGGTTAGCAAGTAGAGTGAGAGGCTGAGTAGACGTGAAAATCACTGAAACTGTATGTTCACCTGATCCCTGTGCAACTCAGCTCATCCATCATTTGAAAGCACTGGTAGCTGGTTCTCTTTCCTTGTAACTGCCTAGCTGTGGCTTCAGAGCATCTGAGTACCATGTAGGTGTGGTTCTGGGGATGAGTGGTCCACCTTCCTATTGGGATGAGTGTGAAAGATGACACATCCAACACAGGCACATTTATTTGTCAATGTAACTGAAATTTTGGGTAGAGAAGGGCTGTCCAGTTCTTCAGATTATGGGTAGCTCCCTGGAAATGCCATTGTCCTGCATTGCTGTGTCACTTAGCCCATCATGTTTTTGGCTGTCACACATTCTTAGGTGGTAGGTTATTAGGAGCAGAAGATATATCAGAAAATGAGGACTAGGTGGGACAGGCAGCATTAATCTCTTTCATATCTTTGTTGATTCCTGAAGTTAGATGAGGATGTTACTGGGAAGCAAAGTCAGATATGTTTGAATGTATCCGTTTTCTCTGGTAACTTTTTTAGTTGTCATGTCTAGCACATTTCCTTCACTTGGCACTGGTGCCAGACCTGTGCCATCTGGAAAATGAACTGGGTTTTATAACTCGCATCTGTATCATTTAATGCTGGCACAGGTCTCTTACAGCCATGGCTCGTGTGGTGTGTTTGGACCAGTCTCTGCACTTTTTACTGATGCATCACACAATGCTTTGCCTTGAGTGAACAGAGACGTCATCTCACTCACTTTCCCTTGTCCTCATCTCTAGCAGGTTTCATTTGTACCCCTGGGAGTGCAGCTGACAAAAGGGGCGGCCCCTGGCACTGTGATGCTTTCTGCAGAGCACACACAGAGGGATCTCTGTGGTCACCTGCCCTGTGAGGGGCTCTTGGCATGGGCAGGAAGGGTTGATTTTTCTCTTGTGAGGCTTGTTTGACACTCTTGTGAATTGTAAGAGGGTGGCCTACTTCAGCATGGTGGGGGATTGGGCTTCATTCTTCCCTGGGAGAAAATCCTACTCCCTGCTTTATTTCCAGTAGAAGAATGAAACCTCTGTACAGAAACAGCCTAAGACCCTTTATGAATGGAAGCCCTTGAATGATAACATTTCAGAGTTGCCTAAAGCTGTTAATCGGATTAGTGGTATAGCGGAGGAAGTCCTTGGTACCTATATACAGACACCCAGGCTCTTCCTGCAGGGAGCTGCCCTTCTGACCATGCTGTTAGTCATCCAGGCATTCTTCTGGCCCAGTGTTGTTCCCTTGTTCCCAGAAAATGCTGTTCAGCTGGAAGGAGAATGGAAAATTGTGCAGTTTGTCACTGCTGGGCTGTTTGTAGGTGTGCATCCTGATAGCTGGTGTGGAGCATCTGCAGTTGTCAGGCTCTGCAGGAGGGTTGAGGTTCCCATGTATTTAGGAGTGATTGGGACATGAGGTCCTCTGGATCCAGCATTGCACTGTTTGAGGGAAAGCTTTGCCTTGGCTGGTAAAGACAGAGACTGTCAGATGTTTCAAGTTTTCCCCTTCTTCACCCTCTCCCAGTAATTGTCTAGAAAATAGCTAGGTACTTCTCTGGGTCCTTGAGAGAGAGGGGCAGGGAATCAGAGAACTCTTTGGATTTTGCCATGAATCTCTGTCCTGAGCTTAATTTCACAGTATGAGTGTGCTTCAGGCATGTTTTCTCCAATTACTTCCTGCTTGCAGAAATGCCATGGTAATTTTTCAGAAACGAAATATTTGTGATCCTGCTTGAGAGGGGAATACTGTGAAGTTCAGTGTTTCCAAGCATTTTCTCAGTAAATATTGGAGTCAGTGTTTTATTCCTAGTATCTGAAAGCAATGGACCAAATAGCATTGTCTCCTTGGTAAAGTCGCAGAGCAGGACCGTGGTTCCTTCCATCTGAGGAATGCTGATTCAGAGCTCTCTGGTAATCCCATCAAAAACTGCTCATGTGGATTTTAGAGGTGGCTGTCTCCTTGGTGCCTTACTTCAGTGCTCCAGCAATGATGTTCATCTTTGGCTTTGTCTGGATTTCTCTGTGCAGTGTACCCAGATTCTTTTGTGTTAGTGGTCACATTGGGAATTGACGTTACACAGAGAATTGCATCATTTGTGTTATGTACTTAAAGTCTTCTGGAGTGCAGTGTATGACCTGATAGTCCTTATTCATGTGAGCAGTCTCATTTGCTCCAAAGGAGCTTCCTTCCTAAAAATTTATCAGGAAGAGTACAGCTCAAGCATCTGAAAACTGCAGTAGGTTTTCAATAGCATCTTGTGTGCAAACATCTGAATTTGATTACATTGTACAAGTGGAGTTTCCTTCAGGTCCTGTTGAGGGAAAGGCAGGCATGGTGGTGGTCTGTGGCTGAGTGGAACCCATTTAATCCAAGCAGTTGTTAAAGTCTGCATGTTGATCTGCAGTGACTTGGGTACAGCTCTGAGCTGTGTGAGGCTATTTGCATGCAGTGCAGATTAACTGTGAGTGGATGCCAGGAGATGTGCTCTACCAGGAGCTACCAACTAGTTCATTTCTTTCTAGACCCTTCCATGACACCCCTGAAGGTTTTTCCCAAAGTGCTGTCCTCCAACCCATTTTTAATTGTGATCATTACATGACTTCTGGGCTCATTTCCACAGGTCTCTCACCTCAGCTCTGTTTTACCTGAAACCTAGTTTTATTCTAATCAGTCACCTGGCAAAAGAGCTGTTTAAAGTTGAACATTTGACCTTTCTTTGAGTTAAGATTTTTCTAATTTTCCAGATTTTTTTTCCCTCATTGGCTGTTTTCCTTTGAACCTAAGTCGTAAACTGAGACTTGCTTGTGATTTTTTTGTTTGTTGCTTTATATTATAAGAAATTTTGCAGACCAAACTATGTCCTCCACATCACCTGCTCATCCTGCTATCACCATGTGTAATACCATATAAAATCTGCCTAACAAGGAATTTCTCCTCTTCCTTAAAAATGTTTTGCTGCCACAAACAATGAGGCATATTGTTAAAATGCAGACCTTACTGCCTCCCTATCTCTGTTTCTGTGGGATTAAGTTTAGGTGTTATGTTTACTATGAAAATCAGGTGTTCTCATGCAGTGGTGTTGAAATGGATGCCCTTAGGATTTGGACCTGTAGAGAGACAGTAATGGTTCAGAACATAATGAAATTAATTAATGAAATTAATCTGTTACCTGGAGATCTGCCAGTGAGTGCTATCTCAGCAAGCTCATGCATCACCGACTCCTAATCACTTTGATGAAAGATTTTTCAAAAAGTTTGCAGTTCTGAAAAGTTTCTCTTTTTTTTTAACTCTAGTGAAAATATTTGCTTTTACAATATAATTTAGTTTAGAAGAAATTTGACTGAAAGCTTTGAGGATTCATCTGCTGCAGTGGGAAAAAAAGAGAATTCAGAGACAGGCTGGGAAATTGCAGTGTCACCTCTCTTTTGGGCCCAAATGAGTCCAGTGGTACAAGGTGATTACCTACTGAAGCATTAGGCACAGAGCAAGGAGACCTTATTTTTTGCCATCCCTCTTAGGGGTATGTGCCTGTTTAATACTAACTGGCTTGATTTAAGTTTTTATGGGCATTTTGGGGATTATGAGGACTTTTCTGATACATTTTCCTTTTACCTAATTTTTTTTTTTTCATAGAGACAGTTTCTAGTCCTGAAAGGCACCTCTGTGAGTAAGAAGGGCAAGTTTGTCTCTTCAGGGTTTGGCAGCAGCAGATCAGAAGCTGAGGGTATCTGGCTGCCCTCACTGATGCCATGCTGTGCTGGGCTTGATGCTAAGAAGCTGACTCCACATCCCACTGTGGCCAAGAATGCTTTTCAAGAACAGTCCAAACAAATTTTCTTTACCTCTCATCCTGAGAGGTTTTGAGGCTCATGGCTTGAAGGCCCTGATGAGCCTTTCACACTGCCACAAATGACTGGCAGAAGAAATTCAAAGAGCATCTTTTCTTGCTAGAGTAATGCTTCAGATAACAGTGCAACTGGAAGAGGGGTATATTTGAGCCCAGGCTCTCTGCTGAAATTAGGAGAGACAGAGGCTGCTGTCAGTGACTGGAGGCTCTGACAGCAAATTCATGCCAGTAATTCTCTGACAAATGAGGCAGACAGGAGTTCTGCATTAGACCTTGTCTTAAGAGCAGGGACCTGGTTCACTGGCAGCAGCTCTGCTGTTCTTGAGTGTGCTGGGAAAATACAGTCAGCTGCCCTGCTGCCTCACCACATCTGCACATGGGCCCATCTGCAACAGGATGCTTTGCTTGTTCTTGTTTTAAGATGCTCATCTGTCTCTGGTTGCATTCTTGAGGAAAGGCAATCCCGTGTAAGCTGGATTTACTTGCTGGACAGGTTGCTGGGGTGCAGCTCTCCTGCTGAGAGTTGTGCTGCTCCAGGTGGAGAGCAGGACTTCTCCAGTGGAATGCTTAAGGTACTGGTGGCAGCACCAGCAGGGTTCTGCTGTTTCACTTTGTGAAAGCTTCCTCAGTGGAGGGGCTGTGGCCAGTAGTAGTGCTACACATTACACCAGAGTCCTCTTGAATGCTACTCATGTGTTTCTAGTGAAATTTAACTTAGTGCAAAATATACTTCTAGAAGACTGCAAAATCCAGGGATTTAGACCGTGACTAACTGAGATTCCAGGGACGATCTGATTTATGGATCTGAAAGCAAGACTGTTAAATTCAGCTGATTTGACAGATGCTTGCCACCTCAGCTGGTTTTCCCATTGTAACTCATATTTGGTCCTCTACTGTAATGTCACTCAGTTCAGGGTAGAAGGATTGGACTTCAGCATTGCTAGATTTCACAGAACCACAGAATCATAGCATTTAGGACTTCTTGGAGCCCAACTTTTAATTCATTTAGGCTTGGAGCAAGTCTCTGGGTTGTGCTAACTTAACCTGAGCTGTATTTGTCATAATTGGCCAGGAGCAATGCAAGTAACTGTGTACGTGCTGTAACGTAACCCACATCTGTGAACTCTCTGCAGGGGTCTGCTCTTTCCCTGGGAAATCTTTAGTGAAGGTTGCTTCCTCCTGTGTGAGTAGAGGAGCATCTTTGTTCCAGCAGACCTGTCTGAGGGCTCTGTCCAGCTGTCTGCATACCTCCTTTCAGTTTTCCACAACACTTGACATGCACTCTGGGGATGTCTCTTTGCAGTCCAGGCACATTTTTAACAGGAAGAGGAGCCTCAGGAGTGGAAAGGTAGGTGCCTAGAGCTGGCCTGATGCTGAGGTTTGGTTAGCTGTGCCAGATTATTTTCCTATGACTAGTCCAAATGTTTACCTCTGTGAGTCGATTCACTCAGGGGTTTTACCAGAGCAGAGAACCATGAAATGCATTTCCCACAGTTCTGTGGTTTGCTAAGGCAAAGCAGGAGCACCCCTTTGGAGGAGCTGAGTAAGTCCTCTAGGGCTGAGAGTGTTCTTGTTCCCTCTGCTTTTCAGAGTTATTCCCTGTCCCAAACCTGCCCTTCCATGCAATAAGCCAGTGATCTTCTCTTTGAAGAAAAGCAGATACTGTGCTTTTTTTTCTCCCAGCCTAGAGTCTTACATTCCTATTGCAACCTTCTCAGACTTGCCTGATTTTCTCTAGCATAGAGATAACTAAGCATAAATCCCATACCCTTAGCTGGTGGACCTTCTAATTCCCTCTGTAGTTAAGACTCTTCTGCTAGAAAATGCCTTTCTTAGGTTTGATATTTTCACACCAAGTGCTTTTCTTTGTGGGTTTCTGAGTGCCAGCTTGAAGTCTTTTCTGGAAATTATTGAGAGGGATTTCTCTCATCTTAGGGATGCACTTTTTCTAGTCACAGAACTAGAATCTGCCAGTCTGGTGCTTGATGGTAGGAGAGGAGGGAAGATCATCAAGTCAAGATGCCAAAGCATGGAGTGTGTATATGTGCAAAGGGGACTGATCTCCCTTGTAAGGCTGGAGAAGAAGCCCTGCATCAGGACAGCATGGCTGTCAGGAGTGGGGAAGTCAGGATGTTGGCCACACCTGCCTGTTCTCAGGGGCTGTCCAGTGCCTTCCTGTGCAGTGAGTGCTGCTTGAGATCTGCCTGAGTAGCAAGCAACAAGAGGTGCTAGAGTCTTTACTGGGTAACTCAGTATCACTCTTGTCAAATGCTTCGCTTCAGAAATTAAATAGCATGGATTTTGTTAATGAGCAATTAACGTTATTTAAGCACCCAAAAACATCTGCAGAAGCTATCCATTGATGCCATGGCTGAAGCTGCTTCCAAACAGTGTTTCTGTAGTTTCTTCCTGTTCAGTGTGGTGCCACCATCAGCTCTGGGCATGGCTGCTGCAGTGCTCCTGCACAGATGATGCTAAATCCCTGCTGCTCCATGCTTAACTATGCCAGGTTTAGGCTCCCAGCCCCACTACTTTCCTCATCTCAAAGGTCTCTTGGGCACATCTAAAGCACCTGGAAGTTGGTACTGGTTGGCACAATTAACCCTTTCAGGAGCTGGGATAATCATAGTGTAGGAACATTTATAACATATGATTTCTGTTTGCAACTGTCATGCTCATGATCGCTCTTAATTAAATTTTCATTTGCTCTCGTCTACAGCTGGTGTATCACATTTGGAGGCTGTTGCTTTTACTGATGCCAGAAGAGTCTGAATGGTCTTTTGTATTTAAGTGGATGTTATTAAATAGTTTTATATTAATTAACTGTGATGAAGGGAGCACATGGGCAAATGTACTTGAGGAGATCAGTTTATCCATATGGAAATTACATTGAAAGTTAAATCCATTACCCTAATTGTAAAATTCAACAGTGCTTAGCCAATAACTGTGGCATTGACTAAATCATGCATTTGTGCTTCAGAGCTGGGCAAATGCCTAATTTCCTTGAATATTTGCTCAAATGAAAAATTGTATTTGCCTCAATTGCATAAGCTGCCTCATCATTTCTGAGAGTGTTTTAGGCGCAAATGAGTTTGGAGGCAGAAACAGTCCCTGAAAGAGTAGGGTCTAATAAGCTCTGAGAGCAGTCATTGCAGGATGGTCACTCTGAAAGACTGGCTGGGCTGTCTTGACCCTCAGGCTCTCTACTTTCAAGCAGGAATCTGTGTCCACAAAATAAAAGTTGCTCGCACTGGTCAGAAAAATGTCTGGAAGGTCCAGGGAACAATCAATTGCCAAAATGGCTTGTTGGACAATAGCAAGCAACAAATAAATTAGAAGTTGTAAACTGCTCGTGGTTGATTCTGAGCAGAAAGGGGTTACATTTGTGGAATAAATGTGTTCACTTTGAGCCACTTGTTCAGGCTTAATTTGGAGACAAGGCTGATGCTTGTAGCTGCAGTGGACAAAACCCCTTTGCTGCAGCTCCCCTTTTCAAATGGTGAGGACAAAGTATTTATTCAGCTGTCAAGTGGGGAAAGAAAGCAAATTAGTTTTAGGCTGGAACACTGGACTGTGTTTGCTGTTGTATTTCTGAGGCCAGATGGTGACTTGGACAGCCCCAGGGAATGGGTAACAAGTTTCTTCAGGGCAAAGATCAGAAGCAAAAGGAAATATTCAGATTATGTTGCAGTTCCACTTCCTAGAGAGGAAAAGAGAGTGTGAGATGCATCAGGCTGTGTTAGGGAGGGGATTAGCCACTCCTTTTCTTCAGTTGTTGCTGAATCCTGGAGTCAGTTTGTGGTGGTGGGGGTTTGAGACCTCACTCCCCCTGCAAAGCACAGCTGTCCCTGGGAGGGACAGGGCAGCTCCCCCAGCACCCATGGGGCAGGGAGGAAAGGGCCTCTGCCCTCAGTCCTCAGCTCCCCCACAGCTCTTCCAATGACAGCAAGGGATTTGGGCACCTCTTCCACTGGGGAGGCAGGGAAGACCTTGTGGGAGGAGATAGTCTGAGGTTACCTAACAGTGACTACATTTGGCTTGTGCTCCCAGAGTGTTTTAAGTCCCACTTGTCTGGCTGCACTGCTGGCTCCTGCCTCAGTTTCCCTGGCTCGGCAGTTGGTTTCAGGTGCTCTTTAAATGGGCTGTGGTGGAGCTGGTAGGTAACCAAGCAGATGAAGTGTCTCAGCTATATCTGCTTAGGCTGCTCAGCTGCCTGTTGAACATGGTTCAGGCTCCCAGGGCATAAGAAGGTACCAAAAACTCTCCAAGAAGCTCCAGGACTGTGAGTGTCTGAATGTCTAGGCAGGAAGAAAGGTCTCTCTAGTGGCACAAAACATTCTTCATGGAAAGAGTTTTAATTCCATTCAAACATAATTTAGCTTCCCATGTAAGTGTTTTCTTTTTGAGTTAATTTTTATCCAGCATAAACAAAGGTGGGGGGAAAACAAGAGGATTAGGGAGCTGAAGGGGAGGAGTGGCCTGGCTGGGTTTCTGAGAGCAGCAGGCTCTCCCTGGAGCCCCAGCTGGAGCAGGGCAGGGAGCTGCTGCAGGGCAGCACAGGGAATACTGCATGGCCTTGTCCAGAGCGGCCTGGGCTGCACTGAGGCTGAAGAAATCAGAATTGCAGGTCAGAAGGAAAGGAATGTCAGCCAAGGGGGGCTGTGAGGTTGGTACTGTCCACTAGGACAGCAATGGGTGGACCCAAGCCAACTCTTACAGTTTCCTTATTGCCTGCAAGTTCACTTTCCTTCTGCCTTTTCCTTTCTGTTTCCTTCCAAAAGAGAGACAGGGAGGGAAGGTGGTTTTTGTGAATTGAGAGGAATGTAATAGTGAAGCAGACACCTGTTAGGAGTAGATCTTGATCCATCAGATTGACAAGAAATCAAGTGCAAGGGGGATGGGGACAGTTGGTACTATGCATTACTCAGTTATATGCTGGGAGGGGAGAAGTCTTACCCCATGTGTGAGGACCTGGCTGAATAACAGAGACACTCACATGGCCAGGATACTCATGTGCCCACTTTAGTATTTCATTTTCACTTGCTTCAGTAAAAGGGCTCTTTGTCACTGGAAGAAACCAGTGAAATGACACAGGTTGTAGGTAACTTTTTTCTTTCTTTTATCTCTCATTTATCTCTCTTTTTACCCTTGGGAACAGAAGTGATTGTTACAGCCCACTAGAAAACACCTCTTTCAGTCTTCAGTCCTTCCTTTTATCCAGAGAATGTTGGTCCTCTTAAGCATTAACTCTCAGTGGAGAGGTTGGGTCAGATTGTCCCCTTTCTTGCAATGCCTTCTTTAAAAACCAGATGCATCACAGTATAAAAGCAATGTTGCCACTTCCAGAAGAGCAGGCAGTATCCAGGGAAAATACAGAATGTTTGGGAATGGTGCTGCCTGCACTTCTGCTCTGCCAGCCATCCCACTCCAAATACAGCTGGCCAGCAGAAGATTTTGGTCCGTGCTTTGCAGCTGATGTCTGTGGCAGCCCTGGGTTTGCTTAGCTGCACTCACCTTCCTCCTCTCATGAACTTCCCTGTGAGGCCACTGTCCTCCTTCCCTGCACCAGCATTCACAGCTGATGTGGAGATGACACATCTGCCTGTCAAGCCTCTGGACCTTGGGACTTTCCTGAGTTATTGCAGCTAGTCAGCTTACTCTGAATAGGAAAAACAGATTCCTGCAGGGAATTTGGGGCTCAGAATTCTTCCTTTCTTTAATTTATTTTTCTTTAAGTAAATTGAGGGAGCTTCAGCTATTCCACTGACAGGAAATGCTGAAGGATATATCTCAAATCGTTTGCTCAGATCTCCAGGGTACGGGGATTTATGAAAGGTTTTTGCTATAGACTCTCCACCAGCTCTGGGAAACATCTGTTCTGCATTCTGAATTCATTTTCCCAGCAGAAATTGTTTTAATAAAATCATCACTTTTTCTGTGCTTAGAAAACCCAGTGAAATAAAGTTTTTTCCTATGCTAAACAGTTCTTGACCACTGGTTAATGAAGTTAAAAAGTGCATGTTTGCATTGTTTGACTTACCCTGTTTTTCCAGGAGCTTCTCTGATGGTCATAATATGACAGAACTGACCAGAACTGAAGCTCTAAAGAGTGACTAGTGTTTCATGTTGGTTTTGTTGGTGCTTCATTGCAGTCTCTGTTTGAAACCCAGTCTCTAAGCCATGCCATGTGAATAGCCTGTATATTGAGTGAGACTATGAAAGCAGGGTGTTCTAATGCATAAGGTAGGGGAGGTGAAGTTGTTAATAATTTTTCAAAAGTATTTTTTTAATCACTGTGTTGTGTCCCAGCTCTGAAATGGCCTTTTCTCCACAGTAAGATATATTAGAAAAAGTCTTGCTGTGATTTGATTCACCTGAGAGCAAATAATTATGTGCACAGCCAAGTTACTCTGTGCTAAATCAGAAAAATTGGAAAATCTGTTAAAGTCCTCAGTGCTCACTGTGGACTCCTTTGTCCTCAGCAGAGGTGATGAGCATATGGGTGGTAGCTATCTTCAAAGTTCAGCTGTGGAACCCTTTCTCTGTGTGGACAGCAATCAGGAAAGGGAAAGGAAAACTCTGTGAACATGAAAAGATTCTTCATTGGTCTGGAGAGGAAAAAGTATCCTGGCTTGGACCTGTTCTGAAACAGGTTTTGATTTTAATGGGAACTTTTACAATTTGGAAAAAAGGGTGGTGTTGCAAGCTTCATCCCATCCAATTTCCTGTGTAAGAATATTCTGTGTTCTCAGACTGCAATTTTTGTTTTAGATGAACATTATAGAATAGGCATCATTTGAAAATGAAGTTGGACTCGGGATAGACTGATGTTTCTCCTTTGCTTTCAGTTGGGTAACTCATCTTGCCTCAGAGTAGCATTTTCCAATGCAAGCTGAAAGACAGATGGTGCTAAAATGTTTTGGAAGTCAGCGGCCCCTCAAGCAGCTTTGAGATCTTAAATGGACCCAATAGGAGGGTGGTAGATATTTCTGGGCCAATTACATGCATTCTGATTCACCAGCAGGCTTCTTCACTCCTTTGCCTGGCTTTCCTCTTCCTTTTTCAGACAAGAATCCCTTCATGGTCCATAAACAGGTGGAAGAAGCACAGAAGCTTTAGTTGGCCAGAGATCTGATTGTCCCCTCTTTGGTGATTCAGACTACCTGGGCTTAAGCAAAAAAGCCAAACCAGACCATGCACAGCAATAAATACCTTCAATCCTAAATTGCATCTTGTAGAAGGCACATTTTCAGGTCTGATGTATTGCAACTTCTCCAAGTCCCACCCTCTCTTACTGGAAGTGAGGGTTCTGAATGGAGTCTGCTTCCTGCTCCTCCTTCAGCCTGCACAGCTCTTGCCTGTGCTAGTGGTGCAAGGGAACTACAAACAGTATAGCTTTGGTGGCATGCTTTGTGCACTCTCTCTTAATATCTCGTCCTTTATTTTGGTTTCAGCTGAACAACTTGGACTTCATTTAACAAAATTGGATTTTCATTTTCCTCTCCTGGGAGAGTGAGAGAAACTGCTTTCTTCACAGCAGTGCCCCAGCCTGCTGCTTTCTGCTTCGCTGGACCCTTACTTACCGCCTTAGGCTGCTTCCAGCTCCTGAAAACAATTTATACACCTGTTCTTCAGCCATGCTTGCAGACATGGTGGATTTATCTCAGATGTGTGGTTCTTTCGAGCTACTGGACATTTCCTTCAGTTAGCCAAGGTCCCTTGGCAGTGCTGGTCTGTGAGAAACAGAAAAACAAATTGTTGTACAAATGCACTGTAGGTAGAAAGTGAAATATTCCCCAGCCTGGGTAAAGAATCTCTTCTGTGTCTCTGCCAGGTCATGCACAGAAGCTAAGTTACCTGGTCAGGGACTCCAGCAGTGTCCTGCTGGGGTTGCAGCTGTTAAGTGGGACAAATTATTAGGAAGAATTGAATTACAAAAATGTGGAGGTTAAGAGGGTTTAGGAGATCTAGTACAGCTCTGTGCATGGAGACATGACCCAACAAATTCTGTGTTTTCAACTGACTGTGGGAGAAGCATACAAAACTCAGGCTGAAGAATGATGGGTGCTGGTCTAGCACAGCAGTGGGTGGAAAGTAGTGAGGATGAAAGTGATCTTGGGGGGCTTGTTAACTGCTGGAAATCCATTAAATTCAATGTCATGTCTTTGTGGGATACCAATCCTGCTTTTATTGGCTTTCCACAGAGCACCATGTCAAACAGGAAATCTCCCTTCTTCTCCTCAGTGCTTCCAATGATAATGGGCTTCAGTACATACCCTGGGCGTTTCATGCTCTGGAGCAGTAACACTGGAATATGTTCTGCTTCTGGGTGTGACAGAGTAGTCTGACAGAGAGGTACCACTTCAGGAATGTGTTGAGGGGACAGCAGAACCTACACATTATCTGCAATCTATGTGCAGCTGCTTCCAGATACAAGGTGCATTTCTTGGCTTCCTTATTTATTGTTAATGGCCAATCTCTTCTTCTGGGATCCCTCTCTTGGAAAGAATCAGAAAAGGACTAAATGTCTGTCCAGTGACTTTAATTTTTGGGATATCTTTAGGCATCATGATGATAAGAAATGTCTAAAAACTCAAGTGAATCAGAAAAGGGTCTTCTAAAATGTTCACGTTTGTTTCCAAACACCTTTGTGTGACACAAGGCTGTGGGTGCTCCCTGTCTGTATGAGTGAGATTAGAGTTTGAAAATATCTGGTATATGTGCACCCCCATATCTGGCCTTTGTGTAGTGCTCTCCCTTTTCACGGGCTACTATAAGACAAAATATGCAAAGATGTTGTAGATTTCATTAGTCACACTAGTTTATTCAAAGCCCCTTTTTGCATAAGAAACCAAGGCCTGTGCTGATCTCTGGGAAAGAATGTGCTCAGAGCTCGGAAAAGCCGTGTGCTCCAACGGCACCGGCGTGGCAGAGGTCAGCGGCTTGGGCAGAGCAGAGGGGCCGGCTCCAGGGGTTGGTGCCATCATTTGCAATTCAATCCCATGCAGCTCCCTCTTAGGAGAACAATTCACTAAATACAGAGTTGTTCTTTTTCCCTAATTCACCATATAATTCACCTCCTAAGTTCAATTAAGAAGCAATCTGTTTGTGACTGGAAGCAAGCTGCATTTATTTAGAAATACAAAATTATCCTTTGCCTCAGCAAAGACTGCATGCCTTAATAATTCTGGTGATGAATGGCTAGTTGGGGTTTCCTTTAAATGGAATGAGATATTGTGTGAAGAATAGCATACTTTGCAGGGGTGGGGGTGGGAGAAGTCCTGGGGATGTAAAACTGAGGAGAGGAACTTTTGTTGAGCTTGGGCTTAAGGAAGTGAGGAGGACTGGGCATGAAAGAAAACAAAGGGACATCTTGGGATGGGACATTGAAGCTGGAAAAGAGTGATAGAGTTCAGAGCAATCCATCTTGTTGAATCAGGCTTGTTCCTGTTCACACATCTAATGGCTTTTGTCCAGCCAAGCTCTGTTAAACTATGGCACTTCCTTTGGGAGACAAACCCCTGATTTACTGTGTCTCTTGGACCAGGAAGCTCTAACCTATAGCCAGCTGGAAGTCTGGGTATTTTATTTTCTTCTGAATTGTTTTGTAACTATCTTTCATCATAATCTTCCTGATACTCATACTTCCTGATAATCTTCCTACTCAGTTACAGTAGTGTAATGTTGGAGATTTGTTACCATCCTCTCAGTCCTTCTCCAAGTTGCCAGAGATGTCCTTGCCCTGTTGGACAGGCTGGAGAAGGATTTGCTAGAAGCCAGCTCCAGAGCAAAGGAGAGTTTTCCAGCTGGCAAAGCAAGACTGCTTCAGTGACTGGAAGGTGTCCAGCTGTCCTGGAAGTGAGACATCCCTCTTGGAAGTGTCCACACTGCATCCAGCAGTGCTGTATGATGAGCAGTGTATTTTTTTCTGCATGTGGTGGTTCACCATGCTTTTCGTGCTTTATCTTGCCACCAAGACTACAGAAACTTGCTCTTGCAATACCTCTGCAGAGATCAGCTCATTCAGCTCCTGCTCTCATTAAATCTCCATGAAATAAGCCTTCCCTAGAAGAGACTTTCTGCTTATTCAGCATGTGGAGAAACTTAGGCATGGTATGGTAATGAGTTGCAAAGTGTCACCGTAGGCTAGGAACAGATCTAGGAAAAGTGTCTGACTTTATCAAGGGTTTAGTCCCTTCTCCCTGAACAGGGAAAGCAGACAGTTTGTGTGGCCAGCAGACCCCCAACTGGCATTACTGATAGCTGCTGTCCTTTCCACATCAGAGCTCTGCCAGCCAGCTCACCAGAGATGAGTCTCTGCTCTTTTTTCCTTTGCAGGAGGCCTGGGAGAAGAGGTGTCAACTGAAAATGCCACTTCAACCGATCACAGTGACAAAGCAGTTAAAAAGGGTAATGTGGTACCCCACCCCGACCTTTGGGTATCTTTTATTTACTTTTTTTACCCTCTGTAAAAACATATTTTGTACTGATTTGTACATGTGTGTGCCTCCATGCCTGGGAGATCAGCCCTGCCCAGGCATTCTTTGCTGTTGGTGAACTCTCTGAAGGGGTGGGTTTGCCTTATGTAATGTGGTGGGTTGACCCCAGAAGCCAAGCACCCAGTCACTATTCCCCTCCTCCAGCAGGAGAGGTGAGAAAGCAGGAAAAGCAAGAGTGAGAAAACCCATTGGTTGAGATAAAGACAGTTTAATAAGTGAATGAAAGGGGAAAAAATAACCACAGTGATACAGAGGCAACAGCTCACCCTTACCCACAAGCAGCCCCTGCTAGAAGAATGTGTCAGGCCACTCCAGGGAGGAGAATTTAACAAATTTCAGTTGTGAAAGGCAGAAAAGTACCTACTAAGGAGCAGTCAAGAGCTGTTGTGGACTGGTGAGGAGAACTTGCCCAAGAGCGTGTGCTGCTGGCGAGGAATGGAGGTGTTGTGGCACAGAAGTGTGGACCCAGAGTCCCCTGTGCGGAGCTGCTGCTGCACCAGGCACAAGAGAGCCCAGGGCAGACACCTCCTCACTTGGGTTTGCTATCAGGAGCTGACCATGTGCAAATCCACCGAGATTTTGGGCAGGCACAGGAGCAGTTTGTGAATAGAAGACAAGACTACTTCTATCCTGAGACCCTCTCACTTCTTCTAGCTGTGGCCCTTTTAATGCCAATGTTTGTGCTGGTGCCTGGTACCAGCAGTACCAGGTGTAGGCAGGAGGGTGGTTCTTCCTTTTTTGGGAGAACCCCCAACCTTAGAGCATCTGCCTTCCAGGATCCAGCAGCTGGCTTGGAGATGGGCAGCTTCTGAAATGGCAGGAAGGTGCTTAGGAGTAAGAGGAACAAAAGGCAAATTCCAGTTTTTGTCCTGCAGCTCAGAGCAAGGTCTTCAGCAGGAAGGGCTTGACCTGGTGAAGCAGGAGGGAGGGTTTAAAGTTCATTCTTTTCATTCCCTTATACTGCCTGGATTTCCTTCCCATTGTATTGATCCCCTCAGCCTTGACAGTAGTGGTTTGCTTACTGGTGCTTCAGCTGGAGGGATGAATAGGGGAAGAGGCTCTCAGCAGCCCCCCTGGTCACTAGAGGAAGGTCTTAGCAGGACCTGTGCTTTTTAATAACCCAGCAGCCCATGTCTCTGACTTGGAAAGCAAAGCTGTAGCCAGTCTTGCTGATTTACATACAAATTGCCATCCCCTTGGGCTTCACAGCAGTCTGCTGTGGGCCACTGTCAGTGGTGCTACTCCTCAGAGCGACAAAGATGTTCACCTTGGAGTGACCCTTGAGGCCAGCACTTGCTGAAGGCATAGCAACCCCTGCACTCTGTTATTCCTTTGCCCTAGTCCAGCTGATGAGTTGGCTGAGCAGCACAGGGAGCTTATCTAAGCAGTGGTGTCTGCACAGAGAGGTTTGTAAAGCTCAGCTGAACTGAGGCTGCTTTGAGGGTTTGAGTTGCCCATGGCACCTCAATTAGGGGGTGAACAACCAGGAAGCTTGGAGTAAAGGTGCCAGCACATTAAAAGTGCAACTCGTGTAGGCATAAACCAGTATCTGAGCAGATACTGAGCAGCAGCACAAATGCAGGGCAAGCGACAGGGTCTGCCTAGAAGCCAGTATGAATCCTCTTGCGGGTTTCAAAGCCGGTGCTGAACACAACACAGACAGGGCTCCTGTACCCTTTGTAACAAGAAATGTGTTCTGCTTTCCTTTTTGTATTTTTGCTCCTTTTCATTAAAATGAAGAGATTCAGCATGGATGGAGATCTGCACTTCTGTTTTTCCCATCCTGAGCATCCTCCTCCAACAGAGACTGTCCCATCTTTATAGATTTCCAAACCACCCAAGACCTCGTATGTGAAACCAAACTAATACTTTTCAGTACAGATTTCAGAGTTAGGAGTCTGTCACCTTCTTCCAAGGCCAGCTCAAACGAGTAGTTGTTGCTGTGAAGCTGTTCATAATAGAATAAACCATTCTCTGCAGATGAGTGGATAGACAGGGCAGATTGAGAATGTACAGTGACATCTAAGCTTGATTTCCACCTTCTGTTCCCCTTGAGTACTGTGTCCCCATCTGTGATGTTGCTGTTGCAGAGAAGGAGTGGCTAGAGACAGGGAAGGATGTACTTTGACATCCTAATGGGAGAGCAGCTTTGGCATGGTGCATATGGAGGCTCCAAAACAAGAAGGGACAGTTTTCTATAGATTAGCAGTCTCAAAGTCCCAAAAAAATCACTGGCTCACTGGCAAATCAGGTTATGACTTCTGGTTTGGTTTAACACCTTGCTTTTTCTTTTTATCTTTTTTCTGAAGCTCCAGGGTATTGCCTGGTGGCTGCAGGTGGAACTAAAGAGGATTTAAACAGTGTTGCCACTCTGTCTTGCAGACGGCAGGCAGAACACAACGCTTGCAGGGAGCCCGAGGAGGAAGGAGCACACAGATGAGCCTGGGATGGATGCACACCCCTCTGCCAGAGTGCGCAGGGCAACCACGGCCAGGGCCGAGAGGATCTGGCCAGGGGGGGTCATCCCCTATGTGATCGGAGGAAATTTCACTGGTCAGTGGTGAAAACACTGCTTTCTCTTTGCCATGGGGTTTGTGTCTCAAACTGTGCAGGAAATCTCTGGAGCAGGGTTATCCCACAGACTCAGGTATCCTTGGGAATCTGTCTGCTGAGGTAGGGTGGGAATGATTGCACGAGGAGTTGTGCACTGTGGAAGCCTGAAGCTGACGTGTGCACTGAGATGGTTCTTCTCTTGGGGTCCAAGAAGTACTTGAGTGACTGAGTCACTTTTCTTTAAAGGCCAGCACCTGTGCGCCATGCTTGCCCCCCCTGTTTTTCCAGAAGAGAATTCTCTCTGCTGTTGGAAGAGCAGGAGCAGAAGTACTCTGGGGTCCTCACAATAACTTTGCCTTAGTTTTGAGGAGCATCTGTAGCACTCATGAGATTCCTGGGTCTTGAAAGATGGGCATGATCATTAATTCATGTCGTGAGAGCAAATTTGGCACATCACTTAGTAGCTGGTGTTCAGATCAGACCACCTGGCAGCTCTGCCAGAATGGCCTGTACCTAGAAAGGTGACGTGTTTTATATTCGCAAATATTGATGTACTTAATCTGTAAAGTTTTCTACCTATTTAATTAGAGCAGTAAATTCATCAGATACAAGGAGAGAAAAGATGATACAGAAAGGTAATGATATAGCTGGAAGTGGGCCCTAGAGTCCAAGAGGTGTCTACAGTATAAGGTTGGCTGTTTGAAAGGTTAACTGTTCCCATATCCAGATGAAATCTGATGAAATCCATTAGAGATTTTCCTGAAAGCCAGGCCTTCACTGTTTGCTACTCTTGGTTTCCTTTCCAGGAACCCAAAGAGCTATCTTTAAGCAAGCAATGAGGCACTGGGAGAAGCACACTTGTGTGACCTTTGTGGAGAGAACTGATGAAGAGAGCTTCATTGTGTTCACATACAGAACATGTGGGTAAGTGACGCACACATTCCCTGCAGCGCTCTATTGCAAACAGCACTTTCAGTCACACCTGGCTTTGTAAGTCTAGCCCAGAACTCACCAATGGCTAGCTTGGGGAATCTGTCACAGAGATGCAGCTGGTCACTTTCAGTGAGGATTGCTAGGATAGTTTGGTATTTGCTCAGAAGGTGCTAATCCTTTCTGGATTCTTTTTTCCTGAGATAACACTTAAGTGTACGTGTGCTTGTTTATAGATACACACTTTTTTCTTTGTTTTCTTTGTGCTTACATGTAAGTACATATAGTGCATGCAACTGCTGGCCTGTCCTGAACCCTGCCAGATGCCATGCTCTG
Organism: Molothrus aeneus; assembly: GCF_037042795.1. Lineage (NCBI taxonomy): Eukaryota > Metazoa > Chordata > Aves > Passeriformes > Icteridae > Molothrus > Molothrus aeneus. The sequence continues at coordinate 8,611,208 of NC_089653.1, forward strand.
TTCCTGTGTTTTAGAGTTCCTCAAGTCACTGATGTGCTGCATTTTGTGGGTTTTCTTTTCCAGGTGTTGTTCCTACGTGGGTCGCCGAGGGGGGGGCCCTCAGGCAATCTCCATTGGAAAGAACTGTGACAAGTTTGGTATTGTGGCTCATGAGCTGGGTCATGTGGTGGGTTTCTGGCATGAGCACACACGGCCTGACAGGGACCAGCATGTCACTATCATCAGAGAGAACATACAGCAAGGTAAAATCACGCTTCAGGTTATTCACCTGACTTTTGGCTGGGTAGAAATCTTTCTTGCTACACTTGTGGAAAATGCTGGTGGTCTGAGGGTTGGGATAGAGAACAAGAAATATTGCTGTAGGGTAAGGGTCAAAACAGCTATATGAATAGAAATTTTGGATGTCCAGCTGGAATTGTTGAAACAGAGGAGCATATCCATTTCATTCTAGGCTTCCCCAGGTAAAAGTCTTTTTTTTTTTTTTATTCTCTAAGACTGGCTTGTTTCTTTTCCTTTTTGTTTGTCATCACAGGTCAGGAGTACAACTTTTTAAAGATGGAAGCTGGGGAAGTGAACTCACTTGGAGAGACTTATGACTTTGACAGCATCATGCACTATGCTAGGAACACGTTCTCCAGGTGATAATTCAAGGTTACGTGTCCTTAGGACCATTTTTGGTAGTTGTGGTTGACTCTGTGGGATATATAGAGCCTAGAAGGAGACCTCTGATTTATTGCTGCATTGCAAGGCTCAAAAAATATTTGAAGAAGGAAGCTTGGTGTAATATGGTGGACTCCTGTTTTCCCCTTTCCCACTGTATTTACTCAGTAATAATCCTGGTAATCTCAGAGTTTCCAAAGCCTTGCTGACATTCTTTGCAGCCTTCCCAGGCAGCACATGTGTATCTGTGTGCTTATCTGCCCATGTGCGCATTGGGTAATACTAGAACAAGCTTTGAATCTTTGGAGTCACAATACAGCCATCAGAGTCTCTAGTGGTTGTGCTGAGGGAAAGTTGAACTCTAGATCATGATCTTTAATTGCTTGGGTGGTTTTTTTACCCATTTATGCATGAGCTTTCACTCATGGCCTCTGCAGCTGTGTGATTCTGTGTGACTGGGTTTTTTCCATGGAGGAGTTATCAGTCCTTTCCCAACTAATGCCAGTTTCTGCACAGGCTGTTTGTCCTTGACTCCCATCTCATGCCTCCAGATGGAGCCCATTTTCTGATCAGACTGCTCCACTGCATAGAGAGGTGATATAAGCACAGTTATGTCCTGTGTTTGGAATGAGAGTTACTGGATGACCAGATTCATTTTGCTGCATTGTTAGAAGTTTTCTTCCATGAATTCTACTATTGCTCCTTCCCAAGAGCTTTCTGTCACTACATACTGTGAATTAAGGGGTTGGAAGGTACAGTGGAAGTATTCACACTCTTGGAAAATTTTTGTTGCAAAAATTAAAGATGTCTTTGTGAGTTTTACATTTTCTTACTCCCCTGTTGTATTGAAGGGCCAAGCCTGTTGTTTTGTGCTTTTCTTTTGACAACTTCACACCAACCAGTGGAAAATTGCTGAAATGCTGCTTGTTGTGGCAGGAGGAGATGGTGCCTGGGCAGGGATGTTTTGCAGACTTCGCTGATTTCTTTGCATTAGATATCCAAAGTAAACAATTTTTCTTCCCTTGAAGCATCTGCTGGACCCTCCTAGCATTTGCTAAACTCTTAATGGTTTGAATTGTCTTGCACAAAAGCAGGATTAAGTTATTACTGCCATTTATATTGTGGATGCCTTTGAGTCTGTGTTTCTTGAAAACTGGGGTCCTTCAGAGCACTGCTGGCCCAAAATGGGTAAAAATGGCAAGAGTCCTGCTAGATTTAAATTGGTGCTTGATAGGATTTTTAAGTCTGTTTTCTTTAAGCTCTTTGTCTCTGTGACCCACCCTTACCCCAGTTGCAGTCTTTGTGCAGTAATTGAACTGAGCACTAAGTGCCCTGGTAGGCTGATTGTGCTCTCAGCACAAATAAGCAGGGCTGGAATTGGCTTTTACTTTGCCAAGACCTGTCTTGACATCTGCTCCCCTAAGGGAGCAATGCATTGACCAGCCAGAGAGACTGGTGGGTGTATGCCTCTGACCTTCCCACCTCACTGAGGTTTGCTGGCCAATTGCAACCCAAACTGACACAAGCACAGAGTCCATGAAGATTTTAATTTCCAGCAGGTTTCATTATGATCAGTGGCTAGGAAAGGGAGAGAGTTCCTGCTTGGGCCTGCAAGGAAAGGGCTGCGTTGAGTGTGTTAATGCAGTAACAGACACCAAAAGTCGACATAAGATGGTGTGAGCACCTGACCGTGGAGATGGGATGTGTGAATGAGCAGGGGAAGGACACAGTCATGTCTGTGACTTACTCTCTTATAGCAATTCTTACTTGGCACTTAGTATAACCTTGTTTTTAGCTTTTAACAGTCAATATTGATGATAGTAAATCATATGGTGCTTGCCATGGTCAAATGCTGCTATAAATCCTGGGCCCTTTTTATTCTAAACTTTTTACCTGGGACAGAAAGGTATAGCCTTTCTGAGATTTGATGAGTCCTAGCAGTTTCCAGTGATACTTTTGAGGATTGGTGTAGAGTCACCCCTTTGCATTTCATAGCAAAATATGCCTCTCATTTTTGTCTGTGGCTAATAGAAATAGGAGTATGGCACAAGAGGCTGTAATGACATCAGGAACAAGTTTTTACCATTGGAACTTCTGTTCTCATCTAGGTCAGAAATTTGCCTGTAGTGCAGAGTGTGGCTGCAGGCTTTTATTTCCTGGTGCATTCCTTACAACATGGCAGCAATCTAAACTGAATGTTGCTGTATCATGAAACAATTTCTTTTATAGCTGTCAAGACCTATAAATGACAACTTAGCAAGAAGAAAGTTTAAATCTTTACAAAGCCCTAAGCAGATAGCTGGTTACCTTCATTCAGTAAGTGGCTTGCTAGTAGACATGACGGCAGAGTCTGGAGTTACAAAACATGACCTCTGCAAAGCTCATGTTCAAATGAGGGTGTAAGTAGCCCTGCCTCCATGCCCAGGAGGCACATCGTGTGTTTGCAATGCACTGTCCTAATCCTGCACAAGACATACATGGATCCTCCACAGGTTTTACTGCATGAAGAGTCATGCTGTCTCTCTTCTGCACATGGAGATATAAGGTGGCTGCCTGCAGCTGCGTCCTTAACCTGCCTTGAATATCTGCTTCCTTGAGTGTTGCTCAGGCACCTGTATTCGTTACCCTATCTCCTGGGACATGAGTGTTTAGCATCTGTTGAGATCAATTGATAATTTCGTAGCATTGGCCTGGCACTTTGCATGTTCAGGGTGCTGTGCAGATGCTACTGACTTGTGTGAGTCTCTTGTCAGACTCTGTTGTTCTTAGCTGGTAGGAATGGTGGGGTGTTTGCTTGGCTTACACTGCGCTGGGCAGCTAATGCATGTTCTGCCTGTTCCTGGACAGCAAGAGAATGGGGCATCCAGGATTCATGGGTTCTTCTCCTACCTCTGGGAGGGGAGTTTAGATATTTTACTCAAGCATGGTTCTGGTGTTAGACTTCCTGAGCTGCTCTGTTTAATGATGTCTGTTTGTTGTTTATTAACTTTTGAGTTAAAGTATTTGCACTTTTAGAGGCACTCAACAAATGTGCAACTTTACATTCCAAATGTTTGTAAGCAGATGAGGTTTGGGTGGACAGCATGAGACTTCTGGGACTTGTGTAGCTTGGGCCAGACAGATTCTCCTGTTCTTGGTTCCTTTGATGGCAAAATAAGAGAAACTGTACTTACTGCTCTGTAGTTGAGAGTCATGTTCAGCAATTCACATGAAAGGAGAAAAAATTCAATTGGAAGAAGAAGCAAAACCAAAAATCTTACTGCCTCAGCATAGAATACAACCTTCTAGAAGAAAATGTGTTTGGCAGGTAGCAAGGGTAATTTGAAGTTGTGTGGGTTGTTTGTGTTGTGTGAGTAGTGTCTGAGGTATATACTACGTGCAGAAAGCTGAGGGCTGTGAGTGCACAGTTGTGAGGGCTGGAATGGGAAAAAGAATCAAAACTGTGCAAGTGGTGGTTTTTCTATTAAACTCTGTCATTCTTCCCTGGTTGAGCTTGGAGTTCTGCAGAAAGCATTTCAGAGGCCACAGAACTATGTCCCTGCCAAATGCTGAGTTCTTCTGTGAACTCCTGAGGAGGCTTGAAAATTTACTGTGAGCAAACTGACCTGTTTCTATGCTTGTGGTGTTTCTGGAATTGGAGGATTTATTTTCAATACATAAACTTAAATAAATTCAGCCCAAGGCATGCAGTTGGCATTTAGCATAACAAACTGAATTTATAAATTGAAATTTGAGGGACTCACCTCAGATCTTCTAAGTATTGGTTTTGGTGCTGATCAGGAATTTTTCTACTGCTGAAAAAATGCCAATACCTCCCATGCAACAGTTGATTCCAGTTTTCAAAACAGATTAAATTCCTTTCCCTCTATTTCTTTCTTCAGTTTGAACATTTACAAAACAATTTCCCCCTTCCCTCCCCACCTCTGGACTAGGCAGCACTAAGATTATTGCTTTGGCCCTGATTTCCCATTGGGCTCTCTGGACAGTTGTATCCTGTCCTTCAGAAAGAGCAGTCTGCCTCACTGAGCTGATGCTGAAGGAAACGCTCGATGTTAGCCTTGGCATCCCCAAGCCTGTTTGGTATTCAGGGTGCAGTGAAAGGTTGACTGGACTGGACAGCCTGGCTGCAAGAGCTTGGATTTTGCCAACCTGGAGCTGAGGTTTCTGATTCCCTCTCTCCTTCCCTACAGTCCTAATGCTCCCTTGGGGTCTCTTTCTGTGTGCAAGCTCTTACTTGGCTACATGGACTGCATTTTGATAGAAGTGGTGCCTGAGCTTAAATCCTTCACTGGACTGAGATCAGAAGTGCAGTAAAGAGCTCCTGAGTGTGAAGCACATGGAAGAAATAGTAGCAAGTGAAAAGAGGTAGAGACAAGTGGAGTTACTAGCTTGGAAACTCATACTAAACAAAGGTAGAGCACATGATCTTTTCTTCTTGTCTGTGGTAGCCACAGACACTGCCAGCCCAATCCCATCTACTACTGGGAAAACTCCCCTTCCTCTGCTTTGGCTTAAACGCCAGATCTGTGCTCCAGCTGAGCCAGATGTGCCATGAACTGTCTGCAGGAATATTTCATTGCTTTTTCTGATTTATGGCAAGGAATGTGCTACCTCAAACAGAGGCAGCAGCAATTTTGAGATATCCAAGAGGAATTTGGCTTGGCAGACTTGCTTGTACATTTGGAAGCTGTCTGCTATAGTGAGAAGGCTGTCTTGAGATAGTTAGCAGTTATTAGAAGCTGAACCACTACTGCTTGTTAGCATGGGATATATGGTCAGGGGGATGGGTGTGGGAGGCCTGCCAGCTCTACTTTCTGTTCATTGTGTCACTTCCCTACTTGACTGCTCTGTGTCTCTGCTCTTCCCTTCAGAGGAGTTTTCCTCGACACCATCCTTCCCCGTCGAGATGACAACGGGGTGCGGCCGACCATCGGTCAGCGTGTGCGCCTGAGCCAGGGGGACATCGCCCAGGCAAGGAAGCTGTACAAGTGCCCAGGTAAATATGGCCTGGGGAGGTGGAGCCAGCTCATCATAAACACATGGCTTATGTGGAGAGCATTGGAGTTCAAGAGCAGCACCCTTTGAGGAAAGAGACTCAGGAAACACAGACTATCAAATGCTTTAGGCTGGAGCTGTGGGGGAGAAGTGAACATGCCTAAGATGTGTCTCCTGTTAGTACTTTTCCAGGATTCTTGTTGGGTTTAGGGCTTCAGATTGCTCCAGTATAGGCTCTATTTGTAGAAAATTGAACTGATGCACAAGGCTATGGGCAGAGTGGGGACTAGGAGTTAGCAAAATGGTGGAAAAATGTCTGGTAGACTGAGGCCCTGGAAAGTGGTGGATAGTTGGTGTGCAAATCCACTGTTTTTCTGTATCCAACTACAGGTCAGAAAGTATGAGTCCATAAGGGTCTAGAATGAATTCTGAGGGCTTTAGGGTCTATATGTTTGAAGATTACTGCTTTTATCTTATAATGGGTGGTGTAACTTGTAGGTCTGTTAGTTCTAATTAATTTTTTTTTTCTTTTTACCTCATAATTACATTTTTCTTTTTACACTCATCATTATCTCTAAATTGATTTTGGTTGAATAAAATGTTGTTCTTGCAAAATTATCTCATGGATTAGTTTAGGGGTTCATTTTTTTTTGCGCTATGTTTTTTGCTGGAGTCAGACTTAGTCCAGCCAGGCTTTTCATTCCCATAGCTGGAAGAATCAATTACAGATTTAGATTTCTCAAGGCAAGCTGAAAAGCCACTTTGGCCTGAGGTACTAACTAAAAGCTACAAACTCTTCTGTGAGTCTCAAGTTTTCCATTTGTGAAGTAGAACTTTTCCTACTTTTTCTTTTTTTCACAAAGCTTTACCAGAGGTTATTGCAGTTCAGAACATATTAGGCAGGAAAATAATTAGAGATTTAAGCCTACTAAACTTCTTTTTTTCAAGTACCTGTTGTTCTGCTTTTTTTCTTAAGATTTATATACAAGTTGCATCTTAGGAGAAGAGGTGCAATATATTTAATGACAGTGACATCATCTTCTGCTATTTGAATCTGTAGCTTGGAAAGTTTTCTTCCTCTGCAAAATACAAAGCAAAGGGGTTCAAAACCAAAGGACTTCATCTGTGTGTTCAAGCAGGGTCTGAATGAGACTTTAGGATGAAGACACTTTGTTCGGCAGGCAAGCTGAGGATTTTAGGATAAAATTCTGCAACATAATTCAGAAGTTGAGTGGCAGATGGCTTCCCTTTTACAAAGAGAGTCTCCATCTGAGAATACCTAATAATATCTCCCAAAAAAAGTGCTAGTATGGTGGAGGATGAGTTACAGGCATGCACTGGAATCAGCCAGAACAACTGCTATGTCTCTTGTGAGAAACAGGGCTCTCCAGCTCATTAGACTGGACCTCATGTGCTTGCTACAGTTAGGGCTTGCTTAGCTTGTCCATTTCTAAAACCCTGCTGGTCTAAATTGCTCTTAATTCCTCAAAGCTTATACCTGCTGAGTTAAAGTTAGTGCCAAGCCAGGTGAAATGAAATGAAATTCGCTGAAGGAATTTCTGGAAGGCAAGTTGCAGTCTGCTATAGAGTAGTTAATGCTAGATTTGCTATGGCTGCACAGTTGAGGATTTGATGACTACAGTGACTATAAAAGCTTTAAAACAGCTCATCCTTCTGTCTTATGCTGTGCTAAAGGAAAAAGGCTTGTGTAGCTGTGCTAATTGCGCAGGAATGGTTAAACAGTACATTGAGAATGGTCCTGCATTATATAATTTTCTCCATTTCTCTGGGCATTTTCAAAAGGATACAGTGTACCAATAACCAGCTGATGAGCTATAAGTGCCTGTGACCCAACTGCTTCATTTACAAATGAGTTCTGAAGCATTCATCTTACTTCTTTGCTTTTCACCTCTGTTCCTTTCTACCTGCTCAGTTTCTCAGATCCCAGACGTACCGAAAAGTTGCTTTCTTGGACTTCTTGTCTTCTTTGCTACTAAGTGGAGAACAGTCATATTGCTTTTTAGGGTGCTCTGCAAGAGATTGGGCTCTCCCCACAAAGATGCATCACTGCTGTGCTTCCCCTGCTCTGCAACTGCTCTGCACTGCTCTGCACTTTGCTCCATGCTGCAAGGCCAGCCTGGCACAGGGTCTGGGGAGTCAGAGAGTTAGATAGGTCTGTTTTCATATTTCGGCAAAGTAGTCTTTGCAAGTAGACACAATAGTACCTGTTCATAATTACAGGGTCTTGCCAGTCATTGTGTAATTGCATTTTGGGAGAATTAAGTCTGGCCTGTTGGAAACCTTCACTATTTCTCATCTGAGGGATCTCCTATCAGTATGCTCATGTTGTGCAGGTTTCCTCTGATTTTGAGCTGCCTTTATAATTTCATGTTTGTTTAAATAGATTTTTGAGCAGAAAAAAAGAACATTTATTTATCCTGGTGAGTTGTGGATTGGAATCCCCTATTTATTAAAAAAATATTAAAAAGCTCCTTTCTGTGTCCCCACACTTCTTCATCTAGTCTGATCTGCCATGCTGTGGATCAAACTTCCTTAGGGAAATTAGGAAATTGCAGATTAGGTGACTCCTTCTCCCCTGCTTGAACATATTACACTTTTTTCAATGGAACCTGTCTCTCAACTGCACACCCACCCATCTAAATGTAATCTTGGCTGCAAAATTACCCTGTGATAGCATCAAGCAGAGGACCAACCCCTGGCATTTCTATGAGAAAGGGAAGGCCTTGTGGATCTTTCAAAGCACTGCTGCTCAGTCAAGGATTTTTGGGGGCTGCCTTGCCATCTCTGAGGAAACAGAGTTCCAGGTCCAGTGGAGCTTTATATCGGTTGGTTGTGAAACCGGAAAAACAACTGGGAAGCAGGCAAGCCAAGGTCCCTGCTCCTTGCAATTGGCATTTGGATGTGTCTGGTGGGCACTGTCAAGGGATGGGAGCCTTGATATTTGTGGTCCTCCCACCCAGCCAGTCAGGTGCTCTGCAGGTGTGGATGGTCCTTGTTCCAGCTCAGCCATCCTGTCTCAGAGAACAGAACTACAGTAGTCACAGCTTTTCCAGATGTTGGAAGCTGCAGTTCCCTAAAGGATCATATGCATGTGCATATTCTTTGCTTCCCAAAAGTCACTCTGGGATCTACATTTCATCAACTGCAGCAGGCCACAAAACAGGAAGTTGAAGAGCAATGGACTGCTGTGCTCATATTTTGTCCTGTGCAGTGTGGTGGTCAGGAAGGTGCTGGACAGCTGAAACATGAGGGTGATGGGACTTGCCCTGCTTTTGTGTAGGATGTTTTAAGCCCAAAAAAGAAAATTAATGATGGTAACTAAGGAGAACTTCATTGAGCAGCTTATAATGAAGTGAAAACAGATTTGCTGGCAGCAGTATGGGGTTGTGAAGTGGGATGGGGTTAATACTTTGCATTTGATTAGTGAATGAGATTCCTCAACCGAAACCTGAAAGTGCTGGCATGTGGAAGGATGATGAAGGAAGAAGGGTTCTTCTTTAGTAGCTGTTTCATATGTCCTGGCAGTGATCATCTTCTATCCCAGAAATTCTGACAAATTTCACATCAGCCCTTTGGCAAGGCTTCAGGTGGTCAGTGACCTCTGGCCAGTACCATGAATAAGCCCTGTTGGAGTGCCAGCCACCAGCCTGCACACAGCAGCCATGAGCAGTCAGTTTGGTAGATCCTGATGTCTTTCAGAGTCACTCCTTTTTGATAGGTTTTTTTTCCCCTCTCCTGCAGCTTGTGGAGAGACCTTGCAAGATTCAACAGGTAATTTCTCAGCCCCTGGCTTTCCAAATGGCTACCCCTCCTATTCCCACTGTGTCTGGAGGATCTCGGTGACCCCAGGGGAGAAGGTAGGTGCCACAGCCGCACAAGGTATACTCTGCACTTCCCTCTTGTGAGGTTTTGCCTGTGATGACAGTGTTAGAGCCTGCCAGAAGATCTCTGCATGCCTGGCGTGCAGGAATGGAGCCTAGAAAGGCTCCTGAGCACCACTCAGGAGAGAGCTGAAGTCAGGAATACGTGATTTTGAGGAGAGAAGTGGTGATGCTGGAGCAGAGCCCCTCACATATCTGGGCTGTGTGTTGATCTCTGATCCCCCCTCTCAGTTTGAGACTAAACCCTGCATGGACATTTCCTGCCACCTGTTAGATTTGGCAAGCACACATTCCAAAGCCAGTCAGATGAGTTAGATAAAATGTGCTGCAGTCTAGGGTCCTGAAGGGAGCTGAGGAGCTGTGAGTGACATTCGTGGCCTGCCCCTGTCATGCAGGCATAATGTCCCTGTCAGGGCACTTCCACTTCCCACCTGGAAATGCCAAGCCCTGCTGCACGTCAATCACCCACCCTACCCACCTTCCTCCCAGCTCCTTTTGATTTATTGATCTTCCTGTAGAAATGAAATCTTTCCTTAATCCAGCAACACCAGCCCTTCAGGCCTGTCACGCCATGCCGGGCTGCAGGAATGAGCAGCCCCCTCCTTGGCAGAGTGACTTTGCTGAGGATCACCCTCCAGACACGCTTAAGGCTCACGCTCGGACCGAGAAGCGCAGAGCTCGTTTGTTTTGCAGCAGCTGCCGGGCTCCGGGACCTGTTTCTGTCACCTGCAAGCCCAGTCCCATGCCATGCTGAGCTCCTGCCACCAGCTGCATGGAGAGCATCGCTGGGGCAGGAGGGCCAAGAGCTGTCCAGGTTTGACAACCATAGCACTGAGAGTTTCCTGGTGTCAATCTACTATAAACTCTCCCTTTGCGTCTCAGCCTCTTCAGAGCTGTGTCAGGAAGGACCCAGCATCTAATTAATGCTGAACCACTAGTGTTGAAAAAGGAAATAAAGAATTGATTTCAGATTAAATGCTTCAATTTACCTGTTTAATTCAATGCAGTGGTTGGTGCAAATTGTTGCTCTGAGTGTTAGCTCAGAACAGATACTGGGCTTATAGCATTCATCTGCATAGAAACAGATTAATCTCCTTTTGCTGTCTAAAGGCAGAATAATGCAAAACTGTGCAAAAAAAGTGAGTGACATCATTACAACTGCACTCTGCACACCCAACCAGTACTTTGGGGGAGAAATCCATTTTAACATAAAGACATTTCTGTGACTATGTTCAGATTCTGGATGTAAATTAATTACATGGGTCAAATCTTGCCAGAAAAAAAATACAAGTACATGCCAATGGTGACCTCCGTAGGTGACCTCCCAGACCTAGACCAGTGATCCATCTTAGAGAGGAAGGAAATGAAAATAACATTTTAATGCCAAGTTCTGTTTGTTAAAGCTACTGAATGCAATTGCATCACAGTGATGATGTGAGTTTGATGGTCAGAATGTGGAACCTAATTAGCAAAATTCAATATTTTTTACTCATATCATTTATATTCAGGTATAGACCCTAAATATGTGTGGTTTGTGACAACGTCTTTCTCTATGATTTTCACATTACTCAAAACCAAAGGGTTTAATTTTAAAAATCTGAACTGGGCCTTTTTTAAAGTAACATTTTAGTAACTGAGAAGTATTGAATTTGAATTACAGAATTGATAGTAAAGGGCTCTCTGCTGTTATATACTATCATGATTTCATTAAAACACCTTGAGAAGCCTTTCATTTTTGAGAAAAGGTGGTGTACAAATCCTGCAAACAGCCCAGCTGTCTTTGCCTTGCATACTCACTTAGGCAGCGCTGTAGTGAAAATAAAACATAAAACAAACTGTAGAGTCTTCTCTTTAAAGGAACTCCATCCCCAAAGAGAAATGTGCACTCTCTCCTTTCAGATTATGTTAAATTTCACATCAATGGACTTATTTAAAAGTCGCCTTTGCTGGTATGATTATGTGGAGGTGCGTGATGGCTACTGGAGGAAGGCTCCGTTACTGGGTGAGTAGCTATCTCATTTTAATTGCATTTTGTGTATACTGCTTGATGCTTTGGAGAGTGGATGGGGAAAACTAACAGAAACAAACTTTCCTTTACTTGGAAGGATCCTAGGTCCTGCTTGTGCACTGGCCATCCCTTAGTGTCTCCATCCAGAGATGTCAGTGTGCTTTATTCACTCCCAGTGACCCATGCTTCAAGCCCTGTGGTCACAAAGGCTTTATTCCTTCCTTTTCCAGCTTGAGAAATGAGGCAGGGAGGGAAGTGAGCCAGGGCCCTGGCTGGGACTAAAAATGTAGTCTCTGGAGTTTTGTGATTGCTCTTTCCTAAGTCCAGGGAAGAACTGTCAGGCAGTGAGAATGAAGCAGCTGCACAGTTCCTGACCTGAGCTCCTGCCATTATTTCTCATGAATCTGTGTTTACAAATACACAGTATTTGTACTTGGAGCCTCTGTAGTCCTAGCAGAGAACTTGCTAGACCATGCCATGTCAAATTGTGCAAGGACTCCGCTCTCCTTCTGTTCCTGGAGATCTCTACAAAGTGCAGCTGCTCTGTGTCCTCCCTGTTTCTCTGCCTCCTGCTATCATAACTGCAAGTCTTCTGTCACCTTGAATGGTTCAAGAGTCCCACCTGCTTTGCCTCTGCCTCTGATCCTGACCTCATCCCCTAAGCTTGGTGTCCCAAACATGTAAAATGTGACACTGCAACAGCCTCTTCTGCCTGAAAGGAAAGAAGCAATCGGGTTGGGCATCATCCCCAGCTCTGTTAGAGGTGCTGCACCCCATGCTGCAGCACAGGACTTGGGCTAGTGAGCATCGGGTCAGAGGGTTTAGGGAGTTTTGGGTGCTCTCCTTGGCCCCACTGGACATCCTAGTCCTAGTACCAGGTGAGGTGCTGAGGCTGAAGCCATGCTGCTTCCCAGGTTTCAGTGGGCCTCCCTTTCAGGGCAGTTGGCAGCTGGTTTTACTCTTTACTGCCTATTTTGGGGTTGGCAGCATATACTGCTGTTCTCTGCTGCATGTGTGTCAGGTAACATTGCTCCAGCAGCTGCAATTTAGCTCCTTGTTATTTTTTTTTTCCTGCTGAGTAATTTAAAGGTACTTCAGAAGCCAAGCACCTCCCTGTCCTCTAGTGCAGGTGGACTTGGGAGTGTTTCCATCTGGAAGGAGACGCTGCATGAGTGGCCATGGTTCCTGCATGGGGCTGAGCCCATGAAATTAGGTCAGAGGCAGACAGACGGCAATTCAGCAGGGGGTGAGGAGGGGGATTACTGTGAATTGTGAAAGCATGGGCTTCTTGTGGAGAGAAAAAATACATGTGTGCTGCATATTTTCCCAAGGAAGTGTGTGAAAACCCAGCCTTTAAGTGGTGTATAACTTTTTATGAATGGGCCCTTTATCACACTCTTAGGAACTTGCTCATTCTCGTTCCTCATCTGTGTTTCCTCTTCTTGACGCCCTTGTTAAACTCCAAGCCTAAAGCCAGGAGGAAGTTGCTCAGTGACCCTAGAGGAAGAAGCTTTGCAGTGCTGATGCTGTTTTTAACGTCCCCTTTGGGAGTGGAGATGGGGAATGCTGTTGATATGCTGCAGGGCTGTCACACTGCTCCAACAGCACTGGGCAGGTTAGGGGTACAATAGTAGCTGAGTGAAGCTGGGTCCAAGATAATATTTGGATGGGTGACTCTGCAAGGAAAAAAAGCTGGTTGTGAAACTGCCATTCCCAGCCAGTTAATGGGAAATACGATGTTGTCTTGAAGGTAAGGCATTAACCAGGTTTATACCCACAGGAAGTTGTTCAAAGATGCCTTTGCCTGGTGTTGGAAGGCCAGGATCCCTATCACTGCTGTCCTGACTGAATTCAACTCAAGAAGTGCTCTTTGCCTCTGTCAGATTCCAACTGGCATTCAGCTGGACAGGGTGGCAAGACCATGTTGAATTCAGTGTATACCCCTGCTGGTGTGAGCTGAAGTGAAAAACCATGTTTGCTCTGTGGAAGCTCCTGACCCAAGTGCACGTCCCTGCCTATCAGTGCACACTTGGTGCTTGCTCTGTTTCTGTCAGGAGCTTCTGGCTTCAAAATAGGAGCACCAAATTGGGGTTATTGAGGTTGTCCAAGCTGCAGATGCCATCTGCAGCTGTTCTGTTTCAGGATTCATTCCTACTGGCAAAATTTGGGAATTTACCAGTGCTGGTACATGCCAGAGAGCTCAAAGCTAGTGCAGTCATGGAGCAAAATGGCTCCTGGTCTCTTTCTCTTGAAAGAAATTAAATGACTGCTGAAGCTTAACTGGGATTTGTTGAACAGAGAATGAGAGAAGTGATTTTTTTCTCATTAGCATGGCCATGTCCTGCCCTTGGTTTGACTTGGAGTACTTGCTCCTGGGTGAAAAGTGCTGAAAGAGTTTTCAAGACTTAGCAGGTGGAAAGGCCATTCCCTAATGCCACATCTCTAGAAGGACAGGGGGATACTTCCCCACCATGGTAGTGCATTTGCTGAATTACGTGATCAAGACAAGAGCCCTTTTGAATTTACCAGGGCAATAGAGGCTTCATCTGTAACTGGATTCTACTCCCAGCTGAAGAGAACTTTAATTCACTTAATAATGAAAAAGAATATGAATTAATGAAGGGGGCGACACAGAAACTTTTTCAAAAGCACAACTGATGGGAGTGAAAGGTGTTTACACAAGCACACTCCTTTACCAAAGACTCTTTGCTTTCCAGAGTCACAGGTGCCCATTATGCTGTGCTGTCCCTCAGGATATTGTAGAGATCTTTATTGTTGCTTTCTTGCCTTCTAGGTAGGTTTTGTGGTGACAAGATTCCTGAACCAGTGATCTCCACGGACAGCAGGCTGTGGATCGAGTTCCGGAGCAGCAGTAACATCCTGGGCAAAGGCTTCTTTGCGCTCTATGAAGGTACAACCCTTAGCCAGAAGTCTGCATCATGGGGAGCAGATGGAACAGGATGGAGGGCTTTATGGGATCAGCAGAAGTTCTGCTGCACTGTGTGGTTAGATACACTATGCCTTTGTTTTTATGGGAATTGCCAGATTTTGTGGCTTGTTTCAGTAGACAAGGCATGAATTTTCCAACTATATTATCACATTTTGAGGTGCACAACAAGATGGGAACACAGAGCAATAGCTTCCCTACTTAGGCCAGGTTCTGTTTGGTCTAACCAGCCCCTGCAAGCAGCAGTGTATGGAGCAAGAGTTTATTTCAGTATTTGAACAGGCAAAGTTCTATTTGGGATCATACATTTTATATCACTTAATATAGATTGTCTTGGGGTGGTTTTGTTTGTTTGGTTGTGGTTTTTTTTCTCAAATTCAAAGGTTAGTCTTTTTCTTTTGTTTCTCCTTTGTATGTTTTACTTCCAGAAAATTGGAAATTAGAATGTCAGATCTTCTACAGGTCAGGTATTTTAGAAACTTGCATAGCACTGAGATGATGAAACCACCTCAGTGGAGGAACAATACTACCACAGTCATTAAAAACCAGTAACTTCCCTTTTCCATATATGCTTGGGTTTTTTTGCAGTAAAGATTGTAAAATGTATTCAAAGCCCTTATTGTTTTCTGGGCAGCAGGCATTTTTTTTAGAAATGCCAATGTTGTCAACAGTGTTGAGGTTGACTGTATTGATACCGACATTGCATCATCTTCTTTCTTCAGCCACAGGAGCAAGCATAATGCTGGAAGCCCAGTGCCCAAGTGTCCCATAAACTCATGAATAATGATGCTAACAGAGGGAAGCGAAGCAAACATGGGACTGTTGGGGAAGTGCAAATAAAGCATATGAGGATTTCACAGCAGTTTGGGGCTAACAAATCTGTTTCACAGGAGAAATATCTGGTTTCTGCAGGAATTGTTGCCCCAGAGACAGAACTAGCTTGCCTGATGTTGGGTTTTTTTAAACATCTCTCCTGAAAAGCAGCTGTTGCCTGGAGCATGTGGTTTGTAACCCCCCTTTTATGGTAGTTTGTTGGAATTGGAAGTGATCAAATTAATGTGTATGGCATCATCCTTCATATTGCTAAATGGTATTGGAAGAAAAAAAAAATTACATTGGCTGCATTCCAAAGTCACTTTGCCAAGTGACTTTGTTTTCCCTTGACAATTTCCCGTATTTCCTGTTGATTAATAAGTGATCCCTGAAGATTCAGTAAATATGAGCTTGCATCTCTTGATTTTTGAATAGAGCAACTGAAGGTAGAATGTGCAGCTAGTGGTCAAACTCCAAACAAACTCCAAGTTCATATTTTCCTGCCTCTTCAGGAGTGGCTTTTTATATAACCCTTTCCTGCAGGAAATTTCCCATTGTAAGGCTGCCAAATGCATGGCTTTGCCTGAGAGCAAGCACAGAGTATGACTGGTGTAAACCAGCTTGTACTACAGACACAGTGATGGCTCATTGCACAGTTTCGTTCTTACCTCTGGATGATGAAGGGAATGCTTAAGCACTGGATATCTCAGCCTCCTCTTGTCAGAACAGCAGGTAGAGAGATTGTCTACATGTCTCTCCATAATTTATTTGCTGAAATAGGAGATTTTCCAAAAGTCTTCTTTAAAATCCCTATTTCCCTCTTAGGCAAGTTCTGATAATATCTGGTTTCTTTTACCCTTTGGAAAGTGGCTTGCCTCAGGTGTTTTGTGACTTCTGTGCTTAGGCAATAAAGGTAGCTTTTATTTCCAGGAGGGATTGCATATAATTGTTTAATTTTCTATCAATTTTTGTCCAAAATCTTTCTCTGCTGCCGTAAGTTCCTCTTTTGACCTCCTTCCTCAAATTTAGCACTGCTTCTCTGTCTTCTGCTTTAGTGACAGTGTATATGAATGCTCATGCATCTGAACTTTTCTGGAAACTGTGGGTGAGGACTGATTTTTGGGCTTGGATTCCTCCAAGTCTTGGCCCTAAAGTTTTCAGAGGATGGGAGGAAAGAGGCAGAAGCATGCAGCCACATGACGGTAGAATTACTCGATCCTAAATGACAGTTTATGTAGTGAAAGTGTCCTCTTAGTTCAGTCATTCTGTTCCCTTTCTTTCATGAGATTTAAGATGGGAAGATGGTGGTGGTTTTGTCCTACAGCACTGCTGACAGCCCTGAATGTGCCATCCTTACCATCTTCTCGGGCTCTATCCGTAGATGTTCTTTCCATTTTGCAGTAAGGCTCTTCCAAGTATAGTTGACACTCAGCCGTATGTCAGTGGATAGAGAAAATATTATTTGTTGGCTGTCAGTTTCATGGCTCTTAGAAAAAAAAGTCCTCTGCTCTTGAAGGCCTCTTTTTGATGGGTGGGGGAGAGTTTTTTAAAGGGTCCCTCAGAGGTTTTCTCATGCACCACTGGTAGCACTGAATATATGAACTCAAATTGCACTCTAAATTGTGCTCTGAAGCTGGATTTTTGGGTGCAACTTTTTGGTGGTGCTTTAGCACTGATTCTGTAAAACAGAGGTTAGCTGCACTAATGAAACAGTGCTTTTAACTCTGTTACATTAGCAGCTTACAATGCAAGACCAAGACAGTGTTACCCTGTACTGGAAGCAATCTGCAGGACACTTCATGGAGACCCCTATCTGAATTGCAATGCAGTGCCTTGTGGGGAGAAGCCAAGGGTGAAGGATGGTTGATATCTGGCAGGTGTCATTGCAGTAGCATCTCTCTTGTACTTTCTGCTGGTGCTTTTTGTTTCCTTGACTTTAGGCACAGCCAAAACATTCATGTGGTTTGTAGATGTGTGTCATGCATCGTGGGTAACACAGGTTTTAGCCTGTGATCTTACTTTCATTTCTTACATAGTCTTGCAGACAATTTTGCTGAGCTGCTGTTGTCTTCAAGATATTAACTAGTTTTGTATTAAACTAGATTTCCATTAAATTTTCTATTTTGGTATTTAAACTTACTCTTATATTTGGCAGTAAAACTTAATTTTTCATGCACAGCAGTCAGCCTGATGGTCTGGTGGTGAACAGCTCAAGTTGTGCTTGTTAATATTGCCATCGTGTGGCTGGATTAGATTTGCAACTTCTCCCCTCTCCCACACCCTCACCCCCAACTTTTCTTGTTCTTAGTGCTGGTAGCAGGTTTCAAGAAAATATGAAGGTGAGCAGGAGTATGAATAACACAAATGTATAAAAAATCTCTGCCCCAGTGAGCTCACCTTCTGAGGACATTAGGACAGCAAGATAGGAGACACTGTTATAAGACAAAATGTTAAAAATGTCTATGACTTGTGTGTTGCCTTTGTATAGCAAGCAATACTGAAACAGATTTGATGAGAAAGGTGTGTATGGAGTGGGCTTTACCTGGAGACAAACTTGCAATCTTATGGGTTTGCTGCTTCTTTTTTATGAAGCTATTTGTGGTGGAGAAATACACAAAGATGCTGGCCAGATCCAATCTCCCAATTACCCAGATGACTACAGACCTTCCAAAGAGTGTATCTGGAAGATCACAGTTTCTGAGGGTTTTCACATAGGAATCACATTCCAAGCCTTTGAGGTGAGAAATATCATTGCATATTATATTGCAGATATTATTTTGCCTCTACAAACCCTTTAAAATGAAGAAGAAAGTAATAGCAATAATAATAGTAATAATTAAAAAATTGTTTGACTACTTCAGAGGACCATTTACCTTACCAGACATTTTCTCAGAGATTTTGATTTTTGAAGTTTAAAATATGCTGAGTTTTCAAAAACTGTTACTCTAGACAGAAGGAATTAGAAGGAACTCAGAAGTGTTGATGATGTTAGATAGGGACTCATGAGTCCTTAAATTTTCACTCTAGTCAAATGGAAGTAAATGGTCACAATCAAAAAAAACTCTTGTTGGTGTCACTGAGAATTGTCAGATTGCAGGATGTGACTCCCCAAAGGAACATCGTGTTCCCAGATGGCAGACAGACTTTGAAGAGAGCACAAAAAGTTTTCTTCTGCTGGTTATAGGATGTCTTACACTCTTATCTACATGTCAGTGATCAGTCTCTGATTGCTGATGTTAAAGTCACAGACAGGAGTGGGCAGGACCTTGGTTGGTGCATAAATCTCGTCCATCCCACAGGCTCCTGTGGCTTGTGTACGCTCACCATGAGTGTCCTGTAAAGGGCTGACACTACTGCCTCACCGTGGCTGTTCCTTGAGCCTTTTTGTTTGCAGTTGTTCTGCTCTGTTTCTTACAGCTTCTCTTGCAGAAGCAGTTTGTAGATGGTCAGGGGCTGGGTTTCACTGCAGGGTAGCCACGAAGCAGTGGCAGAACTGAGATGTGCCTAGGCTCAAATGCAATTTGAGCTGCAGAAGAGCTCAGTGGCATCCACAGCAAGCACTTAGCTGTAGCCAGTTGTTTGGGGAGCTGGTCTGTGGCCAAAGTCAAACTGTGTCACTAGCCTGGCTGAAGAACTCTCACTGTGAGGTACAGACAGACACTTTTCCCACTGCAGATTGAGTGGCATGATGCCTGCTCCTACGACTACCTGGAGATCCGAGACGGCCTCACTGAGCAGAGCCCCCTCCTCGGCCACTTCTGTGGCTACGAGAAGCCAGAAGACATCAAATCCAGCTCAAACAAAGTCTGGATGAAGTTTGCATCTGATGCAACCATCAATAAAGCAGGCTTTGCAGCAAATTTCTTTAAAGGTATGTGATCTAATACATCTCACAGTCAAAGCTGGGGACAATTCATCCCTTAAGCCACTGCCATCCACAAATCAATTCTATCTATCAATTCACACTTTATCATTCCATCCACTTGTACTTAGAATTTTTTTGAACAATTTGTTTGCAAATATCGAATTTTTGTACAAATTGCTTTGAGACTGTAGAGGGGGTTGATGCCTCTACAGGCAGAAACACCTCCTCCCTGATTAGGACAGAAATAAACTCTGCTGGGCTGGTATCAGCATAAATGTTGCACAGCTGGATGGAATGAAACCTCTATTTAGCCATAGCAGAGGACACTGACATTTTCAAAGTACTAATACTGCACAAGGAGTGTTAAAAACCACTCTCTGCTTAAGTTCCATTCCAAAAGAAACCTCTGGAGAGAGGATAAATCTAAATGCAAGTAGAGCCCTAGTAAAAGAATACTGAGACCTTTAGGAGATTAGGAGACGAATGTATAGCTAAACTAAGATTCTCTTCAGGAAGATGTAGAACTAAGATTTTAGTTTTTTTTTTAAGAGCTAGACCCTAGAAATGGTCCTTTACCAGCATCCTGGTGACTTGATAGAGGCAAGAACAAATATCCAACTGCTTGGGAAAATACGTGTGGAGCTGCTGGGGGTCAGTCAGTCATGTTTATCTTAGGTTCAGCGGCACTTGTACAGAAATAATAGTTGCAATGCCAATATTTGGATTGCATAAGTCCTTTATTTCTACCTTAACTTTTGTCTTGTATGAAGAGTATCATGGTCCATTTAGGTTTCTCAATTTTTCAGGAGAATATATTCTGTGAATTAAACTTTATTTCATGAACTTCAGACTTAAAACAAACATGTCAGGGCTCAATCCCCTTGGCTCAGACTAGTCTAACCTATGAATTCACTTATTCACCATTCAAGGCATAAAATGTCATCATTTATAACCCATAATTCTTAAACCATGCACTTAAGTGAAAAAAAAAAGGTAAATAAAGTTTAATTCACAGATTATATTCACCTGTAAATTTGAGAGGTCTTAATGGACTGTGACAAAGGGTGATTGCAAGATCACTGGCAAATACTGTCACATTTGATCTCAGTTCCTGGACAGGTCTCACAGTACCTAAATTTCCTTGTTTTAAGTTTCTCAGGTTCCATAAAGGCTCAGAGAATACTGCTTCCTAAAGATATTTTGGCCCTTTCAGGAGTGAACAGTGCAGGCTGAGTGTGGCAGAGATGTCTTTCAAGATTAGCACTACATGGAGACACAGCAAGTCATTCTCTAAAATCTGAGTTTCACCTACAAGTTTGTAGGAGAAGAAAGTTATACACGTGAACCTGGAGTGCTTTCTCTGTGATGCAGATAGGCAAAAATAAATTTGTTTCTTTTTTTTTTTTAATGTAAAAATGTGTGAACTTGTATACTAGTGCAATTGGAGACACAGGTATTTTCTGTGGAGTTTTTGCTGGCGGACTAGATCTTTCAGTGTCTGCTTGAATTTCTCATATTTGAATCAGAAACCATGTAGCTTGTGGTTACAGCATTTTTGGTTATAGCATTTTTAAGTCCATGCCAGTAAATTCAGCTGAGGAGCAAAGTGGTTTTGCCTGAACCAAGCCTCACAGTAGTCACAGCTGCACAATTTCTAGCCAGCTTGCATCGTGGGCAGAGCTGATGTCTGTGTGCAAAAGCTGTGTAGACACATGTGCAGGCTACATGTGGACTTTCAAGCTGGAATCTGAAGTCTGCAGTCTCTACCTCTATATCCAGGGGGATTGTGAGACAGACACTCCATGAGCAAAAGGAGTGAATCAGATGGCTCTGCAGGCACTCTTCAGACTGCTTCTCATAGCTGATTGGTAAGCTTTGCCTTAATGAATAAGGAAAGGAATAGAGTTTCAATTAAATGTCTTACAACACTGAAAGAAAATAACTTAGCCTAAAAGATCAGGGTTAAGGATGGAATTGAATGCTATGCTTTGTGAGACCATGCAATGGTAACATTCAAGTTTTCAGAGAAAATAAACCTGCAATCAGCTTACAGGGTAAGCCATTGATCACACCCAAGATGCATTGCCAGGAAGATATGGAGAGCAATTACCTCATGCCCACCCAGTCACGTAATCCTGGATACCTCCAGGGTTATTCTTGTTAGTTGTCTTCATTTTGGCAACAAATTGTTTGTATCATTGAAGCCTATTTTTATATGGTTGAAGTGTTAATTCATCTACCTGGAGCAGGGGAGAAGAATGAGAAGAAGCAGCAGGGTCACGTACTGCCTGTGGCTTCCCATCCCCTCCTGCCTTTGCACACCCGTGGCTTTGCTGAAGGGGCTGAGTGTAACTTGTAGGGGGGTACAAGGCAGAGGGAGATGGGCTTGGAGTGAAGTTGAGCCAAAAAAGGGAAGCAGAAAGATGTTTTCTCTAAGTGTTTTAATGTATTTGTTTTCAGTTTCCTCATACCTAAATCAGAACTCAAATATTTATATTAATTGGCAGTAAATTAAGTTAAATTCCCCAAAATTGAGTCTGTTTGAACAGAACAGTAATTGGTGGATAATTTGTTTGCTCAAACCAGGACTTTCTTGCTCTTATTCTTCCTGTTTTCTTCCTCATTCCATGGGAGTGGCAGGCCAGGGAATGAACCAACAGCAAGGTGGGAGTTCAGCTGCTAGCTGAGGCTAACCCACCACAGCCATGTTAATAAAACCACCTGTTAAGGGATGCATGTGGAATCAGGGGTCAGGGTGAGAAGCCAGGGCCTATCTTTGTATTAAAATGTCTGTTCAGGTTGTTGAGATGTGATTGAAGAATCTGACTTCAGACTCTAGGACAGCTCACGGGCCTGTGAAAAGGCAAATACTGGCATGTCCTGCCAGCTCCTTCGCAGCACCCTGTTCCATGGGGTATCACCTCCCTCAGCTCAATTACTGTGTGTGCCATAGTGGGTTGGTTCCTGGTAGCTCAAGTTACTCAAGAGGGTGAGGAATTTAAAACAAACAACACAAAGCCAAAAATGGCATATGAGAACAAAAGGCAATGAAGTCTCTACAGGATACAATGTTTTCCTGCTTGTGTCTAGAAAAAGCACTGTTGGCAAGTGGCAGTAATGGCAGTCCTTTATGGTTCTGGTGTTAGGAGTATTTCAGCCCTTGTGAGCTTTGCTGCAGTGCCTGCTTCACAGCCTTGGCTCAGCAGTCAGGGCTCTGTTCCTTCTGTCCAGAAGGGTTGCATGAGGAATATCAGGGTGTTTGGGTGGTCAGGAAAGTGCTACTTGCTCTGGTTTTCTCCTGACAGAGATGGATGAATGTTCTCTGCCGGACAATGGTGGGTGTGAGCAGCACTGTGAGAACACACTGGGCAGTTACAAATGCACCTGTGAGCCTGGCTATGAGTTGACAGCTGATAAAAAGAGCTGTGAAGGTAAGTAACCCACAGACTGAGCCATCTGACTCTAGGAGAGGTACTACAGCTATAAATGGAATTGAACAGTCTTGGTGTGATTTTCCTTACCCCTCCATTCTCTTTATTTCACTTTATTTTCCCCCAACAGATATTTTTGTTTTTGTTAACATCTTCCATTGAAAAACAAGTTTTGGTTCAAAAATCCCTGAAAATGCTCTGGTTTATACTGCTAGTCATCCCTAAAGCCAGTTGTCCTTCATGGCCAGAGATTGTTGTTCAGACCAGATCTTCCACAGTGCAACATAAAGGAAGCAGGCATTACAACCTAACCATTGAGTGGCCCAAAAGTATTTAAATCTAACACTGAATTTATTTGTTTTTCATAAAGGAATTTACTTCATATAATAAAATATCAGTGTTTTGTCTGCATGCAAAACAGGCTTTTCCCACTGAAGAGAATTTTCCTCCTTTCCTCTTCTATGAAGAAAAAACCCCCATGTCTATAATAGAAGGTGTTTGTGTCAGCTTTCTAGAGAGTTAATCTCATGCAACAAGTGTTGCTTCTACCAACAATACAGCTGTTGGTGTGCTGAGAATCCATCCATTGTTCTTGTCTCAAAACTCTTGGAACATTTGGAGAGCTCCACATGCTATCAGTGGTGCTCTCAACGTCACCTGGTTTGCCCTGACTTCTGCTTTTGTCAAACTCTTTGGGTAAGTGTGCTATTGACTTAGTGAGGGCAGTCAGGTGTGCAACAGGCTTCTGAAAGCTTTTTTTTTCTCCATAATCCCTTGCAATTTTAGCAAGCCAGTTGCTAAGTTGCTATAACTTGGCAGGATTTTTTTCTGAACTTCACTCTTAACCTCCTATTTTAAACTTCATTTGTGGGCAAAACAGAAAGGATAGTCTTTGAAATTGTAGCAATATACATCAGAGTAAATTGCTTTTTTTTCTCCAAAACCACTTTCTTGTTATTCTATTTATGTTGAAGCTGCTCCCTTGGGTTAGGCTTAGTCCTCTTAATGCAAAATGATGCTGGGAACAAGACACAGAAAGCTTTTATCCCTGTGGGTTTTGAAGATGTGGCTATATCTCATTATTCTCAAGAAACAGCAAGAAAAAAATGCTTTGTTGCAAATACAATTTTGCAGCAAATTGAGGTTTACTCCTTTGAGGTAATAGCCCTCTCCTCCCACAAGAGAATGAAGCTGAGATGTCTTAAATTTTTAAGGATATGGGATAATACAGTTAAGTCTTGACTTTGCCTTCAACTTTCCCTAGAGAAGATGCAGTCCAAATATAATAAACCACTGAAGAGTTGACAGGAATGTCTTCCCTATGATTCCATTATCTTGTAATTATCCCATTACTGATAAACTTAAAATAGTAAGGTTTGTAGCACTGAGTGTAGGTGAATTTACCAAGCTGGGTTTTACAACTGTGTTGTGCATGTCAAGTCAACTAATTCACAGTAAACCCAAGGAGAGAGATTAAAAAGGAAATTAAGTCTTACATGGTGGCTCTCAGGGCCATAGCCTCACTGGGAGGTGATTTACTGCAGGTGAAGTTTCTGTCTTCTTCACACTTCCCAGTATTTTAAGCCTTTTCTGGAGGCTGGGATTTGAAATGTGCCACCCACCAGGATCTGGTTCATTTGCTAGTTAACTGTGGCCCAATCTGTGTGTCTGAACACAACCAAGTAAAACTTGTGTTCATTTATTGCCTCTCCAGCTGCCTGTGGGGGCTTCATCACCAAGCTCAATGGGACCATTACTAGCCCTGGATGGCCCAAGGAATATCCTACTAACAAAAACTGCGTCTGGCAGGTGGTAGCTCCAGCCCAGTACCGGATCTCTCTGCAGTTCGAAGTGTTTGAGCTGGAAGGCAATGATGTACGTAACCAGTCCCTGCATCTCAGAGGTGGGACTACTGGCTAAATCAGAACTGGATAAATCCTTGGAGTACAAGGGAGGAGGAGGCTCTGTCTTACTGGTGGAGCTCCTGCTTGTTTTCCCACCCTCAATGTAATTACACCAATGACAGTGATTGTTTTCCTTGAAGTCTGGATTTACTTTCTCTATGGAGTGGAAGGATTAAAGCTGTTCTTTTATAAGTGGGTGCAGTGGTTTAACCCAATCTGGCAACTAAGCACCACACAACTGCTCACTCACTTCCACCCAGTGGAATGGAGGAGGGAATCAGAAAGGTAAAAGTGAGAGAAACTCATGAGTTGATTTTAATAGATAAAGCAAAAGCCACTCATGCAAGCAAAGAAAACTGAGGAATTAGTTCACTACTTCCCATGGGCAGGCAGATGTTCAGCCATCTCCAGGAGAGCTGGTCTCCATCACACATAGTAGTTACTTGGGAAGACAGACAATGTCACTCCAAATGTCTCCCCTTCCTGCTTCTTCCCTCTACTCACCCCCACTTTATATACTGGGTATGATGTCCCGTGGTATGGAATATCCATTTGTTCCGTGAGGATCAGCTGTCCTGGCCATGTCCCCTCCCAGCTCCCTGAGCAGCCCCAACCTCCTCACTGGTGGAGCAGTACAAGAAGCAAAAAAAGGTCTTGGCTCCGTGCAACTCCTGCTCAGCAGTAACAAAATGTCTTGATATTATCAAACCCTTTCTCAGCACAAGTCCAAAACACAGCCCAGTGCCAGTCACCATGAAGAAAATTTAATCTAGCCCAGCCAAAACGAGCACAATGGGCTTCTTTTCTCTACTAGTTTTGCATAATTGTAGGTATTTTTCATCCCTAATAGGAGTCCTGCCTCCCACCTCCCCAGTGCTGCTTTTGCAGGAAAATAGTTGGAAATGAACAATGAAGTAGAGTTCTTCAATGCTAAAGGAAGTAACAGTAAAAGAGTCTGTTCTCTGCCATGCATGGTAAAGTTTGAGCAAAGCATTCAGGTCTGAATTTCCCTACTGTAAATGGGAGCAGTGGCACTTCCATAATTCAAGAGGCTGCTGAAATTCATTCAACACTGTCAGGTTCTTGGGTAAGGTGGAAATAATTACTTTTGCTAAATTCAATGAACTTTTCCTCTTTTGAAAAGACACCCATCATTTAAGATCAGGGCAGCAAGCGAAGGGGTGAGAAAACTGACAGAGGAGATTTTGGGCAAGTTAGGAGTGTACTTGAGTATGAGGCTGTTTCTGTTCCTTCTCTGTCCCCTTCCTCTGAAATGTTCTGTTCCAAGGCCACAGCGGTGAGAAATCTCTTCCTCTCTTGGCAGGTCTGTAAATATGACTATGTTGAGATTCGTAGTGAGCTGGCTTCTGATTCCAAGCTACATGGCAAATTCTGTGGTTCAGAGAAGCCTGAAGTAATCACATCATATGGCAACAACATGAGACTGGAATTCAAATCTGACAACACGGTCTCCAAGAAAGGCTTTAAAGTTCACTACTTCTCTGGTATGTGACTGTATTCTTTCATTTGCTTACCTGTCTCCTCTGACTGAACCTCATGTTTTTGGTGAACTTTCTTCAACATCCTATCAGAGCCTGACCTGGTTCATTAAATCTAAAAGTGTGATTGCTCTGTTATGTGTTACCTTCATCTTGGGTTCTCAGTGCAGTGCATGGTCCAGTTCCATAATGTGGTGTCAGCAAGATGCATGAGTTCCATCAATGCCTCCAGTCCTTCTACAGCAGGAAGCAATGTGGAACCTAACCCTGGAAATTATTTCTGTCCCTAGAAGATTAGAGGAAAGCTTTTTCCTCTGAAACTAGAAGATGTAGAAAATTTCCAGTAGTGTTCTATATAGTAGTCGTTCCCATCAGAGCAGCGTTTACCTAGTGGAAGCTTTTCATCCTGTTCTCAGTCCTTTGTCAGTGATGTACCTTGTTGGCAGGCAGTTCTGGAGGTTATCTGTATGTCATTTGGAAGCAGAAATTCAATTTAGTTGTCTCTTCAGCAGAGGCCTAGGAGTATTAATGCTTTTGAGGAGAATGATCAGAAAAAAGAGCCTTGAATTAGGACAGGTGCAGAGTAAAATCAGGACTAAGGGTTTGACTTAATAAATTGTACAGGAGGAAGGATGAAGTGGGTATGATTCATCTAGAAATACGTTTGGGAGTGAGGAGACAGATTAATTTAATGAGATCTAGGGAGGGCATTATCCCAAGAAAAAGTAGAGATAAACTTCTCATACATTTAAGTGGACTGGAAACCATGAGCAGATTCTATGCTCAGAAAGTGAGACTGAGGAAAGCATAGTCCTGAACACACAGGAGTCAAGATCCACTGGGGCATATTTCAGCTTCAGGGAGCAGCTCATACCTTAGATCTTCTTCCTCAGCTGGCTGTTTGTGCTCAGACAGAGCTATTTAGAAATGGAGGCTCACTAGAGCACATAAGAACTTGAAAATAGGAAGTTGATTTTTACCTCGGCTAGTGAATTTGTGTGATTATTTTCCTGGGCTCTATTATTAAAGAATGAGATGCTGCTCTAGGTTTCTTTTAGACAGGCGTCTTTAACCAATAACTTACGTTATAAACTAGGACACATTTGTGATACATCTTATGGAATGTGAGGCATTTGAAGAGAATAGGATCTGGACTGAAAAGCTGACTGGACTAATGCAGCAGTAGAGTTGGAGGTTTGCATTGCTATCTGCAAGCCTGGGTATGGGGCTCTCAGCTGGTGACTGTGGTAGCTTGTGTCACTGTTAACTCAGTATTTGTTGGTTTGATCCTGCCCAGACAAGGATGAATGCTCCAAAGACAATGGTGGTTGCCAGCATGAATGTATCAACACCTTTGGGAGCTATATGTGCCAGTGCAGAAATGGCTTTGTGCTGCATGAAAACGGCCATGACTGTAAAGAAGGTAAAGTCCCCACTCCTGCCCTCAGGAATGCCAAGGTACTCCAAACACTGTTTGGTTCGCCTGTGCTGAAAAGAAGTTTGTACAGCTTACCAGGCAAGGGCAGTGAAAAAGCCCCAGCTAGCGGCAAAACCGGCTAGAAATAGGACCATTCCCATTCCCCAGTCTTGCTCTCTATATGCCCATAGGGGGTGGACAGGGTGGGGATGAGAAATTTGACTTGCAAAAGGAGCAGTTGTGGGACATCATCATTAGACTGGTCACTGCTGCTTCATTTAATTATTGTGTTTCAGTCAGAAGAGAGAGGATGGGCTGATCTAACCACTTGCTGGTGCCAAAACGACCTTTCTTCCTGCACCCCTATTCCTGCTGTGTGCTTCCATGACTTTCCTGTATATGGTTTCTGGTCCTTGTCTGACCTCTCCATGAGCTGATAAAGCTCTCCAAACTGGCAAAACAATGCAAGGCTGAGATAGCACCAGAGTCAACACTGTGGAGGGGTTGACATCATGGCCCTAGGAACAGGGCAGATGAGGTGAAGGAGCAGGAAAATAGATTAGGGTGTGAAGACATAGGTTAGGTTAATGAGGCCCAGGAGAGTGAGATGGTCCCTTTCACCATCGCCAGGTTAGCTCAAAATAAGTACAGGACAACCCCACCAGAACTATGGAGTAGCACTAAAAGGTCTTGTTTGGTGATTGAAGCCTTCCATATCTCTGCCCTGCAGAGGGTCTCAGTGGGCAGAGAGGACCATGTGGGACACTGCAGGGTTGCCATGTGAGACTTGCCCCAATGCAATTTCTCTCTCCCAAGCTGGTTGTGAGCACAAGCTGAGTGGTGCAGAGGGAATGATGAGCAGTCCCAACTGGCCTGACAAGTATCCCAGCCGGAAAGAGTGCACCTGGGACATCTCTGCAACACCTGGCCACCGAGTGAAAGTAGTGAGTAGCCAGAGAGCGGGCGTGTGAGGCAAGAAGCAGGCTGGGTTGTGAGCAGCTGAAGTGACTTCCCACCACCACCGTGTGAGTGGGAGGCTGATGCCCTCAGGTTCTGTTTGGGGCTCTTGGAGGAGAGTGTTCTGGGAGGCTGCCCTGGCTTGCAAAAGGGTAGATCTCAGAGGGACGCAAGGCAGAGGAGAGGCAGCTCGGAGGAGACTCCAGCAGATGACAGCTGTAGAGTATTTCTCTCTGTGAACAGATGGTGTAAATACTCTCCCTCCCCTACCCCTCCTTGTGAGCCACTCTCTTGGGGCCATTTCTACATAAGGTGGTGGCTGAGCCAGCCCCCAGCCCCTCTGAGGGAGAGGTGTCAGGCGTATTTTACAACATGGCTCGATGCAAATGGCAGGACATGTCCAAAGCTGTGCAGATGCAAATAATCCCTGTGCTGAGTGGAAGTGATATTACAGAACTGCCCTTCTGGTGTGCTGGGCAGAATTTCAGAAAAATAAGTGTTATAAGGTTTGGAGTTGATAACTGTTGTCATGCACCCATGTGAGGCAGCAAGGCTGAGGCAACACAGCACACTGATATGGAGTTCTGATCTTTGCCACCTTGAGATCACTCTTCTCTCAAAGCAAATTATTCTGCTTTAGTGTGTGGGGAGAGTGGGACAGATGTACCATTTGATCTGTTTCTCTGTTTTTACTTGCCATTTCACTGTATGCTAAATAGTCAAATTTAGAACTGTCTTAATTCTCTATATTATTGCTCTAGACCTTCAATGAGTTTGAGATTGAGCAGCACCAAGAATGTGCCTATGACCACTTAGAAATGTACGATGGGCCCAACAGCAAGTCACCTATCCTTGGCCGCTTCTGTGGCAGCAAGAAACCAGACCCTGTAGTGGCTTCTACCAACAAGATGTTCCTCAGGTTTTACTCTGATGCTTCTGTGCAAAGGAGAGGTTTCCAGGCAAAGCACAGCACAGGTAAGCTGGTTACCTGCCAATATCCCAGGGCCAGAAGATGTCGTAAAGTCTCACTACATTTTTTACTAGGTAAAAACAGACACACCTTGCTCCTAAATAAGCTTAGCCTAAGTTTTAAGTGGTGTACATTCAGTTCCCAGACCACTGCCAATGTCATACCATAAATACCAGCGCCCGTAACAGCTCCAAATTCTCTTGGTATTGGACATTCCTGTTCAGGCTCTTTTGTTAAATTTGAGGTATTTGGTTGAGTAATAATCCCTTTTGTTACACATCAACCATTGGACAAGGAGGTGATGCAATTTAGCCCATGTATTGGCCCATTCTCAGAACAGGCCCACATTAGATTGATTGTAGTAGTAGCAGAGCTGTGCTGTGGACAGACACAGCTTGATCCTCCTATCTGTGCAGGCCAGAGGTGGGTATGTTGTGCCAACACTCATTTCCTTGAAATCCCTGCCACTGTAAATAGATGAAACATGCTCGAAGTGGCTGTGCACGTGACACTGGTGAAGAAGTGTCTTCCTCATTGGCTGCAGGAAAGCTCTGCTGAAGCACACACATTCTACACAAACACAGGGCTACTTTAGTGCATTGTGTGGGCAGAAAAGGATTGTTTTGGTCACCAGTTTTCTGATGTGCTTCCGCTTCCTGCTGACAAAATACTTGGGGTCAGAATTTCATCTATAGGACAAATGCAAAGAGCAAAGTGATTTTTTTCTAATACAATAAAATTTCCCAGAGTATGTGTCAAGAACCCTATCCTACAGTTTAAACTTATCACCTCTTTCCATGTGTGTTCTGTAGCAAAAAAACCAAATTCCTCTAAGCTCTGTGGGTCTTTGGATTCATGGGTGACTGTAGAATTCACTGCTTTATTGTAGTTTGGTGCAGTGTTTAATTACCTTTCCTATTGCACTTCAAGCTGGAGGTCTTCTCTGCTCATGACTGACCCAAAAGTGGGATGAGTCTTTGTTGTGACTAAGAACTTTGAGAGACTGTTTTGTGTCCTTTTCTCCCTTCAGAGTGTGGTGGGCTCTTAAAGGCTGAAGTACAAGCTAAGGATCTGTATTCCCATGCTCAGTATGGGGACAACAACTACCCAGGTCAAGCCAACTGTGAATGGGTGATTGTAGCTGAAGATGGTTATGGGGTGGAGCTAATATTCCAGATATTCGAGATAGAGGAGGAGGCTGACTGTGGGTACGACTACATGGAGATTTATGATGGTTACGACAGCACTGCACCCCGCCTGGGACGCTTCTGTGGCTCGGGGGTAAGCCATGAGAGCAGGGATTTCAGAGGGGGCACCAAGGGGGCCAAGGAAGTACCCTCATACTGTTTTTGGAGAGGGGCAACTGTCACAAACTGGTACTGAGAATGCTTTGTGGCTGGGTTTTGCTTTTTTCCCTTCCTCAGGAGATCACAGCCACTTTCTGTTGCACAGTGTTGGCTGGAAAATTCTTCCTGACTGTTCTTTGTAGGCCAGGGCCACGTACAGCAGCATGAGACTGCCATGCTGCTGTGACCCAGCCCTGCCATCAGTCTTGTGTAAATATGGGAAATGGCTTCCAAAGGCCAGTTTCATCCTGTGTTGTTTTCTGGCTCAAGCCAAGTTGTGTTGTGGCCATGCTATGGCAAGGGTGAACAGTGGAGGGACTTAGAGCTGTGTCATGCTTGCTGCCTTTAGGGCGGCATGCTGTCTCCTAAACTGTCACCTGCATCCCCGTTACCAGGAGTGATTCTAACATGAGTAATGGTGTGCGGTTT
This sequence comes from Molothrus aeneus, assembly GCF_037042795.1. Taxonomy (NCBI): domain Eukaryota; kingdom Metazoa; phylum Chordata; class Aves; order Passeriformes; family Icteridae; genus Molothrus; species Molothrus aeneus. Next base: position 8,642,351 of record NC_089653.1, read on the forward strand.
TTGAAATCAGAGGGTCTGTGTTTGATTTCTCTAGGCCTTCAGCAATGAAATGGACATGTGTCTTATTGATTTTAAAGAGAGACAATCAGGGACCAGCTGTGTGGAAGAAGTTCTCACAAACTGGGGAAATGGTCTGGAAACCAAGGCAAACAAAGGCAGAGCAGCTTGGTGTGAAGAAGCTCAGGGCAGCTGGGTAGTAATCTACCTAACCTGCACACTGATGAATGGAAAATGGCTGAGAAAGGGAAGCACAAGGAGATTGCAGCATGTCACAATAGTGTGGGACATAACCAGAATTGTCATGTAAGATAAGTACCTGAGTTATTTGAACCCCAGGAGAGCCTCAGCTGCAAAACAGGTTCCAGTTTTCTCCTGAAAAGACAATGACAAATTAGAGTAAACCTGAAGACTGGGATGAGAATATTCAGGGAGGTCTGTGAAAAAAGCAGCTGGAAGGACTGGGGTTGTAGAGTGGACTGACATCAGTCTTCAAACATAAAGAGCAAAGGAATGTGCTTAGGGAGGCAGATCAGGGCAGGAGGTACTGAGCATTCAAGTCTTCCTGTTTACTGGCCAATCTGTCTTCACTGTGGGCTTAAACTCTAGTATCATAATGCAGACAGTTATTTAGTCTCCATATTTGACAACTGTGTACTATCTTCTTTCCTTTTCTGCAGCCTCTGGAAGAAATCTACTCTGCAGGGGATTCCATTATGATTCAATTCCATACAGATGACACCATCAACAAGAAAGGATTTCATGCCCAATACATAAGTACCAAATTTCAGGATGCATTGCACATGAAAAAATAGTTTGACTGCTCCTCACAGATATTCCCCATCTGAAGATTGAGACATTTAACTGTGATCTTTGTCTTTTTTTTTAAAGCTTCTGTGCACTTGGCCAAAAACAGTGTACATTATTTTCTGTAACTAAAACTAAATCCAGTCTCAAAGGTTTGCCTCTGCAATTATTAGCATGACCCTTTGTTGTTAACCTACCCAGGACCAAAAAATTGTCTTTTAATCATATCTGCCAGGGCATAAACATTGTATTTTGCACAACTTGCCATGGGGCTGAATGAAGACTGAACTTGAATTGAGAACAGCCTTTGTCTCTTGCATATCTTGTTTCTAGGTGACATTTCCCAAGCATCCACATGAGCTGTCTGAACGTATTTTCTGGAGCAAGTGTTTTGGACAGACATCCAGTAGGATTTTTTCAAAGGACTTTGTGAGCCACCCCTACCTGCCCCAACTACTCTGTGCAATAAGAGACCAACCAGATGGCTGTGCCTGCATCACTCTTTCTGTCCTCTCTATTATTGTCTTGCTTATTGTTGAGTGGAGAGCAAGGCAGGGGACAGGGGGAGTCTCTTCTAGCTACTTGGATTCCAGGGAATGAGGAGGACCCAGTATTTGTAGTAATTGTCATGGTATATGTTGAATGGAAATACTTCAATGCAGTGCCCGAGGCAGGGGTGGTGGCTGACAGGGAAATGCTGTGGTGAGATGCAAGGCAAAGCTGTGTGATGGTGGCAAAGCTTAGTGTTGACAGCCTGCCCCAGTTACATCACCATGCATGGCAGCTCAGAGGGCTATGGCAGCAGTCCAGGCCCCGTCTTAAATAAGGAATCTCTCCTTCTCACTCCACCCATGCCTGCTTTCTCAGCCTTCTTTACACTGCTTCCTTTCCATACTACCACTTCCCTGTGAGCCCTTCCTTTTCACAGTGGAGCAGCTCTCCCCAGGGCTCCCTACCACAACCTAGGAGTGCTCTGCAACTTCAGCTGGCCAGAACATCTTGCTGAAGAAAACACTGGGGCAGGGGAAGTCAGGGTGTCCCTGAGGCAGAGGGACACAGACCATGCTACAGGTCAGCTTTGGCGATCTCTGGGAACCTGTCAAACTTGCAAGCTGAAGGCATGGGGCTAGAAATGGAAGAGTTCTTCTGGTTTCTGCTTCCTCCCCATTTGTCACTGGTGCATGGCCCAGTCTCTTAACTTCACGGCAAGGGTGCAAGTGAGATAGTGACTTTGACTAAGAGCACTTAGAGCTGTACGATTCAGACATGTTCTTGTTTGCCCGTGAGAGCTACCCAGCCACAGGCTTGAAGAATTAACAGGTAGCTTGGTGCTTCTTTCAGGAAAAAAAAAAAAAAGTATGTTTTGGGGGAACCACTGTAACTGAGCAGTTGACATGGGAGGAAAAAAAATACTTCATTCTGAATGTTTCATTAAGACAGTCATGGGCAATTATGAGCTAAAAGCTGAGGTATGTTAGCTTTAATAAAGTATTTATAATCCAAGGATTGCTATGTTTACATAACCATTGTGCTGTCAGGCTTTGGAGTGGCACCCCCTCTCTTGTGTATGACTGTGGAGAAATGTGGGGCCAGTGCCACTGTCTGGCACAAACAACATTCCTGGAGATAAGGGCATTTTCGGATGGATAATAAATAGACCCAGCCCTCTCCAGAAATCCTTGAATAGAATATGGGCCAAGTATTGTGAATACTAGGAGAAGCAAATGCATGAAAATATTTTCTTGCTTAGATCAAGAAAAGTAAAGTAATTTATGCCTACACACAGAGGATTATTTGTATATAAAATGTGCATGTAGAAGACCAGTAGTCAAAGCCTTAATAAGTGTAATGTGAACAATAATGTACTATTGACTATAGCTTTATTGCAGGCTGTATAAAATCATGTTATCTCTGTTTTGGTTTGGGGTTTTTCGTTTGCTTTATTTTTGCTCTGCTTTGTTTATTTTTTCAAATTTTGTGGCCTTTTTACAGGCAAGACCTCAAGCTGGTTGACCATGCAGGTCTGGAGAAGTAAGCTCTGCTAGATGGGGTGTGCATTTGTCCTTCTCTTCTTTGCTTCAGTTCAAACAAAATTACAGTAACTCAGGTCTGGAAATAAAAGTGTGACATCAATCCCTGTGAAACAGAAGCAAAGTTTCAGGTGACAAGTAGCAGTTCAAGTTTCCTGATCTTTCAGTGGCAGCAATGATTCTAGAGGAAAGTGACTGTAGCAGGTTCCCATGTACTTTAACATCTTTCTTTCCATGTTCTGATAATTTCCCATACAACCCAGACTGGTTTGATGCAGATGCTTGCAATGTGGTTTGACAGATCTATGACACTTGTTAGTTTTCATCCAGGTGTCTTTTGTGACAGTGTGTTCACAAATATTGTACTGTGCATTCCAACCAACAATCTATGTAGAATATTTCTGCTGTACTGACTGGACTTTACAGTCAATAATTCTAAATGGGTGAAATTTTCTTAAGAAAAACAATGTGAAACCCTCTGATGTGTGAATATGTATTCTGGTCTTTGTGTGGTTTTACATTTCACTAACTAAAATAATTTTTAGAGGGGAGAAGAAGAGGGTGTGGGGACAATCACAAATGTACCTGTGTCCAGAACAAATCTCTGCATTCATTAAAGACTGTGGATTCAGTTGTACATTCTGCTGTATGCATGCATTTTCCACTTCCTCAAGGTGAGGAACTCTCTTACTGCATTCCTTGTCCTGCCAGCTGCTGTTTGGGTCTGCAGGTAATACCAGCAAGGAACTTTGCTGTGGTCCTTTAGGTTTGTATTGGCTATTGCAATCAAGGGAGAATTTAGAAAGCGGGGCAGAGAAACAAGTTGGCCAGCCAAAGGGCTACATTGTCCCATGTGTTGCTCACACTTTAGGGGGCCAAGATGCAGATCTGCAGTGTTAAATATCAGGGATTGGGGAATTCGTCTGAAAGCATTTTTTAAAAGGATCAGCTCGTTTGCTACACTACAACCCATGGCTTTCAGCAGCAGGTGCCAAAGACCCAGAGACTTGAAATTCCTGTGTGAAGGACAAGAGGATGAGGCAGATGTTCCTTATTGCAAAGTTTTAGTCCACAATCCATGGCAGCAAAATGCTGCTAAGGCAGCACCTAAAATGCTTTTCTTCCTCTTCCTGTATAGTGCTTGATGTCTACCCTGCTTGCTAAGGACCATGTCTGAGTTCTTTCCCCAACACACGCCTAATCGATTAATGTTCCACTCCCCAGAACAGTGCTGTGGTGTGTCACAGCTACCCAAACCTTCATGCTATCTGAATTTCCTCTCAGCTGTTCCCAAAGGCAAAGCAGGAGATGAAGTAAGGAATAAGGATCCCCATGTAGCCTCCTGCAGCTGAGTACCATGGCACAGTATGACCCAGTGTCACAACTTACTTCAGACAAATAATGATGCCTCAGACCAGACAAGCTCATTGGTCCCAGCATCAAGCCAAGAGAAATCTTCCACTTTGTCCAGGCATTTCCAGCAAATGCTGTGGCAGAGGAGGTAGTAGCCTTAGAAAGCAAAAGCAGGATTCCCCTCTGTGCCTCGTAAGTGCAGTCTTAGAGCCAGAAGCTGCCTTATTTGCCATGCTGCTGGTAGAGAAGATATGGAGGCTCCAATGCCCTGAAGCCCAGCTTCCCAGGTGTGTGCCAGAGCCTGGATGTTCTGGGACCCAGCCAGTTTGTCTGAGTCAGCCCAAGAGAAATGCCATAATCTTTTCCACTTTGCAGGTCCTGCATGTGTTAGCAGGAAAAGAAGCTTATCCTAAAAGGAGCACTAACCCGGACATTGGGCAGTCTGCTGTTACTGCACACAGGGATTTTCCATGGAGAAGCATGAAATGGTGAGTGGGAGTTGGGTATTTGGATGGGAGTAGCAGGGGGAGGTCAGAAAGCAGGAGAGGTGAGGCAGTGGACCACCTTTCTATTGGTTGGAAAGCTTCATGGGGGTGTTTAACCCCTCCCGTTCTCTGCCCCAACCACAGCAATCAAATTCACTCCTTCATTAGCTCTGCCTTTCCTTACCATGAAAGAGATGGTTTCAAATACCTGCTTGGATTTTAGCATCTGCCCTCAGCCTTTCTGTCCTGGAGGTATTGTTGGCTCTTGGGTCTTGCAGTTGGAGCAAAGAGGAGGTTGGTGCCCTAGATGATGAAGCAGACCTCTGCAAGGTCATTCTCGTGGGCAGGTGTCAAGAGGATGCTGTCATTGTTCCAAATGCCACAGCATTATTGCATCCAGCTTAGGATATCTTGAATATTATCCCAAATATTATCCTCTGTGTGGTTGGTTATCCCCTGAGCATGTTCTGTGTTCTGGAGCTCTTTAGGAAGAGAACATTTTCTCACTGCCCTGTGCTTCTCATGCAGTTGTTGGTGAATTGTTGAAAGATGATGTTTGTCATGGTTTTGTTCATTGCCTCAGATGAATCAGCATGCCAGTGGGCAGGAAGGACATGAATATGAATCATCCCCTCCAAGACCTCCAGATGTAAACCATTTTTAACTTGTTCTGACCAAAGCACACATGCTGCTGGGTTGCAGGACTGACTCTAAGGGCAGCCTTAGAGTAATGGAAACCTCAAGGTAATCTCCTCTCCGTTGTGCCTGGGTCTCATACCTGACTGCTGTTTGTGCTTGCACCACCTGTCCATTAGATGCAATCCCAGATGAGCAGTGAGCAATGGTTTGCCATTGTTTTAGAGTACACAAGCAATAGAGCTGCAGTCCTCATGGGAAAAAATTGAGGGACAAGGAGGGATGGACCTGAGCTGTGGGCAAATGTGATATCTCTATCCAAGTAATTCTAAACATTTCCAAAAGGAGGTGAGAATGTGGCCAGAGAGCTTCTGCCACAGTGGGAATTCTTGCACACTGTTTTCTTTGCAGTACTCACATGGTCTCTGAGTGCCTTGTGAGAACCAATCACAGAAATTATATTTTGCCACTATGACTTTTTTATGACCATGATGCAGGGGACAAGAAGTATCTATGTAAATGAAGATCAAGACAAACACAACAAACTGAACATCCAGACACAACCAAAGGCCACAGGAACAAAGAAGCCCAGGAGAAGGTAATCTGTCGTGGAATATTTTTATGAAAACCATCTGGCCTCTTACTGAAAGAATGGCACCAAATTGTAGCTGGAGGCAGAAATAAGAGACACTACCCTTTTCCTAAATTAATTAATTTTAATAAAGACCATCTAAATCCCTGCAGTGATACTGATGGTAGAAAAGAGGTGCCAGAGAGTTGGTTGCAGTCTCCAATGCTCAGGTAAGTGATCTCCTTGCAACAGGCTGCAAAAAGAATGAATACATTTTTTTCATTAGGCAGACAGGCTGCAGGACACCCTTCCCCTCCAGCACCATGAACCTTCCCGACTGGTGGTGTGCTGTGACTGCTCTGGAGCTCCTTGCAGGCAGCAGCATTGAGCACAGTGGGTGACAAAGGCAGGATCCTTGCCCAGGAGGGACAGCCCTTCCCACAGGCTGCTGGCCACAGGCTCTGCAGACCTACTCTGCAGTGCAGCAGCTGATGTGGGCACTGCCCCAACCCAAATTAAATAACAGTTCAAATCGTCATAAACAGATTTTTGTTTATTGGATCATTAATGTACACACATGCAGCACTCTCTATGTGCAAAGCCAGGTCTTGGAGGGGCACGTGCTGTGGGAGCAGCCAGGGGAGCTGTGCTGGTGAGAAAACCAACAGTGGCTGTTTGATGCAGCCACTGCACTCAATGATCCTGTGACAGAGCATCCATGCAAGAGGCTGCAATGTCACCCAGGGCCTCCTGCAGTGTGGTGGAGTTCTGGGAGGCTTCAGAGGTCTCTGCTTTGTGCCTTGTGTTTGGACTGCCTTTCTGAAGGCCTGGGAAAGGTGGGCCAGTGCTCCTGCTGTTGATTTTAGTAAAGAACATGTAAAGGAATAGCCAGTTTCAGGACACTGGAGAGTGGTTCAGTGCTTTTCAGCGGGGGACAGCACAGAGCTGGTAGGCAGGAGGTACATTGCCTGTCCCACTCAGAGTCGGGGTTATGTTGAGCTCCTGGGGGTTGACAACAGACTTCAAAGTAAAGTTCTGCAAGATGGTGGCTATGAGTAAGAATATCTCCATTCGTGCCAGGCCCTCTCCTGGGCATATTCGTTTTCCTGAAAGTGAAAGCAGCAAATAGAACTCAAATGGGAGTTTCTGAGTAGACCAGAGTTTGTGCTAAGCAGCTGCGTTGCACAGCTTTGTTTACTACGCACAGCCATAGCAGTGAGACAACTGTCAAAGTTACCAAGGACATTTTCAAGAGAAGAATTTGTTTACAAATGACCCCTGACAGTTTGGATGGATGTGTGAAGGAAGAACAGCAGGGAAAGGCAGGGTGATCACCAGAAGAGGAGGCTGACAGAGAGAGGAAAAGAGCAAACCTATGCCTTACCTGCTGAGAAGGGCATGAAGAATTCACTCTTCTTAAAGCTACCATTCTTATTCAAGAAATGTTCAGGATTGAACTCATGTGGATTTGGAAACTCTTTACTGTCATGGAGGACAGAAGTGAGGACGGGGAAAATTGTGGTGCCCTGGAGTAACACAAGAAGAGCAGAACGTGAAAGGTTGGCAAATGAGGTCACTCAATCTGCCTGCCAAGTTGAGACTGTGCTTCCCTGTATAACCCTACATGTGCCTTTTGTTTCCCTTTGGGGACCCTTCTTTAGAGGAGGCAGATTTAGGGAGACCCTACTGAATGTTATAGCAGTTGTTGGCTGCTCTTCCTGAATTCTCCCTGTCATCTCCAGAACATTCATTCTGACCTTGCTCTGGTCATCAGGGGACACCCCACCTAATTCTTCACTTTCTTGGTGTTTCACAATAATGACTTTGTAGATGCACCGTGTCCCTTCTTTTCTGCGAGTCCAAAATATCAAAAGCACACAAGGTTGTGGAAAAGAAGTTCCTGTAGAATTCCTCTGTCCTCACAAATTTCTCCTGCCACAATCCTCTACTTTCCCACTTCCTGGCCAGCCATTGACAGGGGCTGGAGTATTCAGCAGCAATGACACAAGAGTTCTCTCCTGGTGGCTGAGCAGTTCTCTGGGTCCTGCCTGATGATTTTACACAGAGAGCTGGAAATCACTCCACCAGCAGCCCATGTACTGCTGTTTCCCAGCTGCCCACATTCACCCAGAAGAACAACAAGCACTGCTGCAGTGGGTCAGGCCAAGCCATGGGCTGCTCTTGCCCACCAGCCTGCCTCTGGCAGTGCCCAGCAGAGACCGCCTCAGGAAGTGTGCTAGAACAGAGGCAACAGGTTTGGCTTGTTCCATTCAATGCAAACATCACCTACAGCATTTTGTGGCTCAGAGTCTTTCTGTGCTCAATAACCAGCAACTGACTTTGCTCCCAAGCATGTGCACAGGCTATCCTGGATGGTGGTGAGCTGCTTCTCAACTTTGCTGTCTTTTGTGTGCAGAATCACTGCTCTAGTTTGTGAACCTACTGTGCTTCTGCAAATATGTAACGTTGCAGAGCAAGGGAACAAAAGTGTTGGTCAGAGCTACTGTTTTAGTGTTGGCCCATGAGCATCAAGAAGAGAGTGCAAGTCAGCTCCAGCTGCCTGAGGATAAAACCTTCAGAAAGGACTGGGTGAAAACAAAATCATGCCACAACATTAACTTGTGGCTTGTAACTGACAGCCTAAGAACTGCTGAACTGGAGGGAGCTCACCTTAGGAATGACATAGTCTCTGAAGCTGGTGTCTTTGGTCACAGTGTGAGGGAGAGCCAGGGGGATAAGAGAGATGAAGCGCTGGATTTCATGGACCACAGCATCTGTGTAAGGCATCTGGGTCCGGTCAGCCACACAGGGTTTTCTTGATCGTCCTACTACCTGGTCAATCTCTTCTTGAATTTTCTCTGTCATGAGAGGCACAAATCATCAAATGGGTAAATAAAATGAAACCCATCCAAATAGGTTGCTGTAAACTACCAACAAATCTCAGATGGCAGGAGCATTAAGTTGATTTTGATGTTGACTGGAACACAGCTAACACTGCTGCCCATGCAAAGAAACTTCTATTGATTTGGCTAAATAAAGATGTGGACACAGTCAGATACCAGAGAGAGAGAGAGATAAAGGGAAAATCTGGGAGGAGGATGTGGTGTTAGTCATGTGCCCAGCCCAGAGGAACAGCTAGAGAAGAAGAGGTCACAAACTGGTACCTTGTATCTTTGGATATTTGAGAAGAAGCAGAAGCCCATATCGTACAGTGGTGCTTGTTGTCTCAGTTCCAGCAATGAACAAGTCGAAAGCACTTGTTATCAGGTTCTTCATGTGGAAACTGGAATTGGGACGACCTTTCTCCTAAGGAAAAGGCTTTGTTTTTTCCTCTGGCTGAGCTGAGAGAAGTGGCCCTTTCTCATGTCTTCCCAGACCTTCCTTTTCTTCTAGAGCTGTGGCCTTTCTCTGCTAAGGGGCCGCAGCCATCTGGGGTGTTGCAATGCAGCCTTGAGCAGTAAACTCAATACCAACCTCCTTTTAAGCTGTGCACTGAATGGCATTCTACTGCTTGTTTGCTGTGTCTAATGCTCTCCAGTGAAAGAACTGCAAGACCAGACTGAAAAGTCCCTGTGTTTTGGTGAAAGCAGAGGAAGCTCTCCCTCTCCAAACAATAGTGGTGGCTGGTGAGCACACAGACCCAGAGCTGTAAGCTCTAACACAGGCAGTATCTGGGGTATTGTTGCTGTTTTCCCATTGCACAGCTGACTGGGAAGGGGTCATCCCCATGTCTGTGTTACTTATGAGAGGGAAGGACTCAGCATAGGTGTGTTTGGGGACAAGCTGGGGCCTTCTGTCTCCTTACCTCCTGCATTTTGCTGAGGAAACAGTCGATGAAATCCTGAGGGGAATTGGGATCTAGGGAGGCTTGGTGCAACTTCACCTCCTCTGCTACAAAGGCTTTTAGAGCATCAAATTCTCCAAATATATTGTTGTGTGGGCCAGGCAGGTAGTCCATGATATTTGAGAACATCTGGTAGAGCTGGAAGGAAAGAGGAAAGTCCCTAGTATGATATTTGCCCCATCCTTTAATATTAACCAAATGCCCAGAGAAGCCACAACCCTGAGCCAAGCGTTGTGTAACTGAGCCTTGGCAGAAGGACTATGAGGCTGAGCAGTCTGGCAGGACTTGCTTAGAAGTAGTAGTAGTAGTAAGCTTAAGTGGAGAAGAAAGTTGTCCAGGGCTATTGGGAGCTATTGCACTTAGCTGGCAAAGCCAGTTCCAGCTTTGGTGAGGGAGTTTCTTACTCTTGAATGAAATGCCTTCAGTGCAGCAGAGCATTGATGGGGTCCTACTTAGAAGACTGAAATGGAACTTCATTGGGAAAGAGGCCTCCTGCTCCTCTGGAAGAATGTTGCCACTGTGAAATGCCTGCTGAACATACCTGTCCCCAGCGGGAGTTCATCATCTCAAAGATATTGTTCATGTTGTCCATCAGAGCCAGGAACTTCTTGTCTTTATAATCATATCGTTTCCCAAAGACAATGGAGCATATGACATTGGAGACAGCACAGCTCAGCATGAAGGTTGGGTCAAAAGCTGTTCCTGTGATTTCAGAAACGTTACAGACTATTAAAAAAAACCCCATGAAATGTTGTTTTTCTACTTATGGCTACTATGGGTAATCTGAACTGTGGTTGTTAGTGGAAATATCAGATCAGTCTCTGAGTGACACAGAAGTGTCCTCCAAACAGAACAGGACATGATCACAAAATTATTACGGCTTTGTAATGAAAGGTAGCTGGTGCATGGACCAAATCCTTAGGAACTTCATTCTATGCTAAAGAAGTGAGCTCTCTTAATAGAGCCTATTTTTTCAAACATAAAATATATTAAAAATGGATTGTACCCTTTGTTTTGTTGATCTCTTCCAGCAAGTAGTCAGATTCCTCCTGTATCCTCTCTTCAATGCTCCTCTTCCCCATTCCAAAGTTTCGCAGAGTGGTGAGAGAAAACCGACGGACTTGTAACCATAGCTCATTGTTGCTAAAAACAATCCCTACAGAGGAAGAAGGAAGAGGAAAGACCTGTCTTGGGCATGCTGGCTGTGAGATGAACAGTAGCTCATGGTGACAGTGAATCCTGTCCCTGGAGAGAACTGACATGGCAGCGTCACAGCATACTGTGGTTTGGAGGTTCTGTAGTCCAACTGTCTGCTTTTGGCCTTCTCCACTACATGCCAAACATCCTTGTGAATAATTCATCACTCATCCATACACAATTTCCCTTGCTGCAGCAGCTGCTGGCTGCCCCTTGTCATTTCCCTGCCCATCTTTGAGAGCAATCTGGCTCCCCTTCTCTGCCACCTCCCACCCTTTGAGTGGGAGTAACCTTCTCTGGCTTCCCCTCTCCAGGTGGGTTGCACCCAGCCCTTGCAGTTTTCCCTCCTGCAAGGTGCATTCCAGCTCTAATCTGCTGATCACATCCTCAACCCTTCTCTTCTCCTTCAGAAGGAGCTCGGTCAGCAAACATACCTAATCCATTGTTAGCCCTGTCTCCAATTGGCATGTGTCCCCTGGCAGCAAACTCGTCTGCACGATCGACCAAGGCTTCTTTCACCACGTCATATCCGTGCAGCACCACCACTGGGTCAGAGCCCAGGTGCACTGTGAACACGGGTCCATACTCTTCACTGAGCTGTAAAAGTGCAAGAGAGAACATGGCCATAGAGCAAATAGTGAGGAAGAATGGGAAAGTCTCCTTGCTGCTGCCTCCCACAGCAGGCAGTTAGCCTCACACATTGGTAACATCAAGATTTGGGTCTCTCATGATAAATGTGGCTGTGCAGATGGGTCCCACTTATCAGGCCCTAAACAACATGGCAACAGCAATGAGGGAAGCAACTGCAATCCCCATGACTTTTCTGCTCCTCTGGAATTGCAAGTCATTGAGCCATAGCCACAGGCTGACCCCACACACAGGTCCCACAGATTTCTCACCCAAAGCAGAAAGACAGAAGTGGCCTTACCTTCTGGAGGGTTTTGGCCAAGTTACTTGGTTTCACCTGCAGCAGGTTGCCTAGAATGGGAAGGGGAGCTGGTCCTGGAGGCATCTTCCCCTTCCCAGACCTTCCTTTCCATGCTGCAAAGGAGAGCAGGCAAGCAATGCAAACCAGGAGGACAACAGTGGCTCCTCCCAGGAGCTCCATTTTCGTCTGTGGCTCAGGAGGGAGTGACTCTGGCTGTCAGAATCTGAGTTTATATCCCAAAGGTCTGTGTTAGTTCAAGAGCAGGTTTTGGGTCACATGGCTGAGTCAGTCAATGTTTACTAGTCAATCATTTGTTAGATTGCCCTGTGTTATGAAACCAAGATTTTATTGGTATTAATTACTCATTGAAGTCACACCTTATCTCAAACAACTGCAGAAGCCAACAGAGATTGGGAAATCTGTAATGTGCTCATAAAACTTGTTTTCTTTTATCTATACTTAAAGAAATCATGGTCGGGACACATTGTCATTCTGAGGCACTCACAGACATTCACTGTCACAAGAGCATCTTCCAAGTACTTCAGTGACATTTGGGTTTTCTGTTCTTCCGTATTGATTGTGTAAGCCCTCAGTGGTGTGAGCCATCCTTCATTGTTCCTGAAATCTTCCTGATGTCATTAGTAAACTTCATACTGCATGTTATTTGCTAAAGGACAAGCTACTGTATTTTCCTCAGCAATTGCACAGCAGTGGCCCAGTCTCTCTCCCTAGGGGTGTCTGGCCTCACAAGAGAGGAGAGTATAAAATATCTATCCAGCAAAGCTAGAAAGGTCTCCAGACATGACAACAGACAAGAAAGGACTTGCTGGGTGAGACAAAATTAAGATGTAAGAAAAGGGTACGAGACCTTGAGACTCTGACCTCTTCAAGGGCTCCTAGAGGAGAAAAAAAAAAAAGCACAGAGAAGAGAGAAACCCAGAACTTGAGAGAGTCTCTGGGAAATGGCTTCCCAAGCTGGGACAGAGGTGCATTTGTCCAAGGCTGGGTATAGGCCATTGCAACCTGGCAACTTGTCCTTGCTCTTACCAAAGCAGCTCACCCAACCTACAGCTGGAAGCTGGCATGCACAGGTTCTTGTTTTCTTGATGTCTGACTCCACTATGAGGAACTAGTGCCCTGGAAGTTCCCTAGGTGCTCTGGGAGACAGCAGAGCATGTTGGCTGCGTTGCAAGGGCTTAAAAAAGAGCTGGAGGCTTCCTGCCCAAGATTGCCCAGGGCCTGCGTACCAGTGGGGTCCCAAGAGCAGTGGCAAGGGCTGGTAGAAAACCCTCAGGGCTGTGCTCATCTTGTTCAGTCTGACCTTAACCCTCTGTCTCTCCTGAACTGTGACACATTTGCAGGCAAAACTGATCAGAAGGTGTTGCAAGGATAGGGGATGTGGGACTTGGTGGGAATTAGCAAGAGGCCTGGCTGAATTGAGTGCTTTGTTGGGGCATGCTGTGTTTGCTGCACAGCAGTGTGTTAAGGTGAGTTTCCCTTCCACTTAGAGGAGCTAGTGAAGATCTCCATCCCTTGCAAAAGTTTTTGTACCTTCCCTACAGAAGGGAGTTCTAAGTCATCCTTGTTCTCTTGAATGGGTGCAATAATTTTCTAGTTGTTAATTTTAAATCTTATTTTACTTCTTCGAGAGCCATACTCAATGCTTTGGTGGAAAAACCAAATTGCCAACAACTTTTGGCTAGTTGCTGGTCTGCTGGGCAGAATTCCTGCATCAGCTCAGATGCTGCCAGGGTAGTTGATGGAAGTTCATGTAGGTTCATGGACTTTCATCTAATGAATGTAAAGTTCATGAGAGTTTGCACTTTGACATGAGGTAGCTGCCAGCTAGCAGCGTTCATGACCTTACCACCTTGTCTACAAAGTTCCCTTTTGCCCATGGCACTCATTGGTCAGACTAACGGTCCACAGAGAGGTTTTCTTCACCTACTTTCATCCTCTGCATGTCCTTCCTGTCTGTGGTGGTCTTGGCTGCTGTATAAACTGGTGCTTACAACTGGATCACTGGAATGCATGAGAATGATCAAATGGGTGAGGAAAAGATTTCTGAGGAAGAGAGACCTGCTTGTTTCATTTCAGCTAGGCTGCTTTCCACTTTCCATTTTCCATAACAACTTCTTTCAAATAAAGCATTTAATTTCCCTGAATTTCAGGCTTACCTGAAGAGCCTCCCATCCCTACAGGATCAAACACAGCTATTTGGTGTCTGTGTAGGAACTAGGAAAGGACAGTTACCTGAAACTGTTCTCAGCACAGGTACTCCTTGGCAAATCTACAGCACTTCTGGGGTTCTTTCATGTAGAATTATTCTTCAAGTCCATGTAAACTTTTCTTTTTATCATCATAAGTATTGATGGGTTAAAGTATAATAAAAGTTCTTCCTTATAGCTCCAAAGTACTTTACTGATTTTTACCCAGTTATCAGCAGGTAATGCAGCCAAAAGAAGCATTTGGCTGTCATTCAGTGATGATGTGATTGGGGCATACACAGTGCTCAGCTTCTAAAGAGATGAAGCCTTCCTCCCTGCCAAAGTCCAAATGCTTTCCCTGGTGTCTCTCCTCTGTTGCTGCCTGGTGCCCTGGCAGGCACTGTGGGGAGCACACTTGGTTCATGAGGGCTGCTCAAGCCTCACCTACACAGGCAGCCTGCCAAGATCCATTGCCTCTGTCTCCTGTTGTGCACAGCTGCTGACAAGGTCTTACACTTTGTGGAGCAGCCATCCTGGTTGGTGCATGAAATTAGCAGAGGTAGGCATAGTGACCTTCTTGACCAGCTGGGACCATGGCATCTTGTACAGCTGTGCAGCAAAGATGGGCTGTGGGCTGAGGTGGAAGGGCAAAAGAAATGCCTCCCTCAGACTCAGCTGCTGCCCACCCACCATGCCTGTGATGAGGGCTGGCTGGGGCCAGGGTACTGATGCTGTACAGTGCTGTGCAGACATCCAGGAGCTGGAGGATCTGCTAAATGGCAGAAGTGTAAAGACATTCACAGTTCCATGGCATGAATGCAGAAACATGCGTGGAAAGATGGACTATGAGGCATTCGCTGCCTGATGTGTGGCTGGGGAGGACACCCTCCAAGATACCTTGCACTTACAGGCAGGCAATGGTTTCTGGCAAGCGGAGTTTTCTCTGGGATCACAGAAGCTCCCCTTGCCTGTGTTTCAAGCCCAGCTCAGGGGCCCACCTGCCACTTTTTAGAGGTAGGGATCCCAGAGAGCATCCTGCCACTTAGCAGCCAGGTCTGAACCAGTCCTGCAACTATCCCCACACAAACACACTGCAAACAGGGCTGTAAGTCCACAGCCAAGAGTGTTTATGGGGAATCACCACTGTTTAGGTGTGCAAGGCCTTCTGAGCTAGATGATTTCTCACAGATTTTATGTGGAGGGCTCTTTCTGTGCTTTTGTGTCAGCACCCTGTGTCTGGCATTTGAACCCGTATAATCTTTAAAAGAATAATAGAGCATTGTCATTGTTTCTTGCACTCATGCCATGTATTGAGCAATTAGAGCAGCAATAGGGCGCATGGGGAGAAGCAACCAGATTTCCTACGTGTCCCAGCTGTGGGAAGAACTCAGGGTAGGAAAGAAGTTTTGAAGACACTCCTGGGGCTCTACAGTATGAATACAGACCCATCTCTTAACATTAGTTCAACTCTTGCCCTTTGATTTTCTTCAAAGAGCGCCAGCAGACTCCACTGAGTTCAGGTGAGGGCAATGGGAGGTGTTAAACTGCTGGGGTGGGCCCACCTGGGCACTTCAGGGATTTCTGGTCCCAGCTGGCTTCACAATTTAAAAGGACTAGGCTAAGAGCCTAGCAAGAGAGCAGGATGGGTGTTGTAGGGTGGTCTTGGGCTGCATCAGGAGCTATGCTCTTCTGGGTGTTTCTTGGCCCCCTGGCTTTGGTTCTGGGGGCTCCTATCAGTGTTTTTTCTGATCCTACCCTGCTGACTTGTGGCCAGAAATGCTTACACCTCACCTTACCACCAGGCTGGGAAGGGAATGTTTCATTTGTGCTGACTACATGGGGTGAGGCAATATCAAGAGGCATTTTTAGCCATATCTTTGCCCAAATGCAGAGATGCATGGAAGGAGAGGAAAGGAACAGATTTTGATGTGCAGTGCTGTTGTACTTTACTGAAGTTCTGTGCATCTTGCAAAATCTGGAGGCTGTTTATATGACACAGCAGTCAAGGACTTGGTGAAGTGCTGTGTCTGGATCTAGATGTCTTGGCTGCTGGATTCTCTCACTGCTGTTACAGACCCTAATATTGTCTAGGTTCCTATTTCCTACAGAAAGGTAGGATTGTAGTGGGTCTAATCTGCAATGTGGGACTCTGAAGGCCCTGCTGCTGTGTCCTCTTTCCCTAGATACTGAAGGGAAGGCACATGTTCTGCAGAATGGCTCTGGCTGTGGGCTCTTGGTATCTGGGACTCCAGAAGGCTCCAGGAAAATATCTCTTATGCAGGCTGTTATGTCTTTGAGGGGGTGAGTGGCCTTAGGGATTCTGCTGGGACTGTAACTACTGCTGCTCTGGCTGTCCTGACTGGTGTGGCTTTTTCCTAGGGTCACAATTACCTTATACAGTTGGGCTTGAAGGAACAGATGCTGCTGGGCAAAAGGTTCTTCATGAAGAGACTGCTCAGGGTGCCCTGTGGACCTTCCTGGTAAGATACAAGCACCTATCAGAATCTTGTGGTGATCAGTACCATTCCTTTCAGATGGCTGCTCCTAGTCAGTTTGGGGGCTAGGAAAGGAGACTTACTGCTGTGCAGAAATGTCCACGAAAAAAGGTTTGGACATAGGGGCCACCAAGTTGCTAAGGACTTGTGCCTTTCTGCAGGGTCAGCAGGTGAATATGTACATGGTGTCTCCCAGCCATATTCTGGCTACATGAGTTCAGCAAGTTCAGTGAATTAACTGGAGACTAGGTACAATGATTTCCTTAATTACCATGAGTCCATCTAGAAAGCTTTATCTTGACAGATCCAATGTAGGTCCAGTTTCCTGTACATGGCCTCAGGGGGAGTCTCTGCTCCATGGAAATGTGGGTCCCTCCTGAGCAGGCTTCCATGCCAGATCCAGGCCATGTGTCTGACCCTCACCTAACTCTCACTTCCCTTGATTTGTGTGCAGAATCACCAGGACTCCTTCAACCAGTGTCCTTCGTGTCTTTATCCCCCTGCTCTTGTGCTTTATCTGCAAAGACCTGATGTTTTTTCCAGCCCTGGATGCTCCAAGCAGCCGTGTCTGTCTGGCCGTTCCCAGCCAGGCTGGCTGCCGTGTGCCTCCCTGCCCATCAGCCAGGGAGACTGTGAAGCACGAGGCTGCTGCTATGACCCCAGAGACAGGGTGAAACCTTGCTACTTTGGTAACACAGGTAAGCCTGAGCACCTGTTCTCCCTCCCTCCTGAGCCGCTTCAAAACAGGATTTCTCATTTTACTGGCAGGGCAAGCCAGCACTTGATGTGTACCACTTCTGCAGGTGGCTCAGGGCTATGTTTTTGGCTGCCAAGAATATCATGTCCCAGTCAAGTGTCCAGCATTTTCCACTCTATTGCAACACACCTGGTTTTATGCCCAGCATCGGTGTTGTTGTTGGCTGCACTTGTCTTGCCATACTTAGCACTTGTTTTGTGGGTTAAAGGCAGGACATCTTGCAGGACTTGCTGGTCTTGTCTTGGTTGTGATGTTAGAGCATCCTTCCCATCTCTCTTATCTCTGAGCTCAAGACTGATTCTTTTTCTCCAGTGACAGCTCATTGCACACCAGATGGCCAGTTTTCCATTGCTGTTTCTCGAGCTGTCACCCTGCCACCTGTTGCCCTGGACTCAGTGCAACTGGCCAGTGGACACAGTACTGGCTGTGTCCCTGTCCTAACAAACAAGGCCAGTTTCCACTCTCTGCCCGTGGCACTACTTTTCAGGTAAGAGCTGCAGCTGTTGCTAGGCTGGAAGAGCTGGAACAGCCTGCCATGGCTTTGGCTGCTCAATGGACATCCTACGGACTTCCACAGGCCAAATGCTGTTCTCCAGCCTCATACTGATCCAGCCTGACTTTACCACAGTGATGGTGCCTATCTGTCATTCCAGATGAATGCAGACCAGGCCATATATGAGAATGAGTTGGTGGCAAGCAGGGATGTGAACACTGGGAGCCTTGGCTCTGCCACTAGGGATAGCATTTTCAGGTATTACCGTGGGGCTGATGTTGCTGGGTGTCCCTGTGTTCAATGTCACTAGAGATATTCCTGCTCGTCACAACCTCTGATTTCACATGAGGGCCCTGGAGTAGGTTAAAGACCAGTGTATCTCTAATTAGTAGGAATGAAGCTGGAATTGATCAGTGACAATCTGCAGATTCTCAAATCTAAACACTAAAGAGAATTTCAAGTATTTGTTAAAAGGAAGTGACAGAAGGGGATATAAGTAATTAAAGCAGATGATAGGTTGCTGTATTGGAGAAAGGGGATATCAGAGTGGCTTTTCTTATTTGCCTGATTTGGAGCTTTCCTTTCCCACCAGGTTACATGTCCGATGTACTTATTCCATCAGTGGGAGCTCCATTCCCTTGAGTGTTCAGGTCTTCACATTGCCACCACTCCCTGCTGTGTCCCAGCCAGGTCCTCTGTCTTTGGAGCTGCGTGTTGCCTCAGGTAGGAGAGGTTTGCAGGACCTGCTCAAGGCTCTCAGAGCAGGGCTCTGGTCTCTGATGTGTAACAGTGGAGTATTGATGGGTTAACCCAGCATTGCTTCCCTGCCATGGTGGGAACTTACTGATATGGCTCTAAAGGATGCCTATTCCTGCTTCTTGCTGCTCTTAAATGGCTCTTGGGTTTCTTCTGTCCCAGATGGAAGCTATACTTCCTACTATATTGACAGTGACTATCCTGTTGTGAAGACTCTGAGAGATCCTGTTTATGCAGAGGTCAAGATCCTTCAGAGGACAGACCCAGACCTGATTTTAGTTCTGCACCACTGCTGGGCCACACCAAGCACCAACCCCCAGCAACAGCAGCAGTGGCCAATTTTGGTGGATGGGTAAGTGACTTGTAAAAACTTTGGGTCGATGGAATAACTTGCTCTTTTTCACTGCTTACCTTTCCTCCTCAGGTGCCCCTTATGCAGGCGACAACTATCAGACACAGCTGATGCCTCCAAGTTTCACCTCAGGACTACTATTGCCCTCTCATTACCAGCATTTCACTGTCTACACATTCACCTTTGTGGACTCCACTTCCCATGAGAAACTCTGGGCTGGTAAGATCCTGTCCTGCCTGCCTAGTTTCTTACTGAAGTAAAATGTGTGAACAATAAGAATCACTTCATGACTATGAGTCTCTTGGCCTCCTTGGGGGAATGGGGCAAAGACTAGGAAGATCTCCTGCTGAAATAGAAGGGGAGAAGTTAATGCCAAAAACCTCATTCCCTGAAGTGAATGTGATAGAGTTAAGAGACATCACTTTTGGAGTGTGACAGAAAATGTGACTACTAGAAGGATAGTAGTGTACCTAAGCAAGTGCTAGTTTGTCTGGTGAATTAGCTTAGGGTGTGTGCTCTAGCTACACTAATCAATATTCTCTAAACTACATTTCTTGCCCAAAATGACTTGGAAATAAACTTTGAGTACATTTTGAAGCATCTGGGCTCTGAATCTCATTGAGCCCCTCCAGTTAAGTCACATGAAATTCACCCTGCCGTGTACTGTTTGCTCAGCTCTCCTGGGATCGACTAATACCCAAAATTGGTCTCAGCTGTACTTAACAAGGTTCCCAGTGAAGTGGTGCCCGGGCAGCAGTATTGCAGGTGTCAGGGAGAAGTGCTGTAATGCCGGATTGGCCCGAGCTTGAAAGTGTATGGTGTAAAGGTTTCAAAGCTGCCTTGGAGCGGACAGCAGAGGGCTCCAAGGCTACAGGCCGGGTGTTAAACAAGCCGAACAGACCTTTCTGCTTTCCCCCTTAAGGACCAGGCCCATGGTATGGAGCTACCTCTCCTCTTAGCAGCCCGTATGGTGCTGTGGCTTTGAATTTGTCCCTAAAACAGTGTTGAAAGCAGATGTTCTTGCTGACTGCTGAATGGCACTTGCAGAACACCAAGACCTTCTCTTCATTCTGCTGTCTCTCAACCCCAAGTGAGTAGGCATGGGACAGGCTAGAATCTGGGAGGCAGCAGAGCTGACTCAAAGTGGCCAAAGGACTATTCCATGCTTCATGATTTTATGCTCAGCAGTGTAAACTTTGGGGGATTTCATCTTCCAGTATAGTTGATGCCCCAACTGCCTGGGCACTGACCTGCCTGTAGGAGCAGGGTAGGTGACTTGCTTTTACATCACTTGTGCTTTAGGTCTTTTCTTCCCTCTACTCCTCTCCTTCACTTCTTTAACTGTCTTTTCTCTCCAGCTACAGGTTTTCTTGCTTTTGCTCTTCCTATTCTTTTTCTGCCCTGCTGGGGCAGAGTAGGGGGAGTAAGCAGCTGCGTGGGCGCTTAGCTACTGGCCGGGGTCAGTGCAGCACGCTAGGATATCACCAGGCCCCAGACAGTGCCTGAGGGATTTCAGGCTGTGTTCCATTTCTCTCTAGGTGTACCTGCACTGCAGTGCTTCCGTGTGCCACCAGTCTGTAAAGGAGTCCTGCATCCCCTCTTGTCCTTCCAGAGTCAGTAAGTGTCGTGTCCTGGCCTTCTGCTCCCTAGCCAAGGGGCAGCAAGGGCCTAGTCTCCCAGCTGGGGAGGAGGAGTCATGTAGCCCATGGAGTAATTCCCTTAAGGCATGGACAGCTTGAGAAAGCATTTCCTGCTCCTTTCCACTGACTAAGGGCTCTTCTTATGCCAAAAAGACAGAGGTCTTCATGGGCTCTTAGCTCTATGTGGGCTCACATGGAAACTGTGCCTTCAGCACTTTCCGTGTGTTGGGAAGCTGACTTGAACAAAGTTTGCTGACCTTCAGATCTCTACCTCTTCTTACCTACAACCTTCATGTTGCTCTGTAGGGGGTAAAAGGAGTGCTGAGCCTCCTTTTCAGGAAGGTCCTTCCCATGTCTCCAGCAAAGGCCCTGTGATTTTCCTCCAGCATGAGCTAAGACAGGACGCAGCCAAGGATGGCCTTGGTAAGTGTGGCAGCAGAGCAGGAGAAGGGGCCTGGTCTAAGGCTTTTCTGCAGAAAGGCTGAGCCCCTCAGGCATCCCTGTGCCTCCCTGGGAGCATTCATTGGGGTGTCTCTCCCCACAGGAGCGGCTGTGCATGCTGCAGCCCCTGGGCTCTGGGATTTGCTGCTGTGGCAACTGGGACATCTCTGTGTGTGGTGCTTGTGGTTTCTGTGCTGTGGCAAAGGAAGGTGTCAGCCATGCATGAAATCAATGGATTACAATAAAGTGACTGTCAAACCAGTTTGTTTGGTGGGACCTCTTCCCCTGGAGACCCTAGCTGTAAGAATTTATTTGCAAGGCAAAAACTACTCCAGTGGCTGTGCAAGCTTTCCAAATGCTCTGAATTCATCTCACTCTGGAATTCTTCTGCGTTTGCTGTTACTTGTCTGCCATAGACAAACTGGAGACCTTGTCAAGGCCTGGGCTGCAGACTGAGGCAGGATTGCTGCTGGGTGATGTTGGCATTTCTGTTAATGAATATAGTGGCTTTTAAAAGTAGTGACCTAGACTCCATTCCAACACTGAGCAGAAGTACACCAAAGCTCACTCAATGCAGATCCTGCAGCTGCTTCTCTGGAGATGCAGAACAGTTATTTTGACTCTGCTGAGGAGCTGGGACTTGCCAACTTGTCCCTAAGTCACTAGGTAAGGTAGGGCTGTGCTCATGTGGCAGGACTGGAAAGCAAGAATGCCAAAGCACTACAGAAATGGGCCTTGCTAATGATGCTGTGCATGAATTTGCCTTTCTTGCCCTAGAAACAGAAAAGGGTAGGTGGCATTTTTCTGGTGAATGAAAACATGGAAACTTCATATCAACTGGAAAAAAAAATAAAAGGGCCTAGGTGGTCTGAAATTCAGGGAGAAAAAAATCTACTTAGAGCTACTCTTAAGCTTTAATGTGACAACAGGCAGTTAGGAGTCTTCAGTGGTCTTGGATCAAGGCTAATTTGACATCGCTGTTAGCATACTAGTGCTATTCTTAATTTTTAACTTGATTCTTTTAGATGAGAAAAAAACCTTGCCTTTTTGAGCATCAGGGGTGGTTCAGTGTGGTGTTGTCAGTCTCAGCAGCTGGGCAGCATCCCTCTTGGCTTTCTGAAGTCCTGGCTGAAAACAGTACAGCAGAGCTCTCCAGGCAGTAGAGGGGAAACGGGGCTCCACCTCCTCCTTCCTGCCCAGCCTGGGGCAGCTCTGGTGCTTGCACTTACACTGATATCTGCTTATAGCTGATGGGGTAGTCCTTGAGGGGAAGGAAAAATACTTTTCCCTTTTTTCATCTAAGGCTTAATTAGAAATTCTTCCTGTTAAGGGCAGGAGAGAAGCCTTAATTGTACTGCTTTGGGGCCTTTAAAAGGGAGGATTAGCACTTATACGTGGAAGAAAAGAACTGATCAGTAACTTGCTTGAGGCAGTAGATGTTGTTCTTTTTAATTAGGTTCTGTTGATCGTGTGTGATTGGAGCGTGTTAATGAGTGGTGGGATTCCTTTCCTATTCCAAGAAACTTCAGGAGTAATTTTATGTTTTTATTTTTCTAGTAGGAATGCTTTTCCCTGCTACTGTCAGGATAACCAGTGATCTTTGTCTTGTGTGCTTTCAAAATCTAACCAGATGAAAAGACTGTTCCGAGTTGTACGGTGGGAAGGAGAAGGAGATCACGGGCAGGAAAAAAACGTCATCTGAAGACAGGTCAAACAGCCTCTTACTTTGGAGCAGGCTTCTGGTAACTAAATGACCTCGGTACAGGTGGAGCTCTGTCTGGAAAAGCTGAGTGTCAGCTCATAATGTGCCTCATGACAAGTCTTTAGTAGCAGTCTGTAATGTTATTTAACTGGGTAGTTAGAGGAGTAATATAAACCACACCTTCTCAGTGCACCAGGCAGGGTGCTCTGGCACTGGTCTTAACTGTGTGCGTGTAAGCCAAGACCTAAACACCTCCTGCTTGCTACTGGAACTTTCCTTTGCCCCAGTAAGGGAAACAGAAATAATTGCTTAGAGAGCTCAGATGACTGTGGGGATGCTGAAGGGGCTGTGAGAGTCAAACCTCTGCTGCTGTCTGTTGGGTTACTGAACCATCCCAAAGTGGCAGGGAGCTCTGGGTGTGTATCCTGTGGGAATTGCAGAGAGTCCCCTGCAGGCACTGTGCCTTTTGGTGCAGAGCTGTGTGTAGGAGGCTGGTATGATTCTTAGTGTAGGGTATGTGCAGTGCTAAGTGGAGGTGGGTGAGCAAAGGAATAAACTTAATTTCCTTATCCACGCTGGGGAGTCTTCTGTGTTTAAGGCTTGCTACTTGGTCCTCAGCTGGCAAGAAGGCTCTGAGCAGCAGTGAGATGGGAGTTGCTCTTCTGAAGCACTGGTATAGGGTGAAAGACAACCCAGAGATTTCCTCCTCTGTTGCACTGGCCCTGTGTTCACTGCCTGTTCTCCAATGCCACTGGGGTGTTAGTGGCTCTCATGGTTCCTGTTATTTACTTCTGCAAAAGTGTATTATTTCCCTTCTACCTCCACAGATGCACTTCTGTCTAACTTGTTTTCTAGGCCTCTTTTTAGTTGAGTTTCACTGACTTTTCACCATTACTTTCTTTTGAATATCTGTGTGTAAATTCTTGTGCCAGCACCCTCTTTAGCTTCACTATGTATCACCTGGTTATACAGTTCAGTTAAAGCTGTTGGGGGGTGCTGTACACAGTGCCTTAGACACCTGCTGGGGGAAAGGAAGCTGCTCTGTCCAGGAGGCTGCTGCTGGCTGGGAATCAAGGCTGAGGAAGAGCAGCCAGGAGGCCAGCTAGGATCTGTCATTTGAGGCTGTTGTGCAGTGCTGCTACCAAATCCAGATTTTCAGAACGGAACCCCAGTGCTGAGCAGCAGCACACTTTGCCCCAGTGCCTTCACTGATTCTTCTTGGAAGTGCCGTGTGTGCTGCCTGTCTGTGGAAGCAAAGTCCAGCAACATCACCTAATACAAGGCTGCTCAAAATTAACATATGTGTTTTGTGATACCTGAACTTTCAAAAGCCTCTCCTCACCCTCTAGATCTTTGAGAACAGCACCTGCTTCCAAAGAGCAAACTTGCTTCTTTGCCAAAGCTAAAGACGGCCTTTAAAAGCTTGGAGGTAACAATTCCTTTCTTGACTAGCTATGCTCACCTGATACCCTAAAGGTGTGGCGGTTGCTATACTACAAGCCAGGTGTTCATTAATAAAATATCTGAAAACAATTACCATAATAGTGATACTTTTATTAAACTTCTTATGCTTGGATTACAATGGATCCTGGAGTGGAGAACTATACAGTATGTTACACATTATAAATATACTTATTTCTGAAAAATACATGAACATATTTAACATAATGCTATAATAAAGAAGAGTGCTAGTTTATCTTAGTTAAAAAAAAACCACCCAACAAACTTATACCATGAATAGAGAGGGTTGTAGAAAATACCAGCTCACGATGCTATGTCTTAAAAGACTTTAAATTCAGTTTGCACTGATTCACATTCTGTACAGTCACTGTAAAAAAGCTGGAGGGCTAATGGAGGTTGTAAGTTAATGAAGGATTTTTGTCCCCTGTATTTATGGACATATATACAGAATATTCACAGAATAATCAAGTCATAAATCCTTCTAGCTTTGGATGAAGCTAGCAAGATATACAGTGAATAACCAAGTCCTGCAGCAGCAGCTACAGCTGAAATATTAAACACAGCACCTACTTTAGGGTGCCAACCTTGAGTCAGCACAGCCTTTTTTTTCTTTTTAATGGGTATTTGGGTTTGGGCTGTGGGGTTTGGTCATTGTGTTTGTGGGGTTTTATTGAGATGCTAAGTAACAACAGTGGCAATCCTTCTGGCTACTTGAACCCTGCCCTCACTCATCCCTGCAAACTATACTGGCCCTGGAATGGCATGGCTGAGATGCTCTGAATCCCAGAAAAGATCCTGTTCTGGTTTGGAGGACTTCAATGGTTCCAGCTGATGTGGATGAGCAAGGGAGAAGCATCTGTTATGGAAAGACTAAGCCTGCTGAAGCTGATCATTCCTGCCAACTTGTCAAATCTTGGTTCTCAGGCAAGTTGGGGTTGGGGAGGGATTTTTAATCAGCAATTGCTTGACTTGTAATTATATTATAATTAATGGGGTAGAACAATCCTTTATCAAGAGGCAATGTTAGTTTACTTAAATCTTTACCCCATGTGTATTAATTACTTTGCTAGTACTAATAAGAGCTAAGTGTGCAGAGACCTCTGCAACCATGGGACGTTCAGAAGCGTGCACTGCCTGTTCCTTGAGTCAGGAAGCAGTGGACATGTAGGCAGCCACCACACACAGTCATGGTGTTTCACAGTTGTTAGTGTATCCCAAAAGAGCACCAGTTTATAAAGGATGTATTTGAATTTCTTTCCCTTGTAGCCTTGCTCTCCTCAACTTTTCCCAGTAGAGAGAGAGAGCAGGCAGAGCCATACAGCAGCATGACTGCTCCACCTACAGCCTCAGGCCCCCACCTGCACAAACAGAGCACTTCAATGGGACTTAAACGTAGGAATTCAAGCCTGGTGTCCTGTCCCCCATCAAAAAAAGAGAAAGAGATTGATTACACGATGGCTGGGGCAGAGGCTGCCCTGGATGCTCATCCAGTCTCTTGAAAGGCTAATTCCTGCAGTGCTGCTTACTCTGGTCTTTACAATGAGCGTGTACTATGCCAGCTTCTGTGCCAGGTAGCACCAGAGTCCAGGGACCCCTGCAGAAGGAGCAGGCCCACAGGACAGGAAGCTAGTAGTGGATTCAGGAATGACCTCAGCTTTACATTCATTGTTTTCCTGTTGGATTCCAGTGAAATGGCACAGCTGGCTATAGGCTGCTCTGAAGGGAGGAACTGTGCTGGGGACAGAGACTGCAACTCAGGTTCCCAGAGGGAGGAGGCTGTCCTTTCAACAGCCACTTCTGCTCTGGGCAATGAGTCTCTGGCACTCCTCCAGATGATGCTATGTCCCATAAAGCTAATGTTTATTTCAGCTGGAGAAGTCCCCAGAAAGTAATGATAGTTTTAAAGCTTTGGTGTTTCAGGTAATTCTGTTCCCAACCCAGAGAAGAGGAAGAATTTCCAAATCTTAAAAGTCCCTGTTGCTTGTGTTGCCAAGATGCTAACAGCAATTTTCATCTGTGGCTTGACTTTTTAAAGTACACTTCAGATTTAGGAGCGAAGCCATATGTAGTTGAGCATGTATCTGCCCACAGACCCTTCTCAACATCCCCCTTCCCTCTTTCCCTTCCAACATTCAATTCAGAGTTGCTCTGTTGACAATTGTAGGATGTAGATTGCACAGAGTAACCCCGGGATTCTTGATTTTGTGTCCTTTGGTGTTCTCGCCTTGACTTTCTGAAACAGAAACGTGCAGTGAATGTGAGATTAGAGAGAGTTTCTCTGTATTTTTAGCCTGTGGGCTGAGTTGGTAAGGTAGAAGATGAAGCTGAGGCTGGTTTTCTTTTAGTCTTTATTAGGGACAGATCGTCTCTTTCCCAAGACATCTTGTTGGCTTATTATTTGGAAATCATTTGACTGACTGCAGATAAATGAATTTAGTGCCTTTTATGTTTTGTAAAAAGGCTGTGTGATGTATCCTGTATGACTATAGTTGCCTTTAAATTGTGGGTTAAAAAATATACAAACCAAAAGCTGGGGAACTATTAAAATGAAGATATATGAACTAGTTCTCAGTAGACATCAATCTGCATCATTTGAACTTCAAAAATTGGACCTATGTCTGTCCTTGCAAGCTGAAGTGTGTCTGGATGAAGGGACAGGACTGCCTCCTTTTTGTGCCGAGAAGAGGTGAAAAGCCCCAACCCACAAAGAAACACATGCTGCTTTACTTACTTCACCTTGCTCCATTTGACTCAGGTCATCAGAAAGGCCATAAGTTTTCATTCTTTGTATTTTGTCCCAGAAGAATCATGGAGTTCCTCTCAGTTTTCCTCCGGTCTGAAGACATAATATCTGGCCTTAACAAATGGAAAAATACAAGTCAAGTTGACAGTGGCCAGAATGCATGGCTGTGTTCTTAACATTAATATGCTGTGCATATGTATCTAAGCTATACCCAATGCAGCTTCCCCCTCTCCAGTGTGAAATTCCATAACAGATGCTGTCTAAATATTTGTGGCAGCATCCAAAAAAAGAGCCACAAGATGCAGCACTTGGCAAGGAGCAACATTGTAATGGATGGACACAAACATTATTTTGTTCAGAGCAACCAGTATTTTCTGCCTAGCTGGAAGACAGGGGTTAGACTTGTGGCTGAACATGATACAGAAGTTAAAATTTCTGGCCTAAAATAGTAAGGAAATGAAGTGTTTTGAAGAGCAATACTAAGCTAGCTACTGTGGACTGTCTCCAGCTCAATTTTTTGTATGTTATTTATTACATATGATTGAAATGAGTAGAATACATCCTGTTTGGTTGAAATGACTTAGTTAGCTCAGGCCTCCAGGACTTATGACAGACAAACCTTTTGAAACACTTTCTAGACACATCTTTAAAATAGGTTCTGTTTAAGAAAAAAAAAAAAAGCTGTCATTTGTTTTTTGGGTTTTTAAAAGCAATATTTGAAAGTTATTTACAGAAAATAAATAGCTAATAGATATTTACTTCAAATCTTCAATTTGAAAAATTTTCAACTCAAAGTCCTGACTAACGTGGTACAGACTCATTATTTTGTGAACTACTGTATTGGGGTTTTTCCTAAATGCTGTAAATGTTTATGTTTTGTTCTGCTCCTAGCTCTTTTACAATAGACCAGTCAATCTTCTGCTTTGATGTTCTTTAATTCTTTGGTATACCTTAGTAATAATCTTCCATGTGAAGAGCGTCATTCAGATCTGAGTCTGAGGTTCTTGTGCCCTTTTCAACCTTTACTATACAATATTGAAGATGGGGTTTTGTAATGTTAGAACTGCACTGTCCTTGCTAGCTTACTTCACACTAACCACAAAGTAGGCATCATACAGCAGCAAGCTTTTGGTGGCTTCAAACTGAAACTATCATCTTTACCATGAAAAATACTGTATTTGAGGTTAGCTCATGCCCATGCATCTGCATTAAAGCTCCCATAGATACCCAGGTGGGTATATCTGCACTGGAATGTCAGGAGGGGACTGCCTACATTAGATCCTGCCCTGGAAAGTGGAGGACCATGTGCTGCTTAAGTTCATAACACCATAATGAAGTCAGTCATCAGTCTGTTCTGGTCCTTTGCACAGAATATATCTTGCTTTGCAGGAGCAAATGTATTAGCAAGAAAAAGAAAATGAAATGAAAACCTAAGCCTGTTTAAAACAATGTATGGCAAACCACTGAGTCTTGTGCCAGTATGTTTACCTTGGCAGGCCTCCCCCTCTCTCCCATTTAAAGAACCAAGTTCTCTCTGCTATGAAAATTCTTTTGTAGATGTTAAAAAAAAAAATAAGAGAGACAGAAAAGAAAAACAAAACAACCACCCTGCAGCAGATCATTCATCATACACAGAGTAGGAGCATGAAAGGGGATTTGTTTTGACCTAGTTACAACAACAAAAACAAAGAGACTTTCTCTAATTGCCCAAATGACTCAAGTAGGACTGGGTGTCAAAAGCAACAAATCTCTGACTCCTTCAGAGCTGTATGTTAATACAGGGCACCAGGCTCCAGCCTGTTCCAGTGCAAGACCTGGAGCCCAAAAAAGCCCAGGTAAGCAAAAGCCAGCCAACTCCTTATGTCTGCATGTACAAACAGGACCAGGAGCCAGGACAAATCTGTTTCATAATTTGTAACAGTGGCTTTAAATGCTGAGAGTATCAGGGCTTCAAGGTTTGCTTTGTCAAGATTTGCAGGTGAGTGAGACTTTATTGCTTTACCATTCTGGTACTGCTGCAGGAAGGGTCCCTCTTACTGTCCAGCAGCATTTGCTGGTCTGTCATTGATCCACTAAGCCTAACTTTTTACTTCATAGGAGCCTGAGGGCAACTGCATATCCAAACTGCCACATGAACAAGGTGCCAAGCTTTTCCACACACCAGTGAAAAGGACAGGGTTTGTACACTGCTATTGCTAGGTTTGGGGTAAAAAGAGCAAGACCAAATACAGATGGGGTGGGGAATAAGAGCTAGAATGAAGGAGAAAAGGGAATGGAGGGAGATAAGGGGCACGAGTAGAGGCAAGGGTTTTATGTAGATATACGGGAGGAGAACACAGAAGAAAAGGCCATTCATCAGCTACTGAAAACAACCTGCAAAAAGCAGTGTATAAGAGCTCTGAAAATGCCTGGATACAGCCAGGCAAAAAAACTGTTCATTTGGCATCTCATTGTACAGCATTTTCATGATAGCTGTAGTTGTCCATTCTAGGAGACTAATTTCTAGGGAGCTAGAATTTCTGCCAGGAGCTGTTGGGCTGACCCTTCATGGGAAATACATTAATTTAGGCAGCTGAGGACCTAGCCTTCAATTCTTATGCAGGGACTGCTGGCGCTGTCCTCTGTGCTGTGGAGATGGGGCAAGCAGAAAGAGACAGAACTTTTCTGAAACTGAAATGAAAGTGCTGGTTCTATTCAGGCTTAGCAGGAAGGTTCACAGGAGTTTGTATTTTTTCCCCAGCTGGTTCACCATCTATTTTAGATGGAACTGTTTGATCTCTCTCTGCTTTGTGTTTCTTTCAGTTTCCCAAACAATAGGAGGAAGCTCTCCTGTTACATGTGCTTGGGCCCCAACCAACCTTTTCCCAGCTGGAAAAATCACTCCATGTATTACAGAGGATTTTTTTCCAGCTGTAATTATAAGATTCCCAGTTCCCTTATGCATTTTGTAAGGTTTGTACAGGCTGTCTTAAGGGGAACAATAGGACATTCCTGAGTGCTTAAACAACTGCTGTTTCCCCACCATCACCCCCTCTAAATCTGGAGTAGGACTTAAGCACATTTGAGCTGTTCCGCTGGAGGTTACTGAGACCTCAGCTGAAAAAACATACAGGGAGGTGCACAGCTCCATGTAATGCTCCTGCTTTGGTGACTAAGATACCCAGGCTCTTCCTGTTACCTGATTACATGCACAAACACTCCAACTTCACCAGACTAGCTGGGAGGACTTGGCAATAGGGAATATATTCCCTTGGCACAGGGAATATCTGTGCAAGCAGAACTGTCAGATGGACATGCACAACACAGTTTAGTTCAGAGGCCAGGCTACAACCAACCTGCTAGACAAAGTTGCCCAAGGGAGGAGCATGGATCCCTTAATCGAAATAAGACCTCATACTTGATCCAAATATTCATCTGCACCAACAAACGGTCCCACCCATAAGCACACACTCAGCAAACTTCATCTCTTCTTCCTCTGACAAAACCATCCAGCTGATCCTGACTGTCCCATCCCAACACACATCAGGTACAATATGGTCTGTCCCACTGGAGGAAAGGTCGGAAAGTGGACAAAAGAGAACATTAGTGCTGACTGCAATGCTTAGGAGGGAGAAGAAAGACAAATAACTAGGCTATAGACAGCTCAGGCTAATTGCCATCATCCCCTTGCCCTGCTGGGGAGAAGCGCCTTATTTTAGTGACTCTAATGTTTCCATGATTTTCACATGGATAACATCCAGTTGGGATCCTGGAGCATCTGGGCACTAAGGAAGCAAACACTACTGCTAGCCAGGACCAGCATATGCAATGGAAAGAAGGTAAGGAGTGGTCTTCTCCAGACAGCAACAACCAGAGCTAAAGCTTCTACCACCTCCTCCCAACACTAAGTGAAAATCTCCCACAGCATCCTCTCACCTATACAACTGTGGGCAGGATCTCTTCAGAGCAGCAGAAGACAGCCCCAGCTTGTTCTGGTTTGTCAACCTTGTCTTCCTCATAAGATCTCTCATTCTCCTCCAAGCATGGCTCTCACCCTAGGGAGCAAAAAGAAACCACAACTTAAAAGACCAGAGGCAAGTTGCTGGCAGACTTCAAACACATGATTCTCTGGGGTATTCCAGGGTGGTGGGAAAAAGGAAATTTCTTTATTTCAGACAGATAGGGGTTAGGGCCCACAAAAGAATTTTTTAAAACTGCAATGATGCCCAGTGGCCAGCCTGTATCTGTATACGACAAGGAGACAGGATTGATGAACTCTGAGTAATACCATCTTTTTCATATTTTGCTTGGTAACATTTCTCTGCCTAGGACTCTGCTGTTCTTTCTGATTTAGGATTTCAGAGAGTGAGGTGCCCTCACTGGTGAATGCTGAGTAGCTGCTTAAGAGCACGTTTTACCCTATTGTTATGCTATGCTAAAAGAGAAGATTGGTTTGGTTTCCTACCTACTCGCATGCAGGGGGCCTTAACAACGAAACCCAAAAAAGCAGTTTGACTCTCTTATCCTTTCTATTAGGCCAGGTGCATTGGTATCAGCCTTTTTTAAGGTGGTAGCTTTTGTGGAACAAGAATTAGGAGATCAAGCCTTTGTTTCCCTGTCACTCAGCGAGCCACAGCTATTGGCCTTACATTTGAAATGCTAATAGAGATTATCGAGAGGTCAGGGAGTCTCAGGTGGCCATCTCTAATCTTTGGTCTCTCCAGCCTGGGCTTATCTGGACCCGTGAACTAAATGGAGCTCTGAATCCAAAAATTTAATTTCTTTTTTCCAATATTGTTTTAAATTTCCTAAAGTGATGACTGGAAAACCTGGGGAACAGAACAAAAATTAGCATGTCTCAGAACTAGCATAACGGAGAGAAATTATTCCCATTTCAGTGAATTTCCCAAATCATTGTCATGCTCCTGACATTGTTTTGCTCTGTCCCGAGGTTCCTCCTTACTGTGTGCTGGGGCTGCTGTGCCACCAGCAGAGCCATTACTACAGGAGTTGTGGCCACCTTGAGAGCACAACCTGGCAGCTGCCCAGCCACACTTACCAGCCCCAGCAATGCCTATTGCAATAGTTCTTCTTGGGAATCTGCAAAGTTTTCAGTTCAAAACTTCAGATGAGGCCATGGCTCAGCTGAGAAATGCAACACCTGATTCAGTGCTATTGAGTTAATTGCCTGTAAGCAAGACTGTTTACTCAAGGAAATAGCAAACCTCTGTGTTTACTGCTAGGATTAATGTATGCTGTGGAAGGGTTTTGAGGCCTCAGCAGTTAGTCCCTCGTTGTGCTGGTGATGTCTTGGACAAGCAAGCACTGCTGATACTGCAGAAAGCCTGAGCAGCTGATGTTCCTGTCATCCATGAGAGTAAACTTTGGGGGTGAGTAAACCTCTTTTGTTCATACAATGGTGTGCACTACATGGGCATACTCACTGATAATGTAGACACAAGTTAAATATATTCTGCAAAGGCAGTACATACCGAGATGTTCTTGCTGATGTCCAGAGCCTAAAAACAAAAGGGAAATACGTTGATAAATAACAGGACAGCGAGACCAACTCACAGCATTTGCAACAGACTGTTCTCAGCTCTGCACTGGAATGTACTCATAGCCTTGGTCGAGTCCTTCATTCCGTTTTAGACTCAGTCCCCCATGTGTGATAATCCCTTCTTTCTCCTTCCACCTCTCACCTCTCTTTTGTATTTAAACTGCCAGTTTATGTGTACAGTACCTAGTAGCCTGGGCATGAGTGTAACAGACAGAATTCCCATACAGTGCAGAATTCCCCGTACAGAATTCCTACAATACCTGCACTGTAGGAATAAATGGGGCCTTTCATGTTCAGGGTATTAAATCCAATACTAAGTGACAATACTACAGTGTGATGTAACAAGAGAGGATGAGGATTCAGGTTAAAGAGCGTGGATCTCGATTCTATGGTCCTGTGAAGTCATCAGAAGTTCCCACATGCTTAAAATACTCCAAAAGCTGGCTGGACATAAGGCAGAGCATGGAGCACCTTTCAGGCCTCAGCCTTAATTTGGGTTCTGAAGTTCACTGAAGTGTTTGTGACCCATTTGCAACTTAAGGGTGGAAATTTCATGAGGTCTTTCCCGTGAGAGACCTACTCCTTCTTCTTCCTGTTTGCAGGGCTGGGAATACTCTGATTAGAGTCTCTGCTCTGGCATTTCAGCACTTCTGAACCCCACCGGAACATGAAAGTGCTGAGGCAGGCACAAACAATGGGAAAGAAAGGGAGAGGAAAGCATTCATCCTCACTCCCTTGGACTTCAGTGACACCGATTTGCTGAAACACATTCCCTGGAACATGCTTTGAGGACTGGAGCTAATTACATTGATATGCTGCCAGTCTGGTAATAAGTGTGACCAGCTAAGGATTGATCCACTAAAATTTTTATAAATGTTAATGAAAACTTGGTTTAATCTCACTAGCATCAGTAGTGGAGATACCTATGACTGAGTCCACACAGTAAGTTATTTGGAATTGGTGAGGTTGCATGAGCACCCCATGCTGCTGTCTGCAGTGCTCCTTTCCCCTGCACCAGTGATCCATTTGTGCCTT
Organism: Molothrus aeneus; assembly: GCF_037042795.1. NCBI lineage: Eukaryota > Metazoa > Chordata > Aves > Passeriformes > Icteridae > Molothrus > Molothrus aeneus. The sequence goes on from NC_089653.1 coordinate 8,675,820, forward strand.
TCTTGGCATATAGACATAGTCCTTCTTCATTTAAGGTTGGGAGTAGAGAGACACAGATCCCCCTAACCCTCGCTGGCCCAGTTCCACTCGGTAGCAGACACGGTTGGCTTGCTGTCCTGTCACCTCACTGCGATCTGCCTGAGCAGAACTTCTCTCTGCTTCTCCCACAGGTCCCACTCAGAGTTAGGTTCCAAGCTTATCACTCACCTTTCTTACTGCAGGGTCCTTTGACAGAAAAGCCTGTCCCTCTGCCATACTCCCAACTTCTCTGAACTCATTCTCCTTGTTGTTCTTATTGTTTGCTGACTTCCTGAGCCCCATCGTCAGCTGGCTCTTTCCTGATTCCAGATATCTCTCACTTCCTGCAATGAAATGCAAAGACTTATTTCTTAGCAGTGTCCTGCTAGGATGGCCTCTGGGCAGTGCTGGCAGCAAGTTATGACTTCAGATGGGATGAGAACCCTAAGGACTTAAAGATGGGATAAGACCCCGTGTGATCCCAAAGGCTCTGACTCAATCCTGCAATGAAGTTGTTCTATGTTTCACCAGGTATTAGAAAAAAGCTGAAATCCAAGGTTTGAAATAAACTGATCAAGCTCATTTAGTGACAGACTAACAGACTTTTCATCTGGCTTTATCATCAGTAGGCTGAGCCCAGTGTTTCTCAGCCATCTGGAAAAGCTGGTCTCTGGATCCAAGCTTTGCAGCTGGGGCTTATTTCCACTTGGTCTATAGCATAAGTCACTCTCCAGGAATGTGTTCCATGCCTACTTGAGAGAGTAGAAGACTAATAACAGGCATAAGGTTTTCCATCTTAGATCAAATCCTACCTTGCCTGAGTGGATGGGGGCTCCACTAATGGTCCCATTCAGGCATGCTAATTTTCCAAAAGATCTATTTTATAATTCACTTGTCCTAATCTTTACAGCCACAGCTGCAAAGCAAAAACCCCCAATTCACACACATGAAGCAGCCAGTGTTAAAATCCTAGATACAGAGAGAGCATTTTAAATTGCTTCTCTTGGATTTCAGCTAGGGTTTAGTTCTACTAAAACCTTGCTCGGTTCCCAACTGTCTTTCCTTGGAAAAGAAAGCAGCTGATCAGCTTGTTTGACCAAGTGGTGGCAAACGGGAGGGCATGTTAGAGGTATTTGAACTCACCATTGCAGCTGCTCAGCTTCTCGGTGTTCGCTCCTATTTCTGGGATGATGGAAAGATCAGAAGGGTTTCCAGTCTGAACCAAAAGGCTGTGAGGTCTGCTCCTCCCAGCAAAATTTGTTTTCATGTCTTGATATGACTTAAGGAAGATACTGGCAGCTCCACAGGAGCAATGCTGCAGAATGTATTCCTGTACCAGACAAAAAGAATGTATGCAGGCTCTCAGACTGCAACAACGCAAGGTAAATGGGTGGTGTGACACTACAGAGGAATTGTAAACATACCAGCCCAGGGATGTCCATCCTTGTCCTAGGACCCACCAGAACCCAGACAAATTATTTCATTCTCTAAAATGCTGAACAACCTGTAGTTAGTAATACAGAGCTTTCATGGCTTCATTAGCATTTAACTTAAATTGCCCGATACTCGGCATCTTTTCAGTTTGTTTCCCAGAAGGAATTGAATATGAGTTTCTAAACAGAGAGCTGCTCAGCACAGAGAGCTGCTCAGCTGAGGCATGAGTGTAAATAAACAGATCAGTTATAACAATGACTCATATTTTAAGATGTTATTTGTTTTGGAGCATGCACAGACAACAATATCTTGTAATTTTATTGATGGGATGCCACAGTTTTCTTGCGTGTTATCAGCCAAATGGACTGTATGTGGTATTTCAGTCAGTGTACTTCTGCTGTTGCTGGTGGGGTGAGGAAGGGTGAGATTTTCTACCTTGCACAACCCTGTTGCAGAAGAGTTTAGTAGGGTAGGAAGGAAGGGGAACTTTATCGAGCTGAAGCAGAAAGGGAACCAAACTATTTACTGGTGTTGGAACCAGGACAGGCCAACACCAGTTTAGCACCTCTAGAGACCCCCAAGAAACTGACAGTTTCAATGTCACTCCTCATCTGCATTTGTTGTTACAGCAGTGTGGTACTTTGCATTATCAATACCCTTGGGAAATGCTTAGCAAACCTGATGAAAGATGCTGGTTTTGGCCCATGGATTTCCCTGTAAAGAAAGGATGTGAAGCAGCAGTGTTCCCTTTGTGTCCCAGGGTCAAAGCCATCATTTCCGTGGTGATGTCTGTGCACCTCTCAAGAACAGCATTGCGAGCATTGGTTATCTACAATCCTCGTGACCAGCTCTTAATACCATGCTAACCCCATGTTTGGGGGTTATGTCTTCCCTAGCCATGTCTGGGACATGGAAACCTTTCCATGCTCATAGTCTACATGGAGAGTGAACGTGGTTTGTAAAGGAGTCTTTGGACCCCTCCAAATTATGGATGGCAATCTTCATGTTTCATGGCCAGCATTCCTCTTCAATTCAGAGGGGCTATGACTGAAGAACAAAATGATGGAGAGCTGCTCAAATATAGGAGATCCAGGCACCACAGGATACCTGAGAGTGTCCAGTTTTTTAAACCACGCTGCAAGCACTGAATGTTACATCTGAGAATCCAATTCCCCACTGAACAGTATGAGACAAATGCATTTAAGAAGACACTGCTGGGAGACCTTCAGAAGTACCAAAAAGATCAAAGTTTCAAATATTTAAATGAAAGCACAGTGCCTTTCATTTCAGTGGGAGCTGGGGAGGGGGCATGTGCACCAGATGATTTTGCAGCTTGGAAGAGTTACTTTGAGCAATAACTCACAGTTGTAAAGCTTCAGGAAATGTGTTAACAATTCCCAGGCTCTATGTAGGAGGCTGCATTCCTCTGAGTGTGAGAGATGGGTACATGGAAATGACAAGCTACTCTGCTCTGCAACCTGACTCAGAACTTGGCTTTGGCTCTGAGGAGGAGTCAGTCACCTACTGCAGATCCAGTCCCAGCAGGTGGGAGAGCAGCACCAGGGAAACAATGACACTATCAGGAAAATAAAAGACTCACCACAGCACAGCTGGGAAGAAATAGCTGAGTGTGATAAACCCTTTCTGTTCCTTTGGCGAGTGTTTAAAAAAAAAAAAGGCAGGGGAGGAAAAAAGATGGAAATCTGGTATGACGACTGAAGAAGAGGTGGGGTAGAGCTTAATAAAATATGCAGGGACTAAAAAATGCTGATGGAAATGTTGGAAGACCCTGAAATTATTTGCAAATTTCAGTCAGATTTTGCAGCTAGCTCTGGCTGATAAAAATGACAAATGGGAACACTGAAATGGTTTCATGTCAGAGATTTTTCATCTGGCAGCTCAGGAGCACAGGAAGTGAGAAAAAGCATGGAGCTGGGTCATTGTGTTGCTGCTTCTCTTTCCCCTTGTGTCTGTTTTGTGAAAAATTCTGGGATTTTGACAGTTTGAAAACAGAAGGAAATGTAAGATCTTATAAATCAAAACACAATTGCTAAGGAGTTCTGTGTATTTCATTTTGATAGCATTGAGGAGAGGAAATGCGTTCTTGGGAAGTTTACAGCTTAGAGAAGAAAAAGTTACTGACTTAGAACAGGCCATTGTATGAGGTGAGAAGTGTGCTTTTTAACTCAAAAGAGGCAAGCACATTTGGGAAACAAAATTGAATAAGACCAGAAGCCCAGCCTCAGGAAAGTAAACCCACTGTGGTGTGTGAGGCCTCCCTAAAGACCAGAGTACCCATGTGGTAAATTGGCATCTTCCCACACACAGAACTTTCTGTTTGGGCCTTGAGTTTATTATTTAAGACGTATTACTCAATGGAAGATACTATGGTATCTGCTTTGGATACTATACTATGTGCTTACCTCTTTTATCTGACTCATCTTCTGCTCTTTCTGCAAGCTGCACACTTGTTTTTGGAGACGCAGGTTGTGCTCCTGAAGCTGCCCAATCTTCTCAATCAGTTGGCAGATGTGTTCTAGGTATCCCAGACCAGATCCCAGGGCTTTGCTGTTACTTTGGTTCACCTGCAATGACAATAGATCTTGGACCATGGAGTAACAAGAGAGCAATTCTTACTAGGAGCTGAGAGCCATGCACACTCCTTACAGTCATGTCCTGTGATAAAGTCAGGCTTCCTCCTGCAAGGCACTTTGGTCTTACCACAGATTGGAGCTACAGCATTACTTGCTGAAGCTCTTTTCTGAATTACTCAGCAATTTCCACTGTCAGAGGGACTCTTCTGACTGATCACAGGCTGATGCAGAGGAAAATCTTATGACAGCCTGTTTCTAGTTCCACCTCCCAGGCTAATTTTTGGGTTTTACTGGCATCAGAAGCCTTACAAACAAATATGGTTCAACTGTATGTAATGGATGGCTGGGGCTAGTGTGGCTCATTAGTCCACAATCCTCAGTGCAAGTCACACTTTTGTGTACTGAAGCTGGGCTTAGCTCCTACCCAAAGGCATGTATCTGCAGGTTGCATTGATTTGCTGAGTTGTGACCAACTTGGGGGTACACTTTGTCTGCTGTACTCTGGCCCTCATCACTGGTGTGTCTGTGAGAGAAACATACTTGAATCAAGCTGCCAAAGTGAAAGAACATCTTTCCACTAGTCTTTAGTGGATCCCAGCTTACATCCCTGCTGCTACTCTCAGTCTTGAAGAGATGCCTGAAGAAAGTTTGCAGGAGCAACTTTACTGTCTGGCTGTGGACGGATAATCTCTACCACCGATTTCTCTTCAACCAGGACCTGACAGAGTCTCACTGCTGCTCAGCCAAGGGCAATGCTGGAGACAGAGAGTAATCCTATGGCAGAAGAAAAGCTATGATGCTTCCCAGCCTCCTGCTCTGCACCTCACCATTTCTGGTGCCAAGACCTCCCCAAGCACAGCGAGTGTCCTCCCCTGTGCCGGGCTCAGGCTGTGTCAAACGTGCTGCTAACAAACACACACAGGGACTCACTTCCACCTTGGCGCTGCCTGCTGATGTGCATGTGATATCAGTGAGTAAAATAAGCCTTGATCTTTACAAAAGCAGTGCTCTAAGTTTATCTTACTTCAAAAAATAAGTTCCCTCTACAAAAGCAGGAAGCTTACTCTGTCTCCTTTCCCACAACAATCTACATTTTTGGGGAAATGCCAGCCCTGGGACTCTTCCTGTCTTTTCATTATGTCAGAAAGCTCATGGTGTGTTCAAAAATAATCAACATTAGGATTTACTTCTTTTTAAACAAATGATGATACAACGTTATTTATAAACAGGTATTATTAAATCCAGATGCTTTTGTGTCTGAAGTTGGGACAGAGGTTGTTGACTCCAAGTCAAGCAGTCATTAAATGCTCTCAAGCAGAGCCTTCAAGAAGTGATGGCAAGACAAAAGTTACTCAGCTGTAAAACTGAGTATTTACTGTGGCTGTGCAATGGGAAGGGGCACAGCCCCAGGACCCAAAGGGAGAACAAAGCCTGTGTGGCATCTGGTGGGAAAAGCTTGAATCAAAAGCACTATAACCAACATATCTAAAAGCAGCTAGGGATTTGGGGGTGCCCAGCTTGAGAAGCATAGTTTTCAGAAAGTACATGGGTATCAACTTCTGGAAATTTAATTTTGAGCTGTCTCAAAATGAACAGTCATTTTTATATACTGTTCCAATAGACAGTCAGTAGTTCCTTATTATCCCAAAATATAGGCTTTCTGCTACACTGTACCCTCCTTTTGCACATCTAGCAACTCCTCTTCCTTCCAGTATGCTAATGCATGACTGCTGGCATGTCTGTACTGCCCTAAGGAGACACTGAGACAAATCCAACCCATTATATCTGTGGAAACACAAGGGGAGGCTTCAAGGGACACACAAGGTCTTGGATGGAGTAAAACACTTGGCTCTAAGTTAGCTTGGAGAAAAAGAATGAAGCATTCAATGAAAGATGGTGACCTCTTTCACTTAGAGACCCTCTTTTTGCTCTGTATTTGTCCTGTGCTTAATGTTGTTCAGTCCTGCTTCGTGTCTGTGGCTGCTGGGTTTGTAGGCCAAAATGGGCAGGGGGAGGAGAGAAGAGGGTCCTGCTTTTCCATGCTCTGTGTTTAGAGCTGAAGGCTCTGGAAAGCAAAGGTGTGTTTGAGACAAGCATGGAAAAAAACGTGGCTTTTAGCAAAAGTTAGAGAAAATTTCTAACTCCTGAAAGTAAATACAGGTGCCCAGAAAATGAGAGGGAAAAGGTGTAGAGTGGGTGCTCCAGGTCTTGTGGCAAGGTGGATCTACCCCTGTAGAGGACCTAAATCAAACTGAAGGTTGGACTCAATATGCTGAAGATCCCTGTTTCACAGCCAGACTTCAGAGGCTGCTTAAGGCACTTTGGGCTACTTAATGACAAATTAATCTGCATTTTATTGAAGTGATCTCAGAAAGCACAAATCAGGCAGAGCCTCCAGTGCTTGCATCTTTCTGCAGGGCCAGCCTCCTCTGTGGTCAGAATGCAATGGTGAAAATTTTAGGGGTGTGCTTCACCCTGCCACAGGGCTGGTTAGCATTAGGATTGCTCAGATATGGCAAGTGTTCCATACAGAATATTTGTGTAATTTAGCTGGTTGCCCCCAAAACAATTGCACAGAGAGAGTCTCTCTAGGAACCCTTCAAAGACTTTGTTTTTTCATAGACTGGAAATACCTAAAGACCCCTAGCTATCTTTTGGTGATGCCAAGTGCACACAGACTCTGGTCTGTCATATTCTGGTCTAAATATTTTCCTCTCAGCATCTGAGACAGTTTTATGCAAGTAGTGAAGAGTCAGCAACCACAAGAAAACTGCAAACATTTTCCAGGATGTCTCTTCCAGTCTCTGTCCACCCAGCTGAAGCTTCATGACTGAAATTTGTCCTACTTTCCACATGGTAATTGTCAAATAGTGCTGGAACAAAAGCTGTGTGCCCATTTTTGAGATGATGAAGCCTATGAAGAAGGAAAAATATCTTGCCTACTTTTCTGTAAGATGAAGATGTGGAGGATCATAAAGACAATTTATGAATCACATGGTTAAAGCTTCCCTTGGAAAATAAGAATGTAATGTACAAATACATGCCAGATTTTGCTTTTAGGCATGAGACTGAGCCACACCCTCATCTGGAAGAAACAGAGTTAAAGGCTCCCAGTTATGCTATGCTGAGTTACTCATATTATGGTTTTTTTACCCTGAGGAGTTAAGATGTACTACATTGACTGCACACCTGTGTAACCAAAGAAGGATCTCTGCCCTTGTCAGTGCTCACTTGACTAAGTTTTGGGCACAGGTTTTCATTATGTGTGTCCCTGGCAATAAATCATGACAGTTGTGCAGACCCACAGATTTCTTAGGAAGCTTAAAAATACAGGATCAGCATCTGCACTGGGAACTTTGGCTTATCTAGAGCCCTCTAGTCAATATTTTGACTGGCATAAATCGCATCTTTTCCTCTGTGGTTGCACAGCTCACAGAGGTGAGAGCCTGTCCTCTTGTCTCTGGGGAGTATTGTGCTCACTGCAGCATCTGATCACTACAAAGAGTTGAAGTTCAGTGGGAGCTGTAAGAGTAAGAGTTGCTTTCAAGTACTGATGTATAATCAAAATCTGCATGTCTGATCATCTGGTCAGCACTTTGTCCAGCCTCATTTCAGCCACTATCTGTTACTTGGATGCATGTGATGTGCTTTTCTACAATTGAGCTCAATGGAGAACTGTCCTGGGCTGGACCTGGCAGCAGGAGCTGAAGAAGACAGGCAGTTTGCAGGGGAAGCTTTTCTTTGTTCAGAGAAATGCTCACTGATGTATCTTGCATTGCCTTAGGTTTCTGTGCTTCACACAATGCTCTTCACTTTTCTTGTGTATAGTTTTGGTTATACTAGGCTGCATCCTGCCATGCAACCCTCGTGGTGCACTCTGGCCATGTGAGCATGGCTGGTACAGGCAGCACGGTGGTCACTGCACCACCCGACAGGGAGCAACAGAATTTCAACTCTCCCATCCTGGGCCCAGAGCAACCAATTAGTGACACAGCCACAGGCCGAGCTGAGTGGGAAGCATTTGTCACTGGTAGCTGACAGCACCGAAAGACTCGTGAATAACAGGAAAGAGAGGGATCATGTTGTGTATTTCTGATGTCTCCACCCTGCTGTCCAGGAGGGGCTGTGCTTGCTGATAGCTTCTGGTTTCCTCTGAGCAGCATGCACAGGCTAGGGGGCTGACCATCACAGGTAGCCCAATCCTTCCCCTGAACTGTACCACTCTGTAGAGAAACATTTTGACTGCTTTGGCCCAGGATAAATAGCACTGTATGAATAATGATTTTTTTTCACTTAATGCTGATGGTGCTCCCATCCTTTTTCTTCTAGGAGGCTGGGTTGGGCTAGGCTGACTTTAAATGTAAACTTTATGGAGCGTGAGGAAGTGTTTGTAAAGGAAAAGCATCAAAAGCTATGTATCTTCAAACTTCAAGCTTAAAAGGAAATGCTTTTATTTAGGCTTCAAAGTTCTTTCTCTTGTTGTTTGACATCTTCCATTTTCTTTCATCTTTCAAAATGTAGGCAAATTTCAAAATAATGACAGTTCAAAACAAAAGATCAGAAAGCTTTGTCTAAAAATGCTGCACTGAAATGATTTGATGTATATATTCAGCCAAAGCCATTCACCAACTGAATCCAAGTGGTCAAAACATTTGGTCATTTCCAGTCTCTCTTTTTCAGCATTTTCCTTCCTGTTCTCTTGGAAGTGGCCTCAGCAGTGAGGGATGGTCAGGAGGACATCAAGGGACAACTTCATCCAGAGACTGAATCCTTGTTTGGCTGTGGTGAGCCAGTGAGCACAGTTGGCACTGCCACAGCCATCTGACCTGGGGAAAATCAACTGCTCTTCTGTTAATTGAAAGTTCCCAAAACCATCAATAGAACTGAGGAAGATGGTGTCACCTGTAACTAAATAATGCTCTCACTGAGCATTAATTATAAGCCAGTGTAAGCACTTTTGCCTTTCTATCAACATTAATTTAATGCAGGAATTGATTTGATGGTTTGCCATGTTCTTGCCAAGCAAGGTGGGAATACACTGCGCTGGCCTGCTTTCTTTCAGCCAACAGTGATTCATTTCCAGGGATATCTTAGTCCCTCAGAAGACAACAGACCACAGCAGAGATTGGTTTCTAAGTACCATTTTGTGTCTTGGACAGACAAATATGAAAACCACAGAGAAAGCCTGGAGCAGATCCTCAGATGGGATGAACTGAGATGCATCTGTCAGCTGTATGGTCAGATGACCATCTGGATCTCACTCCTGAACAGGTCTCTGTTGTATGACAGTGAGGACAGGTCAGCCTGGTGTAAGCTTAGTGAGGGCAGAAGACTCTGCATCTGCCAGAGGCTGTCCTGGTGCTGTCCTGGTGCTCTGAGGCACACAGTGCAGCAGCTGCTGCAGGGCTGTGCAGCAGTCCATGGGCATTTCTTGTCCCAGGCAACTTCGGTGCTACCTGGCATCCCAGCAGTTTGAGGAGTGCAGCTCTTGAGATACGTCAGCCTGGGGGTGTGCTGTAAAGAGGGGCAAACTTCCCCAGCATCTAGGTCACAGCTGTATTTACACAGCTCAAAAAAACAAAGAAAAGTGCTCTAGGGCACAGGGCTTTAGCACTCAGCCAGTGAGGATATTAAAAAGGAGGGGAGATAAGCCACCAAGAGCTTAATTTCCTCTTCAGCTTCTTTCTAATTTATTCTCTTGTTTATTTAAATGCTTTGCTTTGGTAAACTGAGGCTCCATTTCACTAAGGGTTTAAAGGAATTTCACAGGCATACAGAGCTGTCGACGAGACCAAATCTGGGTGCAAACTCTCCAGAGTGCAACATAGAATTTAGGTAACTTTTTATGAAGTCTCCTTATGGTCAGATTCTGCTGTTCTCATCTTTTCTTGAACTCTCTGCCAAATGGCCAGATCTGTTTGGGAGCTGTGTAAAATAGACATCTGTCTTCTGCCATGTTTGAGATAGCTCTGGGGAGGAAAACACTGCTCAGATGGGTTGTGTGTTGCTTGTACTTCTTTGGTAAGCAATGTTAACAGAGATGAGACATCTCTGACCTTCCTCACTGCTCAAGAGGTTTTAGCATCCTGGAAAGGAAGTCCAGTGCCCGATTGTTCAGGGCAGCGAGGTCACGGTTAAATTATTTGCACAGCACACATCACTTGTTACTTGGCTTACTCTCACCCATCTCCAATTCCAATTCATCACTATTACCACAATGAACACCCCCCCAAAAAATCCCTGCTAGGCACCATTTGATGCTTTTTTGTTTGTGACCCTCTTCACCCAGTCTGTCTTTCTCCTTTTTCCTTCCCTTTGCTCATGGGGCTCTTTGGTCTGTCTCTCTGTCAAGAATCAGCTTCCCACTGAGATCTTTGCTTTCCTGGTTCCTGGAACCCACTGCAGTGATCTGTCCTCACTTCAGCAGCATGAGGCTTCAGGCAAAGAGCTGGGGGGAGCACTTACCAGCACCTGCAATGGGAGAAGGTGCACAGAAGGGCTTTTTATTCTCTTGTCAGCGGCACAAGGTACCAGCAAGGGGAAAGAGAGGGAGTAAGGAGTGAGACAACCTGCTGAAATTTGGTCTTTGCAGTTTGGTCCATCACAGCTATGCTGGCAAGTTAAAATGGCATCTCCAACTCCAGCCCGACAAAAATCTGATTTTGTGAATTAACTCCCTGCTCATGCATTATTTGAGACAGTTGACTCAACAGGGCACAACAGACCTGGGCAGAAATTAATTAACTCTTGGACAAGTTCTATACAAATTTCAGTGCCCCAAAAGCAAGCCAGCTATTCCCGGAGACAAGAATAACCTGGTCTTGAAAATAAACCTATGTTCTGACCCCCCACTCCATTATCAGAGGATGATGACTTAACTTCATAATCTTCATTTTGAGACCAGAATCAAGTCCATCCTCTTATCTAGCGCTTTTATAAACACCAGATTTCAATGAGTCATTTTTCATCCTTACCCAGACCTGATATTCACAAATTAATTCAGAATTTTACTGGTAAGAAAAGAAACCTTTAAAATCAAATACCATTTTTTACTGCTTACAAGTTTCAGGGGACATATTTTAAACTCACTCAGATGTGTCTAATTTGTGACAAACAGGACTTGAACACTGACTGGGGTGTTTGGACAGGCCTAGATTTAAAATTAAGTTCACATGTTTCTCACCTCACTCAGTCTACAGCATTCATCCATGTATTCATCCAGGCTGTCACTTGTGGGGTACTTCTTCAGCTGATGTTCATGGATCTGAAGGTCTTGCATGCTGCCAAAATTCTCTGGAAAATTGTCAGCAATTGTCTCAATTGTCTTTGGCTCTTCTATGGGACCTGGGGTGGAAAGAGTGCTTTCCCTGGAAAGGTCCATCTCTGCAATAGGTTCCTTTTCTGGAGACTGCTTGTCATCCTGGTGAAAATGATCATCAGGACTTTCTTCCTGAGGGTCATTGAAGTCTTCAAGGGAAGCTGTAGGATCCTGCACAGCATCTGCCTCCTGACTATAGTAATCATCTTGCTTTTTGCTCTCTGGATCTTGTAGGCTAACTTTTCTGGCATGTTCTTTACATGTTCTCATTAACTGATGGTCAATTTCTGGAGAAGAAGAGGTGCTAAGCACACCCGAGTCACAAAATGAGTCTCTGCTGTGAAGCACAAAGCTCTTCTCTGAGCCCGTGGGCGTTGATGGAGAATTAGCACCACTTGGCAACTCAACCCCTGAGTCCTCAGATTCAAATTTGGAAAATCTGTGGAGCCTGCACTTGGACTCGAAGGCGCTGAGGTCAGGCAGGGTGGCTACATAGTCAGTGCTTGCCGGGCCATCCGCACAGTCTGCATCTGCTGGCGTGGCTGCTGCATCTGGACTTCCCAAGCAGTCTGGTGGGACACTGGCACCAGGAAGATGGGACTCCTCTGTGCAGGCTGTGTCAGCTGGAGCCTCTGGGATTAACCCTGGGTTTTGAATTCCTTCATTGCTCAGTATCTTCATGTGTGTTAACACGACTTTGTCGTCAGCAGGTGGGCTCTTCTTACCTGCTGAAAACAAGTAGAAGATCACAGGAGGCTACAAAACTCAAGTGTCTAGTACATCCCCTGAGGGATGTGGAATGTAAAACTGCCTATACCAAGGTGGTAGAGGGGGACAGCCATAATTTGTTTTTCTTGAGCTATATGACGCTTTCTTGTGGGCTTTACTGCAACAAAAGGCTTGTGTTTCATAGCCTCAGAGTCCTCCAGGGGGGCTCATAAAAGCACAATTCTGATTTGATAGGTAAAAAACAACATATGTAGGCAGGTAACATTTTAGTAATTATCTGCATATAGATGGAGAGATGTACATGTTCTTTCAGCCTGATAGACATTAATTTAAGGTTCAAATATTTTTTTCAAATTAATTGTATTCTGAACCAGCAGAAAAAAAAGAGCAAAATGAAATCACTCTTCCCAGAGGCTTAAGTGAATTTTGGGTTGCAACAAGCGATTTGAAAACTCTTTGGTATTCTCTGCAGTATTCTCTGCTCACATACATGTGACAAAAATCAAGTTCTGATAAAAAAAGCAAGTGTAAAAAGCACTATAGATCTTTTTCACTTCCTATATGGTTTTAGCTATGAAGTAATGTCTTTAAAGTGAGCTCCTACCTTATTTGTAAAGACAAAAGAGATGGGGGCAGCCTTGCTCAAGAGCTTTTGCACACAAACAAAGAAGACTTGTTTTCAAGTCACAATTATTTTACACAGTAATGTGATAGAACAGTCTCTGGACGAAAGGCTGATCTTCAAGGGTCAGAGATCTGCTCCCAGGTTTTTCTTACTGTTTTTCTGAATATAATATTTCATAGTGTAAACATTTGGGTCACGATGGCATGAGAGCCAGTGTGAAAGTTCTACATCTACCTTTTAGCAAACTGCAAATCTCAGCTCCAAGTACGTATGTTTGTGAATTTGGAACCAAGAATTGATGCAGAACAAAACTTCAGTTTCCCTGGTATCTTTTCCCTTAGTGTCCAACCCCGAGTGCCTCAGAGGGCTACAATGCATACACTTTTCTGGATGTCTTACTTTCTACTTCATTCCCCTCTCCTCTTTCTTTTTGCCTGAATCAGACCAGCATCAGCTTCACAAACTCACTGCCAATAATGTTAATGTCCCTAGGTGGGCAGGAAAGCCCAGGATCCACCCCACCAGGAGTGGATCAGGGAGAGCTGTGCTGTGCAGTTCTCCTTTGTGGTAACCCAGAAGCTCACTGTTTCAGAAATAACCCATTTTTACCTCCTCCAGCTTGCTTTCTGCTAAGTACTTAGATAAGGGAGAATTGTACTCATGAAGGCCAAGCTAACTCTTACATGGATCATTTTCTACTTTATTTGAATTCCCTTCATTTGATCTTGAGAATTTCCTGGCATACCACTGAAACATGCCCTTTGCTGTTCATAGACACCCACTGATTTAATATTTTACACTGGACTTTTATGAAGGGCAGTCAGTGATAAATAATCTGATGGGCTTCTTGTGGTACGTAGTGCTAATCCCCCTTATATAAGATTTGTTTATCATATAGAGAATTGCACTGCCTCCCTTAGCAGGATTCACAAGCATCTTCCTAGTGCCAAGAGCCATGTTTGGGACCGTCAGTGCTAGACCTCAGCAATACAACACCAGGATGTTGCTGTCATGAGAGACAAGAAAAAGACATTACCCAGGAAAGCTCATCAGGAGCTGCCTGTGCTGGGCTCTGTTGTTATTCTTCCACTTTTGGGATATGTATGAAGGACCCTGACCTGAGGACAAGGACTAGGGTGATTGGTTTGCAGCTTCACATATAGCAAAACATCAGCTCTAAGAGGGAGCTGGGTGCCAGGGCTTGGAAGGAGGAGTGGAACTGAGTCACTTTGATTTGGAGTCAAGAGGATCTACCTGCTCAGCTGCAAACACCTCTTGGCAGCCAGACACAAAATGTTGTATCTGCATGAAAAATACAAGGCTTACAGGCTCTTCTGATGGCATCACTACCCAGCTGGCCAACAAAACCACTGAGAGTCAGGAGGAGAGCAGTTGCATTCCTGCAATTACTTTTAGGAACAAACCATACAGCTTTCACTCTTACCAGGAATTACTATATGCAATGGTAGTTCTCTCCCACAGACTGATTGTTCTCTCTTATTAATCATGCCATGCTTTCCTTTGACTGGAGATTCTCTCACTTTCAATCTGCCCCTGTTTTTTCTTGCTTAACTGGTTTCACCCTGGCCTACACAAATATTGCTTTGTCTAAATCAGGAAGCAGCATATTAAAATGAGGTCTTGCTACTTACAGAAGGAGATGTCAGATGCTTTACTGCATATCTTTTAGGACTACAAAAGCTGCAATGTGAAGGTTTGGCTGGAGTAGAAAGAATAGAAAATAAGATGAAATCTTTGACCCTCTGTGGGATGGCCGCCTTGATGCCAACAACAGTTCTTTGCTCTCCCCTTATTGTGGTCACTAGCAACATGTTTTACAAAAATTGTTTATCTGTTCTAGGCTGCAAACCATTGCTCTCAGCACTGTCAGGTCCTGCAAACCATAGAGCATTTCTGATTTATTCTTCCAACGCCCTATGATGAGGCAAAATGTTATCATCCCCCTACCACAAGACCAGAATACTGGCAAAGGACAACAGGATTTTGCAACACACTTGGGCACCTCATCCTCATTCATTCAATAGTATTTTTCCTTGGTCAGTGAGGTCATCTGTGCTACAGCAGAAAGATCTCCAGTGATTAAGGCAGTGACCTGAAACTCAAGTTATTCTTGCTGCACCTCACTGACAGAAGAGTATCTCTTCTTCCTCTCTATTAACTGGATTATAGAATCTAAACCATGGGGCTTCCAAGAAGCAGATTGTTCCTGCTACAGATCTCAAAAGAGGCATACAAAAACACTTAGCTCTTTCAAGCATATTGCTAACAAACACCAGAATGGTGCAATTAAAGTTCATCTGCTTAATTGAGGGTAAAAGAAAAAAAAAAAAAAAAAGCGACCCAGACCCTCAGCTGCTATAAATTAACTCATTTTCAGGGCCCTTAACAGAACTGTGCCAGCTAATTTTGGCTGAAGGCTTGGTCTGTAAGTGCTTTGTTCAACAGTTCCAGGGGCCCTGAGTAAAGCAAGGAAGGGAGACAACTCCTGCCTGGCACTGGAGGGAGTGTGCTGCAGGGGTACGGCTGCAAACAACCCTGCACAGGGGCTTCTGAAAGGAGGTGTGAAGAGCTCCAGAGAGCTGAGTGGTGGCATTAACAATGGTAAGATGTATTTACTGGTGCTGGAGGCCAGCCAGGTTTAACGCTGCTGTTCCTGGGAATTCAGCCAAGATTTTTGTTGTTGTTGTTTGTTTCTTGTCCCCTGGACCGGTTTTCCACACCCCTCTGGTGTGGGGGTAAGATAGCAAATGCTGTAGTTTTTAGGAAGCTGGCTGCTACGCTGGTGTGGCAGCCAGGGAAGGAGTGGAGTTTTGTGTGCATGCTTCAGAATCAGTACAGGTTCCTGAAGCATATTCAACATGTATGCCCAGGCCAAACATTGTCTCAGGGTAGCTTGTGCTACTTGCCTAGTAGCCCTTTCAAAGAGTTATATGGCTCTGTAATCACCCTAGAGGTATACAGGATTCCCTGCATTGAAATATATGTCTGTAACTGGTGGTAAGTGATCATGTGTAGCCTTGGAAAGCTGAGTTTCCTGTGCCTGTAAAGCTGGAGAATCAGACTGCTTCCCAAGTCACAAGGAGGTGGTGACAGTGAACTAATATCTGAGAGTAATTGATAGGGAGTGAAAGGAGCAGATATGTCCCAGCTAAGTCTCTAGAACTTTGCTCTGCATCATGTTTAAATTGCTTTCTAGGATATTTCTATATTGCAGTTAGCATAGCCTAATAGAGAAACTTAAATCTCTCAAAGGTAAATACCCTCCCAGTCATCTCCTGTCCCAGGGTTTCACTTTCTTGGGACTTTTAAGTCCAAGTTATCTTTCTTGTTGCACAATAACTATCAGCTGCCAGGACTCAGCCTGATGTATTAGTACAGAGATCACTGACCAGGAGAGGGAGGGCAGATACCTAGATATAAAATTGCTTGAAAGTAATTTTTTTATCCCAAGATGCACAAGATGAACTCAAACAACTGCCCAGAAAAAACTCCTTCACATTTCCAGCCCTGCTCAAGCCCAATTCTTGCAAAAGCTTCCACCTTTCTAGTAAACCAAGCCAAAGTCTGTATCCTAATCCCTGTACTCCAAAGTACTGATGCCCATGTCTGTTTTTTTCTTTTTTGTATCTATGCCTGTGACTCAAAGTCGTGTTTCACTGGCAATTCCTTCAGTGCAAGACCTGTTAAGCTCTGCTATGTCCCTGAGAGAGTCCATGGTCTCTGATACACTGACTTAAGTATCATAGTGTGTGGTTTTCTGATGTATGCAACTAATGGAAGCGCTGCTGGACAGGAAGAGGCCAGGCTGGCAGTGGAATGAGTGCTGCTACTGGCAGTGGAGAGCCATACCATACCAGCACTGCCTTTTGCTGCTCTCTTCCTTTCCAGTCTCTGCCCACCTGTTGTCTCAAAATGTTCATCCTGATTTTTAGGCTACTTGGCATGGGGAGAATCTCTGTTGAACACGGCACAACTGGAGCCAAAGCTCTGCTTGTCTCCATCCACCACTGTCTAATAAAGGATAGCAGAGCCATGGCAGCCTTCTGCTTGTCTCTAGAACTGCTGCAAGGTCTATGTGCACAGCAAACCCATCTGCAGGCTTGTACAGGATGACCAGCCCAGAGATACTCAGAGAATCTCTTCCACTTCCTGCTACTGTGTGTCACACATGCCACAAGACATGCAACATCCTACACACTGCAGTTTATAAGGCCAGCACTTTCCAACTTTACTGTGCCACCAAAAATAGAGGGTATCACCAATGACTTAGGTTGTTGGCGTAGCTGGGACTTTGCACAGCTGCCCTGCAAAGGAAGACCAAAGTCAAACCACAGCACTCCTACTATTCTGCTTGGCCCTGAGTACAGGAGTAAGGTGCACATGCAAAGAGCCAGAAAAGGTTTTTCAGCATCCTTTGGAGGATACAGCCTGCTTAGTAACTCCTCTCTGGCTCCAGCTGCACCAAGGATGAAACCCTGCCATGCAGGACTGGTTCTGTGATGGGGCTGTGGCTTCCAAGTAACAGACTAAGAGATGATTTTTGCCTTTTGAAGAATTATTAGATAGCAGTGACTAGTGCACTGGAGTCAGACTCATGACCTAGAAATGAAAGGCTGCCTGTCCTATTCAGTCCTTACATTCCTTCATTTTCCTTCCTTCCCGTACAAAAAGACTCCCTTAGTTTTGTCACTGTGCCACATTCTCTAGCACTGCTGGCAGGACGGCTCAGGTGGTATTTCCCTTTCATTTCGAAGAGGTGGCTTTTTTTCTCACCAGTGATGAGGTCTCAATTTCCCAGCATTTAAGAGAGAAGGGGTCACTTCCTTTCTGAAACAATAGGCATTTTTTGCTGATGACTTTTCCCCCACGTGTGCTGAAGGGTGGAGCCGGGTGCTGGGGCCGTGCTGGCCCCTCCAGAGCAGCCCCCACGCAGGGCCAGCCGGAGCCGCGTCACCTCCCCGGCTGGGGAAGAGCTTCCCTGGCACAGCCCTGTGAGCTCAGGCAGGAGTTGCACGGACAGGACCTCGGTGCTCACTAGAACTGAATTACTCTTGCACTTCCAAAAACCCCAAACCCAACAAACAAAGTCCCCACCCCAAAAAATCAGTAACCGCTACCAACTGACCCTCTGTGAGCAGTCTATCTCCATACAGCTTTGCCATGGATTTCCACGGGGTGGGGATCACCCGACTATCTGGTGCTTTACCGGACTGTTGATCCCAGTCCTGGCAATGGCAGAGGTGCTACTTGTCACCAAAAGTCTGCGAACTATCTGCCTTCCCCAATGCTCTTCAGGCAGCGTGCTAAGTCTGCTGCCGGATCTTGGGCTGCCCAAGCTGAGCAAGGCTTCTCCTAAATAATCAAGATAATCACAAGCTGAAAAATTCATACAGAAAGCTTATCACAGGGTCTGTTATCTTCAGTGCACCAGTTACAACTTCTACCTACAACAACAGAAACTTGTGAAGGCATGAAAATCACTGTCAGAGGAAAGGTCGGGGGTTTTGTTGTTGTTTTATTTTGTTTGGTTTGCTTGTTGTTTTGGTTTTTCTTTACTGGAGTTGTGACTGAAAAATTCACATTTGCAAGGAACGTGCTGCCGTGTTGTAACAATATTTGCACAATAGATCTGATTCTCTAAACTTCAATTTATGCAGCTGGAGAAGTGAATTGCACTTGATTTCATGAATATACATATACATTTTGTTTTGCTCAAAATGTTGCATGCAAAGAAATAGTTATGACAAAGCTGGATTTCAGATAGTCCTTGAACAAAAAGCACAAAGTACTTAGATCCCTTGGTTCCAAGGTGGTCTCTCTCTGGTTAAGTGTGTGAAGTTCCTTAGGATCGTAGTTTGGTAATATAACGTGACCAGAAACGTTATAGGTCCCCACAGGTGCAGCTGGTAATGATAAATCCATATAAAGTAGATGCCGAGAGAAAGATAACAGGGTTCAAGGACTCTGACTGAGACTCTCTGAGGAGACATTCATTGCTTTAGTATCTATGTTTTAGAAAACAGGAGCTAATTATAGCTCTTTTCAAGCATTTGAGGAGGAATGAGAGGGAGATTGATTGATTGTTTACTGATTGATATAGTTGGGTGAACTAAAGAGGAAATGGATTTCCAAGTAGAGAGGCCACTTGACACTTTTACAGCTTGCTCCTATTCATTCCAAGTGACCTGTGAAGTTTTTGAAACCTAGCGACAGGTCTGATAGATTAGTGACCTCTGGCAGAAAGTCCCGGGGCACAGCAGGCCCCCTCAGACCACCTGGTTTATCGGTTACTTGTGTAGGCTGGCACTCACCAGTTTTTAGACCAACACCTGACCCTGTGCGCTGCTCCCACTCGTTTCTGCTTTCACGCTGCAACTTATTTCTTTGTATCTAGGATCCGGAGGGAAAACCTGGCCGGGGGTAATTTTGGTGCACAAGGATTAGTGCCTAAATCCTCCCTGCTTTGCAATGTAACCAGTCCTGAGGGCTGGGGGAGGGAAGAGGTTCAGCCCCTACAATCACCTATGGGTCTTATTTGAGAGATTTTTGTCAGGGAGATGACAGCTGCCACTAAAGATCTGCAAATCCTTCTCCTTGGAAATTCCCATGTGTTCCTCCAAGAGAAAGGTTCAAAACCTTAAATAAAGGAAATAGTGCTTTGATGAGCAGCCCTGTATAACAGAAAAGGATTATTTAGCACACAACTCAGAGATATGTCTGAGCAGAAAATTAAAACAATAGAAACAAATATATCACACATTGACAAAAACTGTCTAATTTAGATCTTTTCCTTGTACATCTGATCTGCAGGCTGCCTCATATCACAGAGGATTATTCAGCCAGAAATTAACTAGGAGCCAGGAGGCCCTTTGCAAGGATGGAACGTGCCCCCTAGGGATGACAGGTATGTAGTAATTCAGGTTTTATTGCCTATAATAGGCTTGGATAAACAACTGTTCAATAGCCCCAAAGACCAAGGCCATTTAGACATCAGTGCTTCAACTGAAGCCAAAGGAACTCGGGAATGGTGTTAGAAAGGTCGCTGTTAAGCCATTCTTCATGACAGTCATTGCTGTCCCTTGGTAAAACCCTGGAGAGCTGCTTCTGCTCAAACAAGGTAGCACTGGACAGGCATAACCATGCTCTGGCATGTCTGAAATCTTTTATAGTTGCAGTGAGAGAAGAGCCAAGAATGCTATTTCTGAACGGTGTCTAAATCAGGACATGCATAATATTTGGTGTCTTTTTCCTAGCTGAAGTGATTAGAGAGTGATGTTGCTGTTTCTTATTTGGATAAATTCTAGCAGAACCTCTTTTTGATCCCTCGGTGCTCTGTAGGATAACTCTGTTCTCCCACCAAAGCTTTCACCTACCCTCTTAACAATACTGCTGGGTCTGGGTGGTGAGGGACACTTCCATGTGGAAGAGCAAGCTTCCTTTCACCTCCTAACCCTGCCATCAGGTTTGCATTATATATCTTGGAGGAAACAAGTTCATGGTCATATTACATCCAGGGCAAAAAGGAGCAGTTCCCACCATACTGTAAAACACTCCTCAAACACCCTCCACATCTTAGGGGGATGCTGGCATGTTCTCACAGCAGCTTTGCTCTAGAGCCCTTTGTGTCATTGGGTAGCAGTTTCCAGACTGAACCCAGGCAGAGCAAGGGCTTCAGCAGCCTTGCTGGCAGCAGCACTGAACAGTTACCTGCTGGGGCACCTCACAGAGGCTCCAGCTCACACGGAGCTCTAAGTAGCTGCCCCAGACCAGGACAGCTGAGTACAGAGAGTACCTGAGTGTCTCCAAGAATGTGTCATTTCTGATGACTCCATGGAAACAATTGCTGCAGCACCCCAAAAGAAGCAGGAGTTTGGCATGAGGATGGAAGGTCGGGACCCCAGGAGGTATCACCGCCCCAAACACATGTGTTTGCAACATTTTTACCATCCTGCTGTTGCACTGCTCACTACACTTACGCTCTCACAAACTGTCTGTGGCCACCTCTATGCCAAGCAATCCAGCCCAGTGTAGCCATGCCAATGAGATAGAACCTGCCGATCTCGTTTACAGCTGCCACAAGCCAAGCTGAGGGATAAACAGGGATCCTAAGAGAATTGTGCTACATGGGGCTTGTCATCTCAACGCCTGCAGCTCTGGCTAAGGTATAAAATATAGTGGCCCCATTATGCCTGGAAAAGGCATACTGAGACCTAATAATTTGTTGGCACAACAGGCTTAAAAAGTTATAGGTGATAAGCTGCAGGACTATAGCTGCCTTTCTTGCCAGAGTCGCCTCATCTGTACAGGCGGGAGCAAGTAAAACACTTGGAGCCCTCGGCAATCCCTGTGGGGTGGGGATACACTGCCTAGGAAGGAGCCGATGTCCGCGGCCCGCGCCGTGACGGGCGGAGGGCAGCCCCGAGCCGCCTCACGGGGCGCCGGAGCCGCGCGGTGCCGGGAGCAGCCGCTCCGCCGGGTGCCGGTCCCTCGGCAGCGCGGACCGCTCGGAGCCACAGTGCTCCCGCCTGCCCTCCTCTCTCCCAGGCTTTGCCACGCTTAGCAAGGCGAAATAAGCCCGTTTTAAGAGGAAATGAAACCGGTTCCTTAGGGGCGATCTTTGTCCCCAGCAGGAGCTGGCGGGCCGGAGGCTGGAGCGGGGGGGGACGCGCCTGGGGCAGCCTTACCTGCGAGGGGACACAGGCAGCCGGAGAGCAGCGAGCGCAACATGGGGGGGCCGGTAGCGGCGCGGGGCCCGGGAGCAGGGCGGGCCGGGATGGGCTCGTCCTAAGTATCGTCCGCGCGGCCGCTGAGGGGAAGGAAGGGGGTGGCGGGGTGCGGGTTTGGGGAGGTGTTGGCAGCCACTGGCTGAGCGGGGGGGCGGCCGACTCACCTCTCCTCCAGGGCGCTCCCAGGGTGAAGCTCCGATGCCAGCTGAACATCCCGGCGGCAGCAGCCGCTCTCAGCGGCGGGCGGGGCACGGGGGCGGGGGTGCCATCGCTGCCGACCCTGCCCGAGTGGGTGAGCGGGCCCGGGCTAGGGCATGGCGGGGCAGCGCGGAGCGGGCAGCGCGGCCGGCGCGGAGGCTGCGGAGCGGCGGGCGGGCGCCCGGCCAGCAGTGACTTATAAAGGGAGCAGCCCAGAGGAATGTATCTCCTGTGGCTGATAAGCCGAGATGACTGGAGGGGTTTGAACTACCTTTGCAACCCCCGGAGAAGAGAGGGAGAGAGAGAGGGAAAAAAAGGATAGCAGAGAAGAAATAGAAAAATATTTCAGTACTTGCATAATATCAATAAACAACTCCCCTCTCTAGTGGCAGGGAAGGCTGGAATGTTTAGAGTGGGGAGGAGAGAGAGTAAAAGAGTAGAGTGGTTTGTTGGGTTTTTTTTTTTCCTCTCTTTTCAGGTTTTTTCTTGTTCTCTATTTAAATTGTGTGTTATGTGTTCATCATGGAAAACTGGCTTGGTTATCACTGGTACTGCAGGCTATGGGTAAGAGGGGTGAGAAGGAAGTGTCAGGACTCTGCTGGGTGCAAGCTCCCATGGGCAGATTTGCACTGTCACCATACTGGAGTGAACTCCAAACATGCATGCCAGGCATGAAGTGTTCTGGGATGCCCTGGGCATGGTTGAGCCCCCTGGAGTGTTGTCTTGGGAAACGTGTGGGAAATTACTCCTAGGCTAGGTTTAAGGAGTAAAAGTTCCCTACAACAAGCAGCCCCCAAACCTATATAGGGTCTCTGCTTGCTAAGACAGCACCAGTCCCTGTATTGCTCCCCCTTCCAGATTTCTGCTGACATGAGCACTCTCAGGATTGAAAATGTGCTGCTCCACCGGTTAAACCGGCCTAATTGCATGGACTTCAGCTGTCCATAGGATCAGTGGCCCCAAGGATATCACAGAGCGGTGCTACAAATGCCATGAGAAAGTGAGTGAGAGGGGAGCTGTCAGGGGAGGTCAGTCCAGTTGCCCCATTGCTTTGCAGGTACCAGCCTGCAGTCCTGTGCCTCTGCAGCACACGCTTCAGGTCAAGTATCAACTAAAGTGAATTCACTTTTTGCTGTAGCAGTCACTGGAGTTTGCTGACTGAAGCCAGCCACAATTCAAAGGCAGGGTATCTAATTTGCACTTTTCCCACCACATTGCTCTTGTATTTAATTATTAATTGCTCCCAAATTTGTGTCACCAACCAAAAGGCATCTTTTCTCCTCAGGCTGGGAGGATTTTACTGCTCTCCCCTTGCTTCCCACTGCAGTGAGATAGAGTTTTTGGGGGCTGCATCTGATTCTCTTCAAACACTCCAGGTACCCATGGTGCACCCAGCACCTATTCCTCCTTTTCTGGGAAACCAAAGAATGTGGTTTGTTGTGTGGACAGAGCCAAGTTTTCCATGCTCTTTGGGCTGGTGAGAAGGAAAGCTGTAGGTTCCCTTGGGAGAGGAGGTCCCTGTTTCCAGCACAGTGCTGTGGTTAGTGCTGTGTGCTTGCTGTCTGACATGCTGCCATGCTCGGCCCATGCAACCAGCTCGGGCTCCCCTCTCAGCTCCCAGCTGCAGAGAGCAGATTTAAATTATTAGAGCAGCAGAAAGCAGGTACAGATGCCTTAGCATGAATGCAATAGCACAGCCAAAGGAATTCTGGGGACAAAGAATTAGCCTCTCACCTTCAGCTCTGCTGCCCATACACCATTGCACTCTCCTTTCTTTCTGCCATTGAGCTCCATTGTTTTGTACCCTGCTGAGCACACTCCTATATTACCTGGAGACTTTTTTTTTTTTTTTTAATAACTAGTTTGGAGAAGGAAAAAAGCTACAATGCTGATGTTTATAAATAGCTTCAGCCCAAAGTGTTCTGAAAAGTATCTCATTTGTAGTAAGCAAAGTGTATGATGCAGTCAGAAATTGAAGTTCCTAAGGCATCTCAAGCTGGCTCTTTCTAAGCTTGGTTTACCCCCTTGTGTTCAACGAATGCTTGAGGCCAACAGAAATGACTGTGTTACCAAATATAATAAATAAAACAACCCCGTGACAGTAAGCTTTTGAACAAGAATAAAAATATCTCCTGGAATATGTACAAGACAAGTACTCTAGCTGTGGGCTAGGGCAAACATGGAATGAAAATGACTGGCAATGAGCATAGGACTTCAGTGCTCTAGGTACTCTCACAAGAGGGTGTGTTTGTGTGGATGAAACTGAAAATTAAATTGGAAATGCCCTGTGTTGACACAATATATGACAATGTTCAGAGTCTAGAGGGTTCCACAAAGCTGTTGTTAGTTGTTGCATGTGATTATTTTTGTCAACACTTTGAAAGTTTTAGTAGCATAACTGTGTTTTATGTTTTTTTCAACTCAGGTTTATTTGCTATATTAGCATCAAGATGTTTTACTCGAATATCTTAGCACTGAATCAGAAAAAAGCATTACCATGCCTAGGACTTTTATGCCAGTGTAAATGCATGTACCCAAAGGGAGGATTCTACCATTTTGTGCTTGTATTATGAACAGCAGTGAAGCCTTCTGAAGGGTGGACACCACCAATTCCAGCCCTCATCAAAAACAGCCCACAGGCAAGAAACAAAACTGATGCTTGGTTTTGGTGTCCAAGCTTGAGAAAAGTGCAGAAAAGGGAAACTGATTATTAATGTGCTTTTGTCTAAACCTTGTGAACACCCTTGACATGGGAAAGATCATGTTCCCTGTGTGTATTGAACCAGTTGCTGCTGCAGTACAATAAGAAAGGAAAGATGCCTCTATCTTGCAGCTTCATCTCATCTGGCAGTGAGAGTATTGTCAAATCTCACCATTTAATTGGGAGTCTTGAGAAAGATCGACTCCTTTTCCTTAAAGTCCAGTTTGTTAGTGAGGGGAGCATGGGGTGCTGGGGCTGAGCTGTAGATTGCTGTCCTGGAACAGAGCACAAGGATGGGAAGGAACCAGCCAGGAAAGGAAATAGACTTGGGACAGCCTGGCCTGGGGACTGGGGCCACTGTGGCTTTTGGCACACACTACATCTGCCCTTTCCCTGCAGCTGCCGTTCCTTGCGCTGGATCTCCTTCCCATTTAACCATGTGCTGAGAGCATGGCATGTGTTCTCCAAATATTAACTGGGCAGGAAATTCCCTCTTGAGCTGCAGAGGATGTAACAGGAAGAGGAAAAACCTCTTAGTCAGCATCAGCTTAGATTTTGATGTATGCATCAATTTCCTCAGTCATGAGAAAACTCTCCACCCAAAGAAGTCCACAAGTGTGGAAAGGTGTTGTGTCTCTGGATCCCCTTGGTGTACAGCTGCATCCTGTGTTTCTTGTCATTTCTGTAAACTCAGAGCTTGTGGAAAGCATCTTCAGAGCAGAGGGTCCTTCTCTACTGTTGAGAAGTCAGGCACAAGCTCACAGGGAGCTGCTTGACCTAAGAAGGGTGGGTGAGGGGTTTGGGCAAGGTCTGTTTGTACTACAATTCCTGAGTTAGGTACCTGGAAAGCAAGAGAGATATATTTAGTGGTGACTCCTAAAACTATTGTGCTGTTTGGACCATTGTGTTGTTGCCTCATGTCCCAATTACTACTGTGCAATCCCAGATCTTTCATAAAAATGTCTACTATGGTGTCCACTGAGATGCTCTGCAGTTGCAAAGGAGGATGCCTGTCAAATGTGAGCCTTGTTTCAAAACTTCTCCCCAGAAGAAAAAATCTGTCCTGCAGTAGCAGGACAGGTCCCTGAGCAGGTGCAGCTCTGCACAGGTGAGCTGTCCTGGCTGGGAGAGGTGTTCCTCCGCTGTTTGGCGTTAGGCGTGTCCCACATGCAAATAAGTTCATCTCCTTCTGCCACTGCTTGTCTGGGAGAACAGGATTTTTGTAAGTAGTTTCAGAGCCCATCTTGTTTAAGTTGTGCAGCCCCCAAAGCACAGGATTTCTCATGCATGTTAAAGGTCTCTCCACCTGGTGTGAAGTATTCATGGTGTCAAAAACCACATTCCAGTATCATTGTCACTGTGGCTTTCACACTGAAGCACACAATGAAATAACTGTCAAATTTTCATCATACATACATATTAGACCTTGTTTTCCATCCCATTCCCTGATTCCTTAGTTAAAGGCTGGATCTGGACAGATTGCTTGATTACCTCCTGATTTGTTTTGTACACATGCAGCATGGCACAAAAGGACTCTGCAATGCAATCACCTTCTTGACTTAAATATGTTTTCTTTCACTCTGGTACAAGCAAGGTTTTGGGAGGTAGCATGCAGAGGGACATTGGATATCTGTGTGACAGTGTGGGAAAAGGGGTGGATTTAATGACGTGTTCTGGGGGTACTCCCCAGCAGCTGAGAAAGGACAGGGAGGATATGTTCTGTGCAGCATCCATCAGGGTTGGCTTGGACCTGTGCCCGATAGCTGACTGTACGGGGATTTTTCTCTTTTAGGTTTTAGCTACCTTTGCCCAATCTGCCATGCCAGCAGTGCAGTATTAATGTCATTTAAGTGAGGCAGCACCTTCTGCATGAGGGTCTCAGTGCCAGCCGGGGGTGTTGTGGGGCTGTTGCCCTGCTGAGCCCCGTGCCAGGCAGGGTGTGGGCAGGCATGGCTCGGGGAAGCCCGTGCTGCCTCAGCCAGCAGTCTCTCACAGGAGGGACAGGTCAAGGGGGAAAAAAAGAGGTGTGGGTTCAAAGAGCAATTGCATGATAACTGCATTCCTGTAAACGGAAGTTTCCAAAAGACTCCAGCTTCCTGTGAAATGGTTCTCTTGCTAACTTGGCAGTGATCTGCATGTGTACAGCTTGTCCAGGTGAACATTTGGGGTCATATAAGAGGAAGCTGTTTCACTGCAGTGCACTTATGGTGCAAAAAATAGCTTCTTGGGGTAGTGAGCAGCTCTTGACTCTGTTAGAGGTAATGTGTTAACTCTTGCAAATCTTGTGTCTTGCTCCAGACATTTGGCCTAGTCTAAATATATTTCAGTTTTTGCTCTTCCTTCACTTAGTTAACATTTATTAACACTTAATACTCAAAATATGCAAACCCTGCCTATACAAGTAAAAACCCTCTGCAAATTCTCTGCCTTTCTTAAGGATGCTGCTGCCCCAACAATTCCCCAAACACATGAGCAGGAGAAAAATTGCCACCTAGCTCAGCACCAGTTCTGCTTGTTGGTGTGACCAGCATAGAAAGTCTTTAAGAGCAGAGAAAGTTCAAATGCCCGGTGTGTTTGTATCCTGGAGTAGGTATGTGGTCCCCACTCCATCCTGCTATAAAAGGATCCTGGTGAGCCACATGGGAAGCAGCTGCTCAGAACTCTGCCCTGGGAAGTCAGGGTCAGTGGCTTGCCAGGCACATTACTTCCTCTGGTGCACAGTGGAAGCACCTTTGTGCTCACTGAGTTGGGCTGAAGGGCTGACTTAAAGGATGTTAAAACAAGTGCTTAAACTCAGTCACTGCTTTCTAGGCCTCCTGAGCCAGGACAGTTCCCCTCACTTTCCTGTCACTACCTGCCCTCAGGGTCCACACTTTTCTCAGCCAAGGGACAAGCTGGCATACCTCATCAACACGTCCTGAAGGTAGGCTGAGCTGCATTGTACTGGGCTGTGCTGGCTGCTTTCTGGGTTATGGCACAACCCAAACCCTCTGTTTTCCTTCTGTGATGCTTCAGGCTGGATGGTGGCAATGCAGGCACAGAGGGGGTCTCTCCACCAGTGGTTTTAGGTCAGGTGTCTAAGACTGTATGCACCAGGTCTCAGCCAAGAGAGGATGGCGCCTGGTTTGGGATGGGATGGGCAGCAGAGCCGTGGTGAGCTCTTGGGGCCATACACTGGTGAGGCAGTCAAGTGTGAGTGGAGAAAGACAGAGGAGTGATGCTGGAGAGCTGGTAAGTAGCACG
This sequence comes from Molothrus aeneus, assembly GCF_037042795.1. Lineage (NCBI taxonomy): Eukaryota > Metazoa > Chordata > Aves > Passeriformes > Icteridae > Molothrus > Molothrus aeneus. The sequence continues at coordinate 8,703,427 of NC_089653.1, forward strand.
AAAAGTAGTAGAGGTGCTTGAGGACTGGTGGCAACAAGGAAGGAAGGAACAAAGCAAGCAAGCTGAGCTGGGTATGAGGCGGAGGTGCCTTACTCTTCTGCTGGGACCTTGGTGTCCTGGGGGTGCCAGGGGGTTGCTTCTGTGGTGCTGACAAAGGACAAGTCATGATCAGGGTCACTCTGGAAGGGCAGGATACTTTCATGTTCTGCTTTGTCATGAGGAGACTTGTAAAACTAGATGGTAATCCAAGGAACCATGACAAAAAAGACAGAAGATATGAGGGGGGGATTGAGGAGATTTCCATAATTAAATTTTGTGAAAAGGTGATGAGGAGGAACTCAAAAGAGTGCTGCTGTTGACCTGGGCCTCCCTTTTCACTCTCTGAGTTGTTAGCAGGCCTGCAAAGCACCAGCCAGGCCTGGCTTGACCTGGTTTTCTATCCCTATTATGAATCTACCCAATGTAGAAAAATGGGTACCCTCCACCCTCGCTTGATCTGTTGCTGGGAAGAAGCCAGGCTGGGCAGGGTCTGCCAGGCATGTGCCAACACTGCATCCTGAACCAGAGATGGGGTGTGAGAGTATCCAGAGAATCCCTCAGCCTCTTTGCTTCTTTGCTTTTAATGCCTGGAGAATCCCAGTGGCTGTGAAAGTGCTGCTTAAACCTTCCAATTAACAGGGCTGAGGGTTTGGCAATTGCTGCTTCATTTACCTTGTTGCAAACGCTGCATCGCTGTAAATGTTGCAGTTGCTTTAGTTTGGAAATGCTCACTCTCATTTTAGGACAATCTGTTTGAGTGGAGTAGAACAGAAGAGTTAGATGTGACTTGCTAACACATCACCAGAGTTTAAGAAGTACAAATAGCCCTTAATGAGATCCTGGACAATTTGCATTGCTTTTCTCCTGAATATATGGGCACTCACCAGTAGAACTAAATATTTTTCCTGTATAACAATTTAATTATAACTGATTAAAGTAAACATGTCCTGAATGCTTGAATATGATAGTAATACTGCATTATAAATGTAATTTTGATTAAATAATGACTTCTTTGCTTGAACAGGATAACTATCCACCTGACACACAGGGGGGAAACTTTAGTTAATAATAAAACCCCACCAATTTCAATAGAGCTATATTTCACCTTAATTGCAACCATAATTGCACGTTCACAGTTTGATTACAAAATTTACTGTTTCTTGCTTGGAGGGGGTATACATTGTTGTACACCTTCAAAAAGAAATGGGAACAGAGGATTGTTGACATGCAGTATGTGAGCCTGTATTTCCCCCATTCAGTGAAATGATGGAGTTCACATGTTCCAGGATTCAACAGAAGCACTAAGAGTTGCCACATGGGATAATACTAAAAAAAGGATAACTGTAAGCTTGGCCTTGAGCAGTGGTTGTCAGTTCCTGTGGATCTGGCTGTTCCAGTACTGGGGAGGAGTAACTAAGAAAAGTAGGCTGATGTTAGCAAATTTTAATACACTAGGAGACCTGACCTCCACTGGTAAGATATACAGGGGCCTCCCAGGCTGAAAAATGTTGAAAACAACTGTTCTTGATGAGCAGATAGGTTCAGTAGTCAAGGACCTGTCTGGATGACCTCAGGACATACTTTACAAATAGCATGTGTTTCTGAAAACCTGTTATTTAAAAAATCTCTTGCTGAAGCCAAATCAATGCTCTTTCATTTGTGTACAACTCTGATATCCAGTTCTGGGGTGTGTATTTCCTGTGGACATCCCAGAGGATATCTGTGTCTCTGCTGTTTGCGAACTGAGGTTGCTAATGTGACTGTGGATCTTACATCACAGTCTGTGTACGACTGTGTGCAGCACCAGGTGACTGCTGCTGTATCCCCCCCCCATCTGGCACCTCTTCATGTGACAGGATGGGCACAGGAGCTCAGATATGGCACCAGCACTGAGGTGCTCTCCCTCCTCAGCACATTGATTCAGTTGTCTTTGCTTTTCATCTCCCTAGCTGAGAAAAGGGGAAAAAAAAACCCTTTTTCCCTTTTGCAAAGCTGCCTGAACATTAAAGATGCGAGTCTGTATTAAACTGTTCCTATGAGCAGTAAGTGACCATGGCTTCCCAGCAAGTTTGGCATGAAGAGCTGTTTCTTCCCTTCCAAACCAACCCCACAGCAGGGCTGTTCTATGTCTAGATGGGAAATGCCACTGATATATTCATATTCCCTCTGTGCAGATCTCATCTAAGGCCACTGTAAAAAATTAAATACTACCAAGAACTTTCAGGGGTTGGAACCTTTGTGATTTTTATCTTAGCAGTGCTATTTGTGCTTTTATCTATAAAATTCTACTTCTGTTTGTATGCTTGTTTAGTGTGGGATGACTGGAGACAGTCTGCTGTTTTACTGCAGACTTCCCTGCCCTTACTAATTTAGGACTGCTGCTCAGACTGAAATTTCCAGGTTGGCTCATGATGAATCCACAGTCTATATACAGCACTTGGGGGATATTTCCGTATCCTGAAATAACAGGAGGTTTGTGACAGATCTTTTCAAGACTTTGCGGTGTTCCGCGACTCAGGGGATGGAGGACAGATGTCACCAAACTGTTGTACAGCAGAACAGCCACTGCACAACTAATCTTTTTGAAAGTCAATACAATTGAACTGACACGCAAGTTTCCATGCCAAGTAAAAATAATGGACATATGTATTTTTTGTGGTTTTGTATAAAGAGAGCTTTTGCTGGTACCTTCCCCAGAGTTCTTGGTAGTGCTCTTAAAAAAACCAAAAATAAACAAAACCAAACAAAACACAACCCCACCAAAAAGCCACCAAAAAGCCACCAAAAACCCCTGACCCCCAGATGACCCAAGTTTGATACTTGGTGAATTAAAGTCTGGTAGCACAATTTGCTTCCTCCCAAGATAATTTCAATGTAAAGCAACAGGCAAAGACACAACAAAGTATTGTCCCAAGTTTGCAAACTGAATCAGTCAAGTTACAGTCGATCAAAATCAGCAGGGACCAGCTTTACCCTTGCTCTGATAACCTGCATTGTGCAGGCTGAGGGGGCATCAGGAAACCAGGGAAGGGTTCCTAAGAGCTGCAAAAGGCTGCAGAGCAGATTTCAGGTAAGCTTGGCTGCCAGGGAGACACCAAGCTAGAGTCTGACTTTTCAGCAAAGGCTCCACATCTAACTGTTTCAGGGATATTTAAAGTAATATTTTCAAAGCACACCATGACAAAGAGCCCTCGTGGAAGAGCTGGCTTCTCATTTTACTGCCCAAAAATGCAGGCTAAGCTATTCTGAAGACCTAGTTCTGTTTGTTCCTGCTGAACTGTTTTAAAAGCCAAACCCTTTTTTCATATAAACACCAAACTGCCTGAAGTCCAGTCAGGTTTGCAAGATAAGATAAGAGTGCTTCAGTGAGGGAAAAATGGAGGAGATTTTATGGAAACTGAGTTATTGTAAATAGATAGCATCAAGAAGAAAGGGGGTATGTGTGGTGCTGTCGAGAGCAGAGGTGGATAGGAAGTGAATACATATTTTTTAGAGCTGTGGCAGAAGACAATGAGTGGGAGGTGAGGGTTCCCCCACCCCTCTCACTGCAGTGGCCAGGAACCCCATGGCACAGGTCTGAGCGAGGGGATCTGGAAGCCAGTGGATGGCAGCAGCACAGGCTCAGCGTTTCACAGGCAAGCTCAGAGGGCGGTGAGAGGAATGGAGGGAATGTGATAAGGCTGGGGGAGGATTCAGTAAGGGAATGAGCAGGGAAAAGGAGGGGGTGTGGGAAGCCAGGAGTTCCCCTTTCCAGTGTCTTGCTGTTTCCCCATGCTGAAGGCAGGTTTGGGACCTTCAGCTGAAACAACAGGGAGCTGCTGTACTGAGGGATGTCCCTGTTACTCTTATGGATGAAGCAGATACCCTGACTAGTGTCCTTTCACCCATCCTAGATAGCAGGAATGGGGGACAGTGTGCTGCCAGCAGTCACTCATCCTGGCCACCAGGAACCTCGGAAATAGCAAGACTTTGTTGTCATTATCCTTGTATTTGTAGGTGACTTGTCCCAAGCAAAGAGAAAAGACAGTGGAAATCCCTAAGCTGCTGTGGATATTCCTGTGAAGACAGAACAGATCTGTAGGATCATACTGCAGAGGGTTTTTTTAATGGAGACCTTTTGGTTTTTGAAAAGATGGAACAGTGTAATTCCACAGCACAGAAAGAAGCTCAGAGGATCACAAGTGGTTATGCTGGGAAGCTGCTGAGCTGTGCTGGGTGGCCAGGGTGTTCCTGAGTGCTGAGGGCAGAGCAGCCACAGCAGTGCACCCTCACTCCACATCAGATTTGGTGTAACGTTCCTGGCTCCAGCACTAACCCAAGTGTCTGCACATTCTTATCAGCAAGACTTGCAGGTAGCATTACATGTTTTTCCACTTGGAATAGAAATATTCCTTAACTCTGAACATCCCTGGCCTTTCTCTTCATATACTGGTCTCTGTGAGTGGACAATAAATTGATATATTTATATTTAACCTTTCTGGCTATATAAATTCCTGCCTGCAATGACTCACAACCATCAGAATTCAGAAAAAGGCAATTAGGGAAAATCCATCATGGCACATATGCACATGAGTTTGTAACTCACTTGCTATCCTAACACATGAGAGCTAATGACCTGGAAATTTTGATATATGAACTTAACCCAAGCCCTATACCTGAACAACTGAACATTTTCAGAGATTTAATACATATTTGGATTGTGTAGCTCATTAATAGTTGAGAAAGCTCTAGGAGAAAGAGAGGTAATCTTTAAAGCCATGGGTGGAGAAAGAGACAGACAAAATCAGACAAGGTAGACAGTTCTAGTTAGTAGCTGACTGTGGTTTTTTTAGGATATTCTTCCTCAGAGATATAAACTTTTATGGTTAATTGATCAGTGTTAACTGCTGATTTGTTGCAAGCCATTATATTTGTAGCTGAAAACTCTAGAAGGATGGCGCTGACCTCCCTAGAGTAGATCAGACTTCTCTGCTGGCACAGAAAATATTGTGTGGAAAGAATTGTGGTTAGCAAAAGATTTGGCAATGTCAGTAGTACCTAGAGGGAGGAGGAGGTGGAGCTCTCCATGAGTAATATGAGGTTTGGTACCAGCAGGTTTAAGTATCTCAGATAAAATTTGTGATTTCATCCTGGTATTTTGGTGAAGACCTGGGCACTCTGCTTTTTTCTCACAAAAAGAAAAGAATACTCTTCCTTCCTCTATACCAAGATGCTGGCCTCCTGCAAGGGAGAGCTTTACCTCCCTGTTCTCTGTGCATCCCACAAGCCAGCCAGCAGACCAGCCTCCTGATTCTTGCAGTGGTGCTTCCCAGACATCTCTTCCTGTGTTGAGTAGGCACATCTTGGGCAACGTCTACCTTTTCAAAACTACCATTTTCCTCAGAACAGATGCTGATTCCCACCACTTACAAACTAGCCATGCTCTCTGCCACAAAACCACACTAACAGGGGTTTAAGTCAATGTCAGGTGGGTCCTGAAATGTCTCACCTGTCTGAGAAGCAGGCAGCTGAATTCTGTTTGTGCTGCAGCAAAGGGCCACAGAGATGGATCTCAGTGACACATTTTGATTCAGTCAGACAATGTGCTGCTGAAAAATATATGTGATTGGTGTGCTGTCAGTTTTGAGGTGGAGGAGAAAATGGCAAGGAGCCTGAATAAATTAGTATTATACCACACTTGGCAGACACTAACTCCTCCACAAAGTATCTGTTGCTAGAGGATATGAAAATATACCTGTTGATTTGGATGGGTGAGGTGCAGAGATAGTGCCAAGAGGCAGGAGTTACGCCAAGACAGTGCAGAAACCAGCATAATGTTCTTGGGTGAAAAATCATTTAAAAGCAAGTAGTAATGTCCATGACTTACAGGGCCCTTTTCACCTGGGCACTGAAGTCAGCTGGTATTGAAGAGAAAATGATTGGCCTGTTCTAGGCAGGAAAATGCAACTGTGATGCTCAGTGTCTGAGAGCTCTGGGGAAAAAATATCCCAGCATATGGAAGTGACAATATTTTTCTACTGCTGTTTCACCAGTAGATCTCAATGTGTTTTGAAGCAATTTTGAAGAAGTCTCCAAGGTTATTTCCACTTTTCTGTGGGGAATACAAAGTTCAAGTACTTTAGGCAAAGGGAAGGGAGGGTAGTCAGGCATTGTAGTAAACCTGCATAAACTGTTGCCTTCTTTAGGAACAGGATAATTAAAGCAAACATAGAGAGAGCCTGTGCCTGGCATGAGATCTCAATAAACTACAACCAAAGTACCTGCAATTTATTGCCTTGATTATGACACAGTCATTTGAGTGTAAGAGTGAGTCTTGTACAAGAATGGGTATTTTTTTTTCCTGTTTACCTCTTTCTACCATGTGAAAACTGGGGTTTCCAATTAAAAAAAAAAAAAAACAAACAAAAACCCAAACAAAAAAACCCCCACAAATACAAAAAAACCAAAAACAACCCAAGGTACCAGTATAGCTGGCAATGGCAATAATTCCCTGGGCTCTCAGGTTAGTCTTCATCTTTTTGGAACCTTTACCCCAGTCAACCATATGGGTATCATCAGTGTTCATATTCACATTCTCATGAGTTTCAGGGGAAATGAGTGTCACTTCAGCTTTTTTCCCCACAAATCTTTGGTTTTCTCACCACTACCCTAACAAACACTGAAATTAGATCATTAAACCTAAATTGATGTGTTCAATATTACTGCAATACAAGTAAAGACAATTTCAACACAGCATTAAAAATGTCACCTTCACTGCAGCATTGTACAGGAACTTGACATGACTTCTTATTTTGTTTGCTCATGGAAGGGAACTGTCCTTTTCTTTTTTAAAGTATTTTTTCATGGATGGAAATAATTTCAAGTGGAACAAAACAAAATGTTTTGATTAAATACAGGGCTGGTCTTGTTTTTTCCAGTAAATGTTTCATGTTTTCAATTCTTTTTCCCCTCTCCCAGGGATAATATAATGGATAGTTAGAGATCACCTTCCATCTCAGAAGATCCTAGATTCCACAGGGATCCCTTCCTTTGCCACTGGAATTTTGGTACCCATGAAGCAAACCACCAGTAAGTAATTTATTCCCATGGGGTACCACAGTGAAGGTGAGTTATCTGCTGCAGAGCAGGGGAATTTTCAGGAGACAAGACTCCAGTTCATCATTTGTGCCAAAACCAAGGGTTAACACTGAAATGTCAGATCTGGCTAGCCCATGGCAGAGGAATGAAAACCAGCAGCTGTCTGAATTCCAGGGATGGTGCTGGGAATAGCTTCGATGAAACAAAGTTCCACCAACTTTGATCTTGGATCTCCTGCACAGGATTAAAGGAATAACTGAGTTTGGGCCTGAGGCACAGACATTTGGAGAAGCAGCAGGGGGAATTTGCTAAGTTTTCATGGGAGTTTACTAAGCATATGAGGGTAAAGCAAAGATAATTCTCTTTTATCATCGTGATCCATTTCTTTAAACTGTGAGTGTGCTTCGAAGCCCCAGTGAGATCACAGGAAGGACATCAGCAGACTTGCAGTGCTCTCTGCATAGTGCTGTGTTGTTTGGGTTAAAGAGGTGATGTTTTGTCCTGGATCAACCTTGTAAATAAGAGTGGAGCAAGGCAAGATTTGTTAGAGCAAATCCAAGTATTTTCCTCATTCGTCACTTTTTCCGAAGTTTGATGAGATCGTTTCATATACCTGCCATTTCCCTGGGATATGAGCAGCTGCCAGAAACCCCTCTGGCTGCTGCCAGTCTGGCTTAGGACATCTTTGCAGGAGTGGCTCCAAGACAAGAGAGTGCAGTCCATCCAGATACAGCATTCGATCTCTACTATTGTCAGAGCAGGGAATCATATTTCCCTCACCCCTGCCCGCTGGGTAAAAAAGGCAAATGTTTCATGAAGGTACCATAATAAGTCTGCTAGAGTTGTCTTCACAGCCTCTTTCTCCTCCCCATACTGGAATGTGCCTAAGCTCCTTCTGGTCTGTTTATTCCTTTTTTTCTAGCAGCCCCTGGGGAAGGTACCTAATACCTTTTCATAAACATTATTTATGGACTCAGAATGCCAGAAACATGTCTCTACAAATAGTCTGCACAACATGTCCTGAACCCTCCTACTGGCACCTACTTATGTCAGTCCCCAATGCTGATATTTCTTTGTCTTTTTGCTGTAAGCCAGATTTACTGATGTGGGGTTGTTTCCACATGAGCACTACTATAGTGACTGATAAGCTGCACTCATACGACTTGCCCAGCAGTGTCCCATTTGTTCAAGGTTATTCCTGCTTAGGTCCTAGGGTGAATGTTTAGTGTTTCTGGAAGAAATAGAGGTCAGGTGCTAGCCCTGCAGTGCCTGTGTTACATTGCACAGCACCCTAGGATGCACCACAGAGGGTGAGCTCCCTTGATCTACAGTGCACTCCTCTTACCCAGCACCAGTGATGTCTGTATTATTTAGATGTATGTGGGTGTTCTCCCCATGTACCCAGCATTAAGGTTAAAGAACAGGTCTGTCCCAGAGAACCAGCTGTATGTACACTTTTCATCAAAACCACTTAAAACCTTTCCTTTGGAGGAAAATCACTGGCTTTGTTAGTATTTCTGCCCATTCAGGGTCAAAACTACAGCATAAAATCTTCTGAAAGAAGCTTAGTGGGTTTTGCCTCTTCTCTTACCTAAAAGAAAGAGGAAAAGGCTGCTCTTTCACACTTTAATAGCGTTTCCCATTCCCTGTGAATCTGGAATTCTTTATAAATGACGTAGATCTTGGTCTCAATATAACAGTATTAAAGGAAATACCTCACTTCCAGTCAAGAGTTTAAGTTTAAAATGGAAAACAGTGTGTTTAACTGAGACCATAGGGCAGGAACTGATCTGAGCAAGAATTTTGTCTGGGTACAATCATTAACGACTCTATTATTCAGTGAATACTACGTGACTCTTAATGACTGTAGTTGCATAAAAACTTCAGTTTTACATTTAAATCCAAGTGCAGTATCCCACCAGCATAGGTCTTGTAGTTTATCCTGTGTTGTTTCCATATCTGGTTTGTACTGTAATAATTTCTGTGACTTGGGGGTTAAAAAAGCACAGCATCACTAGGTCACCACTTTCAAAGGCTTGTCTTCTGCTCATCCCTTATGTTGAGTCATTCATTCTTGGACTGTACATCCTGAGTGGATCACAGCAGAAGCTCTCATCAACAGCAGACTCTAGAGGTGCAAAAAATTTCTGGTGAAATCCTGAAAATTTGACAGAAATTTGGCGAGGAAAGAATATACTCTGATGGGGCAAAATCAGCAGTGGGTTCACTGAGGCTGGGATTCCATTCACTTACCCTTAACAGGCTATCTCAGTCCCTCTCCAAGGCTTCACCTACAGCTACTCCTGAAACACTGAATTTCTTGGTTTGCCTTTAAGGTAGGTTATGTTTTCCAGACCAGTGTTTTCTGAATGCTGGCAGAAAGGATGTGAGTTGCTGACTTCAGACAAGATGCCAAAGCATGCAGAGGAGACTCCACTGTAAGCAATCTCTTAGAATTCATTTTAAAAGGAAAAACAGATATGAGGAGGAAAAACAAAATACTTAAAGATGCTGACTTGCTATCTACAGTATCCTCCCTTGCTGGTGATTAATCATCTCCTCCTTTGAGCCCAATGGACCAGATACACATATTCCTCATTTGCTCTGTTGATGGAAAAATTTGATTTTTGGCATGCCTTTTGTAGGATCCAAAATACCTTTGTGCTGTGGTGAGTGTGAGGGAAGGGAGTTTCACTCCTCAGCAGATATGCTAAAAGCATGTATTAAGGGCTGGGCTCTCCACACCACCAAGGTCGCAGGGAGCCATTTGTGGCTGCCTGATCCCACATGTCTGACACATGCTAGACTTACCAGGCTGGAGACTCTGTGTTTGTGTATGCTGTTGCCTGTTGCTGAAGATCAACATACTCTTGCATAGTGGAAGTTGCTTAAGAGTCAACAAAAACTAAGCATGGAGGAATCAGAAGGTATTTTAAGTGAGATAGTTACTTTACTGTCTGTGTGCTGTGAACTAAGTGAATTTTAGGTCCTATATTTCAAAACAGAAATAAATCACATTAGTTAGTACAATTGCAGGCTAAATTGAATTCAACCTAGTTGTACTAACTAAATCACATTTGTTAGTACAATTGCAGCCAACCTTGTACCAAGTAGACTCCCCTGGAGACAATCCCTGGGAAAGAAAAATTCTTAATGGCACTGACAGACCCTTCACCACCATGGCGGTGGTTCTAGAAAGCTTTGAGAAGGTAATGTGAATGTGAATCTGGACCTCCTGTTTGCTAGGGTTAAACCATAGGTTTGCTAATTGTGCAGCATTTGCTGATATTTGTAACTATGATGAAAATTAAAAAACATTAGCTGGTAATAAATACTGTAGCTAGCCCAGTTCTGAAGGAGTTACCAAAGGCAAGACTGATTGTCTCATGCAAACCAGCTGTCATTGGATCCAGCTGTATCCCTGCCATCAAAACCCACAAAAGGAGCTGATTTATTATCCACGGACAGTTTTGTGAACATTGTGGTGCTCTGATTGCTCTCATGTCATCAGCACTGTGTTTGCCTGTGCATATCTCCCCACTCTGTGCTCTCAACCTGTACTAAGATTTCAACATGCATGTTTGGTATACATTGAGCTCACAGATGTTTGTGCTCTTCCTTTGCCTGCCAGCAAAAATTTTGCAAGAGGTAGTTTTTTTTTTTTTAGTGTGACTTAGAGGTCCTTGTCTCATGTGACACTCAAAAATGTAATCATTCCTGGTTAGAGCTGACTCTGTGGGGAGAAGCAGGGAGTTGGCATGTTCAAACCGAGGTGAGGACTCCCTGAGCTCACACCTCTGTGGGTTACTGTGCAGCACATGCAAGGCTGCATCCTGTGATCAGCTTTTCCAGATCCCTTAGTTTGTGAATTCCCAACATCCAGTGGGGATCCTAACATCCCACCAACTGCAACACGCTGCAGTTGGTGGGATGTTAGGATCTCCAGGTTTCACTGGCAAATTGGCAACAGTGATAGGCAAGTAGCAAACTAAAGCACAGAAGAATTTCTGGCCTCTTCCTCTCTGCCTGAGCTGTAACATTTTAATTTCTTGCAGCCACAAGCAAAGAGGTGGTTTATGTACCAGGCAGGAGCTTTGTGCAAGATAGTTAGGGCTTGGTTCTACCTTACCTTCCTGGAATGCCTTGAAATGAAGTTGTAAGCTCTGATTCTAGTATGTATACATGTCAAGGGAGAGGAGAATGAAATTTTGAAGCAGAAGGTATTAGGGCTCATTGTGCATTAATTTGGTGCCTGCACGGATGCACAGCCACAAACCATTGCAAAGAGTCAAACAATTATGGGAAGAGACGCTAGAAGGGGATTTTGTTACAGTTACCCAAATGTAAGCCAGGGAACACATTGCTGACAGAAATTATGCTTGAAAGATTTGGACTAGGTGATGAGCTGGATAAAACTGTCATTTCTCAGCAATGTTGTATTGTCAGTTACAAGCAGAAATGCTGAAACATGCAGACCTGGTCATGGTGAGAAAACACAAGCAATCTTTCACGTAATATATGAATAAAAGTTGTGAATTCAAACACCAGTTTAAGAGCTCGCTGAAACTGTTAGACTTATATGGTAATAATTTTGTCACTTTTGGAGGATCTTTTAAGGAAGGATCCTGCCCCTAAAGAGAACTGATCACCTGCTGAAGTGTAACATCCCGCTATCAATCCTTTTCCCTGACAACCCTAATCCTGCTCCATCTGGTCTGGGCTGCATGCTGCAGCAGGAGCTAGAAACCTGAGAGCTATATCCTGGAAATCTTTGGGATGTTGATGAACAGAACAGTGGGTGGTATTATTTAGATGTCCTTGTAAACAAACAAATATGGCTGATCAAAGCTGGACGGCCACAGAGGTTTCTGCCTCCCTCTGCAGACTCCACCCTTTGCCTGGCAGTTATGGGGATATCAGGTTTCTCAAAAGGCCAGGTTGGAAATGAGTGTCTCAGGAGTTGCTTCACATGTGATTCAGCTCCTGGTGACAGGGACATAGCAAATCTGGAGGAAGGCTGCCCCACCATGGTGTGATATTCATGTCATTTGGTGGGATGCTTAAGTCCAGCTGTCAGCAAATGCCCATCCTGCAGCTCTGCCTGCCAGCTCAGAGAACTGGATTGCCTACTAACACACAGGTGCTGGCACACAAACACACTCCACTGATCAGCACATCTCACCGTGAGTATTTCAGGTGCACAAGCTGCAAAATCAAACTTGCAGACAGCAGCAGTCTCTTGGGAGACTGTGCAGCCATCTAGTGTTATTGCATATACAGCAGGCTGGTTACCTGCCGATACCCCAGACACTTCCCTACTTTTTTCCTACACATCTCCCAGCTTGAGGCATAACTTTTAGTTACAGGAGTTTTAGTAAACTTGCCAATCCACTGGACTTGATCCCTGAAATTTCTGACCACCTGAAGATTGTGCTTGTGGATGGAGAATGGAATCCTGCTATAGTATTTCTTTTACTCATAATAACGTTTGTTACTATGAAGAAGAGTAATCAGTCTCCTTGGCTTCTACTACTGTGTTTTAGCAATCTTTAATTCTTAAGGAAACAAAAAATAACAATGGAAAAAAGAAAAAAAAAATTGAACATCAGTGAGCAAATGCCAGGGATCTACTGCTATCTGCTGGAGTGTTTTTGAGACTTTCTCATTTTATCTGGAGTAGGAAAGCTTTGTACATGTATCGTGAGGGAATAAGACAAAGACAAAATAGCCTGAATTTGTATGTCTCACTTTTCTCATCTAAAGAAAACCATCTTGTTTCAAAGTCCCAGCTTCCTCTTTGGGCATCCAGCAGACAAGGCAATTAGTACAAGGAACTACTTTTATAGTTTGTAGTAAATTAATTAGGTAATCTGTGCAGGCAAGGAGTATGATGAAATGACACACATTCTTGTACTGCATACCAGAGTGACAAGTAAAATTCAAAGGTGACAACCCAGGGTTACTGTGACTTAGCAGCAGCCACTCGGCCAACCTCAGAACAGAAACGTCTTTGTTTACAATCTGCATTTTTCTAACTCTTATCTGCTCTCTCGCATTGTAATTTTCCCCCAGCTCCCTCTGTGCCGCTAGGTTAATCTTTTTCTGCACCTTGCATTAGACTATAGAAGTGTCCAGGTGTGTTTATGAGGGACTTCCATTTTCTGAAAGAAAAGCTGATGGACCAGTGACTTTCTGCACTGCAGTAACAGGCACTGATTAATGAGGTAAATAAATGGCTTCTAGATAGAAGCTACATGTTGCAACTTCTTTGCTTTGGCAAAGCAGTGAATGAAGATATTATGCCATGGACACATATAAATTTTTGGATCCTGCTACACTTGTGGAAGGTGCTCTCAGCTCTGCCCATTTAATATATTTTGCTGGAGAAATACCCCTATTCCAAATTCCAAACAATCTACCCCATGAACAATTTACTTAAGGACTGCCTTATTCCTCTTGTTATCTCAGGCTTTTAATATCAAATACTAATATTTCAGTCTTGAGAGCAGCTTGAGCAGAGCAGTGACAAGCAGCACATACTCATTCCACAGTAGTGGAATCTGGTGGATCTGGAGGAGGATGTTTGTTGACATCACCTCCCTCACGTGTGCTAAGCCATGCTAATTGCCCTTGTCTGCAAGACTGGACAAGAATCTCTTGCACACTCCCCTTCTACGTGTCTGTCTATCTGTGGGATGTAAAAAACAGACAATGGTATGTGTCCAACAGGTTTCAACCACAACTGATTGATGTGGTAGTATTTATCTGAAAGGTTTTTTTAAAAGGCATGTTTTACAAAGCTTTCACTCCATCATGTTTTGTGGGTGTTGGATATAAGAATGTCACCAGAGAGCTGGCTATTTACCTTTCAATCATTTTTTTTCCTGATGACTTTTAAGAATAGACAGGGAAAATCATATTCTAGAGCCAAATTACAATTAGTTGAACACAGAAACACACTGCACACAGAGGCAAATAAGAGCTCACAGAGCCTCTCTCCTGCTGCAGGGCATAGTGGGGGGTCCATGGGACATGGATGTGGATGCATCCACGGAAGCTGTGATGGGAGGGAGGATGAGAGTCCCTGCACAGCAGCACAGCCTCTCCCTGAAAAACTGAATGGCAATCATGCTGAGCCACCCACAGGGAGCCACAATACCACTAGCCACAGGCAAATCCCCATCGCAAATTGCTTGCAGACAAGGTGTTGGGCAGAGCAGGAAATGGCTGAAACAAAGCTATCTCCTTTAAGTGATAATCTGAGGTAAGGTGCAGTACGTGTGTCTCACAATTCTAAAAATGGTTTAAATGATGTTACAAAATAACGTGTTACTCCATAACACAGGAGTGAGATGGAACATTTGTATTCTATTAATTATTTTACTGAGAGATTTATTCTCTTTGGATAAGAACAATTTCTGGGAAGGAAAGATTTAATGCTGGGTTTTTTTGTTTAAGTAGTAAAGGTGTTGTCATTCATTTCTCAGATAAAATCTTTGCAATTTTCCAAAGTGCTCCTTAAATTCTAGTGGCATCTTCATCCCTGCTTCCTGCCTGCAAAAGAAGTGTTGAGAACCACGGCATCCACCATCATATTCCAGCTTGGATGCCTTTCAGTGGTCATTTAGTTGATTTTTCTACTTTAATGCTATAGTTTTGAAAGCACTTTAGGTTTTACAGAATGACAGGTGCCATGACAATAAGGGGTTTTTTTGTTTATTCACTATAGAATATTTGCAAGTGAAACAGAGGCATTTGATTGAAAAAGATTTGATTGCCACCATGCCTATAAAATAACTTTATTTGGGATTAATAACATTACTCCCTGCTAACATTCCCTAAAATGGATGCAGAACCATCTCCAGTTAACCTCTGAACTATGGCTTGGAGAACAGAATCACTCTTCCATAAACCACATTATCCAGAATCAGCCTGTCAGGCTTTGGGAATGAGAAGAATGTCATCCACCTTAGTTATTCCTGGACTTGTTTGCCTTTCTTTGCTTCTTTTTTCCTCCCCCTTTCCAGGTCTCCCGGCGCAGGTCGCAGTGTGCGCGCAGCAAGTTTAAAATAGCGATTAGTTTGACAAATAGGCGTGGACAATTACCAGCACAGCATCTGAAGCGATAAGCCCTGTTATTTTGACAGCTTGTGTGTTATTTCCGTGGAGCGAAAGCGTCTGTGCTCCGAACACTGGAAATATTTATTGTAACACAGAGCCTGGCTTGGGTTTCCCGCCGGCTGGGGTACGTGCGCTCCCGCCCGGGATCCCGGCGCTCCGCCGCCCTCTGGTGGCACAGCCAGCAGCGTCCAGGGGAGCCCGCGGGCCGGGCCGGGCCGAGCCGGGGCCGGGCAGCCCGCGCCATGTCCCGCTGTCCAGCTGCCGCTGCAGCCACGGGCACCGGCGGAGGGGAGCGGGACAGAACCACAGAATCCCTCCGGCTGGGGAAGTACCCTGGGATCATCGGGTCCGCCCCGGCAGCTAGACTATGGCACCAAGTGCCACATCCAGTCTTCCCACAAACACCTGCAGGGAGGGTTACTCCCCCGGCTCCCTTGGCAGCCCATTCCAAGGGGAACGGCCCGCCCGGGCCCCTCCATGCCCGCCCCCGGAGCCTGCCAAGGGCCGAGACAGCCTCACGCGGCCCCTGCGGGCGGAGCGGGCGGAGCGGGCGGCCTCGCGAGAACGGCGCCGCCTCTCGCGCGGTTTGGGCAGCGCGCGGTTTTTGTTCTCGCGAGGCGGGCGGTGAGGCGGCGCGCGCGGGAGCGGGGCCGCGGCGGGGCAATGCCCGCCCGCAACTCGGGCAGCGGCAGCGGTGAGGGGCGGCCGGGGGTGACCGTGAGTGACCGTGCGCTCGTTGCAGAACCGCTGGGAGCCGAGATGGGGGAGCAGGCAGAGGCGGTGGTGATCACGCCGGCCATGCTGAAGGAAGAGGAGCAGCTGGAGGCGGCGGGGCTGGAGCAGGAGCGGCAGATGCTGGAGAAGGTGAGGGGCGTCAGGGGTCCCCACGGGCTGCGGGGTTTGCCGGGAGGCCGGGGCCGTGCAGCTCCTTCGATTTCAAAACAAACAAACGTGAGGGGCTAATAAAGGCCCTGCTGTGGTGTAAAGCGCCCTTTGATCATCCACCGGGGGCCTTTATTTTTCTTTTTGTTTTTAAAGGCTAGCGGGAAACTCTTGCTCTTAGGGAGAACCCTTCTGCATTTTATATGCATTGAAATTTGAGGTGGGAAGATTACGTCTTTGCTTCTGTCGTTCTGAGTCTAAAAATGTGAGGTATAATGCCTATAAAGTGACCTGATTTTTAAATAGGATAGTAAGTTCGCATTCTTTTGAATTTCTGTCTGAAACATTAAAGACAAAACTTTTCTGGTTTTGTTTCTCAAAGTGTACATAACACTTCTTTCCCTCTTTGGTTAATACAAGCTCGCCAGCCAAACGGCTTGAGTTCCAGAATAAGCCTGGTTATGTGTTTCTTTCAGTAGCGGGTATAGTTTATGCAGAACTGATGAAGTAGTCTAGCTAAGAAATCCCAGCTAACAAGGACCAGGTTTATGCCAGTCCCTGGCTTGTTTCTTTCAGTAGCGGGTATAGTTTATGCAGAACTGATGAAGTAGTCTAGCTAAGAAATCCCAGCTAACAAGGACCAGGTTTATGCCAGTCCCTGGCTTGGTCCGCACTCCTGCTCTTCCCTGCAGACAGCTGGGCGGGAGCTGCCTGTGACCTGGCATCGCTGCCAGCAGAACCGTACGCCTGAGCAAACCGGGAGGCCATGCTTGGTTTGTGTACCTTGGTTTGCCTGTGTGACAGGAAATAAAGACTGCTTCGGGGAAATGGTGCCTCCCACCGCAAGTTATGTCATCATTACTATGCTTCATTTCCCTCTTGCTGAGAATGTTTTCAAGAGTTGATGTTAAGCACTAGCTGAAACTAACCAGTCTGTTTTGGAGTGAGAACATGAGAGCATGGTGCTTCTAGACCTGTGCTGATCCCTTATGTGCTATTCTGATGATAATTTGTGTTTTGTTTCAGACGTAAGGAGATAGAAGCTTGAAGGAACTGTTTTCTTGAATGCTTTTTGGGGAATTGTATTCTAAGGAATCACAGAATGGTTTGAGTTGTAAGGAACCTTAGAGATTTTGAGATGTTCAAGAAACTATATAATAGAGAAATTAGGTGATGGGGTTTTTTCCCTATCTTACATTGACACATTATTCTAAGGGCCTGAAAATGCCAGTCTTTAAGGCCTAGAACTAATTTCGATTACTCTTTTTTCCTTACTCTAAGATAGGTTAAGTTTTATAAAGGTATGTTTTGATGATGCATTATTTTGTGATACTGTTGTTAGAAAAGAGTATCGATTCTCCCAGAAGTCTCATAACATTCTTTGTTGCAAAGTGTAAGTGATGATGTAGCATGTTGGAACTTCAGGTATTCCTTGCTTAGACTAGAAACTAAAAATTTGAAAGTAATACTTCTTGAAGGTAAAGAGGAAACCCTTGTAGAGCAAATTTTCTCATTGCACAGGAACTATTGAGAAAAAGACTTAAAATTTTAATTTCTTTCACAAGGACCACTTCTGTAATGATGCTGTAATGTGGGTTTTTTGTATTCTCCATTTCTTGAGAATGCACAGGACTTACCTCTAGCAAGAATATGCCTTCATTCTCCTGTATGCTTTATCACCTTTTCCCTGTGCAGTCAGAAGACAGTCAGACCAAGGGATTTACTCCTGCAGTTACCACAGGCATACTGGGGACAGCTTCTGTGTTTCCTATGCTTGTCACTTCGGCAAACCCCCTGGCAGGTGATCTGTAAGGCAGTTCAACAAAGGAGTTGTCAGTTCTTTTTGAGGGATAATGGTGAAATACCACTGTGCAAATATGTGTGAATGTAGCGTGGTGCCAAGAGTGGCAAGGTTTTAACCTTTTCAGTCAAAAAGGGGAAGAAAACCCACTGTCATAAGGCTTCAGGGTTTGAGTCAAAAGGCACAGTGAGATGTCATTAAAGTGCTGTTCATCTTTGAGTTTTCTTTTTTCTGCTTGAAATTTTTGAAGTTGGTCGAGGAAGCACTCCTTCAGTTTGACCAAATAAGAATGCTTTGTTCACTCCAATAAAAAGTGAGCAATAGCAGTTTGCTGAAAAAGTAGGTTAGTTTAAATTATATTCTCTCTTGGCATTGCCATTAAGAGTTGATCTTTCTGAGCTCAGATACCTGTCATCTGAAGGTAAAAACCTGGACTGGGAGAGTAGAAGCAAGGAAAATCATGAGAATGCAATCTCCTCCTCTAGAGAAATTGTGGGAATAGATCTTCCTCTCTTAAAAGAACATTGTGATTGCTACCTGGTTGGAATTACTTGGAGAAAATCAAGTTTTGATTTCTGGGGGGACAGACATTCTCCACCTTTTCAGTGTCTCCCAGTTTGTCCCATGGTTCAGGAAATGTCCCATTTCCTTGCCTATTAGTGTATTTCGATTCAGAAGAATCCCTTGTTTTTCTGTGTCTTAGCGTGCCCTTCCCCCTGTGTTTCTTTTGAAGGCAGTGACATAGATAAGCATCTTGTAAAGCCCTGCATCTTGTGCTCTGAGTTTCTCTTGGAGATGCTAATTTAAAACTTTTCACTCTATAACTACTGTAACAGTTGGGGGGATCTGTCTCTTCTTCCAGGTAACAAGCAATAGACAAGAGGAAGCATCCTCAAGTTGAGCCAAGGGGATTTTAGATGGAACATTCCTGCAAAATTTTCTTCACTGAAGGGGTGATGAAGCACAGAGACACTGCCTGGGGGAGCGGTGGAAGCAGCACTCAAAGTGCAGAGATGTCACACTTCCAAGGCATCCTTAGTGTAGTGGTTTAGTGGGAACTTGGCAGTGCTGGTTAATGCTTGGACTCCATGATCTTGGGTCTTTTCCAAACTAAATGACTCAGTGACTTGTTTGGTATCTCGGTTTTGCAAGCAATGTTAGATGAATGCAGAAGGGTGAATGTTTTTTACTTTTTGGGGGTGTCTTGATGCGAGTTTTAAAGAGTAATTTGCAAACTTCTAAATGCACAGCCCTGACTAATTCAGCAGCAGTTACTTTGCAAAGCAGGTGTGGATTTTGTAAGTGAGTAGAAGTTACTGTTTTCATATTGGCAATTGACTCGAGCCCTGTAAAACCATGTGATAGTTTTGTAGCTGTCTATATCTTGTTCTTAATGAGAAACTAACTTGGTGTAAATGTACATGAAGGGATATAATAATACTAGGGAAGCTGTGCTGAAATTTGCCAGGTAGGGTTTATTTCCTCAAAAATTTTGCAGACTACAAATAAACTGAGATTTAATTTTTGTGTTGGAGTTGAGGCATCTCTGAGTCTTTGAATGCCATGTGCTGCTATACCAGGGGTATGCATGGTGCATGTGCAAGTGAATGCAACTCTGCGACCTTACAGCGCTTCATAGCTATGTGAGAGTCCATACAGTCACAGATCATGGAGTATGATGGCTGAAATGGGTCTGTGTGTGAGACACTTCAGAGTTAATGCTTTTAACACAAGCCATGGTTCTTCAGTATAATCACCAGTGTATCTGCAAATGGTTGACATGTCTTTTTGTTGGCCAGGCTCGCACTTCTTGGGACAGGGAATCAAGTGAAATGCGCTATAAGAGGCTTCAACATTTGCTTGAAAAAAGCAACATCTATTCCAAATTCTTGCTAACCAAAATGGAACAACAGCAGCTAGAGGTAGGTGTGTTCTTGTTTGCAGTGGGGATTCTTAAGGTGCTGTCTCTTTGGGGGTTTTTTCCATCCAACTGTTTGAAGTAAAAATGTTTTTAACATTGCATTAGTAACATTAAAATCTACTGGAACCTAGTGCATAGGAATGACATTATGCTTTTTATCTAGTGTTCAGAATTTGTTCTCTAAATTAAAAGATGAATCAGAATGGAAGAACATGAATTTAAAGTCACAGTGTAAAGGTGGCACTGATGCCTTTACAGTTCTTTTGGCCTGAGTGCAAAGAAAGCAGAGTAAGTATTTCAAATAAAAACTGAAGTTTAAGGGAGCTAGAAAACATGGAGGGAGAATAGAAGGTGCAAAGAACTGACAAGCAGGAAGGTGAGTAGCCTGTTCGTGTTATTAACTGAAAGCTGAGGATGAGATATACCTTCAAGATGCTAACTTAGGCCTCCCTCAAACAAATCAGTGAATTACAGTGACCTGAGGCCATGCTGTTCCCAAAACAAGAGTTTCCATAAAACAGTGTTAAGTGTCTTCTTTTTTTTTTGAATCCATGGGCTGCTGAATTCATACCTAGCTTGGTCTTGACTTTTTTAACTGTAGGTTTATGGACAAGCTTGCAAGATTTTATGTTTGAGAGAGAGGGAAAAGCAGGAAAAGATTAAGAACAACATTTTCTGTGAAGGGACACTGATAGACTGTAGGAACCTCCTCTTCAAAATACTTCTCTAGTTGAACTGTCAGCTCAAATTCATGGTTATTTTATTGCTAGAATGTGTATTTCAGTACTAAATCTTGCTCCATCTGATAAATACCAAAGTCTTCTACTCTTTCTTCAGGATCCTTTTGCTTTTACTTCAGCAAGCAAAAATAGTAGATGGAATGAAAATCTTAAGTTCTTCAAGACATTTCATGTGTCTAGGCTATTTACATTGCTGTCTGTTTTGCAGTGATTATGTAGTATGTGTAAGTTGGATAAATGGAAAACTTACTGCAGTAGATTTAATCTTCAGGAGTTTGCAATTAGGAATATTTTTGTTAAAATCTTTCTAAATTACTGTATTTAAGTGTTTAAAGTATTTACTGACAAGCAGTTTAGAGCAGTGGCACTTTCTTGTCCAAATTTTGCTTTATTGTTGTAAGTTACACCAGAACAAACTTAGTGGGGATGCAAAAACAAAGTCTACAGAGTACATGGAACTCGGAATTAGCAATGCAATCTATTGCTTCTGTAGTGGATAGTACTCTTGTGGGTGTTATGGAAGGGTAAGAATTGCATGTGTGATTTTTATTTTGTTAAGGAACAGAGGAGGAAAGAGAAGTTGGAAAAAAAGAGAGAGATGATGTTAAAATCTGCCAAGGTAAGATTAAGTAGCTTTATGCAACTTTATAAATAAAAGTCTGAGAAATTACAATGCTTGTTTTGACCAAGGTAAGTAAAATAAGTTTGATTGTCCAGTATTTGACTTGCAGGATCTATCTAATATACCATATTTATTTTAACTGTAGTAAGACTGTTTGAAAGTGCTTAAAAGTTGTATACCATGACAGTAATTTTTAGGGAATGTTTTTGACTAGTTATTATTAGAGAAAATGGTTTCAGTTTGTCTTTAAGGAGTTTTTTGTTTTAGCAATGATTGCTTTGTTCAGCCAAAATAGTGAATAACTAGCAAGAAAAAATAAGCAGAAATTTTTTTCTTTTGCTGTGTTTTTGAAAATGTTTAGTTGTAGAAATGTTTCAAGAAGCTTTCAGAGGTAATTACACCTGATTACACCTTTTTGTCTGTGTCATGATAGTTAGAAATGCATAAGATGATGAACCTCTTTCTATGGTTATTTTCTAGGGTCAAAACCCAGTTGATGGCAAAGAGGAGAAATCGGGTAATGTATTAGGCTCTGCCTTTTTTCAGTGCTGGTGGGTTTGATTTCTTTAATGTTCGATGCATTGTATAAATTAAATTATTATCTTACAGGTGCAAAAAAGAAGAGAGGAAGAGAAGATGGGACATACAACATATCAGAAATTATGTCCAAAGAGGTATGCCCTAACTATAAATAGGTTGTCTGGATTTTTGTAGCACTTTTAATGGGTGAGTCAATATCTGTGACATCTGTATTTTAGAGCACTCCATTCTCACACATTGCTACCAGATATTATCAGCCATCAGTAGTCTATCTGTATGCAAAGATGTATGGAACAAGCAGTGTTGTCACAGCTGTAGAGGTTGGATACTCTTGTTTTTTCAAGTCTTTAGGAAGGCAAGCTGTGAAGAGTCTATGTTTCCAATTGAATTTTCAGCTACCCTTTGTAATTGAAACGTATTACCTGGTGTGTGGTCTTGTTTTAGAGTCACTTGTATGATTAATGATTTTGTATATTAAGCTTTTTAAAGTATATCCAGATTGAAAGATGAATGAAGAGATTGCATGAAATACAAATTACAGTAGCCTTTAAGGTTGAAAAGCATATAAGCATGTTTTTTTTCCCCGTTTGTTTTCAGGAAATATTATCAGTGGCAAAAAAAAGTAAAGTGGAAAATCAGGTATGTTGACACATATTATTGCAGTTTAAGAGTGCTAAGCCCAAAGGGAGGGAGGGCTTTTTATATTTTGTAGTGTATCCCTAAACTTTACTTGTAAATAAACATCTTTGCTAGTTATTGAAGTCCTGAATTAAAGTTTAGAAAGGTGGTATAAATGAATGCACTTAAATACTTATTTCAGAAATCCAAGGCGAAAACTTTTAATTTGTTTTTTAAAAGACTGAGTTTGAAGGTATTTATACTTCATAGATTGCTAGTAGCTTCAGAAATAAAGGAAATAGGAATTTATTAGAAAATATTTGTGTGTTGGTGTTTAAGACTTTAAACCAGTAATTTTTCAGCAGTCAAGTGTGGAGATAACAGGGGAGGTCTCTTTTGCTTCTGTAGTTCCAGAGCTGCATGCACAGTGTGAATTGCTTCCTAACATTTGAACAGCTTACAGAAAGGAAGGCCCTTCTGCTTACAGAAGGGAAATTGCTGCATTGAATGCCAGCCTCTGTGAGGAAGGTTTTAAGTCTGTTTACTGTTATGGGTAGAAAATTATAAGCCAAAGAGCTTCAGTAGCTGTCACTGCTCTTAAATTCTAAAGGAGAAAAGAGTTGCTCTTGAGTTGACAGTTGACTCAAAAGAAGTCTTTCTGTCAGAGACTGAGTTACTTCACTGCACGTAAAGGCTGGTGTTAATTGGGAAGAAGTATGTCTTAGCAGGCTTTGATGTGCATTGCACTTGTCACATGTTCCTTGACCTTCCTTCTACAGGATGAAAGCTCTGCTGACAACCTGCATCCAGAAGACCTGCAGAAAAATGGAGACTCAAACAGTGTCATTAAGGACAGGTTGTGTCAAGCTGTACGACACAGTGCCAAGCAATTTCTTGATCCAGTGCGAAAATTTAACGGACAACCAGTGCCTTTTCAGCAGCCAAAGATTTTTACTGGTGGTGTAATGAGGTGGTACCAAGTGGAAGGCATGGAGTGGCTAAGGGTATGGATGCAGTTGAATTTGATCAGAATTGCTGCTGATTGGAAACTGGTGTGGAGGGGAAGACATATTAGAAGTCTATGGTCATAGTTGGTACAGGGAAGGCGAAGAGGAGAGAGTTATGGTCTTTCATGGTACAAGAATCTGGTGTTATGAAAAAGTTGTCAACCAGCAAATAAAATGTTTCAGTGTGCGAAGGACGTTGGTTTTTCTAAGCCTTTCTTTATAGATTTTCTGACTGGTGTTCTCCATCATCCCTTTTTCCATCTCTTTTCTTGTTCAACTCAACCTCTCCTTTAAAAGATTTTGTGAAAGCAGGACTATACATCCTGCTGAGGAACAGCCTCATTTGTTTCTCTCAAGGGCTTCAACACCTGGCCCAAAGGTATTCAAAGATCTGATACCTTTGCAGGTTTGACACAGATGAATTTTCATTCTCTGTATCCTGGAGTCTTAACTGTTACTGGAAAGTGCCTAGTGAAGACAGGCCTCTTCTGAAGGGAAAACCAGTTTCCTTAGTTGGGCTCTCAGTTATAATAACCTTTTTATGTATCTTTATTGAATAGTAGGGAATGGCCAAAGAGCAATTCTGTGTCTTTCTGGTTTTTTGTGAGAGGTTGCTCTGCTCTTTGTCAGAGTAGGCAGTGTCTGCACAAAGAACTTTGGCTGGAGCAGGTGGCTGTGTTGGCCAGGAAGTGCACCTTTTTCTTGTGGTGAGGTAGCTACAGGAGCTCCATGCCTACAGAAGCTGCTTGAATAGATACCACTGAAATGTCAGCACAGTCATTTGGTCTTTTGGAAAGCAGAGCTAAGTGAAGTTTTGAAGCTGGGATGAGTAGAGGCTTGGTTAATGCAAGCTGTACTTGCAGTAAAAGTGCCTTCTGGTGCAACACTAAATTATGTACTTTCCTTCAATACTGTTCTGGTTTTTCTGCCCTAGTCAGGCACTTAGCTGGCTAGACATGCATACAACTACATGAGAATATCCAGCATTTACAAGATGCTGGTATTTATTTTTATTAAAGAATCATCTTCATCTGTAATATAAAATGGGCCTAGTGTAGGTAGAGCATTTTCACAGATGTTACATTCCTAAAGATCTTTGTTTTTCCAAATGTGTGTTGGTTATTTTGCATTTACTTTTTTTTTTCATATGCAGATGCTTTGGGAAAATGGTATTAATGGCATTTTAGCTGATGAAATGGGGCTGGGGAAGACAATCCAGTGTATTGCAACAATAGCACTGATGGTGGAGCGAGGGGTCCCTGGTCCATTCTTAGTATGTGGTCCTTTGTCTACTCTTCCAAATTGGATGTCTGAATTCAAGAGATTTACTCCAGAGGTAAAAGAAATTAGACTTTTCTTCTTCTTCCTTATTGTTTAATTTCTATTCTAATTCTTTGCCTTGAAGCTTTCTGTATATAGAACGTCATTTTACTTGTAGCTGTTTATGTGGTTACTACAAACTGTGCTGTGACCTGTTATGTATTTACAGCCATCTTATAAGAGATCTCGCGATTTCTACTGTCCTCCCATGGCCATCATAGTCCTGACTTGTAAATTCTTTTTTTACAGATTCCACTGATGCTCTATCATGGAGCTCAGCAGGAGCGTCGCAAACTGGTTCGTAAAATCCGCAGCAGACAAGGATCACTGCAAATCTACCCTGTGGTCATTACTTCCTTTGAAATAGCAATGCGAGACAGAAGTGCCCTGCAGGTACCCAAGTTCTCTTAGCCCCAGGACTGTGTGTGCCTCAGTACTGATAGCAGTGCTTTTGAACACAGAGAAAACCCCATATGCTGCCTGTACAATAAGTTTCATACTGTAGCATGTATATTGGCATTCACTTCTGTTTCCTTGGTAGTAGTAGCTCTGCAATTTAATGCTTAAGTTCTTCAAACAGAACATTATTCTAAAAGCAGATAGTTACAGAATACCTGCTCCTTTTGTTACCTTCCTGTAGGTGATGATTAAGGATGTTTAGAGCAAGAACTAAGTGTATAAATATTGTGGTTAATATCACAGTGGTTGTTTCAGCAAGATGAGTTTCTTGTAGAAGTTTTGTTTTAACCACCTAAGCTTTCTAAAAGGCAGTCACATGAAGATGTGTGACATTATCTGTTTGGGTTCAGCTCTATTAGTCTGGCAATATGAAAAACAGTAAATAGAACCTTTGTAACAGGCAGTATCAAACAGTCTTATTAGTGCTTCTTAATTAATCTTACACCTGTTTTGATGGAATAGACCTAAAATTTACTGAAATACTTTTTATTTTCATAGAACTGCTACTGGAAGTATCTCATAGTAGATGAAGGTCACAGGATTAAAAATATGAACTGCCGCCTTATCAGAGAATTGAAACGATTTAATGCAGACAATAAACTCCTGTTGACTGGCACTCCCCTGCAAAACAACTTGGCAGAGCTTTGGTCATTGCTTAATTTCCTGTTGCCAGATGTGTTTGATGATTTGAAAAGGTAAGTTGCAGTCTGATGGTGGAAACTATTTCTGTTTGTTCTGTTTGAGTATTATTATGACTCTTTAATTATTAAACTTATCAGCATGTGAAGAGTTGCTTTATGGTATAGTTGTATTCCAGTATGATTATTTGGTGGCAAAGGCTTTGAAATATGTCTTGCCTCACACTTAGTTGTTTCAGAAAGGAAGGAATTAATTGTTGTCTCCCTAGATAGTGGAAGCTCAGCTGTGAGCTAAGACATAAACATTTGTGGTGAGAGATGTTTGTTTTATCACAAATGCCTGGTGCTGCTTTTTGGAGATTCTCAAAGGTGTTTGGATGAAGCTGTCTGAGGCTGGCAGACAGGACCCACAGATCCTTCTCTGCAGCAGTAGGGGGTCAGGTGGAAGAGCACTGCCAAAAGAGTGTTTTGACTAATTTTTGGAACAAGCTATAACCTAGATGGAATATAACAGGTGATAATGAATATTCCAACTAGTACAAGTATTTTTACACATCACATAAAACCTCAGGCTTCTGAATTGACAGGTATATTTC
The DNA here is from genome assembly GCF_037042795.1 of Molothrus aeneus. Classification (NCBI taxonomy): domain Eukaryota; kingdom Metazoa; phylum Chordata; class Aves; order Passeriformes; family Icteridae; genus Molothrus; species Molothrus aeneus. Next base: position 8,729,808 of record NC_089653.1, read on the forward strand.
AGAAATTCCTCCGATACACCTTCTATTCATGATGGATGTGAGTGCTTTATTTTTTTTTTTAATCACAGGATACTTCGTAGCTGTTATTCTTCATTATTTTAGTAAGGTATTTTTTCCCTTGCTTTGTTTTTATAGCTTTGAATCCTGGTTTGATATTACCAGCATTACAGAAACTGCTGAAGATATTATTGCTAAAGAAAGGGAGCAAAACATCTTGCATATGCTGCATCAGGTTTTCATTTATCCTTCATTTTGTATTTTTTATTATATAGTTGTAACATTATCCATTCATGTCCTGAAGTGCGTCAGAATCTTGTTTGTGATGCTGAATTTTGGTCTGAGATTTTTATTGTGGCACTTCTGGACTTCCTGAGACTTGTAGGGTTCTTTTCAATCTTTGCAGTACTTACAAATGCTAAAAGAACAATGTATCTCTTTCATAGCCACTCATTTTTGTTCTTGGAACTGTATTGAGTTTAGTCAAACTTAATTGCAGTTACAGACTTCAATTCACAAAGAGACTTAATCAGTGTATTTATTTTGTTGAAAGATAACTTTGAGGAAACTGAATGTAGCTTTTAGGTGTTGAGCAGAATACCTTTTGACAAACTAGTTATGTAATATGGCTGTCTTCAAATTTACACTTAAAGCTCTTCTTTAAGAGAGTGTATGGAAGTAAATGCTTACAAACCTATCATTTTTCCATTATAAGCTGTTGGTGAGGGATCTAACCTGAATCTTCTGTGTATAATTGTTGATGACAATTTATTTAATTTGGTTAAAGGTTTTGGGCATTTTCAGAAAAACTTGATTTAAGAAATATAACAAACAAAATGAGCAGTTTTGTATTAAGATTACTTTCAGTTACTGGAATTTGTAAGAAAGGTCTGTAAGGTAGTTACTACTGCAACCCTGCTAAGCACTTCAGAAGTTTTTACATGTTAAGGGGTGTGTTTCAACACGTGTTAGTACCAGCATGTGCATGAAAATGTTGAGTAGGCATGCATATTAAAAACCTAAATATATGTGCAAATTAACTCTCTTGCTTTAAATTGACAAAGTAGTGTTACATCGGTAGGCCTGCTTCTGTGTGGTTGTCTTGTTTTCTTTGTTTTAAACTAGTTGTGTTGACAGCTTTGAGTAATTGTAGCATCTGCTCACTATTTCAGATTCTGACACCATTCTTACTGAGGAGACTGAAATCGGATGTTGCTCTTGAGGTCCCTCCTAAACGAGAAGTTGTGGTGTATGCACCGCTGGCAAAGAAGCAGGAAACTTTCTATACTGCCATTGTCAATCGCACCATTAGGAAACTGTTTGGAAATAATGAGGTAGCTGCTGATAAGGATGTTAGCAATGTGCTAGTTTGTAATAGTTCATATGCAAAACCATATTGCTACTGCTTCATACCCGTTGTAACTAAACCTGCTTTTATTCTTAAAGTTTTAGTCTGATCTATTTGTTATCCATTTCAATAGTGGCAGTTACTGTGATAGGCCTGTGGCACAGAACTAAAACAATAGAAGTGTAAATATAGTCTTGATTACCTGTAGCTTGGGAGGGAAAGAGCACTGTTTTCATAGAGTTGACAGTTTCAGCTTTGAATCGGTAAGGTATGAATGTAGCTTTCTAAAATCAAACAGAAACTTTCAAAAGCTACAGTTGTAGACCTTTACAATTTGGCTGCATATTCTACTTAGCCAAGATTTAAGCTGCTGAGTCTAAATAAGTGTTGCATGATGCACATCACTGAGGCCTCTTTTCAGTTTTGAGAATTGGATCAGCACAGGCTGATTCTGAAGCTGGCTGCTGTTGATGCAATGTTCTCATTTCCCACAGGAAGAAGTAGTTGAGTTGAGCTCTACAGGCCGACCAAAACGCCGTAGTCGGAAAGTGGTTGATTATTGTGAAGAACATAATGGTTCACCTGATGACTTGGAAAAATTAATCAGCAAAATGCAAGAGGAAGTAGAAAAAGAGAGGTGCCTGTCTTGAATGATTTTTTTTTCTTGTTGTACTGTTTATCTCCCTCTTAGTTTGTTTCCAGTGTTTTGCTTACTGAAATTGATCAGGAAGAATGGCATTTAGTGATTCACAATCCTTATAGCTTTATTGTTCGTTTCTTTGATTTTACCTGGTATTCACTGAGCCATGATAGCAGTGATTATTGTACCATCACTCACTGGCTCAAAAGTTACAGTTAACTTCAGGACAATATTGTGGTTTAACCTGAGGCAGCAGCCAAGCACCACACAGCTGCTCACTCACAACTCTATCACTGGGGTTGGGGAAAGAATCAGAAGGGTAAAAGCTGGAAAACATGTGATTTGAGATAGAGATAGTTTAGTAGGGAAGGCAAAAGCTGCACATGCAAGCAAAACAAGGAATTAATTCACTGTTTCCTATGGGCAGGCAGGTGTTCAGCCATCCACAGGAGAACAGGGCCCCATCATGCATAGCAGTTGCTTGGAACAGTGTCACTCCAGATGTCTTCCCCTTTTCCTTCTGTTGGTGGCTCTAAATTGGTTGAAAGTCCCTTGGGCATAAGGAGGATCTTCAGGCTGAAAAGTGTTTATTTTGCTAGATTTTTATTCTAGTCTAGTTCTAGTCTAGTAGCCTCTTGAGAACAGACAATTAAATCTATGTTTGTGTTAGATTTGTGGTATGCACGGATCCCTTATATTGGAGGCAGTACTTACATGTAGAAGAGCTAAATAGCTGTATTCATTGTGATTTCTGCAATGAGGCCAAAATGGGATAGGCAGACAGCTGATTCTGGAACATCTTGGGTATTGCTCCCCAGGAAATCTGACCCTGCGGTCTGGTGAGGACTTGGTTCTGTTCCTTTTTCTGCTGGGTGACTTGCACAAGTCAAATTCTGCTTCTAATTACTACTGACTGCTCTTTTATATTTTAAATCAATAATAGCAAACAGTTATGCCTTTGTTGCCAAGTGTGGTGCTCTAAAAAGTTTTGTCTGGTAATAGCTTTACAGACTAGAAGGGATTTTGAGCATGTCACAGCATGTGACTCCATTGCTTGATTTTCTTGTAGGGTTTTTTTTTTCTCTCAAATATTTGTAGCATAATAAGGGGACACTTTCAGTACTAATAAGATGTTGTGTCTTTTCAAGGCCAGTGGTAGAAGTGAGCATTCCCATGGATTCTGAGGTGAACCTTAAGCTGCAAAATATTATGATGTTACTGAGGAAGTGTTGTAATCACCCTTATCTTATTGAGTATCCTTTGGATCCTGCGACACAGCAATTCAAGGTACACATTTTAAAAGCATTGGAGAAAATTCGTTCCAGGCACTAAAAAGCAATAGACTGGGAGGTGATGGCAGTAAAGAATGACCTTTTCAATGTATTTGGCATATGCCTGCTATTGAATTCCAGCAGTATACTGAATCAGTATTTGAAACTTCCTGTAGCAGCAGTAGCAGGGACCTGTTCAGCTGCTGTGCCCATTCAACCTTTGCACAGTGCTGCCGTGGTGTTCTTCATTGTGACAGTGCTCTTCTGCTGGTGGAGAGTTATTCAAAGAGTTGCTGGCTTCCATTTACTCCAGGTGCTTTAGGGGCTGCCTCAAGGTCTCCTCACCAGGGTTATTTTTCAAAACAAATGCTAACCTTGGTGAGCTGTTCATGAAGTAAATTGTACATGCTGCAGGAGGTGCAGTGATAGCATTTAAGTGTGAGTTGTTGAAGGACTGTACCAAATATAACAGTCATCTGCTCAGAGAATACAGCATCCTTCCTCAAAAGGGAAAAATCCAAGTTATATCAAAAAGACCAGGTGATAGTTTAATCTACACAAATCAGATGGAAATACAGTAAAGTATGAAATAATTTGAATTGAAAGAATTTTAAAGAACTGGAAGTTGCTTGTACATTCTAAATGTTGATGTAGGTATGTGTGTAGCCATGTTTCCTATTTGGTGAGTCACAACAGAGTATGCTGTACTCCAGAGTATGCTGTTGAAGTGTATTAATGTAGAGTCAGTGCATAAAAAGCAGATTCCCCAGTCAGGGAGGTGAGGGAAAATTAGTGTGTTGAAAATGGCGACTGACAGCTGACACCACCCACAGGAGTTAGTACTTGCTCAGGAGGATATATTCCTAATTACCACAGTGGCTGATGTATGTTTCAGATCTTAGAAGTTTCTATTTCCCTGCCCTTAGCCCATGGCAAGAGTTAGATCTAGCAAGCTCTCTTGAAGAGGGGTTTAAGGCAGCAGTGTGAATGAAAACTTGCAGTGAACTTTTCGCCGCTTGGCTGGTGTGTAGTAACTTGTTCAGCAGTGCCTCTCTGTGTCCAGCAGGGGGAAGCCTTGTGTCTTAATTACAAACTGGGAAAGAAACAGCAGCATTATTCCATGAGGGAAAATTAACAACATGAGGGTTTCTTCTTCCAGAAATGGGGTGAAAACTAATTAGTTTTAAAAATAATTATTTGGGCATATGAAATGGTGGAGTTCAATTTAGTTTCATTATGATGTAAGTGATTCAATGTTGTTTGCTTAAATTAACATTATTTCCAGTAGTGTAGCTTTTAGTTAAGAAAATGGTGCACACTTGTTTCAGTGAGATTTCAGAGAGCTTTTGTTGATGCTTCTGAACTGGGGAAGCCATTGGTCTCCTTCCCTGCTAATATATGATCCTTTCTTCCCTGTTCCAAGGTTGATGAAGATCTAGTAAAGAATTCAGGCAAGTTTCTACTCTTGGATCGAATGCTCCCAGAACTTAAAAAGAGAGGACATAAGGTAAAGCTGAAGATTATTGGAGGGATGAGATACAGTCATCTCCTTAGGAACAAAAAATGTTATTAAGGAATCTTTCTGGTTTTGTAGGTCTTGTTGTTCTCACAAATGACTATGATGCTTGACATTTTGATGGATTACTGTTACCTGAGAAACTTCAAATTCAGTCGATTGGATGGCTCTATGTCCTACTCAGAGAGAGAAGAAAATGTAAGTACATGGGCATGCCCTGTGAGCACATTAGCAAATTGTGCTTTTGCTGTGACACTGGGGTATGATTTTGCACAGCACTTCGCCTTCAATAGGCAAAACACCTCCATGCTGAAAACTGTATTCTGCCTTAGTATCTGTACCTCAGAAATACTGAAGCAGTAAAGTGTGCTGCTAAGCATTACCTTAAGGTATGCCTAAAATGCAGTGCTTCTTAAAACCTCTGACAGCTTGTGTTGTATTTTCTGTGATCATCTTTTTAAACAGGTCTCATTAACCATTAGCTATGTTATATTTGGTCCATCTACTTTTTTTAATATATGAAATCTCTTCCAGATGCATCAATTTAATACTGACCCTGAAGTCTTCCTGTTCTTAGTGAGCACAAGAGCTGGAGGCCTGGGCATTAACTTAACTGCAGCAGACACAGTGATCATATATGACAGTGACTGGGTATGTTGACAGATTGTTAACCTAGTGATAGGTGTCAAAAATGCTTTCTTTTGCTGCTTTTGATAATCATTTACTAACCCATTATGGTATAAACCATTTCTATAACTTTAATGAGATGTTACGTGAATGCAATAGTAGCATGTTAGCACATGCATGTGTTTTGTTTGTGAAATAATACAGCCTCATTTGAAAAGTCTTGGGTTACTGAATACAACATTAGAGCTGGTTTCTGAGTTTGCCCCTGAGTTACTAAAAGCAGGAGGTTTTTTTGTGTTGTCAATACATTTCCTTCTTTTTATTACTTAAATTTGAGTGTAGGTGGACCTTTTATGGGTTCCCTGTTCACAACAGCTGCCGTGTTAGTACCAGCTCCATGAATTTCCTCTGTGATTTGCCACATGTGTTTTAGCTAGCTAGGATTCTGCTGCTCCTGTAAATCTGGAGGCTGGGGAGAAGAGAGATTGGGAAGGAAATGACTGAGGACCTCTGCATCTTCACTTTATTTTAGTAGACAGTGCTGCTATTTTCAGCTTCAGATATGGCTGAAAACTTTAAAAATACCCTTGCTTATCCTCTAACAAAGAAACCCAACACAAATCTCAACTAAAATTATCATCTAAATCTGTTGCATTAACCATTTCCATCTGCAGAAACCTGCAGCACATAGTGCAGAAGTTGTAGTAGTAGGTTACAGTAGTGCAGTCCAAGCTGGCTGGGTTTCTCTGCCTCTGCAGCTATAGCAGCAGAGCTTGTCATGGATAAGCTTAAGAGTCAAGAGTGGTAGAGTTGTATTGTACTGTGTCTCTTGTGCTTCTGCACTGACTCTAAGCTCCCCTTCAAAAATGCTGCATGTGCTATGTCCTTCAAAAAAAGGATAATAGTATATCTAAATTGTTACTGATTTATTTCTTTTATCTGCTCAGAACCCCCAGTCAGACTTGCAGGCCCAAGACAGGTGTCACAGAATTGGCCAGACAAAGCCAGTAGTTGTTTATCGTCTTGTGACAGCAAATACTATTGACCAGAAGATTGTGGAGAGAGCTGCTGCCAAGAGGAAGCTGGAGAAGCTGATTATCCATAAAAGTTAGTATCTTTCTCTTAGGACTTCATGTCAACATGTTCCTTCTTTAAATCTCAATCTGTAACAAATTTCAGTGTCCTGTTTGCCTCTGTCCAGTGTGTATAACCACTGAAGTCCAGTCCTGTTTGAACAACTGGCCAGTGCTAAATAGAACAATAATCCTTGGGTTTATGTACAGAGCAATGGTGATTGTTGTGGTGTTCTTGATTATATAGATTGTCATACTGAAAAAGTCTTTAGAATGTAATTGCTTTGAAGTGTCCTTTTTGGGGATGAGTTTTTCTTGTACAGATCATATAGGAATCCTGCCTTGCTTGTGTAGCTTATTCTATTTGTGACATTTGGACTGTAGCTCCTTACATATAGCGATTTCCAAACATTAAGCTCACTTGAAGAATTGCAATTCTTATTACTTGGCTGCTGAACAATAACTAGTTTTATATCAAACTTCAGAGGAGGCTAAAAACTTCTCATCATTTTTGTATTATCATATTGAGGGAGAACAAAGCCTTTTCATGAGGGCATAAAGGGACAAAAAGGCCACACCTCTTTGTACTGCACAGTCCAGCCTAAGCTGTGGTTTGCCTCTGGTTCTGGATGATGTTATGTTTAATAATTACTTTATCCTAGCATTAGCCTTTTTCTCTGTAATCTTTTTGCACTGCGGTCTTGGTGTGACTGCCAGGGCTGCCTCTTCATAGGCATGTTGTTGATCAGTATACTTGCTTGGTTTGGTTTTTTTAATGATTTGATAATGGTCCAAACTGAAGTTAAAACCCAAGCAGCAAAATGAGCCCAGAATGGGTTCTAATAGATGACTGCCATGTGGTAAAGCAGCACTGGAGACTGGGACTACTTGTACTGGAAGGAAGATAAGTGTCAATGCCTTCAGTTTTGCAATAAGTTGAATATTTATCTTGGCATCTATTGGTGTATCACATGTACATCTTGCAGGTAGGGGTGTCACTTCAGGAACCTTTGGATTCATTGTGTAAATGTAAAGCTGATGTTATGGATCCTGTTATTGTGAATATTTTAACAGTATTGGAACTTAGGAGAAGCAGATGAGGAAGGAAAATCACAAAACTAACTATGTAGGGTATATACAGTACAAATACTGGAGCTTAAGAACTGGATTTTGTTACAAAACATCAATTTTTTTTTTTTTTTTTGCTTTCCATCTTGTGCTTCTGTTGCATTGAAGAAAGTTGCTTGGGAAACTGTTCTTTTCTTGCTATCATGGCAACTTGAGTCCTGCATGGCACTGATTTAATACCATGTGGTTTGTGAAACTCTGAAAGCTAAAAGTGAGAGACAGCATCACTCATAATGCATGAAAGGACCTGGACCCTGTCTGCCAGTGCTGTGGATGTTAATGGGGGAGAGAATCCTATAGCTTAGACTGCTCTGGAACTTGAATCTGATTTGCACTTCACAGATAAACTCAGAGTTCTTGAAGGGAGATGGGAAAAGATGTAGGGAGGATTTCTGAAGCCAAGATACAGAAAGGACCATCAGTGTGATGAAAGGAATCAGTGAAGACACATTAATAAAATGGATACAGATGCTGATAAAAACTGAGGAAACTTGGCACAGAACAGCAAGTCTTGCCAGTCTCTTTGAAATGTGTAAGACTGAGCTTGATTTCATGCTCAGCTTTGGTTAGGTAATAATCTTGTAAAGTTTTTTTACAGTGGGACTGACATCCAGATATGCTGTAAATAGGTGCTAGCATAGTCTCAAGCAAGCAGTCTGTGTCAAGGGTATTACTTTGTCTGTTTCATTAAACTGAGGCTGTTCTCTCTGCAAACCACATCTTTCACATATTTCCCGTCTCGTGGTTAATACAACTTACTTTGTTTTAACCAGCTTACAATACAAAGGGAACAAACTTCAGCATCCACCATATAAGTTTATTTACAGTCTTTTTACTGTAAGTAGAACTAATGGCTTTTTTGCTCTGTGTGTTCATGTGGGCATGTTGAATTGGTGTTTCAGTCAGTCCTTCTGCATACTACATATATGTCTACATTCATACACATTATAAAAGGTGAAAGGCTGCATGCAAACCTTCATGTACTTCTGAGTCTGTTACTGTAAGGTGTGTTTACATGAGGACTAAAACAGTGAAACCTAGCATTAGTTTTGATATTCAACAGTAATTTGTTCTAATCTCTGTGTGCTTTCTTAAAATTTATTCTTTCTACAGATCAGTTTAAAGGTGGCAAATCTGGTCTAGCACAGTCAAAAAGCTGCCTAGACCCTCAGGAATTGTTAGAATTACTGAAATCCAGAGACTATGAGAGGTATGCAGATTTCATATTTTCTTGGCCCATGAGTTGGTAACTTGCAAGCAGCTGTCAAGAGCTCTCTTGTCTTATGAAGTGGTATGTGGGTATTCATAGAGGAAAGAATGTCCTAGGGATTCTGCTATGTGACAACACTGAGAGATTATTTTTTCTTTAACAGGGAGGTTAAAGGATCTAAAGAAAAAGTAATCAGTGATAAAGATCTAGAGTTACTTTTGGATAGAAGTGATCTTATTGGTAAGTCTGAGTTTTCATGTTTTCTTTATTCTGTTCAGCAGTAAATTCATATTTTGTAAGAGTTCTTTGTATGTAGAAAGCTGCCATAGCTTCTTTTCCAGCTGTGTTGTCCATTGACAAAGGACCCTTTGGTCCCTTTGTTGACATTTTCAATATCGTTTGCTGGAGAAAAAGTAACAGAACTTAGGAAAAAGTATTCCAGAAAGCCACATTCAGGCATGCTGTGCCCTGAGCATACTGTGAATGACAAGCATAGATTGGGAGGTGTTCTGCAAAGCAGCTTTCATGGAGAGCTGTAATTGATCAAAATAGAAATTATTCTCAGAGAAGATTTATTCCAGCTAGCTTAAAAAATGTACTTTGATGCTGTTATAATTCAAAATACATTGATCTAACATTGTCTAACATTTTTTGGGGAAAGAAGTCAAGTCTAACATTTGGAAGAAAGAAATCCAGCTTTTTAGAGCTCCCATGAATTTTCAGTGGATCGGCTGTTTAGCAAAATAACCCAAACCAAACCACAACTCTTTTTTGAGGTTGTCTGCAAATTCTAGTGCTTGATCAGGCCAAGATATCATTGAAAAAAAACTCTTAACTTTCCTGAGTGGAAAAATTGTTGTCCAGTAATAGATCTGGAATGCTTTAGTGTGATTAGTAGATTTAGTATGCCTTGTTTCCCTCAACATCTTTAGCAGAACAAGAACTCCAAGCATAGATACAGGAAAAAAAACCCAGTTATTACAGAATTTAGAACTAAAAATTTTAGCCTTAAATAAGTATATGCTGTGTGTAGTTTGTGTAAAATTAATTTAGGAACTTAGGAAACTTTTGCTATATTTTAGATAATGTAGGAAAAAATAAGGCACTGTTCTGTAAAACGGCTTATTTCAGTTAACTGGCTGATAATATAGAAAATTATTCTTGATGAACGGGTAATAAGATCTATATCTTTACAAGTTCAGACTGTGAAACAATCTGATTTCTCTTTCCAAGTTGAAGAAGGTGCTGTTTATCTTGGTTTTTTTTAGTGTGCAACTTACTTATCATGGTTGCTTTTTTTTCTTCTTTGTTATGCAAATCAAAGTTAATATAATAAAGTTGCCAAAAAATATTAATACAAAGATATTAGTCTGGCACCATATACTGAATTTTTGCTATAGCTAACTGCAGTTTGTGCTTTAGAAAGCAAAATTCCAGCTCCCACCCTGATAAGCCATAATTATTAAATTTATATAAACATAATACTTTCTCATTAGCTTACTATTCACTGGAAGGGCAACAAAGTGATGGCAATTTCCAGGAAGACAAGTTTGCAGGTCCTTGGAGTTTTGCAAAGAATATTACTTATCAGAGCTGTAATTTTATGTTTCTCCTGGTAATTTGACTAAATAGTTTTTCTGGGTATTTTTTCCAGGAAAATGAAACTAGTTCAGGCAGCTTTTAGAACTGCTTTTCTCCATTCACATTTAGCCAGAGATGTTGGATTTTTTTCCTAGAAGCATACAGCTGAAAAATTATTTTTGAATACAAACTCCTAGTAGCCAACTGTTGATAAAAAGGAGCAAAATGGTGTTATCAGCTTGTTCTCCAATTCTGCAAAATGTTTTTTTCAACTTGTTTTCCAAATCTGTTTTCTACTACACCTTTTATTGTTGACCTTTGATTTGTTTTAATCTTAGATCAAATGAAGGCCTCTGAAAAAATGAAAAAGGAAAAAATGGGTGTCTTCAAAGTCCTAGAAGAGTCATCAGAGTCCAATGCAGAATGTGTGTTTTAATATGCAAATGTGGCCTCTAAGTTTTCAGATCTTCCAGAGATGTCACTTATGCTTGCTGGTCCTCGATGCTGACCTTCCTTAAGGCCTTATTCAAATCCCTTGTGTTCTTCCAGTGAATTTTAACATGTTCTAGACTATAATGCAGGTGGTTAGTGGTAGCTTTAGTAGGCTTTCATAAAGAAAATGAGCATGTTTCACATTTGCAGCTAGTTCTTGTACTCAGTGGTATAAACTGGCAAATTTGTTAAAAAAATCTTCCTGTGGAAGTCCTAAGCCCCAGTTTTTTGGTTGTTTTTTTAAAATATGGTGTCAATTATAGTTTTATTTGGAAGGGAGAGAACATGTACCTTTGTTAAAGCCATTTGTGTAGCTTCTGTTTTTAACTTCTGAGAATTATTTTGATTAAATAAATATCTCTTTTGTTCTAAAAGTCCGTGGAACTTGACTTCTTAAACAAGCAAAGCTGATCTAATAATTAACACTTTCCTACTTATTTAGCACATTAGCCAATGTCATACATTTAAAGAAAAACAAACTAACCCCACAAAACAGCAGAAAAACACCCACACACAAAACAAAACCCAAAAAGCAATGAGCCTAAAAATCTTTCTGGTGCAGACATTACTTCTGTATTGACTGCTGGTCAGCCTGTGCAGCTGAGTTGCCCTTTTGAAGCAGGTGTAGGGAGCTGCAAAGCTGCTGAAGAGTCTGGAGCAGAAGTTTTGGAGTGACTGAGGGGGCTGAGTGTGTTTAGCCTGGAGAAGGGGGAACTTACCATTCTACAGCTACCTGAAAGGAGGCTGTAACAAGGTGTTGGTCCCTTTTCCCAAGTAACAAGCAATAGGACAAGAGGAAATAGCCTCAGGTTACACTAGGAAAGGTTGAAATTGTATATTAGGAAGTTTGTTCACCAGAAAAGTCAAGCATTGGAACAGGCTGCCCAGGAAGGTGATGGAGTTGCCCTCCCTGGAAATATTTAAGATGTGGATGTGGCACTTGGGGACATGATTTAGGTGGATCTCCAGTGCCAGGCTAAGGGTTGGACTCAGTCTCAAAAGTCCCAATGCAATGATGACAGCTAACTCCCTTAGGTTAAATGCACAAGTAATCTCCTTCACCTCTCGACTGCCCTTCTCTTCCCAGAAAGTACTCCTTGCTTTCACACACCCACAGGGACATTCTGCACTTTACCCTGCCAGAACACTTGGTTACCTTCATTACCTTTCTCAACACTCTCTAGCACATCAGTGTCCTTCTTGTAGCAAGGGGCCCAGAACTGGCCACAGCACTGGATGAATCAGGCAGCTTTTAAACTTTCATCTCTGGTTTGTGAAAATGTCTTTTAGGTGCCATTTAAAAACTGCAGTCATGGAATTGCAGCTGGAGCTGTCACAGTTGCAGTTGTGCTCATTAACATGGCACAGGTAACACAGAAAAAAAACCCTCTACCAACTCAGACTTCAAAAACCAGTTTTCATTCACTTCATGATCAGAATTACTCTATTGGCCTGATAGAGAAGGGAATCTTATAGTAACAAGAGATATTTATACTTACCTCTAAAGGAAGAGTTAAATCTGTTAATGAGTAAGCTGACTTTGATCTTTGCCTGGTGAAAGCCCTGTTTTGTTGGTAATTGCTAAAGACAAAAGTTTCTAATTTTTCTGTTCAGTTACTAATTACCTTGAGTAGTACAAAGTCCAGCATGTGCCTCTCCTGGGGATGGCTGAACATCTGCCTGCCCATGGGAAGGAGTGAATTCATTCCTTGTTTTGCTTAGCTTGTGTGTGTGTGGCTTTTGTTTTCCCTATTCAACTGTCTGTATCTCAACTTAATTTTGTTAAAGACAACAATAATTGACAGCTGCTCCTGCACAGCCTACTTAACTTTTGAAGACTGATCTACCCTGCTTAACCTGCAATACAGTGCAAAATTAAAGTAATCAGTGTTAAAAATGATAGACTGTGCTTTGTGCTGTGCTGCCCACATTTGTGAGACACCCTCTGGCAGGATGCTCACCCACTCAAACTGCCCAACATGCTTCATGTAGGAACCTTTTACATGATAACTTCTAAAGCAGGCAGCTCAGTGTGGTTGCAAGGCTATTTTGTTATTGTTGACAGACTGCAGATGCCAACTGTTTAACTCCTGAGAAATCTGGAAAGTCAGACTACAGTGAACACTGCAGTTGTCAAATATTTTGCCCTTCATCATAAAAGATAGATACACTCCTTTTCTCAGCCAGCCACAGCAGAGCATGATCAAAGACCTCAAGTACCAAATGTGAACTTCCTCACCTAACCCATTCCCACGTAATAAATTGGATCAACCCTAATATCCACATTAGAAACCTGTTGCCATTATATTGCAAGAGCTCTTTTATCATTATATTGCAAGGCTTCCATATTGCTAGATTTTCATACCTCCTTAATGTTTCTTGTAGGCAGCTCCTCTAGGCACTAACTCTTCCTTGTCCTCACAGTAGCCAACTGACTCCAGTTCCCACAAATCCACTCTTTTATAACACTCTTCTTATTGGCTACAGGTGTGGCCTGTTAACATCAAGCCTGCTCCTAATCTTTAGTAATTGGTTCAGCTGCAACTCTTTAGGGGATAAGATTACATTCTATACCACCTTCATTTACCCATACTGTATTCCCTTACAGAAACCTACACTTCCAGATTACTCCACAAATTTTTGGTTATCCCCGAGTCCTGTGCCAGCCCCTGCAGTCAGTGTTGCCAGTTGTGCTGCCAGCCTGGCTGCAGGAGCTCGGCTGGTGACAGAGCCCATGGCCCTGCATAAAGCAGGGCTTGTCACCCGTTTGCAGGGTGGCACTGGGTGGGAGGGCAGGGAAATGCCAGGCAGGGCCAGGCTCTGACACCCTTGCCCCCAAAATCATGAGTTTTTCTGGAATGGGCGCTCTTTTGCTGACAGACATTTATGTACAAAATAATGTAGTGACTTTGTAGGCACGGGAGGGCTCAGCCCAGGCTCTGGGGCTGGGACACAGGGCTGCAGATGGCCTCAGCAGCCAGCATTTCCCTGGGGGAGCCCTGAGCCCCCAGCCTGCTGAGAAAGCAGGTGGTGTGGAGCAGCCACAGTCCCACTGCTGGGCAGGAGACTTGGTCTACAATACAGCCAGAGCAGTTTGTGCCTGCAGGGTCACTCCTTCACCCCTGCAGGTCTGTGCTTCCCACCACTGCACCGCCTTATTGTGCAGTCCCACCTGCCAACACTGCAGCACACAGAGCCTTTCCCTATGGAAGTGTCCTGTGGAGAGGTGAGAATTAACACCCCTAAGCAGTAGTGAGGGGAGACATCATCCCAGCAGGAAAAAAATCCCTCCACTCTCACCTTGAAAAAGAGCTGCTTGTGTTACTCTCTGGAGTTTGTGCAGGTGTGTGCTGATGTGTGCCAGCGGCCCAAAGCCAGGCTTTTCCCAGGGATGATCCAAACAAAGTTTGCTGCTTGAGCTACAGCAGCCTCGCTTGCCTCTGCCCATAGAAGGAGCCTGAGAGGATGAACTAAATTTAGCTGGGTTGGTCAATTAGTCCCCTGCCCAACCTGCCCAAAAGCTGCCCTGTTTATCTGAACAGCAGGAGGCTTATAGGCTTGGTGTCAGGTCAGCTTTACCTCAGATGAGGATTGGGTTTGGGGTTGTGGTTTGACTTTGGGTGCTTTGGTTTATTAGCTTTTTGTTGTTTGGATTTTTGGTTGGTTTTTTTTTTTTTTTTTAACAACACAGCTGTGCTGTGGTGTGATTCATTGTGAAGGAGAGGAGGCACAGGGTGCAGCAGTACAGCATTGCTGAACACAGACAGGACTTTACAGGGCAAGGGCATGACCCTGTCTGTAGCTGTTGCAGATGCACCCACTAATTCCAGGGACCTGTGCTGGCCACAAAAGGTCTTTGTGCAGCCATAAACCCACCCTGCTGATTTCAACCACTGGCAATCCATTTTAAAGGAAACATGACACATCTTAAAAACCATTTATTTTTACATGATTACAGAATAGCCATCATCTCACTTAGAAGTGTGAGAGAAATAAGCACTGCAGGCCTCCTCTGTGCTCTACATGGGTTCTGCTCCTCAGGCACCATCAGCCCTTTGTCCAGGGCACGAGGGGCACGTGCCCCCCTCCCCACATCAGCCCCCAAAGGCACCTCCGGGAGCTGTGCACAGCAGCAGCACGAGGAGCAGGGTGATACCTTGGGCAGCGATATGTGGTTCCCCCCAGGGGGAGCCAGAACAGGGACTGTGGCCACTCAAACTTCCCCTCTTCACTCTCAGGTTCCCTGGTTTCCAGCAAGCATCATGGGATCATTTTTCTCCTAGAGCTCAGTTTGTGACTGTGGGGAACAAAGGGCCATCTGTGGTGATGCAGTAGCAGGAAACACTGCTGTGCTCAGTCCCATCATCATGAAGCAGTGCTGGACACAGAGGAGGCAGCTCTCGGCTGCCTTGCACTGGGCACAGGCCACCAGGCTGCTCTGCAGCTTGGCTGTGCCCTCCTGCCCCTTGCTGGGTGCCAGCAGGCAGCTGCTCACAGCTCAGCTGGCAGCAAGACCAGCCTGACTTGACTTTGTAAATCCCTCCCACTATTCTCCAGGAGAAACACAGCCATGCACTGGGCACCTCTTCTGCTGCACTGCATTCTGGGAGCCACAATCCAGTGCGCAAGGAAAACAGCAGAAAGCAGACACTTCTACCTTGTGGATTCACCCCATTTATTGCAGGCAAACAGATGGCAAATAACTAGAACACAGAAAAGTTGTAATCTGACTTTGGCCTCTGATTTTCCTGTGTGATTGGCAGCACAATGAAGGAAAAAAAAATTGTTTATTAAAAAAAAGTGAAAGAGAGGATGAAAAGAATGTTGAACTATTAGTGACATCTCATGTGAACAGATGGAGGATTAATAATGACAAGGAAATTCAAAGCCATGCCTAACATTCCTTATTGCAAACAAGATTCTGCAGGGGGTAGGGATAATGCTCTTCGAGGAAAATCAGCAGAGGATAAATCATCCCCACTGGCTTTGTGAGCAGCACGTTTACTTTGGGAAGACGGTGACCACCTCGTAGCCCTCCGGGGGAATCACCCGTTCCCGCGCGTGCTTCTCGCAGTAGATCAGCTCTCCCACAAAGAAGTGTCCTTTCTGCTTGAGGTTGGTGCCGCAGTCGCTGCACACGTAGCACTCGGGGTGACGCTGCTTGTCCCGGATCTTCACAAACATCCCTCTGGGGAGGAACCAGCACTGCTCAGTGCCCACTGTCTCCCTCCTCCCCAGCCACCTCCCACCCAGCCCAGATTTCTTCTGCTCCTGACAAGTCAAAGTATAGGCCCTACCTCTGGTCAGGCAAATGTTAACAGCACTTTTAGAAGCCCAACATGTGCTGGCATGGAAACTCTCCTCTAGGAAGTGTTTCCCAGCACTGACCTGTGTAAGTTACACAGGGACAGTCCTATAACCTGTGGTGGGAAGAATTACTGTGATGGCATTAGCTGGTGGCTGCAGACAGCACAACAGCATTCAAATGCCCCGGATCAAATGGCAGGCAGTAACTTGACAATCTAGGGAAGCAAAATCCAGGTACAAGCCAACTGAATGGCAGAACAAATGCAGAAATGCAGGGATGAATACTGCACAGCCAGCACTGCCCTTTTGCTAGTGCCTGATGTGTGGGAGAAGCACAGACACTAGATCCTTGTTTTAATCTCAGACATGGCTGCTTGGGAGCTGCAGTGAACAGATCCAGCCAAATGTGGGCCAGCTCTTACTGAAGACTTCACAGCTCAACCCAACAGATGACTAGGAAAACTACAAAAACTACACAGCAGTTTGTTAACTACCATCAGCCCCAACACAACAATTTTCCAGTACTATTTTGTTCCAGCAGCCATCTCTATTTTCTGTAATTCATTAGTTTTGAGTGCTATTCAAGGCCTTGTGCTTTCTCTCCAGACCTACCCAGCTGGTTGAATAATTACAGGGTTTGTCTCTGATTCATATTTTACAGGCAATGCATTTCCTCTCTAATGAATCTGCTGGTCCAGATGCTCCAGGCATGCCAGGACTATGCAATCACAGTGTAGCAGGTCTCAGCAACAATCTGATAGCCTGTGGCAGGCAGAATCTGAAAAATCAGAATTCTTCCATGACAATGCAGGTTTGGCTACCAGTACTTGACTGCTGTGTAGTCAGCTGTTAAGTTAAGGGTGTTGCAGAGAAAGAATTTGAAGAATTTGAGGTTGAAAAACAGAGCAACTCTAAGACATAGTTTTTCAATGCCGGGTCCCCCATGTGGTTGCACTTATGATACAGCAGCTCTGTATCAAACCCAAACCCCAGGTCTGCTGGAGATGGATTTTACCCACATAAAGACAAAAAAACAATATGCCTGCATAGACACAGTGGAGGTGTGAGGTCCTACAGGAGAGTAGGGAGCAGAATGCAGCTCTGCAGTCCCCACTGCCTCTGACCACCAAGGCAAGTCTCCATGCCACACCTGGGAGCACTGAGACAGGAAATTCATTAAATACACAGGCCCTGAATGAAAAGGTCATTTTGTTTCCAAATGCTGTAAACAGATTTCAGGTCAGCCAAACACTGCAGAAACAACTGCCTCAAGGTTTGAGTCACAGGGACGTGCTCTGGTTTCCACTGATACGGATCTGTAGCTGGAAACCCAACTCCTGCCTCACTGCAGGGACCTGCGAAGTTAGTGTTATAAAAGCTGGTGAGAATAAACGTGCCTTGAGTCTCCTGGAAGCACTGATGTGGGTAAGTGAGGGTGCACTTCCTCAGCCCCTGGCACAGGCATGGGCTGCTCACCTCAACCCCAGGGACAGGCTTACTTACACAATGCCAGATCCACATTTGTCGCACATGGGCAGCTTCTGGGCATTCCCAATCGATGAGGCCACCTTTGTGGTAGGGGCTTTGACGCTCCTAAATCCAGATGGTTTGGTAGGGTCTCCTGGGGGTGGAAGGAGAGTGCTTCAGAGCATGTGACATGCGTGGCTTGAGGCTGTTCCTCTCAAGCAGGTGATCTGCTGGGGGCATGACATTCTTTAACCCCAGCTCTGAGGCAGGGATTCATGCATGGAAAGTGGGCAGGGATTTAGGGATGTGTGGGGAGGAAGGAGAGGAGGGACACAGCTGAACCTCACCCTGGAAATGTGAGGGCTTGGGATGGTGGGCAGTCAGAAGAGATTATTTTCTCATCTTAAAAGCCCATCAGACTTCAGCTGATGTGTCTCACATGCACACATGTGCAAAGCAAAGCCTGAGCCTTGGCAGCACTGGAATCTGCCTGATGTGTCCTGATCACACAAAGTCAAGCTGATTCCCAGATTTGAGCTCAGTGGGTGTTCTGTTGGGAGGCCTGTCAAAGCCCTTTTCCAGTCTGCTGTCTGTTTTACAGTGGAGTTGGTTCCCCCAAGACTCCTGGAAGTTTTGGTTAACGAACTCCTTATTGCAGAGCCCTGGGACACTGGGGATAACCTTGCACTCGCCTGCTGTTGCATAGCATGCTCCAGGTATCTCCCTCTTGCAACTTCTCTGGGGCACAGAGGCCCTTCTCTCCTGCTGGGCCTTTGCAGGAGACATTGTGCTGACCTGGATGCCTAAATAAGCAGTGGATCCTAGATGTGGGATACGAGGCAAGCCTTTAAATATTGCAGGGAAAAAGGAGCCTTTTATAAAGTGACACCAATGATGGGACTAATCTCATCTACATGACTTTTCTAAGAGGTTTGACACCAGTTAACAAGGGAAGGAGGCTGCTGAGACTCCCATGGTATTTCACCAGAAACACCTTGGACTGTGAGGGACACTGATGAAACCCTTCAGACCAGTGTCAGACCAAGAGCACACTTCCAATGGGCATTCCCAGCGCAAGGGGCGGAAAAACCCTCCAAAGACAGAGCCTGGTGACCAGTCATGTCAGGGACTCACCACAGCCCAGGGCAGCACTGCTGACAGAAGAGGAAAAAGGGGGGAACTGCCTGCCTCAGCTGTGGGGCAGGTGATGCTGTGCTGGTTTGCCTTTAGGGCAGCCTTCAGCTCAGAGGTTTGCACCCAGCTCTGTGCAGATGCTGGTCCAGAGGTACAAGTTCCTTAACCCTCCAAACATGGCAAGAGCCACCTGCCCTCCAAGAGTTGCTGCAAGTGACTGTCACTGGGAAGCAAGCAGCAGCATTTTCAGACTCTACCATATCACTTCTGTTCACTCCCTTTGCCTCAACGAGCACTTTGCTCTTATCAGCAACATCGACAACACGTTTTTAAATCTCTCCTAATCAAACACCCACAGGAACCGTGCCATGTTCCACCCTGGAATACTCTCCATTTTTGAGCACAGGGTCAGGCCTTAAAAGACCACCCATGGTGCTTTTAAACAGCCACATTTGACCGCTGTGCCTGGCCCAGGCTCTCAGCTGGTGTAAGTCAGTGCAGCCCACACAGTCAGCGATGCCCCGGGGCCTTGTCCCAGCCGGGCATGGCTCACAGCTGTCATTCACAGGCCACTGCCTGGAGCCCCGCCGGGAGAAGGTGCCACCCAATGTGCCATTTATCACAGGGAATGCCATCCAGTATGCCATTTATCAGAGGGAATGCCATCCAGTATGCCATTTATCACACCAAGGATCTGACTTGCAGCAGGCTGTGCTTGTTTGCTGCTGGCCGAGCAGCACAGGCAGGCTGGGCCATGGAGCATTGTCAGCTCACTGTGGAATAATGCCAGAGCCTATCCCGGCCCCCTGATTGGGCAGGCAAACCTTGTGCCAGAGAATCCCAACAATGCTGCAAATCTTCAAAGAAAGATAAAACAGAGAGGCTTTTGCTTCTTATCTTCTTCAGCACTGCTAAGCACAGGGGAGGACCTTGGCTTCGGGAGAAGTCCGGGCTACTCCTTCCATGCAGGAGCTGAACCCTGAGGGCAAGCTGCAAACACTCAATATTTAAAAGATTCTTTCAGGTAGGTATTTTAAAAGCATATTAGAGTCTCCATGATCCTAGTTTCTTTCTTCCTATTATTTCTTTATTTCCTTCATGTTGCTGTTTCCCTACAGATCCCTCAGACCTACCAGCACTTGGCTGATCTGTTTCTCTTTGTGGTGAATATCTCTGCACCAGGCTTTTTTTGGATTAAACTGAACATACCACTGCCAAGCTAATAACACAAAAGACTGGCCTAAGGACAAAAAAAAGGTCATTCTTGAAATTCTTTTCCCATTCATTCATTTTATTTTATGTTTTTTAAGGGGAGAAGAGAGCATGATTTAGCCCCCAAATAAATTAATTGGTTTTTTTATCTTAAACTCTATAGCTCTGAATTGTACAAGTCCAGACCTAAGATCAAGAATGCCAAGAAGAGCGAATTTTCAGAGGTTAAAAGCAATTAACTGCTCATTGTAACCCAGCTTCTATATTTTTATATTCAGCTGCAGAAGGGGATACTTTTTCTTGTGTAGGGGGATGGAGTTCAGAAGCAATAGGACTCACTGAAGAGCACTATCTTGTGATACCATCCAAAGTCTTGGCTCTAAGATGGTCTTTAATCAGTGAATACTATCTTAAAGGGAGCAAAACTTTAGAAACTATAGGAGATTTTGTAACTTTAAAAATTCCTTCTTGATAACTAAATGTTGCAAGGGTTTATTTCTGCAGCGCTCACTCAATGATTAAGCAATGATCTGGGCCCACAAACACTGAAGCTAATAAATGAGAGAATATGAAGTGATCAAATTAGTGACTAGGTCTGTAGGTTTCTGTAGAAGCCACCTACACGTGCTACCTTAAACAATCAGCAGCTAAATGGAAAATAAAGTTTTAAATGCTACTCAACCCAAAGAACAGCAGAGGGGAAGAGCTCAGATCAGGTACTCACCTTTCTCCTCTGACTCCAAGATCTCTTGCAACACAAGAAACGAAGCAGACTGTCTGGGTGGCTCATTTGACTCTTGATTCTCCTGCAGCATCTTGTAAACCTCAGATTGTTTGTCTATGGCAATGCTGCCTGGGGTCTGGTTATGCTGATCTAAACTGAGGAAGGAACACAGAATCCTCTTGTTAAATGGATGAAAATTAAAGGCAATCCCTCTAGCAGAACTTTCAGGATGCATCACATAACTGAAGAATGAACGTGCAAAGCACACGCACGATGGGAGGCCACAAACACAGAGGTGCTGGATGTGCTCCGGGCGGGACCCGCACGCTGGGCTGGGCTGTGCCCACACTGCTGTCAGCAGCTGCTCACTGACTGCCCCCAGCCAGGGCTCTCCCTGCTTCACAGTTACCACACGGTCCAGCAGCTAAAACCTGCCCAGGAAATCACAGCTCTGTTAACAGGAAAGTAAAGAATTCGTGTGCTGGGATGGGAATCCCACCGAGTAGCTGTGCAATCCATGCATGTTCCCTGCATGCATAAACCACCTTACACTGCTACCTTACACCACTGTGAATCTCAAACTAAGAAAATTTATTCCATTAAAAAGAATTCTTTGCAAGTACCCTATGAATTGCTTGTAAATGTCACCTTCACCAAGTAACAGCTGTAGGGTCTAACTAGAAGATTCTCTGATTGGAAGTAATTTAGTCTGGTTTTCAAGTGAGTGTTACTATTTCCATTTTCTAGGGGGAGCCCATTTACAGTATTTTACTAAGGTTATAATGAGCAGGTCGAGGGCAGAGATTTCTCTCAGCTAAGGCTAAGCTCTCAGTGGAGCTGCCCTGAGGTGCTGCTGCCACCCCTCATGTCAGAGGGACTTACATCCTCTACTTAGAGCCCAAGGTGCTTCAGGAGCAGCTTTTCACAGCACAGAGTCATGGTGGTCATTGTGCCACTCGACGGGTCTTTGGGGAATAAAAAGGAGTCTGGAGGCAGTACCTCAGATATACTCCACATGCTGTGGGTAGAGGTTAGGTTAAACTGCAGGAGGTTATTTAGAATATCCCTTGGGAAAAGCTTTCCAATATGTCTATTAACACTGAAATACCAGAGGAGATTGTTGTGAATAGGCAAGGAACCTCCAAGCTAAAGGATTTGAAAATAGTCTGGACAAATATACAGTGGGAATTATTTAAATCAGTGGTTTAAATTGCCAAGTGCTGGACTAAGGGACGGACTAAAGGACACAGGAAGGTCCTGCCTGCCTTGTGTTCTGCAGCTGCAGTAAAACATACACAATAAAATGAAATAGCTGACAAATCTCCTCTGATACCTCAATTCTGTAATGTAGTCTTATAAATATAAATGGTCTACTCGGTTTCACCATTCTTGCACTCTGTGATTGCATGAAAAGTACATAAACATCCTGAAGTTCAGACTAAATTGCAGAGGGAAATCTTTTTCTCAAGGAGGCAACCGCATACTTTCAATGCCAATGACCGATTGAGTCATCTGGGAGTTACTCTACATAATAAACTCTTCAAGAATCAGAAGTAAAATCATCACATGAGTTATAAAATGCTATTTCCATAAAAAGGATTTCATAAAATGTTTCCATCTTTAGCAATTTTCACTGAAGCAGGAAGCACATTAGACATGCAAACAGCTGAACCTTTGAAACCTGAATCTCAGTTACCGAAGCTTTTTACCCAAATAAAATAATTATGTGCCTTCTATTAGACAGAAGATGTCCCATGCTCCATATTACATTCATCTCATGTAAACTCATATACTCCCACTGCTCTATCCACCCATAAAAACATTATGCAAGAAGCCTTTCATTGCAGCTTGCATACTAAGAATGTTTCAATATCATGCATCCAAAAAGCAGAGGCTAAATAATCTTAGAAAGCATTAGAGTCAAACAAAGCCATCATATTTCAACCATGCATTGTGGCAGTGCACAACATACATATCAGCTCTCCCAGGTATGCACCCTATATATCCACTTGCACATACAAGATGTCCAAAAGGATATAAAAACCATCAAACCCAGATTTGTACCAGCAGAGTAAAATACCTCAAACTGTCAGAGCAGGAGGCTATGCTGCTTAAATTAAACAACATCTCCGAAAAGCATGTGTATCTTTTGAAAGGGCAAGGCCACAGGCACAGAAATTGTACCTGCAAGATATTGGGTCTCTGTATTACAGCTGATTTTTGGCACCTTCTGTTACACAGGTACTTTATCTGCAGCAATCACCAGCAAATAGTGTCCTTTTCTGTGTACACAAGTTCCCTCATGCAGAAACTTTGTAGGGAACAACCCCAGCCACATTTATTGGGTCTTAGACTTACACAACCATTACTGGATCTCATTGCTGTTACCATGGGAAACTTACAACACTGACTAATACTTGATCACTGAGCCTTAAATATTGGCAAGAAGATAGTAATAAAAACCATAAAGACACAGCCTTGCACAGAATCTTCAAAAAGCACAGTTTATTTTTTGCTAAGGGTATTTTACTATTTTATGCCAGCCTATTTTGCAACGCTTACAAGAGTCTCAAGGCTACATGAAGGCTCAGTGCTTGGAGCAGTCCCTTTTGCCATTAAACAGTTGCTGATGACTGGGGCTCCTTTGTGACCACTATCAGCTCTCCAGGCCAGCACAGAGAGCTGGCAGTGGGACCACTCCTGGTGTGCACAGTACTGACTACAAGCCAGAGCACTGACTTACAGCAAGTAACTGCACTGAGTAACAAGGCAGGAGTAAATCCTCAGCCTCCCACAATCTCTTGGCTCCTGGCACATGGCAAAGCTTGGCTGCGTGCATCCAGGGGTGAGGACATCAGCTTTTCTGCTTTGAAGTACACTGTTCCCAGAAGGGAATCGTGAGCAGTCCAGGAGCCATGAGATCTGGCTGTGTCCTTTTCTGCCCCATGGAAGCCCTGGGATTGACCACTGTCCTGGGCCACATGTCACACAGCTGCAAGCTGCTTGGTCAATAGCAGAAGGTTCACAATTCATCCTTGACTGGACTCCTGCAAGACAGATAAAAGTGCTTTCTGATTCACCTGTCCTGACACTAAAGTCCTTGCTGTAAAACCCAGAGGCTGTCACTTAGAGGCACTGGCCACAGGGTTCCCAAGTATCACAAGGATGACAGCAAACAGCACCCAGGCCCTGTGATGCTGAGGCTCACCACAGGTCCTGCAGACCTCAGAGCATGCTGAGCATCCTCCACTCCTTTGGGCAGAGGTAGCCTGTGCTGCAGCAACCTCTGCAGACAAACTGGCAGGGGTGGAAACACAGACTGTCCCTCCATGTGCCTGGTGCCTAACAGGCTGCTCCAAACTCCTGACTTGTCAGCCAAAGATGGAGAGCATGAGTACCTGCTCCAGCCTGAAATGAAACATGCTCAGCACACATCCATGGCCAATGAAAGAAAAGAACAAAGACCAGCAGCATCTGTCAGTCACAAACAACAAAAGTTATTTCAAGTGCAGGAAAAATACCAGCTTTCAGGATAAAGCACTCTCCTACCCTCAGCAAACCCATCTGCTGCAGGTGGCTCCTCCAGAAAAGCCAGCAGGTGCTGTCAAGTCCCGCTGTGGGGGTGTGCAGGGGGCAGTGGACATACTGACAAGCTAAAAACATGTTTTGGTGTTTCCCATGGTGTTGGGCACAGACACAAGGCAGAGAAAGCTCCTGTGAAGAGTCATGCACTGACATTGGAATGGTGAAATGCAAATGCTGTTTTCTTGTGACCGGACAATGCCATGAGCCACAGACGGGGACGAGGGACTCGTGGACACTGAAATGCAGATGAGCAGGTGTGCTGAGCTGGCTGCAGAGGCCAGGGCAGGTTACCTGGGGAAATCAGGGCTAACAGAAGAGATCTGCCCCTGCAGAGTGTCCATGATGTTGCTCTGTGAATAGAGCTGCAGGGGAGAATTGAACTGCACGTGCAGCACTTTGAGTCCCGGCACCTCCACTTCCACAGGGCTGTTGGGGCAGACCTGGGCCGCGTGCTTCAGCTGCTCAGGCCCCACTCGGACCTGGCTGGGGCTGGAGGAGGAGCTGTGCCTGCGCCGCAGCTCGGAGCTCTGCAGAGGGTCGTACACGGAGGCCACGGGAGCCTGCATCGCACCCACCGGCGATGGGCGGCTGCCAGCCCACGCGTCCACACGGGCAGGGGGAGGTGGGCTGTTCAAGATTTGGTTGGGGTTTACATTGCCAAATTGAGGGCAAAATGCAGGAGGAAGAAAGGAAAGAAGAAAGAAATTAATGAAGGGCAAAGCAAAATACTTCAAGCCATCAAGCAGCTGCAGAATATTGTCTTAAGGACACACCACTGAACACACAACTTTACAGGCTTCTGGCTAATGCTGTGCCTCTGGTCTCATACTCCAGATGTGTCCACACAAAAACTAAAAAGTAAGCCCTCCACGGATAAGCAAATGCATGGGTTGTAAAGCAATGAAGAAGTGGCAGCAGGGGTTTCATTTTACAGTAACTCCCTGCACACACACTTGTGGTCCCACTGTGCAGACAAGGAATGCCACCCTCACTGCTGCTCTCCTCAAAGCTAGCCTTGGCATCCTACTGAGGAGTAATCTCACCTCTCATCCCAAACCAGATATGCTTAGCAGTAGGGCTTCTCCATCCCCACCTGCTTTGTGACATCAAATCCAATGGACATATTTGCTTTTATTTCTCTATGTACTACAGCCCTGCATTTATACCACACACCCTCTAAGGATGAAGCATGGACTAGGTCTCCAGTCACATCACCATGTGCAGTAGCAGGATCAAGTGCTGGGTTCAGATAGCCTGTGTATCTGCAGGATGCAGGGTGGGGATGCAGATAAATGTCAGATAAACCCAGAGCAAGGTCAGGTATATACCAAATAACTCAGTGAAACAGATGGGCAGGAATTTAAAGGCAGCTGGAAGACTGTGTGTGAAGGGAGAACCTAGACATCCTGTGCTTGTGCACTGGGGAGACTATTCTGGGTGTTTAACATCAGGCTGAGGTCCCTGGCTCTCATTGAAAACCAGCAGTAATTCATTTGCTTTTGATGACTCTGTAAACAAAAGCATGTTAGCATCAAAGCCTCATCCACAGTTTTCCCAGCATTCCTTTGCAACTTGCTGTGTTTCAGCAAGGAAAGGATGAAAGAGATGCCCTGTATCCAAGATGGAGCAGGGCTGGCAATGGATGCTCCTGCTAGGAGGAGCAGAGTGAGCCACAGCTCTAGAAGGAACCCACCTCTTTTCTGACCCCTGCAAGAGAAAGGGATCAGCTACAATGTTCCAGCCAAATCTGCCTGGCGTCCAGGGAGCGCTCTCACATGGAGGGGACACCAGAGCAGACTAGGGATCGTATTTCACTGCCAGATGGTCCCATCAGGTTAATGCAATGTCAGATTTCCCTTGTCCTTGCTCTGCTTTTGCCCAGCCCCTGAATGAGGCAGCTGAGTCTACCAGAAGCAAATGAACAATCTGTCAGCTCGTCTGCCAGCTGCAGCACTGTAACTGCCTGGAAGGGACCATGCTGCAGACTGGGCTGCCAATGCAAGGAGCTGGTTTCACTCGCAGGAAAGTTGTCAGGCTTGTGTTAAATCACAATCAGGACTTTGTACCCTGCAACAGCAGAGGCTGAAGTTACTTTTGCCTCCCCATTCTCAAGTCAGAAATTTAATCAAGTATTACCAAAAGCACTGTTCTTCCAGCTTTTATTATAAAAATAGCCAAAGCCTTCTAGGCAGTTTGATATTGCTATGCAGAGGCTTAGGGCAGTTAAGCAACCTGACCGTCACAGCCAGAAAACTTTCAGGTAGCTTCTGGTTTATTACCTCCAATGAAAAAAGGAGAACTTTGAAAATCTAGGATAAAATAATGTCCTTGGTGAGGCTCAGTTGCAAACACAAAAATGAACAGGCCCTTTTAAGGTTGGGACCCTTTTCAATCTCATACATAAAATCCCTCACACTGAATGAATGTTTCAGCTACTCTTTAAAACTCCTGTGAAAAGCAAAGTTTGATAATAAACCACAGAAATATCCAGACCAAGGCAGAGCCTGGCTATGAATCCCAGGCCAGCTGGGAACAGGGATGGGTGTGCTTCCTTGCACTAGCTGGTGCCATTCCTGCCCAGCATGGCAGTGAAGCAGGCACAAAACACTAACTTTAGGAAGTGCTTGTAACAAGCTATCAGGCACCTGTTCAGACCAGCGGGCTGGTATGTCATGCTGAACGCACGCGGAAACTGCGACGGTCTCTGCTGAACAAAGAAACACAACAGCATTAATTTCATGTCTGCACCCATGAAACATTCCCCACTCCTCTGAGCCCTGTCCCTGGAACAACATCCAGACTTGTGCCTCTTCTACTCCCGTTGTCCTGAAAGAGAGCTTGCCTTGGTTTAACAGACTGGTACCTTTGCAGTGAACTTGTGTCTCCTGAAGCCTTTCCCTGGAGGCCCAGGGAGGGAGGGGGATTGAGGGAGGTACTTACGGCTTGGTAGGCTCCAGGGCCCCAGGTGATGTTTTTGTCTCCACTGCACTGTTGAAGGTCTGGATGTTCTCTGAGGAGTAGAGGCCTGCTGGGCTGTTGTACTGAGCAGTGATCACCCTGGGGGCAGAAGCTGTGGCAGCAGTGAAGGGCACTGCACTCCGATTGTGTGCACTTCCTATGTGCTTTATTTCCTGCATGCAAAGGAGCAGAGGCAACAGTCAGGGGTGCTCAGGCATGCAGGTGGATGCGACAGGGCAGCCCCACAGCACTGCAGTGGTGGCCTCCATGTGTGGTCTCAGCTGAGGAGCAGGTGACCACAACCACCAAAGCAAGTGAGCATCCTCCAATGGCATGAGGGCCCATCCTGGTCGGCTTCAGGATGACCTTCAGGACATTTCAGCATTGACATACTGGCAACAAAAGAGCTCAGAAACACTGCCAGAGCTATTAGCTCAAGGTGCCACACACCTGGGAACTCCTGCAAGCCTACAGTAAGCTACAGGACTAACTTCCTCATGCAAGACTACAGATTTTAAGCATTCCTTGCAATTCCTAAGAGCAGGTTTGATTTCTATGGAAAAGAGAAGATGAGGGGCAGAAAGAAGAGAACTTCTCAATGACATCTGAAAATTCAGCTTCCTTTAGATAAGGCAACCCAAAAAAGAAGGGATTTGTCATTACTGCAAGTGCTCTGGAGCATCTCTGCTCCTTCAGCTAAGACCACGGTACACAGCTGTCACTGATGAACAACTTTTGAATTTCTGGACAAGAAAATCCACAACAAAGGTGTGAAGTGCCATTGTCAATACAAAAGATTGTCCACAGGCAGTGACAGCTAACTTTCAGCAACTTCTTCAGTGTCAGAAGTACAAAATATCACCCAGATGTTCTGTGTTTGCTGCAAACTGGAGGCTTCCAGCAGTGGTAGTGTATACTTAGAAACACAGGCTACAATCTAATGAGAAAAAGGGCAAATCCAAGTTAAATAAGACTTGAGCTAGGACTCTTCTTAATCACAGGCAGTGCTAACAAAAATAAGGACATTTCTAAGCCCTTTCACCAGTTCAGCAGGCTGGGAATTAGCAGCCTTCTGGCAGAGATAACAACATCCAGGGCTTCTTTCTCCCCAGAGAAGATGCTTGACAAAAGCAAGAAGAAAGTATAATTTGGCCTCACTAGAGCAGGCATAAGAAAGGACAAAGAGCCACAGAGGTGGCTGAGGTATTGAGGGCTAAGAGAAGGCACCAAAACACAATTTTTGAAATGTTTCAGGCAGCCATAGAGATTGGCCATGGCTTCAATACATGGCTAACAGCCAATGGCACAGGATGAAAGGGGGCACTTCTCAGCCTCCTGGGTCCCAGCTCTAACCCAACTAGTTCCCACTCCCACTCCAAACAGGCCCTGACTTCTACAGCAATGACGTGAGCTTTGACTGCGCTGTGAACATCTCACAGCGCTTGTTTGATAGAGATACAGTTACAAGATAAACACTCATTAGACAAAAAGCATGACTTAAATCCCCTTACAGATTTTTCTTTAAATCACTTTTTTGTCTCCAGACTTCCTTAGGCAGCTGGCTAGTCTTCCCAGACTGACAGATGGGAGTCATCCCACTTCATGGCATTTGAATGCTATTTATGGCATCAAGCAGAGAACAGAATCCCTCAGAGAAGAGCGGCTTGGATCCAAAAGCCCTCATGAGTTACAAGCCATTTGAAATCAGCAGGGTAGCTCAAGATGTTCAGGTGTGGAGTGACAAGACTGCTCTCCCACAGCTTTCTGGCCAATATGTATGGATGTTAGCCATTAAACTTTCCCACACACCAAAGGGAAAATGACCCTGGAGTAATTAGCTAATCTCCCTTTGTTGTAATCTCAATCAAACCACATAACAGGACTTGTGAAAATACTCCTTCCCATGGCAAAAATGTGGATTTTAGCAAAAAAAAAATTACTTTAACCCGTATATCAAACCATGGGGAACCGTTATATCAGCACTAAATACACATGGTAGCCCACCATTCAGAGGCCATGAGTGGGAGAGGGTTACAGATGTGCACATAAATACTCGGTTTCATGGAAGACTGAGGCAGAAGATTTAGGCTAAGAGGGGTTATATTCTTAGGTCAAATAGACTCCACATTGAAATCATGTCACAAGATGTGTGGAGGAAACATTTAAGCATTAATCAAGAATTAAGGAAAGTAATTTACAGATTGGTTGGGTTTTTTTTAAACTCTGGTTTCCTAAGAAAGTAAAGTGTCTCAATTACATACCCAACATGCACACGGGCATATTGAATCTTTGAATGTGTCAGCCAAGGCAAATTGAGTTTGACAGTGATAGAGGCCTCAAGGATCCTTATCCTCCTGCAAGTGTTGAGACAGAAAGAACAGGGCAGCTACATGGAGAAGAGAGACTGACATCACATTAGTGCCTTGACTCCAAGAGCTGCAACACACACTGGCACAGAATCCACATCGGAGCTTTTGTCCTGCTTTTGGACACCAGGTAGGTTTTCTGCTGTGTAGTAACACCAAGACCATAAGTTAAGCTTTCAAAAGTGTTGGGGCATCTCCAGGAGCTCTCAGATGTATAGAGGTCACTGACTATAAGGGAGTTTAACAGTTAAACAGAGAAATTGGTGCAGAACCTGGTGTCTGAAGATTGGACAAATCCCATGTGGAGAACATCACAGAAAGTGAATAACTCAAGAGTATACAGACAAGTATAACAAGAGCAGTAGCATTATAAAGTGCTCTTGGATAATCCAAATTCTCCAGCAGTTCCTGTTACACCATGCTGTTCTTTTTGCTCAAGCTGTGGAAGGAATTTGCAAAGAACAAGTGCCTTCATGATCCCAAGATCAAAAGATAATGTGTTCTCACTGTCAAATATATTTATCTAGGGATTTTCCAGAACTGCCAACCTAGGGCCTGCGCTGTGCAGCAGTTTTGTTAAAGCCCCAGCTCCTGGAATCATATTTATGTGACAGTCTCTCACTTACTACTGGAAAAAAAGTCAGATTAGTGACACTCCCAAAAACCCGTCACCAGCAGGCAAGTGGAAAACATTAGTGCAAAAACCCAGCTACGCTGTGCATATGTGTGGGGACAGCACCCAGTTTGTGCATTTGAGATGCCTAGGGTTTGCAGCATCTCTAAGGCTGTGGCCTTAGAGGACCAGGACCAACACAAGGAAAAGGGGGCAAGTAGCATTAAACAGCATTCCTGGCTGGAGCACAGACTGCAAGAGCAATAAGCAATGGTCTGTTGCAGAGGGAAGAACTGGCAGTCACCTAAAAGGACATGATCTTATCCAGTCAGGACATGACCTGCTCTTTTTTTGAGAGTAGTACAGAGGAGTGTGATTAATGTTAGATCCCTTCAGAGACACCTTCTGTTGGCACCTGCAGGCAGAACTGGAAGCGCTTGCCTCACTCTCCCGGCCAGCTGTGGCACTACCTCAGTGCCCTTACACCACCCTCTCAGCAGCAAGCAGGGATACCAGCAGTGGTTATTTTGGTCTGAAGCTGGGGTATGGAAGCTCCCAAGCTACCAGGCAGGATATTCAAGAGCATTATTTTACCACTATAAACTGATACCATGGTAGTGAAATTGCTTTGTCTGCACAGACATCAGCCTTGCTCCTCTCCTTCCTTTGCAGGGGTTATGTTTCCACAGGGCCCAGCAGAGTGACTAGACCAAGCTAAACTAGATTAGCAACTGCATAGACTTCTCTACCAGCTGCTTCTGAACTCTCACTTCACTTTGAAATTGAAGCAATTCCTTCAACAGCCTCCTCCCTATCTAAAGCTAGCTCCCATAAGAACAAGCTCAAAATGGCTTTGGAGCACAACCCCATGTGCTCCTGCTGCAAATGTCCCCATCTCACAGAAAAAAAAAATTCGATTTTTTTTTCAATCCCAAGGACAAACAACATTTGTAGCTTCAGGTCAGACATGCACATCTTCTGCCAGATGAGTTTTCTGGGTGGTGGCTGTTAGTGGCAGCAGCCCTCTCTGGGGCAGATGGGACACAGCTGTGCACTGCAGGCACTGCAACACAGCCCTTCCAGCTGGGTCCTAAGGGGGTCCCACTGCCACCACCACAGCCTGCAGGCAGGGAGCTGCCAGCAAAGGTGCCAGGCTGTGAGGATGGGGAAAACATCCCTGTGCCAGGGCAGGAAGCAGATCAGCATTTCCTACTGCACCAGCTGCAGGCTGCGTCATGGGGAATTATCAGGGAAAACAATGGCCCCTTCCTCCCTCTCATATGAGGCCATCCTCAGTGACACTGACGTGCAGGCTGTAAAATCCCCACAGCTACATCAGCTGTCACTGCTGTGCCTGCAGCCAGCCAGCAGCTTGCAGCATGAGAGTCTGCTTCCTCCTCACCAACACTTCCACCACTGGACCCATGTACACCATTGGGAATGGGGGCAGGCAGCTTCAGGGAAATTCCCCAGCTGTCAGTGAAGCAGACAGACAGACAGCCCAGGATGAGCTATCTATCTATCAGCTGGGCTGGGACCCATCCAGTGGCACAAAGCCATCTGGACACCTTCATGGCCTCGTGCCCTCGAGCAGGTTGGGAGCAGACTGGGCTGAGGGTGGGCTCTTGGGTCCCTTGCACCCTGCAGTGACATGGCCAAGGCCATCCTGTGTAGGGCCTGTATGGACGTCACCACCAGAAACAGGAAAAATCTGGAGGCTTTTTGTACTCACTGAATAAACTAAACCAAGATGAGCGGGGTCAAGCAGCCTCTCCCCGTTAAGTGGGGTTTTCCTCTCCCCACAGCATGGTTGAAGGCATTCAGCTGGGCTAGACCCTCACAGGTGCTGGCTGGGCCCTCACAGGTGCTGGCTAATGCCTGCTGCCACCCACCTACAGCACCCTGACTCCCCTGCCTGCCCTCTCCCCTTCCCAGGCCACCTCTCTGTAGTCTGGAGGAAAGAGAGGTCAAACATGGAGCAAAGGCCTGCTTGAAGCCAAAAACTACTTTCAGGTGTGCAGTAGTGATTTGAAGACTGGCCAGCTCTTGGAGTCAGGGGATTCCCTCTCACCTCACGTCACAAACTAAAGAAGAAAAAAAAAATAAATCAGCACCCAGACACTGCAGTTGCAGGGAAAAGCAAAAGCCTTCACAGGCGCCTGGAGCAGCCAAGTGAACCAGCAAAACTTGCTGCCTCACAGGGCCTCAGAAACATGGGGCGTTTTTGCATCCCAAGTCAGAGCCCAGAGGCTCAGGGCAGGCAATGCTGGATTGCACACCTCAAGAGCCACGCCAAAAGGAAACAAGATGAAACATTTCTCAGCACAAATGTTTACTCATCTCTAAGAAAACGGGCCCCTGACCAAACCTCAGAGTGTGAGAGCACTCTGGTCCCGTGGGCAGCGAAGGAGAGCAGAGACCAGCAGGCAAACCCCCAGCTTCATCCTCGCCCTTGCAAAGCCACCCAGGGAGCAAAGGCCACAGCCGTGACCAGCGGGCGTGTCTGGGGGCAGGCTGCTTGTGCCAAACGCACAGCAACAGCTCAGGAGAGGACATCTTCATGGCAAACTCTACCCCATGCTATGTTTCATCAGCTGTGATCACAAGTATTAAGAAGTGCCTTTACTTTCACCTCTCCCTCTATTATTGTTTGGGGTTTTTCAGCTATGGAAGGATTTTTTGCAATGCTTTGAAATCTGATTAAAAATTAGGAAGGGTTTGGGGTTTTGTTATTGTAGGGGGGTAAAACAATAAGATTAGCTTCCCACATCCTCTCCCTCCACGTCCCTGACACATTCCACACCCATGCAGTAATGCCTTTTAACCAAAACCAGCAGGTCGCAATATGCCAGCACAGTTCCCAGTCCCAGTATTGTTACTTTATATACCTCTTGCCTCATGCATTGCCCACACATGCACAGCCTTATCAAAGGCCAGGCCAGCCACACACCCAGTTTCTATAGCCCCCGCCTGCTTCGTATCCAAGGAAATAAAATACACAAGATGGAAACAATGACATCACTCTGTAAGAATAAGGATGAACACAGGACAGACACTTTTAAGAAGCTTTGGGAAGACAGAAGTGGATGTCTATTTCCATCATCCTAAAAATACCCTGATTCACCCTCAGAACTCCTCCAGCTGCTAGGTTATTTCTGAAGGTTATTTCTATTAAATAAAAGTCCTTATGTTTGAAAAACCCTACTTTTTGTGGTTAAGAAGAACTGAACTATCCATCTCAAACCAAGAGTTTTTACTGGCATTCTCAAGGTCTGATGTTAATACTTGTGCCTTATTGCAAAGGGGATATATAGTCTGCAGGGAGCGGGACAAGTTTTTGAAGGCAGTCTGGATATTGACTGTCCTTGAAGCTGGACTCTTTCAGATCTTTCTCTATATTAGCTCACTCAGCAAAAACAGAGACCTGGACCCCACTGGCATCTGTGTCTTACCAAAAAACCCAAAACAAAATAAAAATACCCAAACAAACAAAAAACCAAAACAGACCCCAGGTCTGACAAGACTTAGCACAGTTAGAAGATATAGAATTTTATTGTTTATTTTACCAAGAGGCAATTCAGCCCCTTGGGTACAGCTGGGCCCCATGGGCCCTGTGTGACCCACGATCACCAGAGGGCATGGCTGACTTGAAGTTCTGCTGGTCTCTGGTCAGTATCATAAGCATTAAAATTACCGTAGCCATCATGTAACTTGCTCTCTCTTGCTGTGACCACTTTTCTCAAGAGACATTAAGCAGAAGGGAGAGACAGACATGTTATTTTAGTCTTTCCCACTGTTGTGAGGAAAAGACCTTGATGGGAAAATGCCACTGAGCTATCAGCCTTAGGATCTGGGTTAGAAGTGCAAGTGAACTAACTGAGTAAATATGCTAAGAAGACTGTAATTTCCTTCCTCCAGTGTTGCCATGGGCACCAAAACAAAGCTAGGTCAGCTGCTGAGCCATCAACACCGACAAGCTGCTGCCCCTTTTGATGAAATTCAATATTGTCATCACTCTTGCCTCCGTTTAAATTAATTTGGAGGGATAAGGATAATGGCAATGAAATAATAATAAGACTGTAGCTCTTTCATGGGCAAAGATCAGCTTAGACAATGAAGTCAGTCTTTGGACTCAGGACTTCAGGGAATGCATGGGAAGTTGCAGAATGGCTTTTTATTTTCCAAAGGCAAATAAAAGTATCTTGAATGTACATTCCAAGTTAGGGAAAACATTTCCACAGGCATGATGCAGCATGTCACCAAATATTAGCCTCCAAAAGGATTACAGCAGTAAACAAATAGTCCATTTCAAATAGGGTAAAAAATGTGTGAGCAGGGATCTTAAAATACGTAGCTAGTCATAGACAAGCTCTTAAGCACTGGTTCCTGAGACAAACTGAAAATTAGGTTATTTTGCAAGATTTTTTGCAAAGATTTAGCAGCTACATCAGTAAAATATGAAGACAAAAAGAAGGTGGACAAGCATGAAAAACTTTTAAGATACCAAAGGTAGGAGAGACAATATCCAACAAACTAATTCTAAGACAGATGGTAATATATCTGAATAAATCAATCTCTACAGCAAGGGTTTTAAAGGCTTTTTTTTTTTTTTGAGCCTGAAGTAAGGCTACTCACAGGTATGATTTTTTGTCTGTGTTCAAAGAGCTATGTGCAAAGCCAATGAGAACCATTGTCAGAGGACCCTGGACCAGGATTTAAACAAACAACTCAGCACTCAGCACATCCCATTTTCTTTGGTAAGTGAATTAATAAGTGCTCTGCACTAGACTGTTGCCAAGAAAAGCAAAGATACTGTTTTCACTGGCCAGCAAGTTAAAAAAACCTGAATAGCTCAGTTTTGCCTTCGAAGATTCAGCTCTACTCACAGCTTCAACCAGTCCTGCTGGAAAAATGAAATCAGCATCTTTGTGGTAAAATTCATAGCAGTGTGCCATGTTGGCATACATACACATAGCTTTTTCTGCACTCTGCTACTGCTGATTTGCAGCAGGCCTGGCCCTGATGATGCTGCAAAGACACAGCCCCAGAGCGACTTGGCCAACACTTGCCACATGCTCTGGCAGGAATCAGCATGCTCTTCTGAATTCACGCTCCAAGCAGAAACACCTCACTACAAAACTTACTTGTAGTCAGCTACTGAAAAAGCAAATGGGAAAAAACTCCCAAACAATCCACCAAACAACAAACCCCACAACCTTACAACTTGATGATATTCCTGACACTTTGGCATAGCAGATTAGGATGTTCAGGCACTGTTATGCCTTAAGAGCAAACAGGAGCTTGTGGTTTGGAGACATGATGCATCTCCCCTCACACTGCTGAGTTCCTGTCTCAGTATGCAGCAAGTGAAGCCCCATAAAGTTAAGCTCAGTGCTCTGAACAGCAGCAAACCCCACTCACATACACAACTGTAAATTATTTAATCTGCTTTAATTTAAAGGAAGGGAATAAGAAAAGACAAGACTTCTGTGAGTTTAAATGTTCCTTTCACACCAGGAAATAACTCTTCTAGCATTAGCCATCAAAGGGGTGAAGGCTAATTTTCAGGCAACCATTGATTCTTAGTACAAGATTAAGACAATGGTTACTGCTCAGAGATAAGCTCTGTAACACGAATTTCTCCACTCAGCTGTGCATCAAATTCTCCTGCTCAAGTCAGTTACAGGTTATTACCAATAAATTCAGTTGTACTACATTTATAAACTAGCAGTATCAGGGTATCTATCCAGTGGCCAGAGCCAGAACCAGATCAAAGACTTAGGAGGGAATGTCTTCCACCACCAGCATTACTGCTAAATCCTGACCATCTATCCAGATTGGACTGTGGTGGGGCAGTGAGTCACAGGGGAGTTCAGCAGCAGGTTTCTTGCTGCAGTTAACTAAAATTAGTGAGCTACTTTAAAATCCCACCTAGGGCATGTGTTGTGCTGTACGTTTGATTTTATGGCATTTAGCTGAATTCTTGCTAATGGCTGCATTGGGAAATTGGTCTCTAGGATTGAGTCTCCTGCTGAAATAATGTCAGCTCTCTGCATCACTGTAGCAAAGCCTCAGTGCAGACTCTGCCCCACTCCTTTGGCAAGAGATAGCCTCCAAGTCCCAAGGTTGAAGCAGAGCCTTTCCAAAACCTGGGCAGCAGAAGGCACAGACCAGACCTCAGCTCAACAGCGTCACAGACAGGTGTCACTACATGGCTCCAGCTCAAACTAAGTCAAAATGGCTCAGTTTCACACTGTGCCTTGGCAGAGTTATGAAATACCTGGAGAATGCCGCACCAATTTCTTGGGCCAAGCAACACAGAGAAGCCTGATGTGAAAGAGAACATGGACAGATCCCAGGCCAAGGTCTGGGCAGGGTGTTGCTGCACATGTGCTGCTTTAGTCTCAGGTCCTTTCCAACCAAAACAGCCATGTTAGTGCTTAATTAATTGCAGAGTCAAACTAGTTTTATAATCTACTTATTTTGCTAGAAAGACTCACATGGGATGTGTGCTTGGGCCAGAATCCACTGGGGCCATGTCACTGCCCCAGTGAAAATCCAGAGGAATGCCACTGACTTTAGTGTAGTTATTTTGGATTTTTTGCAGTGCAGTCCTCTAAATCTAGCCCAGGCAGTGCCCTTGCACAGGTTGCTGTTATTACTACATTTACTTGACAGAGGCAGCAGGCCAATGAAGCAAAGCTGTCAACAGGTTACAAAACCAACTTCCTAAACAGAGGCTGCATGATCTGCCACACAGATAAAAATGTAAGATGCTGGTGTATTTCTCTTCCACCTTCTCCACAGCAAGAATGCTAAGAGCTTACTGAGTAAGAGAAAAAAATCCAAACCAAACCAAGAGAAAACACTGAGTCAATAATATTCCTCACCTCTCAAGTCTTTTCTATCTATGACAACCAACTGGCTTAGTACAGTAGCAATGATTTACTGAGCCACACCTCTACAGTGCCTTCTGTGCCTTGTGGTAGGTGGGAGCACGCAGATGGCAGGAGACACCTCTGACCCAAGCAGGTTACCTCAGGCATGGCACCCAATTAGCTCTCCACAGCAACTGGCTTCTCACCATGAGGGAGGGAGTCCAACTCTCAAGGGCCACACGATCTCTGATAGTATGGGGCATGATGCTACCCCCAACATGATTTACAGAGGGACATATGCTCAGCTCCTAGGAGGATCAGGCCCAGAACTTCTCTCGCAGGAGTGAGAGGGAACAAGAGCAGTTATTCCAGGACTTACCTGTGGCTCAGAGGCCAGATTCATCTTATAAGGATGTGTCTTTTCCTCCTCGCTTACAAGTGGTGACCAGACTTTTGCCTCCGTTCTGCAACACACAAATTTTGAGTCATTAATCTGTTTTCATCAGTGAAAACTGTAATCGTTATTAAAAGACTCAAAGTTGATCAATTTCTCAAACATTTCCACAGTCTCATATATAGCACAACCCACATCAGGAGGAATCCAGACAGCCTCATTTAAGTACACAATGTAGGTGGCTTAGATAAGTGAAGTCCTTGGAGCAAGACAAGATCTCAGTAGTGACTGTCCTGGCTTACTCTCTGTGACTCCACAGGCAACACATCAGGCATGGGCTTCCACCCAGGCTGTCAAGCTCGGGGCTACCCAAAAGCAGAAGCTGGAGATATCCCACAGATGCCTTAATTAAGTGGGACAAATCAGATTGCTATGTGCTTCAGCTTTTATGGGTAGCCAGGAAGAGGAATGATTCTTGTCTGTATTTACTATATAAAGAACATTTTGTTCTTGAGGTTGGACTGCCTTGGAGATAAGCTAGAAATATTTTCTCATTTGGGTCTCCCAAATTTTCTTCTTATTTATAGTGGTATCCATGTTGAACAAACAGAAGCCTTGTGGAATGATGAAAAAAAAAAATAAAACTCCTCGCCTGCAATGGGACTAAGAACTGAGAGGACCTCATGTGACCGAGAAAGTCTACATAACCTTTACTGGTCTGTGGTCTGACCCAATTACTCACAGTAGTCTGAAACACAAGTCAAGATCTACAACTAAAACCAACTGCTTTTACCATCATCATTGTGGAATTCTGCTATGTCCCAAAGAACGACAAACAAGTGGTGAGGAAGAAGTAGAGTGCTTGGATTTGCTCGAAATATGTTGTGGGAAGCATTTCTCAGAAGTAAAGACAGTAGTTACCATCTCAGATAGAATAAACAGTGCCACTTTTCCCAAACATTGGAATAGTAGGGAATGAGTGACTGCAGTATGGTTGAATGAAAACTGCTGTTCAATGCTAAACATTGCATCATGCAGCAAACAGATGACTGATAAACTCTCAGGATGAGGTCTGAAAACCATGCTCTGTCCTGTTGACAGGAGCCCTTTCTGTAATCTGGAACTGGAAGTAGATGTACTTCCTAGGTATTTGTGGGTCAAGGACTAGCTATAATTTAAGTACTTAGTTAGCAAAACAGGAATGCTTCCATTGCAAATTAACTGGATAAATGTAAAGAGATTTTTCAGTTAAAGAAGGGAGGAAGAGACTAGAAAAAGAAAAGGCTGACAAGGATGGAGAAACACAGTATAGAGCTACCCACAATATATTCAGTCTGGTGTGCACCATTCCTCTAAAATCCCTCCAAAGTCACAACATTTTTTAAACAGCCCAAACTTAGCTGAGATGCACATATACATCCCAGACATTTGCTGCATAAATAGCATTTCAATATTTGCACCTAGAGGGCAGCTCAGTGAGAGGAGATGTGAGGCAGCATTCTCAGCCAGGAAAGAAGAATAGTTTTATGGATCTGCTATTCCCTTTATTGCACAGTGGACTTTACACAGAAGAAACCTGAATGAAGGCTGCTGTGCTGTACCTCCTTTCACAGGAAAAGTACAAACACACAGGTCACACCTGATATCCTTTATAGGTATTCAGGAACAGCAAACCTTTGACTCTTGGTTATTGCATCCTGCAAGCCCAGCTGATACCTGACAACCCATGCCACTCAAATGCTGCTATCTGGCAAGCTGGGGCACACACAGACAAGTATGACTAACAGCTGCATGGTATCAGATCCACACCAATCTGATCATAATCTTGTCACAACAGCTGCTGTTACTGGATGTCCAACATGTCTCAGGTGAATACAAAACAACAATTCTCTCCTTGCTTCTGGACACCCGTGCTTTAAGGTGCCTGAGGAACCAGCAATTTCACTCAGATTATGGCTATCAAGCCTCACAAAGTCCCACCCATTTCCAGGATAGCTGTATTTTCCACACCTGAAGACTGTTTGCATATAGGGAAGCAGCCTGATGACCAATACAAAGCCTTATTCCTTGGAAGTGTTTGGTGATCATGTGTGACCAAGTTTCATCTCCTCTGGAAAAACAGGGGACACAGCAAAATGTATGGAAATGAGACAGCCAGCCAGACTATAAGCAAAAGGACATTGGCTGGAGATGAAGGAGCAGCTCAGAGAGCCTTAAACACTTCTGATTTCTAGCATGAGGCATCCCTATGCCAGTTCTCGCAGCAGTGATCCAAGAACTTTTGAGGTAGCATTTTCTTTCATAGCAGTTTGTTATAAGCTTTCAGAAGTATGAGAAGGCTTTATTCACACTGAAAAATTTAAGCCTAGAGCAGGCCAGTGTATGAATATGGAACAGAAACTTCCCCCCAGGCACTTGTTTTCATCCCACTGGCCCTAAATGCATTTTGAGGTGCTGATGACACAGCACACTGGTCCTCCAGAAGAGAGGAGGCAATTATGGCCAACTACTGCAGCCCATGGGCAGTTTGACCAAATTTTTCTTCTTTATTTATAAGCAAGGCAAATAGCTCAAGTTTGTTCCCCAGACTGCTGCCATACTGCTCTGTCACTGGATGTAAATGGGAGCAGCAAGGTCAGTCCAAGCTTTTCTTTCAATCCAGTCTAGAAGTTATCCAAACAGAAATGTTAAATAGGCCATGCATCTGACCCTCTGAGGCAGGGAAGATAAAGCTGCCCTTTGTATTCACAACAGCTGCAGAAGAGCCCCATAGCCACTCTCAGCAGCCCATTTATGGCCCCAGTGAAGCAGAAAAAGGACACAGCTTTGCTCTTCCTGGCTTTACCCAGCAGATCTTTCAAGGCATGTGCCCCATCCCACCTGTGGAGCCCACAGTCTGTGGGTCTTAGGTAGAACCACACTGGTCCCAGCTCTTGGGAAGGGTTTCCTGGCTCTGCTTCTTGTGTCAATGCCTGTAGTTCTACTGAAGCGTAGCAGGAGGAAGAAAAACACCACCTAAAAGTTCACCTTTTGTCCCACTACTGGCCCAGGGTTTACCTTCTGCAGTGTTGGGAAGTGTGGGCACCAGGCAGACAGCAGGGCAGATTAGATTCACTGTGTTTGTATCTTATCCATATGGTTCCATATCTTAGCTATATGAAGGAGGGAGCAGGTGTCAGAGTAGACAGCTAAACCCAGCCTTGGTAACAGTACCTTCAGTTCACACCAGGCTGCTGCTGGTAGTGGCTTTCTGGAGATCTTTCTGTCCAACAGCCTGCTGGGGAATCCCACCCTGTCTGGTGAAAGCCAGGGGCTTTGGCATCCTTATCAGATCTCAGAAACTCCTGATAAACTGATGAATATTTATTTTATGATATGGTTTCTAATGCATATTCTTTCAAATGAGACTCCATCAGAGAGCAACACTCAAAACAATGAAGGAAACAAAAACATGACACAAACAAGCCTGAGAATGTGGGTCAGGAAACTAACTGCAGGCACATCTATATACAAACTCTGTCATTTTTGCAGTTCACATTTCCATGTTGCTTCCTTACTACAGGAGAGAGAGTAACTTAGACAGGGCCAGGGAATGAGCCATGTATCTTCTGTTTCATCCAGGCAGAAACCAAAACCCAAGATTACAAAGAAATTTCTCTGATGCTACTTTGGGTGCATAGGTACTGGTAGGAAAAAGAAGTAAGGAAACCACATGCAAGTCAAGGCAGGAATATGGAGAGGTATTTATGAAACAACAATTTTCAAGCAGCTTGTCTTGAACATGATGTAATATAAACATTACAAGAGCCTGGGTTTTGCTATCAGTGCTTTGCGTGCAAAGTTGGGCCATAGCTTCAAGGGAAAAGTCAGAGCTGGAAAATGAGGGTCTAATTCTTTGTGCCAGGAACTGTGTAATTTCCATAAAGAAGAAGGGCACATCTACATTCATTCACATCTCATTTCAAACACTGGGATGGACACAAGTAAGATACCAAATAGCAAATAAACTCCAAAAGACTGAAAAGTTTCTCGTGCAGCACAAAGTTCTTTGGCTGAAAAATGAGGAAAGACCTAAAAAATTTATCTTTCACAATCCTCTCACCAGAGTTTTCGACAGGCATTTTAATAAAGTTTAGAAACTAACTACAAGAGCTGTCAGGCTACCAGGAAGGTACCTTTTAATCAGCCTTTTAGCTGCAACAGCTGTCAAATACAGGCCGTTGGCTTTAAACATAAGTAGTCACTTATAACAAACATCCATTAATGGACATATTCAGTTTGGCAAGCAAAACTGTACTCAAGCTGCATACAGCCTCCTGCCAATTCAAACAGCAATGACAGTCACAACTTCCTGGAGACAGGAGGCCCCAAATGCATGTCTCCATGCCCTCTTGCATTTCGGGAGTCTCTTTATACAACTACTAAAACCAAAAAGGCAACTCCAGTTAAACTTCTGTGGCTTCTTCTGTGTATCTGGAGCAGGTTCATGACAGCCACAAAGGCTAAGACACTGACTGCTCAGACTTACACTCTTCTAACTAGCCAGCTGCAGAGTTAACTCTTACTGCCTCACTAGAGAGGCTGTAAAATCACAACAAATACCAATCTTGATATGCCAAAATTACTTTGAACGTATCTGTTGTTAGTAAAAGCTGCTGGCATGCACCCACAAGGGCTGGAAGCACCACACTGGCCATGGAGAGGTTGGGAGTGGCCACAGAGGGCCAGGCAACCTGCATGGCCTTATATAGCTGCACACTGAGCAGCTGGCTTTTCCCAGGGCCAAAGGAATTATTAGTAAGATGACAGAACTGGAAAACTCTTCCTGGCAGGGAAGCAGAAAAGCAAACCTAAATGAGTCAACAGATTCCACCAACTTCCTAGAACAGAAATCCAAGCCTATTGTGGCTTTGTGCAACTATTCCCCACAGCTCAAACCTGGGAACACATGGAGCGAGCAAGAGTGCAAGCATACCTACCACACAAAATGAAAGGACACGACACATGCGCTCTCTTCTTCCTCATGAACATCTACACGTGATCCTTCCTGACAATCCATTTAACAGCTCCTGGGAGCAGACCTGACTTCCCTGATCCTAGCA
This sequence comes from Molothrus aeneus, assembly GCF_037042795.1. Lineage (NCBI taxonomy): Eukaryota > Metazoa > Chordata > Aves > Passeriformes > Icteridae > Molothrus > Molothrus aeneus. The sequence goes on from NC_089653.1 coordinate 8,772,431, forward strand.
CTTTTCAAAGAACAAATACATAGCTTCACTCCTTGGCAGCACTTCCAACAAATTAAAAGACTACTTTGCAAACAAAAAAGGTGCATTGATGTATTATAAGCTGGCAGCAGAGTAGCAGAAAAGCAGCTTGAAATTTGAGGAAAATGACAGTAGGAGCAGAACAGGATACTACATACTTGCAACCTTTTTTAAAAATATTCTCCTCTACCACTCTCAAACTGCCTCCAGACATAAAGGGAAGGACAGACTCACTACAGGAACACCTTTTTTGCTGAAAAACCCCCTTATATAAATATACACTTTACCTCTGAGTTCCTCAGGGCTGCACAGTTCCACCACCCATCTGGTGACTATAGCCAGAGGCAAAGAGCCATTTGTTATAGAAATAATTTTCACCTGTGCTGCAATGAACATTTGTCTGCTTTTGTACATCTGCAGCCACAACAGAGCTGTGTGTCAAATTCATTATGAGCACTTCCACTGACATGGGTGATGCCTGGATCATTTGACTATCCTGTGAATTTTGTGGTAGGAGTATCTGTTTCTCCTGCATCTTCTTTGCTTTGAATGCTCTTTTTCAGGGAAAGCATCTTACTCAAAATACACTAAATTTCCAAAGTTGATAGCTGTCTCCAATTTGTTGGACACATCTTGCTGCTTACCCCCATTAATGGAGAGCAATGCCGGGAGAGGCTTAGCTCAACCTTAACACATCAGTGCAGTGGTGTTCACACCCTAATTTGAAAAAATGAAATCACCAGGGAAAAGAAGCATAGCTCTTCTAAAATATTCAAACTTCATTTTTCCTATGGAGAGACTGAAAAATCTCCCTGTGAATTCCTCAGTTCAGCAACCAGGTAGGCTTGAGTTGACTGAAGCACTCTCTTGAGCTTGATTTTACACTGCTGAAGACAATAATGGAACCTTTACTTTGGTTTCTTGGTAACTACATTTCTTTTCAAACAAAAAGCAAAATGAATGAACAAACAGGTTCAAAAAAGAGCAGGAGCTAGACACAGTGAGTTCAGTAGGAATTTGTTATATTTGGCAACACTGCCTAATATCCACTTTTGAGGCAGAAGACAGACCTTTCCAGAAAACAACTCTGTTCCTAAGTTGAACAGCAAAGCACCAGGCAGTGCCACTTAGGAAAGAGTACTCAAAGAAAGCAATTTGTGGCTGGGTTTTAAATCCTAGGAAATTATGAGATTTGCCCCTTTGGGTGAAAAAGCAGACCAGGTATGTTTTCTTCAGCTAGCTAGAAAGTTGATACATTTTTAATGGTGACTTGTGTTAGACAAGATTTCCTGCCCACAATCTGATCTGAAATATTTTTGGACTGTTACCATTGCTAAGAAAAATAGCGAAACAGGAAACATTGGAATGCTGTTGATATACACAATCAAGCATACAGTGCAAACAGCATTTCCTTTACCAGAAGCATTTAAGTCCTTTCAATTCTCTATATTTACACTTCTCTTAAATAATCATTAGTAAGCCAAACATGAAGACATCTTAACTGCTTGGCTATCGTTAAAAGAGAAGAGAGTTGCCTATTTGAAGAACACACATGTATAAAGATTGTTTTGGTTCACAGAAGAGCAGATGAAAAAGACAAGCATGAAACACTCTCCTAGCTTCCAGCTACTTGAAGCTTAAAGGCTTTCTCTAGCAGAGATACCTCCATTGTATATATCATCCTTTAAAGATTTGGCTTGCACTAATTCACCCACTATGGTCTTCAAACCACATACACTCATCACATGTACAGCACAGTCACAAATGAAGTCTCCAGTGTCACAAAAGTGCTGATCCTTTGGTGAAACTGAAACACCTGCTGTGAGCTCAGACCTGTGTCTGAAACCCACCTGGCACAACCTTGTTGCCACACTGAATGCAGGTCAGAGAATATTTAGCATGGGTAATCATTTAGATAAGTAATCATTCAAAATTCATTAGCTAGTAATTTAAAAATCACTAAGGTCTTATGCTTTCACAAGACATCTCTCCAATGGTGAGTAGAAAAGGAAGACAGGGAAGACTTCTCACTCCAGAAAACCTAGCACAGCTGGGCCCATCCTCACACCAGCTGGGTATTGCTCCAACACACAGAGGTGCTGCTCTGTCAGAGCAAGGATCTGTGCCAGCACAGTTCCTTGGTACAACTGATTCAGCTAATGAGCTACAACTGCACAGAGTGGAGACCAGACCCAAGGGTTGCTGGTGTTGCAGTGCAAATTATATACATTCCTTTTCATACTCAGCCATCTATTTACAGAGCTACTTTGACAGAGAAAAAACTTTCTGCTCTGACCTGACTGTATTGTGAGCCTTCCTCACCAACTGTATGGTCAAGCCTTTGTGACAGAGCTGTGCCCACCAAAGCTCAGGAAGCCCAAGCCACAGCACTTGGCCAGGTGGCACTCATTTTCCCCAAGAGCCTTCCAACCTCTCCATCCCCATGGCAATGCCCTTCCCTTCTTTACAGAGGAGGGATCACCACCACACCACAGTCTGCTTTCCTCACCCACTTCCCCTACCTTAAGCTGAGCAGGAAGATGAAGTATGGCTCCAGGTCTTTGAAAATGATTTCTCTGTCACCTCTCTAGGCATCCTCTAAAGGCCTTTCATTTTAAGGCCTTAGATTGTAAAGTAAAGAAGTGCTCCTGCCTCAGAAATAAAGACTACATAGCACTTCTGACCACTGAGTGCAGCTGCATTTAGACCAACACAATTATGGGGGCCTAGAAGGAGACACTGGACATCAGGGATAAAATATTCTCAACAGAGTACAACCAGGAAAGACAACACGATATACACAGATTTTCCATAGAGCAATGGGTAGTAATATCAAACTCTAAAGTGTAAGAAGTCAGATCACTGCTTTCACATTCTTGCAGTTTTGACACTCTTCCTGGCCTTCTGTCAGCAGAACTCAGTAATCAGTACAGCAACAGAAGCATCCAACACACACTCATGCTACCTCATTGAAAGAGGGTCTTGAAACAGTCGAGTTGTGTAAACTGAAAGCCCTTGTGCAATTTTACACAGCTGCAGATGCAGCTAGAAATCTCTCCCATGGCAGCTTCCAAGCCCAAGGCCAATGTAATGTGCATAGGGTAGCTATAAACTTAACGACTTTGTAATTAACATTAGCAAACACATTTTACAGACTCAATGATCTGTAAGAGTGAACTTGCCTGCAGGCTGAAAGAGCCCTTGCCTCTCTTCCTCTTTCCCAGCCAGAACCACATGGCACTGGTTTGCCAAGTCAAGCAGCTGGATTTTGGAGAGGAAAAGGAACACTCATTTGCAGGAAGATTACACGCTGCTAAGTTCAAGGCCAGTATAAAAACTCTGGGGTTAACAGGCTGCTGCAGTGCTCACTACCCATTCAACTGCCTGCACTGTGCTCCATTCTTCCCTCTGTGAATTCCCTTAATCAACCATCAGGCATTTTTTTTGGCCAAGACCCATCGCATCCTCCTGAACTGGGAAATGCCTGCTGTACTCCTGGCATTGTCCAAGCCATGGTAAAGACTTGTGTTTATCACAGAAAAGCCCTGAACAACTGGACCACTGTGTCATTGAAGGCATGCTTTTGCACTCCTTTTGAAAGCACTTCCCCTGCATCTGCCCTGAAACTGATGGATGATCCCTCTTAGGGAAGGCAGGCACAGGAAAGACTTGCTCCAGAGCAAGTAGAAATGCCATACTGCATCTACCACCTGGCTTTGAAAAGCTCCAGTACCTGCAGCTGCAATTCACACAAAAAGGAAGGATAAATCCCTAGCACCCTCAAAAAAAGCAGGCTCCAGTTCTTTTAAGTAGCAGCAGTTCAATGCAAAGCAGAGCCTTGCCTTCCCACTCCATCTCCACTCCGTACAAAGATGGCCTAAGAACAAAGCCTGGCTGGGGAAAGGAATGAAACTGTCCATTGCTCTGCAGTTCAAGATGGTGGGAAGGCTGAAGGCAGCCTGTGCTCTACACTAGTGGCAGAACTTGTGGCTCAGCTGTCACCTGCCTTTAGTTTTTCAGGACTTGGAGAGTTTGATTCCTAAGAGGAACTTTGTTGCACCCTGGGTCATCACTGTTTAAGGCTGACAGTGCTGTTTGATCAAGAGGCTTCAAAATGTTCAACATTTCTGAGTCTGTACTTGGCAGAAACCAGGCAATTAATTGCCTGGAACAACATATAAGCATATATTTTAACTGCTAAAGGAGTGCAATAGGAAGGAAGGCCATCTCTGGTTGCACCTCCCCTGCTATGAGTGAAGTTTTCATGAGACTATCTTTGGTTTCTTGCTGCCAGGAGCCACAGAGTAAGTTGACAGACCCTGCCATAAATTATCAGCCAATTCCTCACTTGGAAAGTTGTTTTCATAAGGTCAAAGTGCAACAAATGCAAACAGCATTAGGATTAAAGGATGAAATGCAGTTCCCTTTTGCTAGCCAGCACCTGCCAGACAAAGCACTAAGAGGTCAAGTTAAACCAGTGGGAGGCCTACTGCCACACCAAAACACAGCTACTGCCCACCCTGCAATCCTCCCTCTCTCCAGCCCCAGCCCTGCCCAGCTACGTACCTGCTGACTGTCAGGGTCAGTTCATCTGTGCAGCCCTTGATTTTGTTTTGTGCCTCAAGGTGTGTCATGTTATCTGTGTTCACTCCATCAATGGCTATGATCTGGTCTCCTATACACAAGTTGGCTATTGCAGCTTTGCTGCCTGGAGTCACCTAAGAGAAAGCAAAAAGAGTGAATGGACTTTCCAGGGAGGAGATTTCCATAGCAACATTTGAAAAGGAGTTGGAGAAGTTGTGGTTTTTCTCACTGGTACCTGGAAGCAAAGAAGGTAGAATTAATGAAAGTAAATTCTAAGAAGAAATTTATCTAGGTCTTTTAGATAAAGGATTTTGTTTCGGCACCCACAGATAGAAATCTGGAGAGAGAACAACAGGTAAATAACAGAAATCATATTTTCACTCAAGACAATTCCCATGCTAGAGAGCAAGATCATAAAGAAAGCAATGATGCTCTTTCCTGGACAGAGAAGTGCTCTCTGAAACAGAAGGTGCTGAGACAGACAGAAGTCCAAGTCTCTAAGAACAGAGGCAAGAGGAAAGAGTATCAGAGTCATTGCAATACCAATGCCAATCATAAACACCTTTGCCTGCATTACAATTTCATTTGTTTTCTTCATTGAAGGAAAGGTTTGGGCTCAAGATTTTGGATTGCTTCTTTAGTTGTAATAATATGTTTTTTCCCAGAAACAGGTGCAACACACATTTACTGACTTCAGCAAGATCAATCCCAAAGCAGTGTGTGATCTATGCAGATTGGAAGCGGGAAAGGCATCAGAAACTTCATCCTTATTATAGGGATACGATCCCAATATTACCGGGTGGAACGTGCCTGGGCTCATCTGGCCCTTGCTGCTGGGCCAGAGGTGGCAACTGAGGTGCCTTTCACCTCAGAGACACCCCTGGCTGGCTGGATGCTGCAGCTGGCACTTGGAACAGGTCCAGGCAAGCAGGAACTCAGTTTTAGCTTGGTGGAAAGGCTTTAGGCCACGGTGGAGAGGAAAAGGAGACGCATTCTGCCGGAGGGTTTAATCCAGAGCTTTATTCCAGGGTCACAGAGCTCTGAATCTTGTAACAGCTCCAACAGAATCCCGACCGCATGGTCCCAGGGTCCTGTTAAGCCCCAGGGACAGGGGGAGGGAAGGGGTAGGGATCCCACCAACCAGGTAGGAGGGGGGAAGGCTCAGGAGAGAAGTGGCACCTAGGTAGCCCAATGACCCCAGGGCTGAGAGGCATCTTTTGAACTTTTGCCAATCAGACGACGCCCTTGCTGGATTGCCAAGACTGAGGGACAGCTCTCAGCAGGAGGCAAGGGGAGAGGAAGGGAGAAGGTATTGGCACACCTGGGAAAGGACTGGGATAGCTAAAACAGGATATTGTATCACGCTGCAACACTTAAATCACAAGCTGCCAACAGTGTCTGAAGAAGTAGAAGCACCAACCCCCCTGCCTGACCACAGCTCACCTTGATACCTGTTGCCATATTGATCTCCCCTTCCTCTCCATGTGGTCCCATAGAGAAGGCACTATGCAGCAATGCCATCAGTATGACACTCCTCATGAAAAAGGTCCCAGCTAAAACTTGGCATTTTCAAACAAATCAATTAAATGGCTTCTTCATTTCACCCTACTTCTTTTAAAGAGGTGTCCTCTTAACAACTGAAACCTCTTTGGGCCAAAATTATTGCTTGGGCAGAAGGTGAATAACATCATGTTTGTGGCTTTGCAAACACTACCTAAGATTTTGTGCAGTTTTAATGAGTTTGTGAAAGGTGTGTAATGATTTCTATGGGCTTTCATCCATTATTTAACAGGAAGAGGAAATGAGAAGGGTGGACTGCTCCCAGACATGAGTACAGATTAAAACATGCCTTGCAGCTGAGACATACCTCATTTGTGAGTCCATTACCACTGGTATTCATTCTATACATTCATGCTAGGTTTCAGCATGCTGGAAAGCAGCTGAGCAAACCCAGCAGAGCTTTCAGACATAAATACCATTCACAAGATTTAGAAATCTCTCCTAACTAGGGTTTGGTTGGCAAATCATTGCCCTCAGGGAAGCATTCCCCTTCTAGAGGTGTCACACATTAGCAGCAATCACTGTTTTCCCTGGGTCAAATCTGAAGCTGTTCAGCATATCTCCTCACAACTGTAGTGGGCTGTTTTCCCCAACCAGAAGAAAAATCACAAGCTGCTTTTCTTTTTTCAGCTCTCTACTAGGAAAGTGTTTAATGGAAAAAGAAAGGAAATAAAAGTGGCTCACAGATGTCCAAGCTGACCAAGGTGCTCAACATTAATCTAAAGCGCTTCAGATAGGTCAACCAATAGTGAATGACTACCTGCACACCACTTTGAATGCTGCAAGCAGTCTCTGAACTGACAGAGGAAGTGCTGATGAACATACCAGACAAAGTACCAAATGGATACAGAAAATCTGATTTACTTGTGAAGATCACCACCTGCCAAGCTGCAGCCCTCAGCTGACCGGTGACCTTTAGAGGCCACTGAGTGCAATCTGCAGCCACTCCACTGGATTCACTGCCTTGAGAGTGCCTCCTGTAAACCTTGACAGGGTGCTGTGGTTCAACCCCAGCCAGCAGCCAAGCCCCACTCAGCTGCTCACTCACTCCCCCACCTGCGGGACTAGGGAGAGAACTGGCAGAGTAGAAGCGAAAACTTCTGGGCTAAGATAAAGACAATTTAATAGGGAAAGCAAAAGCCACACACGTGCGCGAAGCAAAGCAAGGAATGAATTCACTCCTTCCCACGGGCAGGCAGGTGTTCAGCCATCCCCAGGAGAACAGGGCTCCATCATGCATAATGGTTACTTGGGAAGACAAACAACATCACTCCAAACATCTCCTGCTCTTTATATCCTGGTCATGATGTCATGTGGTCTGGAATATCCCTTTGGGCAGTTGGAGTCAGTGGTCCTGGCTGTGTCTCCTCTCAGCCTCCCCTGCATCCCCAGACTCCTCACTGCTGCATGGCAGTGCAAAAAGCAGAAAAGGCTTTGGCTCTGTGTGAGCCCTGCTCAGCAATAACAAAAACATCTCTGTATTATCAACCCTGGGCTCAGCACAAATCCAAACCACAGCCCCTTACCAGCCACTGTGAACAATTCTACCCCAGCCAAAACCTGCACACAGGGACAGTATGAAGCTCTGAAGAAATCGTGAGCACTGACAGCTGCCTACGGTCCCACCAGATCTGGGAGCTGTCATTATAAAATCCATAAGACATGTCCCTAAGGATATCATTAAAGAAAAAGCCTGCAGAAAACACAGTGTGGGTCCTCTCCTGATCTCTGGACCTTAACCGAGTGACTTGGTTTCTTGGGGCCTTTATTTCCTCTGCTACCAAAGGAGGGAGAGAGGCACATTACTCACCCCTGTAAGGAACACCAAGCTCAGTACACTGCTACCATGATTCACTGTCAATCAGATAAGCTGCCAAAGGGTCAAGAACAACAGTGGATTAATGCCAGCACTGGAACACTGCTGGAGACTGAGCCATACAGCTTGCTGTATTTCAAGACTGATAGTAATACAATATGTGATAGGCTGGTAGAAGCAGTCATGTATCACCAGGAACAGCTAAGCCACAGCAGCCAGGGACACTGAAATACTGAAGCCTCCTGAGGAACCCCCAAGAGCCATCAGGAAGAGCAGTTGGCATTCACAGTGACATCTCAGTGCATTGCCAGTGCTTGTGGTGTCAGGTCCCTGCTGTGTCCACTTCAGAGGAATTGAAAATGCAAGCACTCTTCTCCATCAGGTAAGTGCCACTGGTAGCACAGGGGCTATTCCATGCACTCAGGTACTCACATAATCCTCTCCCCTAAGGACAAGCTACAAGGTTGCACAAAAATATAAAAGAGATGTGTATCTGCCAAAAGTAAACATGTTTTAAAATCCAGCTTCTTCAGGTCTGGAAATAACTTGCCCTGAAATGCAACCTTCCACAAACTACTGCCTGCAACATCCAGCTCATACTGTCTGCCAGGACTGTTCACAGCAAACATGTCTGCACAAGGGCAGGGTATGGAGGGAATCCATCCCCCATCCTTTTAGGATGATTTATAGCTACTAATAACGTTCCCTTCCCCCCTCACAGTAAGGTCTGGGCTTATCTCAGTGCTGCCAAGCAAAAGGCGTTTCTGTTATTAAGAGAGGAGCACAGAGCTGCCACTGTGATGTTTTCCTGCTTTTATTTTTGTCACATCCCTGCCTGGTCCATGGGAAGCAGCAGGGGCAGGCATGTGGCTGGGGGGAAAGCAGGCAGAGGTGCTCAGAGCACTGGCAGCTATCAGCCAGCTTACACAAAAGGACTCCAAAAAAGAACAAAAGCTTCAGGCAAGCAGGGATCCAGTAAATTTTGTATCTGAAACTGCTCTGTTCCTGCTCTCAGATGATCTAAAGCTTTGTCCTGGCCTCTCTTACCCTTCCCTCTTGAATGAGCATGGAGCAGAGACCAGCAGGAGCCAAGGGACCAGCAGGCAGTGCTGTACAAGTGCACATCTTGTACAGGTGGGTGAGGCAGGTTTGAGCAGATAGAGCTGCACTTCTGCATGGGTAGGCAAGAAGGGCTGAAAGATACTGCAAGGAACAAACCTCGCACAAGTCACAGCTTGTGCAAGGCCACGGTTTCTTGTGTCCTTCAAAAGAGCTCCCTGACTTGGTCTGGGCTTCCTCCACTGGGCTTGAGCAGATGGAACATGGGCAGACTCACCAGGCCCCGGGAACCTCCCAGTTCCAGAGACACCATGGTTGGGTGAATAAAGCTCTGCACACCTTATAACATCATGCCCAAAGGCTTCCTGGAAAGGAGCCATGCCCTGCCTTGAGGTGATTGTTGCCAAGCAACTGGGTAACACTGCCATTAGGTCATTTTGCTGTTGAACAGACAATGCTGAGACAGGCAGAGCAGCACTGACTCACACTGTGTCCAAAACAGGTCCCAGAGTGATGCTCTGTTTGGGTGGTGTTCTGTGTAAGAAATCTGGGCTACTATAGAAATATTCTAGATACTTACAACCAGACACATCAAACCATGTCCTTGATACCAGCTCAGACACATGTGCCAGCATATGGAAGAAACAAATAATCCCCATAATCTACAGGTTTGATTGTCTTTGCACTCTTTATTCATGCAAAACTCAATGTAGTAGATAACGGTTTAGACAGTTATAGGCTTGGACCCCTTTTTTTTAAAACAGGTCCCACAGATTCAGGATTGGTTAGGATAGAAGAAAAAACTACACTACCTTCTTATCCTACAAAGTGAAGCTTTGTGCACATGTAGCCCCTTGCACACACACTTAGGGCTCCATCTTGCCAACACCACCAGGACTTTGCACAGCTCAGATGACCATCTCCCAGGCAGCTTGCTTGCTACTACCTGCTTGCACTGGTGGCCAAGCAGCAAAGAAAGTGCTATGAAATATCAACTCTTCAGAAAGTCTTTGGGCAAGTGCATTTACAATAGAAAACACTTTGATTTAGCAGCAGGAGAAACATCTGGCTGCTTATTCAGCTCCCAGGACCTCTTTATAAAACTTCTGTCTGTCCCAGAGCTTGACAAACACAACTACATTTTATATTTGATGTAATTCTCTCCACACATGCTATCTAACAAGCTTTGCAGCCCCTGGACAGTGGTATATGGTGCCTTTTTTCCTCCTGCAGGCAAGGATCCAAGAGGCAGCAAGTGGGTATACTGAGGGAAGCTGCTGCCCACAGCAAATGAGAGGGAGGAAGGGTGGGAAGCATTTTTATGAAAAGCAGCATAACTCAGCTCCCTGTGAGTCAAGATAGATGGGTGGGTCTAAATTCATTCACTTTTTTCTGGCCTTCTCCCCTCATCCATTCTGGCACCTACATGCTCACTCTGTCAGCTCTTCACAGTTTCTCACAGACCCTGCAGCCTCGGGCATCACTCCTCACTCCACACCTAAACACATTGCAAAAAGTGATGAAGAGATAAGAAATGAGAAAATTAACATCAGCCAAGAAAAAAGATCTGGAGAAATTGCACCTCTGTGTGTTTGAGAGGAAAACCCAGCTGGGTTGTTGCTGCAAAGGACAGACATGAAGCAACATCCAAGGCCACCAGTGACAGCCAGACATCTCTGACATTCACTTTAATCCTCCCCACCCACACACACTGCTCTTTTACCATGAGTAATGTCCTCAGCACTGGAGTATTATGCTAAGCAGTCAAAGTTTCTCCCAGCAAAAGCATGCAGCTGGGTCAGCAGAGATCAGAGGCTATGAGAAAACTCAGACAAGCACATTCCCCACCCCTTCTCTTTAGGGGAGCAGGAGCGAGATGCCTTACAACTGGCTCCAGGAGAGCTCCCTTCAATGCTGCTCCTGTTCTCTGCACCATCACAGTCTGGCCAGGCTGCAGCCCAAGCCTCACTGGTTGCTCTGTGCTGGCCCAGACCACATCATCACCAGGAGACAAGAAGGAGAAGGGGATGATATGTCTGGCTGGTGAAACTCCTGAGCACCAGCCCACCCCAGCAGGGTCTGGGCTTCCAGCACAAGCTCCTCTGGCAGCCCAGCCCTCACCCTCCTGCCTGCCTTTATGCCCTACCCTGACAGCCAGAGGAGCTTTGTCAACACAGAAAGGGGAAGGCATCAGGTACTGCACAGAGAGGGCTGACCTTGGTATAAAAAGACAAGGGTGAGAGGATTTGCTCAGATAGATGCTCAAATGGTGGTCAAGGAGTTACTCAGCCTCCACAGCTTCTTTTGCAACATGTCCCACATTAAAACAAATAAACAAGAGATTTTTTACAAGGCCTTAAAAGCAGCTGAGTCTTTCCTGATGGTTTATTTCATCCTCTAAATAAATCAACACATCCAGTAATCAGCAACCATCTGAGATACTGTAGTCCAGAACAACATCAATTATTTATGCACTTTAGGGCTCCTACAATTTCCCTGTTTATACTGAAAAAAAAAAATCTCCTGTTATTTTCATGCTGCACCCTTCAAATCCAATTCATTTTACATAACATATACATTTCTTGATGGACAAAGTGATTTTTAAGGGTGAAAGGTACCAAGAAGCCTGCAGGCATATGAAACTTGACATCTGGGAACAAAAAGAGCTTTCTTCCTCCCAAGAAGTCCAGCATTTGCTTTTGTCACCTAAAGCTCTAGGGCTTAAAGCTCTCACATAATGTTGAGGCTGGTACATTCACTCCAAATGTAGAGTTCTCTCTTTAGGCCCTTTGGGAAACTTGACCAGAACAAGGTGGGTCAGACACCATCAGAAGAGATTATACTGGTTGCAAAGAGGTACAGAGAAAAGGGAACTCCAAAGTTTGGGTGACATCAAGCTGCTGCATAACCAATGACAAATTAATCTGAATGTGTGAATTGAGGAAAAGAGAACCCTGGCTCCTAGCAAAGACAAGAGTACTGCTCCTGCATGTAGCTCTGGTAGAAGGCATTTGATTATCCCAAAATTGTATATATGAATATCCCAAAAATTGTAAAAGTTTTTTCAAGGTAAAAGTGCTCCCCCAGATAAGGAAACCAGACTGAAAAAGATCAAACCTGTCCTTGCCCCAAAGCGCTTCGTATTTACCCCAAGAAAATTTGCTGCTTTGCCCTTACTACAATTAAGGAAGATCTGTTTTCATCCAAACCCTGGTAGTCAGGGAAATCAGAAAAGTCTTTTCGTCTTCTCAGCAGCCACTTGTACCTCTAAGCACAGGATTTTTCCAGGAAACTGCCAGGATTGATGTTGATTTCAAAGCCTGTAGGGGCACAACCTCTGCCCTTCCCAGCCGGTGCGCTCTGACAGAGCAGACAGGGCTCCCACCAAGCAATGCACAAGGGATCCTGCTGTCCTCAGAACACCAGCCCAGCCACTTCTGAAGGGCCAGAAGCTCTTGGCAGGTGACACCAATGACCAGTGTTCCACAGGCCCTTATCAGCTGTTCTGGAGCAGCCCTGCCTGGTGTGGCACAGCAGGGCTGGTGCTGCCTCAGCTCCTGCCCCACCTGCAGCCAGGTAAACATCCGAGCAGGAAACGTAAAGCCACCTTCATCTTCCTATAAAGCCCAGCAGCTTTCCCCAGCTGCCTCCCTCTGCCCAGACAGCCCCAGAACAAATCCCCAGCACAGTGCTGAGATCTGCAGTCACGGGCACAAGAGCTGGACCCCGTGGCAGAGGAACTGCAGGCATAGGTGTGCACAGTGGGGACCAGCCAAGGCTTTCCGGGTGAGGAGGAAAGCCAGCCCAACCCTAAATCCTATCACATCCACCACACCTCATGTTTCCTTTGGCAGAGGAAAGGCCAAAATGTTTCACTCTGGGAGCAGAGGGCTGCCCAGAAAGCCCCAGCTCTCCTCATGTCTCAGAAAAATAACCTGCAGCCAGAGTCTCTTTCCACCTGGGGAAGAGGCTGGAGCGCAGCCCCCAGGGCACTCACTGTGCCACTCAGCTAAGCCCTGGCATGCATCAGGGCGAGGACAGTCTCCATCCATCCCATCAAGGGATGCCCATTAGCAGGGTGTCCCCTACCAGCAGGCCTCTCCCTCACCACTGGCTCTGGGATGCCTTTGCTCAGCTGCTTCCTACAAGGGTTACTGGCTGACAGGGTTAGGGTATCAGCTGGTACCAAAGCTAAACCTGGTATCTTTTCACACCACAGGATTCAGTCCCATGATTTCAGATGGGAAATGAATTGATTGATTGATTTCAGACCATCAAGTCCAGTTTTACCACTAAATCAAGCTTTAAGTTTATAAAGCTGGTTCAGAGGGCCATGCTTGAAAAGAAAACTAACACACTCAAATACCCAATTATGATCCAATTCTGTATTTTATATAAATTCTGAGTTTTTAAAATATCACAAATAGATAAAATATTAGACTAAGCAGGGATGAATTCATTTTACAGTGGTCAAAATCAGCAACAAGCATCATGTTGGGATTTCATCTTTTTAATGTATTTACATAACTGGGCTGTCTTGAAACCAATTTTTCATTGGAAAACTGGTTTTATAACAAAATGTCCAGTCTTACAGACTCCAAGAGGCACCCATCCTTAATGGAGCTTGGAGATTTTTGACATGACAAAACGGCAAACATCTGCTTTGCCCATATTTTGGGTCAGATGCTCAAGATCGCTACCACAAACCACAAAAATCATCTCAATAACCAAGTTTATCAGACAGCTCCATGTATTCAGCTGGAAACAAAAACCTCAATGTTTATCAAAATCAAATGCAACCAAACAAGCAACAGCTCATGTTACCTGGGGAATGGAGGGGGCTGGGGTCTGTCAACTGCACTGCTTTTCAGACCGCTCTATTTCATCAGCGGCTGCTTATACAATGTGTTGCTTCCTCCCTCCATCAGCTCCTAGCCTCAATGGGATTTAACTGAGAACTACCCTGTGCACAGGGCAGCGCTACAGAAACTATTATCCTGTATGTATTTTCCATTCCTGTCTCAGAAAGAACTTTTCTCAAATTCTACCCCACTGACTCACTGCAGAGTATCACGCAGAGAGCAGTAAAGACAAGGGCCTTTCCTACTCCTCTAAGGCAATCCAGCAGGCTTTGGCCCAGAGTTCATTACACTGATCAACACAAGTTTGGGGTTTTTTCTGAACAAAGACTGCAATAAACTGTCCACCAGAACCCTACAGTTTTAAAAAGAAATTCAAGCCAGAAACATCTGTGAAGCGTCCGTCCTAAAGAGACAGGAAACTCCACAAGAAAGTCTCATGAGCAGCACTTGTGAAACCTACATACTGAGTTCTCTCCAGGAAGACCAGTCCAATACAACCAAGAAACCAGAAGTGTTCTCACAAACAGATGCTTGTGATGTGTTTGAGCCTGAAGCAGTTTTGAACACATATTTCAAGTGGGAAGTGAGGTAGGGCAGTGACAAAAGACAAGGTAAGAGCAGTTGTGGAAATGCCACAATCTTTCATCTGCTGCTCCTCTAAGGCACAACAAGACATTGGTACCATGCAGCCACTGTCAGCCAGAAGCCCTTGGCCAGGCTGCTTGGTGGCTCCCATGCTCATGGCACCAGTGGTCCTCATCCTTCTTGGACCCAGGACTGCAACACCAAGTTTCAATGACTTCCCCCGGCGAGCAACCCAAACAGTGCTGCCTCCCACCAACACAACTACATTCCAGTGCAGCTGCTCCCCAGCTGACTGGGAGCTTGAGAAGCCAAAAGCCACCAGCAAGAAGCTGAGGCACAATGGTGATGAGGGCCATAAATACCAAGATAAACTCTAAAGCTTAACAGCACAAGCATGATGGTGCCAGAAGCCAAACATGAGCTCTTGGCAGGCAATGCAGGCTGAATTTAGGCACCTGATTCAAAGAGAGCTGCAAGACACTCAGCTGAGGTCTATGGCTGGATGGACATCTCTCCTGGCATCCCACCATGCCAGCACACGGAACAGCGTGCTGATCCCATCAGTGCATCACTGGGACAGGCTCCACTGGCTACATGGGACAGCGCTGACCCCATAGACAGCACACCCAAACAGCAGCACTCTCAGTGTCAGGATGCTGCTGCTCCCCATGCCCAGGGCAGCAGCCCAGCCCTGTGCACCCCTGCTAACAGCGCTGCTCACGAGCACATCTGTGCACACCCACTTGCAGCTCAAAGCAAACATAAGTGCTGAGGAGGGAGAGCCACAACCTCCCAGCCTCCCAGGGTAATGCTCTTATCACAGATCACAGCCTCCTCACCCTCTCAGGTAGCCTCTCTATCTCATAACACAATTGGACCAAGGCCCTCACAACCCCTGGTAGATGTCAGTCCTACGGCCACAGCTCACCCCATCCTGTGAGGGAAGAAGGGCTCTGTGCCAGAAATGTCCCTGGTGAAAACACAGGTACCAAATAAAATAAGCAAGGATATGTAAAGTCAACACACACGGAGGAACAGACTTTTTAAAACAGGTCAAAACTGGATCAGATATTTTTTTACATGGTAAGGGGAAGACTTGCCAAGAATTTCACTCCTGAGCCCGGGAGAGAAATCCAGGAGCCTTACGAGCAAACCACAGGAAAGATTAATGACTTGAAGTCTGGGAGGGGAAATTAAAAGTGTCAGAGGGGTCACAAGAGAAAGCCCTGATAAGAGCTACTAATTGTCAGCATTTACGTCACCGCGATCAGAGAGGCTATTTTATTACATTTTAGTCTCTAGGGTCAGAATTTCTCATGAGGTGGTTGTTTTTGCTGCTTTGCTGATCTATGTCCCTTGATAGGTGCCTATAAGCATTGATAAAAGCGACCAAGAAGAGCTAAGAGCAGGTAGGGCTTTAGACACCCTTCTGCCTGAGATTCTTGCTGAAAGGAAATGGCAATAATTACCATAACAATGAAGTAAATATCACTTCCCTTACAGTAAAGGTGCTTTCATGTCCCAAAAATGCTTTAGAAAAATGAAGCATTATTACTGTAATTGAAAGAGATTACATAGAAAACTGGTAACTCACCCCCCACCCCCCGTGGGCTTAAGAGCACTTGTGAGCTCTGCCTTTCCTGCAGCTGGCAGCTTCCCCGAGGCACCTGGGCTCCTTCCGGCAGTGGGACCCCATGGCAGGAGATCCCGTGGCAGGAGGAATTTATAAAAATTCACAAGTCTGACCATCCTGGTCTTCTTTAAGGGCAGTAAATTCACGTAAATTCAAGTTCTGGCACGTTCCACTTCCCGCAGCCTTTCCTCACCTGGGGCATGCGGGCACTCCAGAATTGTGCAATGGTGGCAGATGCCAGAGCCCCAGGCTAAGAGCAGCTCGCTGGATGCCTCTGCTTTGCCGAGGGATTGCTGGAACGAGGAGCAATCCCTTCGTTCCTATTCCCATCGGGAAGACCTGCAGCCAGCCCGACAAGAGTCTCTGTGCAGTGCGCCCCGCACAAAGCCGAGCAGAGTTTGGGGTTCGGGGCCGCACACGCGAGCCCGCGGCTCTGGGAGCCTGCAGGGGACGGGGGGCAGAGCCCAGCTCCCGGCCGTGCCGGGCGCCTGTGGGGACAGGTGGGGACAGGACAGCGAGGCAGCGAGCGCCGGCGTCTCACAGCCAAACGCTGGGCAGAGGAGGGAAAAGCCATGTACAACCCTAAAATTGTTCCGATGCAAAATTTTTGCCATTTCCTAACTAATTTCTCTTCAAGGGGGGAGCAAGAAGGACTTCGAACAGAGACGGGCAGAGGCACTAAATACACCTTAACATGGCTACTGTAAACAAAGGCTCTTAACTATACATGGCAAGCAGAGCCTGCGAGCACTCAGCCCAGCTCGGTGAGACGGGCTCCCACAGGCTGGGCTGCCAAACCCGAACCGGGGGCTCAGGGGATTCCTACTGCCTGCAGGGTCCCTATGGACAGGCTGAGCAGGGAGGTTCGGTGGGAAGCAAAGATGCCGGTCTGCTACAGGTGAAGGGGCTGAGCGTGCCACCATCGATTTCTCCGTAAACAAAAAAAAAAAAACCACAAACAAACTAAAAAAAACAGGGGGGAAGAAAAAGACAAGCCCACCTCCCGCACCGGCTGTGCCACCTGCCAGCCCGAGCCGACCCCGGCCGCCCCCAGCACCGCCCGCCGCAGCCCACCCTACCCGGGAGATGGCGAGGGGCTGCTCGAAGTCGCGGCCGCCCACCAGGCGGAAGCCCCAGGGCCCGGGGCCCGAGAGCACGATGCGGTGCGTCCCCATGTGCGCGCTGCACCTCGCGGCTGGCTCCGACAGCCCCGCCGCCCGCACCGGCCCGGCCCGGCCCGGCCCGGCCCGCCTCCGGCCCGCCCCCGGCCCGCCCCGGGGCAGCAGCGCCCGCTCCCCGCCGCTTCCCCGGCAGGAGCCGCTCCCCGGCTCGGGGACACGCCCGCCCCGGGCAGGGCGGCTGCCGGGGTCGGGAATCCCGGCGCCCCTCACCCGCTCCCTGCTGGCAGGCAGGACAAGCCTCCGGCAGGCAGCCGCACGCAGGAGTGAGTGCCCCGGTGCGGCACCTCCCAGGCAAATACTCTCCAGCCTAGAGCAACGTTAACTCTGAAACCTAATGGGGGCGATGGAATTAAGCTGCCCTGCCTGCAGTTTCCCCGCCAGGATGGGTTGAGTGAGGTGGAGCCTGGGAAGGGTGTTACATCTCTGCTAATTTATCCCAGGTTCACTGATTTAAACAGCGTTTTCTTTATCTCTAGCCCCTTAAGCACGGTGCCACCAATGAAAGGAATTCTTCTATACAGGTTTTTCAGCCAACCTTCTTATCTGTGATTTAGGAAAAATAGTTGTTTCAGTTGCATATTAAGCCCTCAGTAATCTGATGGTGGACAAGTGGGAAAGGTTGGTCACAGCAACAGCACTGGCATTTACAACTGGAGTGCAAGCACTGCTGCTCATTTAGTTAATGAACGCAGCTCACCGATAAGCACAACATCAGCGAGCTGTAGCTGAAGCCGGGATTCAGCCACAGCTGGGGAGCATGGAGCAGGCAGCAAGTAGGAATGATGCAGGTCATCCAGGTACTGGTCCTACAAGACATGGCCACAAATGATCCCATCACAAGGCACACCCTCACTTCTACAATCCCCTTTTGTGGTTGTGCCCTTTTTCCTGCATTAGCTTGTCTTTTCACAGGTTCTTTCCTTCCAGGGTCCATGTGTCCAGACTATTAATTTCATCCCTAGCAGAGAGAAGTAGTTCTTCCACTACATCATCGGTGTGGCACTCGTGACAGTGAAGAAAGTGACAGCTTTGCCACAGCAGTGTGCAGGATCTCCAGAGGGCTGTTGCACGCTGCTGGGTCACCTTCCCCTCTCTGCTTGCCCAGCTTCTGAAGTCACTAGCACCTCTAGCTTCCTTACCTTAGATTAGGTTAGAGTGAGTAAATACCAACATTCAGCAGTCACAGATGGGTTTCTCCCCTCCCTGTCCAGGATATAAAGCAAAGGTGAGCAGTGCTTGTCAGCAAAGCCATGGTCAGACTGCCCTTTGGCTTTTATATAGAGACCTGTGAAACAAAAAAGGGCTTGTGTCTGTGTGGTTTCTAAACACATGTACAGTAGCCAGACTTTTTCTGTCATGGTAGTTTGGTTTTAGGATCATCTGTTTACAGTTTGACTTCCTAAAAGCATTGTGAGTGCAGCCATGATGTTTATCTGTCTGCCTGGCCATCCAGTCGCATCATCACAGAGTTTGAATCTGTTGCACAATTTTGGCTTAGTCTGAGATGGAGGTCTCCAAAAAGTTAAAACTCCTTGTGAAATACCAGTCTTTAAGGTGAGCACAGTCCTGCACATGCCTTCCCTCACTCTACTTCAGGGACTGTTCCCTTACACAAGGCACGCCCAGAAAGTCCCAGCTAGGTGTATTGCTGCAGGGAGACAGGACACAATCACCACAGACCTACAAACCCCATGAGTTAATGCTGTAGCCATACCTGCCCTGTCAGGGTGCAGCTACCAGACAGCAGAGTCTTAAAGCTTTTAACACAAGTCAGGGTTAAAAATGCACATGTAAGCCCAACACCAACTGACATACCTTCCCCACAGGCTGGCATTTTGAGTTTCTTGCCTGACTTAACTTGGGTGGTCTTTTCATCTGAGGTCACAAAGACCCTTTGTAAAGCAGTGGACAGAGGTGTACTCCTAACCTGCCGGGTCTGCGTGCATGCCACAGCAACTGTACCCTGACACCATGTTATGGTGAGATCTGTGTGTAAACCAGCTTCTCCTCTGCCTTTACACCTTGGTTTCTTTAAGAAAAAGTCACAGCCAGCCTACAGCTCAGGAAGGACTGATGAGCTCAAGCCAAATCACAAGCAGGATCCTCAGGTACAGGACAGTGGTGAAGCCCATGGCAGACACCCACACATCAGTATGGATACAAAGCTACAGCGGGGCACTAATACAAAAGTCCATTGCTACAGGAACAACCAGAGTAGATTTTATTTAATAATTTGTACAAGGAACACAATAGTAATTCAATAATTCCATTTATTAATTGCCAAATAGTAATCCACTGCAATAAGAAACAAAAAATCAACACAAAAAGAAGTTGCAGTTTGTGTGGATATGTGTGGTGTGTGTGTGTGTGTTTGTGTTTAACTTAAACTGGCAAGAGCAGGAACAGAAAATTAACTTTTAAATGAGTATGTTATATACAATCAATATCAACATGTTACTTTGCTGGATAGATTTATTTGGTGTTATCCAATCTTACCAACAGGCCTAAACATTGTTGCAAATAACTAGAGGGCAAACCCAAAGCAGAACAACTAACCCATAAATAAGATGCAGGATTCAAGATACCTCCTGCAGAAAATAAACAGTGGTGCTTTGTATCATATCTGAAACCTTTCATAATGAATATTTTGTGCTAAAACTCTTTATGTGAACATACACGGAATTCCATCACTTAAATTAAAGTGGAAAAATCCCAACCTTTCACAACTGCCTTTTTTCCCCTCCCTTCACTCAATGTGTTTAAATTATTTTTCTATACAAGGTAAGTACATTGTCTGTACAAAGTTAAATATACATATTTACAGTCAAACTTCTGAGACACAGAGTCTTCTCTTCCGCTGACTGAGACGGAAGACAAGCCTTCTTGATTTCAAACCCAGGAGCATGGCTAGTTTATCAAAACATTGCAAGTCGTGCTAACAGTTAGTTGTAGTTTACTCTTAATAAATCTGTATAAAAGCATCAGCATAAAAATAGGCATTTTATATTATTAAATACGGCTTATGACAAAATAGCAATCTACCCTTTGCTATTTGTACGGCAATTGTAGGAAGCAGAGTCTGATAGAACTGGTTTTGTTTATGCTTTTTCTTAATAACAAAAAGTCTATCAAAAGAGTATTCATAGTGGATTTACAGGCAAACATACAGCCAAGCCATGGTTTTGGTTTTTTTTTTCCCTCAAGGAAATACAAATCTATGTAACTGGTAATAACTGTTGGGAACAGCTTTCCAAATTGATTAGACTTTTTTGTATGACTAAGAGGCAGCCAAAATGCATGTATTTATTTGACCTACCATCAACACTGTAACCAAAATGAAAAAAAAAGGCACCCTCAGTGATACATTGTTCAGATTTATCAGAGCCTCTAAGATTTAATGCTGGGAAAGAAGTCCCAGCATTTCATCCCAAAGCATACACTGGAAAAGTTGTGTGATCCTTTAGGGCCAGCGACAGGGCAAGAGGAGCAGAGAAAGTGAACAGCCGTAGGACTCATAAACAGGATTTGCCCTTGCGGATGTTCTGTTTATTGGTTCTATTCTTTGTGCAGATAAATGTCAAATCTAGGCTGATTTCTTTTTAAAAAACAGGTCTCAGTTAATTTTGCACACAATACATTCACACACACACCCCCTGCACAAAAGAAAAAACCCTGCAGAGATCAGTAATATGTTATTGAAGGGTTTGGGATTTTTGCACATTTGCATTATGCTTTGGCTGACCTCTCTGGATTAAATCACCAATCCCCAGCTCCTTTTCCACACAGAGCTCTGCAATTCAATTGTATCAGCTGTCCTCTGCCTCTGCTGGGTCTTAAGATGCATGACATGAAGGAAAGGTTTTCTATGGAAATGGAAGGCAGAGAAAAGTGAGTCTTCAGCAAGGCAGAAACTGGGCAGCAAGCCTATTTCTGGAACTCCTGTTCCTGAACTCCTGTGCCAACCAATGTGAGCAGCTGCAGGGCTGAGTACTGCCCCAAAGTACTACCCTATCTCAACACACAAACAAAACCTATACCATGTGCTTCCCTGAAGCCTTCTCAGAGGTAAGTACTCCGTACAAATTAAGATTATCATCAAAACTCTTACTGGGGAAGGGAGAGGAATACACAAAGGCAGCACTGTAAACTAGAAACTGTCTCTTCAGCAAACAAATCATACCCTGACTCCATGGAAGCAGGGCTACACATTCAACTCAATAGTGTACCACATAACCACATCCTCCTAACACTTCTCATGTCTTGTCTAGTACATTCATAAATTGTCTGTTTCTTCACTGTTTAAAATCACCATCTGGAAAGGAATCCCACCATCCTTGTCATGGTGGGATCACTGTTACTTTACAGGTAGAGAAGCTTCACGTAGTTGCCTGGGAAGGTGCCAAATTGCCTTGTTCTCCTGGATGTACCTGTTGCAAAATAAAACACAAGGAAGACATAGTAAGATGGAGACATGCAAGGAAGGCTCCAGGGTTTAAAAAGGTACAGGTGGCAACCTCTTCTGCTTGCAGGCATTGATTCCTAATACTAAATGGGAGCCCTAGTCAAAGAGTCTTTTGGTACAAACCAGATCACAACTAGTTCTGCTACTAATCGTCTTTGGTCATCCCCTTTAACAATTAATAAGGTGCTGATGAAAGCTCCTGGGCCTATAGGTTAGAAGTCAAACTCCTCTCAGTGTAAATGAGCTAATCCCCTTAAGAAGAGATGGCGAGCCTAGATTTGAAACATTGAGATAGAGAACACTGTCCAGACTTGCACTCCTTGAAGGTAAAGGATTTTGCGAAACATGCACTTGAGGCTGGATTTTCAGGGACTGCAACTCCTATCCATGTGTTGTCTTCACCCTCTACTTGCCACTTTCTGTAACTAGTCATGCCTCCCCTCAGCTTTCGAAATGCTACAGAAACCCAGTTTTTCTTGGTTCTCTCTGTTGCTCTGTCATCTGTCTAAACAAGAAGGATCAGGATGAAGAGAGGAATGGAGATACTAAGAAGATAAAAAAGGAAGTACTAGAGACCTAGCATGGAAAACAAAGCTCCACCACCTTGCAGCTTAATTTTAATATTCTTGGTGGGAAAAGATGGGAAATTGTGGGAAAACTGAAGTCAATTTTTTTCACCATTTTGACCCCAAAAATGAAAGCAACTTCCAGACACTCTGCAAAACTGCTCACCCCAAAAAGCTCTGCTCACAGGCAAGCGTCACACTCACCCACAAACCAGCCATCATCACATTTCTCCATGACATCAACAATGTCACCGTCCCTCAGTTCCAGCTCATCATCATTCTGAGGAGTGTAGCTGTAGAGGGCTTGGTAGCTAACTCTGAAAACCAGAGACAGTAGATGTTAGTCATTGGATTTCTATGACATCTCTTCAGGAAGAGATGTTCCTCTTCCCCTAATTCCTATTACATATTGCTGAATGCAGTCTGGACCTGTGTTTGCCTTTTGAGAGGTGGAAGCCACCTGCATTGAACTTGCTGTTGTCAAAAGGTCATGGTAGTAAAAAGTGTCATACCTACACTGTGTGGGATATGTGGAGAGCTTCTGATCCCTTTCTGCCATGTAGTTGTCTGCACAGACAAACAACCAGATTCTTCCTAACACGTAGCACCTAACAGTGTTCAGTTGCAGACACCCAACTGAGTCCAAGCCAAAACCTGGATACTCTCATTCCTGGACTAAAGGAGATAGGTGTTTCCTTGCCCAGGCACATAGGCAGAGAGAGCCATAATTGACCAAAGGGCAGAACAAAGGACTTTAGAAAAAGATATTGCCTACTCCACTGCACTCTATCTACATGGATAAATCATGGCTGAGGAGGTATGGTGGAATAAAAAACCCAGGCTGAATCCTGCCCTGAGATGTCATTTGTACCACAGGCACTCTGTATTCACTGGAAAGGATCCTTATGGAGTGGAAACAATCTTTGTGCAAATTTGGGGAGGCTAGGGTCCCCTGCCTATAGAGCATGAAAATAGAGCTGTGAGATGCTCCCGCTCTGCAAAAAGCAAAGGCTCCTTTCACAAGTCAATTGCTGTGACCATCAGTCCCCAGCACACAGTGCATGTTGCTATTCTCAAAACCATCAGTTAAGGCCCCACCAAGCTTAGTGGCAGCTCCACTGAACAGCTTTGAAAATCTCACCCCTGGTCTCTCAGCTACAAATGCACCTGTGGAACTGGTCAGCAATGCACCGAGTGGCACCGGTGCTGGGAGTCTCACTCTACTGTGAGAAGCCAAGAACAGAGTGGAACACATTGATCAGGTATAGCCAGGGGATATGAACTTGTTGCCAGCTTCAAGATACAAAGACACTGAGACAGCCTCTGTAATGGAGACCCCATCCAGGATCATTGTTGAGGTGCTATACAGGTCATTGTTTCAGGTGCTATACAGACAGAAAGGGCACAGTCTGAAACTCATTATGATGACATGTGGCTACTTCTGTTCTTTAAAGCAAAGCTGACATTTTCACATGATTCTAATTTACCACTGAGAGCTCTCATACCTCCCTATCTTCACCACCAGTCAGAAATATGGGCTGTGGAAAGATGGGAACCAAAAGAACTTACATGTCTCGTGGTGTTTGACTTCGCTCAGGGCTGGCTCCTTGCTGCTGTGCTTGAGGTTGCTGAGAAATGATGAGAGATGATTTATGGTCATTAGAGGTCACCTTGTGGCGAGAGTCAAGAGGCTGAGAAATAGTACTGCAGTAATGAACAGACTTTTCTGCAATGTTTATGATTTCATTGCAAACAGCTTCCTGTGTGGTAGGCAGCATTGACATCCAAGAACACCCAAAGGACAGTCAACAGGGGGAAGGGAGGGGAAAATATAGATAAGAAGAGATGGGACATTCCAGTTGCAGTATATAAGTCCAGTAAAAAAACCAAAAACAAAAGAAGAGTTGTAGATCCAGGTAAATATCCAGGTAGTGGAGTGCAGAAGGGATCCAGATGTAAGCATGGAAAAACAGGCAAGACACAGAAGAATTTGGCATTTAGTTTGAAGATTTGTAACAAATACATTTACACATATTTTTAAAAGAAGCAGCATAAGAGGTTGCAATTAGTTATGCAGTGGCACCATTCCAAATGCTATGAAGTCAGTTCAAGAATGCAAGGTGAGGTTGGGCTGCTCCATTCATGCATTTGGCTTCATTTAACTTATACCCAGGGTGTGGCAGCACAATTGGCTCACAATTGGCTCACTCATTGGCTGTGACAGTTTTTTCTAAGTGTTAAATTCCCTTCCTTCTGTTGCAAACAAGCAATATATGCAAAGAGATAAATATGTATCTACTTTGCAACTAAAAATAGTGCTGGCATTTTATCTCTTACTGAGGTGTTACTGTCTGGGTGAAGAATGTCTAGGACTACACATCTGAGTTAAACAGGGGCCTTACCACATAGCTCTTTTCAGACTCTGTGAGATCTGGTCCAGCTCTCAATGAATGGTGGGAAGGCTGTGTGATCACCAAGCAAATGATAAGGAAGACATTTTAGCAGATGTTACATTGGTCAGAATTAAAAAAAATGTAAATGGAGTGCAGACAACAAAAGGAAATGAACAACTCCTCCCCTCCCCAGCCCAATACCATACTTTTTGGACAGCAAGATCCTTAATTTACACAAGAGACATTGAGGCTACAGTAACACAACAGCAGCACACAATGCTGCAAGGGAAAGCAAAACAGAAGGTAGGGCAGGGAATCAGAGTGGAAGGTGATGGACACTGCTATAGCCAGAAATGGTACAATCATACTGCATTCCTGTAGGGCAAAAAGAACACAGACAGGAACACATACTTGGGAGCATCAAAATTTAAAGGCCAAAAGGAACACATACTTGGGAGCATCAAAACTGAAAGGCCAAAAGCATGCTGGAAGGCATATGTTGCTGTTTTCAGAAAAGTCCTCAATGACACAGAAGAGAACAGCAACTTGCTTTCTTTTTTTAGAAAGCCAACAGCTCAGGTCCTCAGAAGGCACAATGCCATGTAGCCCCAACAAAATCACTCTATCCTATTCCAAGCAAGGCTCTGAAATGTTTTATTAATTCCCACAACAAGGCAGAGTGTCAGGTCAGGCCTTGATTGAAAAACCCAGCTCCAAACACCAGCACCAGTGAAGCTCTGGACTCTGCCCTGCCTCACCCCACACTCACAACTCTACACAGGGACTGTGTGTCCAAGGACACATAAAGGGAAATCAGTGTTTGAGGCTGCAGGTTTTATGGGGAAGATCACTGAAAAAGCCATACAGATATCCACAGCCTGGTTTTGCACATTTTTGCATATTCAAACACCCACAGAAAGCAAGGTGCATGCTGTGAGCAAATGTAATGTCTGAGCTGGTGTACTGCCTGCAGGGCTGCTTGGCAAAGTGGGCTGAGATACAGAGCATGGTCATGCTCTGTGATCATTCATCACAATTTTCAAACTTAATTTCACTGGCCTCAATTTTAAGCTTTCTGTCCTCCTCTTTATTCACCTCAGCAGTGCCCTCCAGTAAAAAGCTTGCTTTTTCATGGCATTCTGAGAAAGAGCAGAAGCAGACAGCAGAGAGGTCTGTTACACCTTCAGCCCAAGCGTGCTCAAAAACTTTGGAGAAGTGCAGGGTGATGAGCTCATTCCTCTCAAAGCTCCACTGAACCACATCTTGGACCTCTGGAGCTGTGCCCATCACTGTATTAAAGCAAACCATCTCCTTTCTCAATGACTGTGACCCATTGTAGGCGAACCCAGCCCCACAGCAACTCCTTTGTAGTCAGCTCTACTCTCTGGTGCTGGAATCTGGGATCGCTGCCCTATGAAACAATGCTCTGTTACTATGTATATTTCTAGAGAAAGAAATTTAAACGTAAGTTCAATCTACTAATTGCAGTGGAATTTGCATTCAAAGCATTTACTGTGGAGCCTGAAATCCTCACAGGATTTCTGGAAGTCCCTCCTGCCTATCATCAGCCCTGAAAGACAAATGAAAAAAGAACAAATTTAAAGTTAATATTGTGCAGACTAACTGGATATAGTGCATCAAATTTGATGAGGCCAGAGCTAACTCAGGTGGTTAAGTACCTGGAAAAAACAATTTTCAGGCTGAGGCAGCTGTAAGAATGTTTTTAGCTTTTTTTTTTTTTTTTTTTTAATTCAAGAAAGTGCTTCTCTGTTCCATACCGATAAATTGACTGCTGAAATTGCTCCATGAGCTAAGACCACATGGTCCATTTCCCACTCATTACTTGTGACCTTCGTGCACAGCTTTTCCTCCTAAAAGCATTAGTATCTATGAATTAAATTAGTTTTTGAAAGCTAAAAAATTGATACTGCCTCTGAATGTTCCATAGTGCAGGTTTGTATTACCAGGAGGTGCAGCATCAGAACCCAGGTCACATTTCCTTTCCTGGCAGGATCTTCATGGGGACTTCCATGAGGCAGCTGGGCTGGGGCAAAGGCCAAGCAGGAACTTCCAGTTCCTGACAAGACACATGACTAAGTGATCTCCTCTGGCCTCTGCTCTGAGATCCATGCAGCTCCTACCAAAGCACTAACTCCCAGGGCTGCAGCAGAGTCCTGCAGTGAGGTGGTGAAACACCCCACAGTCAGCAACTATAGGTCCAAATGCTCTTCAAACAGAGGTTTAGACAGACCATATACTACCTACAGTGGTGGCTCCCTTGTGCCAGAGGTGGCTGAGGAACCAGGAAGTGTTTGGCACAGCTCCAAAGTATAAAAGACTTCCCCCCAGAACACTGAGCCAGCCCTGTAACTGCTGAGGACAAGCTGAAGGCCCTAAAAGTGACCAAGTATTCACAACCTGTGAGGACATCTCAACTTCTACCTGCTCAGCCACACTATCTGCTTTGTTAAGACTAAGTGAATAAACTTAAGCACGTGCTGAAGTCTCTATGTCTCCATTTCTACAGACTGTGCACACAAATATGCTGTACAGTTAGTCATAAAGCACAGCTGGCCAGTGTTTCCACCTCATATGGAGTTTGGAGATGGATGTAAAGAGTGCCACAAGTTTGTAAAATCACCAGAAAAAGGTTCTACATTAAGAGCCTAGAAAAGCCCTAAGGCAGCTTTTAAATGTTAGGCACAAAGATGCTGGGACTGCTCAGCAGTGCTCTCCCTGCTCCTAGTGAAATTCAGTGTCATCAGTGCAACTACCCATTGCAGCTCTTGTTTCTGTGTCTTCCATCCATTTCAGGTGGGAGTTAAAGAACTACATAAAGAAAGACAAAACTAAACAGAACAGACTAATAGACATACAAGACAGACAGACAAACTGGTGTTCCCTCAGAGGAGGGAACACATCAGCACCGATGCTCCCACGTGAATGAAGAACCAAGAACAGGGAGGCCTCCCCAGCGCAGGTGAAACAAAAGGAAAAGCCCTGCACACACCAAGTCCAGCTCTGGTGAAAGCGAATGGAAAGCTGGCTGAAGAGCTCTCACAAAGGACACTGAAAAGGCTGCAGAGTGGAGCAGCCTGACCTGAAGGCTGCCATAATCAGTGGAAAGACCCCCCCTGGACCCTGGATCAGAAGTTGAAGGCTGTGTCTACAGCAGAAAAAGGCATTTCTATTGGAAAACAGGTGCAAAATGCCTGCTGCAGGCTGGGCAGCTCTGCCTTGGACAGCAAGCACTCAGCAGAAACATTGCTGTGCTGAATCTGTGGAGTAACAGAAAGCCACTGCAGGAGGTATAAGTTTACCTTGAACACGGTGCAAAGCAAGGAACATGCTGGGGGTAGCTGGTCTGTGCTGGAGAACATGGGGGCTGAACATCCATCTCACATGCTCCCCTCTCTAGCAGCCAAAAGCAGGTGAATTACCACCCTGCTGGAGTGGCTCTGTACAAGTGCCAAGGAGCAGATGGGTCCCACCAACATCCCTCACGTTGCTGATACAGAGACCCTAGTCCAGCCAGTCCTGCCTTCCCCACCCCACAGCCACAGTCCAGCCCCAGGGCCAAAGCCACCACACTGCTCACACACTTGCTGCCACCACTGTTGACTGTGACACTGTGCTAATAGGATCTCTGAGTAGAACAGGAATTAGAATGGAAAATTCCTGCAGGTTCCCTGAAATAAATTAATTTGATAGATTATGTTACTCCTTAATAACATATTTTGCTAGAATATTGAGACAAGTTATCTGTAAATTATACTTGAAATATCTTCACATGCTGTGAGGTAATTCTTTTTTCTTTTTAGTTTGGACTGGGAAAACAAACAAAAGGGAACTTCAGAACAGTGTAAAGAGCCAATACAATTTATATTTTTATTTGATGTAACAGGTAAGAACAGAGTCCTTACACCAGACCTATACCAAAGGTCTTAAACCTGCAAAAAATCCTGGATCAGAATTTCATAACTGGAGAGGTTATCCATAATGAGAAAGAAAACTAAAATTCAAAATCATAAAGTATGTCAAACACCAGGGACAGACACTAATGGAAGGAAAACCCAAATGTAATGTCTTATTTCCATGTCTGCTAAGTGATTTTCTCATTTGATAAAAATCAGTTGAGAGGTACAGATTTTTGAAAAGCCTCCAGGGTATTACCTGAAGTTCTGCTGAAACCATCAGCCTCTGTATGGATCACACAGATAATGAGAAGCCATTTGCACATATAAATATCACTCCTGCTCCCTAAAGAACTGTGGACCTGGAGCTGAAAATGAGGTCAAGACTACTGCTAATGTCACACATAGTTTTAACTTGACACTGACAATGCTCTGATTGTCAAGGCATATAAAATATAAATATTGACTTGACTTTGACTACAAAGAAAAGCCATGGGGTTTTATTGCAACCAGGTGGAACACCCAAAATAGAACTGTGTGCTAATCATCACTGGAGAGAAACATCTTTGTCTAAATGTGGCTCTTTGCTCCTGTTCTTTTGGATCACATATATCCAGTGCAAGTACCAGCATGACCCAGCATATCAGAGCTCAGGAAAAAGGCCAACACAGGAAACTTCTATGGATTTTTAATGTGAAGGAGAATATGTATTCTATTGGACTCAGATGTTGAAAGTGAAAGGGAAGCAGGAGGTGGTTGTTCAGTAAAAAGTTGTGCAAGCTTCAAGTGGAAGAAAATGAGTAAAGGTAGTAGGAAAATTTCAGGGTTTAAGCTGTTTCTCTCTCTAATCAAGGAAGTAAGTAACATTGGCAACTATTTCCCACATTCATCCTGTATGACCAACTTGCCTGGTTCACTGATCAAGCTAAAGACTGCTTCCCCAATACCCATCGGTACAAACTCAGTCCAGTGTTCCAGTTTTTGTTAATGGTGAACTTTCTGTTTCAAATATTGCCATCTTGTGGAAGCTGCCTTGAAGGACTGATGAGGCACCAGCAGATGTAAGCATTGCTCATTCCCACACTCTGGGCACCTCAGACACAGTGCTGGGGCTGAGCCATGCTGCACCGACCCTACTGCATCCCTCTTCAAAAACATTTGTAGCTCTCAGCAACAGAGCTGAGAACCTCTGAATCCTACCTGAGAAGACCAGAGCAGGCCCCTGGCGTTGTGGATACCAAGATGTGCATGCCTTATCCCCAGCTCTGAGATGCTCAAACCTTGAATCCTGATCTCAGATGGTTAAACAATACCTGAACCAAATTTTCTTGTGCTACACCATTCCTACTAAGAAGGCCACCAACATTGCCTTATAATGCAATCAAGCTGTAGGAACTCAAAGTTAGAACTAAGTAAGCCCTGAGTTAATCTTTTGGAGGAACCAATAAACAGATTCTCAGCTGGTACAAACAAGCAGAAACCTAGGTTTGATCTATGTAGATTTGCAGCAGCTGAAGATTTTGCCCATACTTGCCCATCTGCACAGCCTGGAAGTAATTTTTCTTTTTTTTTAATAAAAATTCTAACTTAAGGGAAAATTATCTCACCTGTGTAATCAATGAGTTGCTAAATAAGCATATGACAAAACAATGGCATGGCATGGAAACGACTGTAAGTAATGGAAGAGTAATCAGCAAAGATGATTACCTGTGGCTTATTGACTCTGCGTGTAAGTCTGGGAGGTGGCTGTGTTGTGACAGTAGAGGAAGAGAGGGTAGAGGAAGAGAGAGGAGCAGATGAAGAGAATACTTTTGAGTCTGCAGTCTTTCGAAGAAAAGAAAAATTGGTCAGCTTGGCACATACTCTCTTATCACAACCACTGCTAGTGATAAGAGCATCTACTATCCAGTAAATTTGAAGCACACACAGCAACAGTAACTCCATGCAAGGACAAGTGCAGTTTCCAGTTGGTTTGTCTGAGTTGACCACCTCACTCTGTTTTAAACATGCAGGTTAAGTCTAAAAAAATGCTACTAAAATATATCTGGATGGTAAACAGTACAGTATTAACACAGCTCTCAGTAGACTTCTGGTTATGATTCAAGCAGAAATCAAATTATTTGTCATAAGTTTGCCCAGTGTGAAACATGTCATCTTGGAAACCCTGGTTTCTCATTATGTAATGCTGGCTAGATGGGGTATGTCATGGAGGCTATTGCAGTGCATCCAAGACAGTATTTAGAATTCTATGATTTCAAATTCTCCAAACTTACACTCCTTGGGGTACTGTAATGTAATTGGGCTGGCTGTGACCCACAATGTGCCCCAAGGCAACAGAGAGCTACAAAGTAAAGTATATGTCCTATACAAAGACTGAGGGCTGAAGATACGTTGTAGAAGCTACTGGAGAGTTCTCACCGTGTTTCCTCTAATTGTAACATATGGCTGCGTATAACTAAAAACTCTTGGGGGAAACCATCAGTAGGTCTAATTCTCTTTTGTGGTTAGAAACCTTTCATATCATTTTAGAAATGCAAAGGTAATTACTTCTCAATACATACATAACAATCAAAACTCCCTAAAAAACTCCCTTAGTCATGCATATCCCAGACTAAAGTTCACTTAGGCTCCAGGATCAACAGGGGACACCTTTTGTGATTCTAGGAACCAGGCTTATGTTTAAAATGCTTTTTGGTCCTTAGGAAAAACCAACAAATTCTATAACCAAAAATGATTCAGAGCACACTGTAAAATCTCTGATTAGCAAGAAAATGTCTGTGTTCTGCACAGTGGGCCTGTGTGTTGCTTTCATCTGATGCGTCTGGTAATAGCCACTGTCTGGGACAATCCCCTCATTCCATTCCAATCCCCTCATTCCTCATTAGATGTGACTGATTGTGTCAGTGCCGTGTTATCTATTCTAGAATAATTTTTTCTACATTGCTCTTGATCTCTCTTCCAAAATGTTTTGATCTGCTATAAGTGAATGCCACTGGTGACCCCTGAAAAAATGTCTTAAGATCATCAAAATGACATGTGGCAGCCACTGGCTCTGCTTTGCCAGCAGAGCAGCACAAACGTCAACCCACCAGTTAAACAAAAATCAGCGATTCAGAGCAGCACACACACATGCAGAAGTACCTTCTTTTCCCCGCTTTGAAACTTTCCTGTATCATCTTTCCTCACGTCTCTTTTGTCTGTTTTACCTCCCTGAACAATAGCCATTAGCTCCTGACACAACTGGTTGTCCTCAGAGGAACCCACAGGTCTCCTTTCTGGGCTCGCACGCATGTCTAGTTGGGACGGTTTCAGGCAGCGCTCAACAGAGATCTTGGGGACAGCATGAGCACTCTGCTCAGCGTGGCTGCTGCCCTCTCCTGTCTTTGGGAGCCAGGCTGGGCTGGCAGTGGTGTCACGCTGCTCTGCGAGGATGCTTTCGGGGCTCTCCACTGCCCAGCGAGAGGAGTTAGAGTAAGTCGCACTGGGAGAAGGGGAGTCAACAAACTTCTCTTCATTTTGTGGAGTGGCCTGATAGAAACTGCGGGCAGAGGACTGAGGTCTGGATGAGGAAGAGGGCACTGGGGACCTAATGGACCTGGGAGTCGAGGAGCCAGAGAGATGAGAATGGTGGAGGCTGACTGTGGGGGAAGGGCTGGCTGCAGCAGAAGGCGAGAGATAGTCAGTGTGAGAGAGGGAGGCTTCAGGCGGAGGAGGCAATGGAGGAGTTATGGCAGGAGTGGTGCTGGGAGACACTCCCACGGTCAGAGCAATCCACTCGGATGTGACCGCCTGCACCTCTGGAGACAAAGCGCGGCGCGCAAAAGGCAAAGGCGGAGGAGTTGGAGTATGGAGCAGCTCAGAGCTGGGAGACTTGAAGGAGAAAAAGCAGGAGAGAAAAAGAAAGAAATGAACAAAAAAAAATAATAAAGAAAATACAAAACCAAGCAAAAGTAAGAGAGAGAGCAAGTGTGGAGAGAAGCCGATCTGTGACCACAGGTATAAGTTTTCTTCTGCTGTGTTGGAGACAATGCTGTCCACAGCTACTCCAACCACAGAGTCCAGTCTGTACCTGTGCTGCTAATACCCTTCTCCAGCCTTTGCCAGTATCCCAGACACAAAACACCTTGTGACCTCTGACTTCATACCATAAGCTCTAAGTCCTTCAGGGAGCAGCTGAAGCCACTATCATGATGGCAGAATGCAGCATTGGACTGGCCTGGCAGCAGTAGCTGGGGTCCCAGCAACTCACACTGTGGATCCAGCCAGAGTTCACTGCTGCAATGAACTTTGACTTTATCCAACTCCAGCATGAGCAATGCCTGCTCCTCAGGAAGCATGCATTGCAGAAGGTGTGTAGGAGCAAGGGATCAAAAAAGCCAGCTGGGGCTATTAGCTCTTCAGGTGATTAAAATAGGTCCTGTATTTAAAGGACAGAACATACTACCATGTCCTATCTGTAGCTTTTACCACCAGGAGCATTGGTGAGAACAGCTACATTAACACTTGTCAGACTGTTTCTCAGTCCTCAGCCAAGTCAGGCAAAAACTAGGGAGAGACTTTATAGGGGAGGAGTCAAAAGAATAGGAAAGAAAACTAAAAAAAGGTGGATATGATGCCTTCCATCCAAGGAAGAAGCTTGCAGGGAGCTTGTGGAAGACAGGGAACAGCTATGGAGAGGCTGCCAAGCTCACAGAAAAGCTCAGCTGACGTCCACTTTGACTGAGAATCCCAAAGAAGCGTCAAGTTTTTCCTCTTTACACAGTGGCTAAGACTGAGAACACTCCTTTTTAGTGTGTTAGGAAAGATCCAGACAGTCAACAGACATGAGTCATGGCATCTTTTTTCCTATCCTTTCTGTACCATATATTCTTTCCTCACAATCCCAGTTCTCCCCTTATGTTTATTGCAGTCTTGACCTTGTTTTGGTCCCATGGGTGAGAGGGAAATGCACCAGAACCTCATGGCCATGACCCAGACATGTATGCTGACCTTCCTCTGGCATGAGTATTTGCAGGATGGGAGCAAAACAAAGGGATTTAGAGACTCACTATTTCCCTGATAAGTTTGCCATGGCAAACATTCTGGGATGCCCATATAATTACCTGCTGCCATTTTGATTTTTTCTTTGAACTGCAGCATGGTTTGTAGTGAATCTAATATTCATGGAAGATCCCAGACTGACCTGCTCTCAAAACCGGAGTTCATGTAGCAGCAGTTTCAAATAATACAGGCTGTTCTCCTGACCCTGTCTCCAAAAACCTTGGTCATGAGTTAGATCATACAGGGGCAGGTATACAGCTTAATTCAAGCTGATTGGGATCAATATAATGACTCTTACAGACTATAGCTCTTCTTAAAACCTTACAGACTATGACACTTCTAACAGCCATAATATAAAATTCCCCTCATCACAGTAAAGGTGTGTGAAGTGTAAACACATACTCAGGAGAAGCTGGATCACTCTGGATCACTAATTCATTCCATCTCTGGCAGTGAAATTTAATCACGTGGCTGTGAACTGCAGCCCTTTCAAGCTGGCCTGGATTCAAGCTCCATATCAGAGATACAAAGCTGAGTCTCCAAATCCCCAAATGATCTGTTCATTAACCTTTCTGGTAAATGAAACATCACCTCTTCCTGCAGTTGAAGCCTACTGCAGGGAGCACGTAGTTTTATGGCACAAAATTCTAGTCTTAAATACAACTTTCTTTCAGCTATTGCTTCTTGCACAAGAATGCCACTATCCCACTGTTCTGCAAGGTGTTGCACCTCGCTGCATCTAGTGCTAGTACCTGTGGTGAAGCTGTCATGCTGCGGCTGGGGGAGAGGGACACGGGTGGGTCGGGATAGTCAATGGCGTTCTTGACCACTGGCCGTTTGAGCACCTCCACGTACGTGACGGGGAAGATGCCTTGGCGACTGGTGCCAGAGATTCTTCCTTCATACCAGTTCTCATCCACTCGTCGAATCAACGTGATCCTTTCACCCTGTGGGAAGGAACAACAATGGAGTTCTGATTTTAACATGTTTAATCATTCCAAAGCAGATTACATTTTAAATCTTGGTGCAACTGACCTAAAATAATTGGTGGTTCTCAACCTATTTCCAATTATCCTAATCCTAAACTCTGGGTGGGAATGATATTTTTCAGTACAGAGAAAGAAAAAATTGTAGATCTTCTGGTACTGACTTGGTCTGTCTAGAGATTCAGTTATGCTCACATTTTCAAGACCCTACTTGCTAAAGGCAGTTAAAAATGGAAAGCAGCCATTTCAGGCTGACCATGAGACTCTCAGGCATATGAGGTGTACAGAAAGTATGCACAGGTCTGCAGTTTAAACTAGGTGACTCTGTGGTCTCTCCATGTTTTGCTGACAAAGTAACTTCCAGATCCTTAACATACACTGCAAGCCTCACCTTCATATATAATTAAAAGAGAAGACAGAGAAGATCTAATGCTGGTCGAGATGGAGAATTTCTGCTACTTAATCTAAATATGGATGACTTTCTTCTGAACGGCATTACACAGCTCCTTTCCCACACCTTCACTCTGCAGTAAGTCTAGCCAGTCACCTCAATACCACAGAACCTGGCTTGCTCAATGATTTGGCTTGTAGCATGGGGATGGTGAACCCAGTTTCCTTCTTTTCTAAATCACTGTAACTGTGTGACTGTAGTCACTGTGTAACTGTGTGGGCCTCCACTGAATCTAACCAGCCTGGAAAGACCTGTCACCAAGTATCTAATTTGCCTTGCAGAGCCAGGTTTCCAGCACTCTTGTTCAAAGTATCTTCTCAGTTGGACCTAATGAAACAATTGGCACTTCTTGATTTAGCCAACCTGCAATAAAAACCGCAATGTGCTACATAATGACTGTGGATTAAAAACATGGGTGATGAGGAGGAATCCTTCCTGAATACAGAGTCCATTTTATTGGAGCTTTCATTTGGAAATTGCAAGTTACTAGTGCTAAAAAACATCATTCATGTCTGGATTCAATTAATCAACACAACAGAAGCCCTACCTTTCTGAAGGACATTTCCACTTGGGTATCCCCATTGAAGTTGAACTTAGCAATAGCATCTCCATATTCCAATACTTGCAATGGTAATGGCTTTTTGGGTTGAGCCTTCTCAGCTGGTGGAAGGAACTAGAATGAACAAACAGAATCAGCTAAGTCTCATACATGAAGCCCATAAACTGATCTCAGGCAGAAAGGGAGCAGACAAAGAGAACACCTGCAAGGAAAGCAGCTACCTCTATGTATGATCGTGGGAAGATGCCAACTCTGCCATGGTGTTCACCTTCGAGCCAGTTCTGGTCAATCTGCTTGTAAATGTAAACAATATCTCCTTTTTGCAGAGGAAGTTCCCTGTTAACAACACAAGCACTCCATCAGAACTTCACTGGAGGAGAACAGATGTGTTCTTTTTCTGTCCAGCAATTCCTAGGTACCAAGGTGTCCATCAGCATGTTGATACACATCATGTTCCACCCAAAGCACAAGCTAATTGTTGAGGATTACTTTGTTCATATTGTGATGTGCAAGACTTCTCTTGTTCTTTGGGCATTCTGTTAAAAAAGTTGGCCTGTGAGGGCCCTAATAACCACATGGTCTCCAGAAGCAATGGGGTAAAGCTCAAGTCAAATATGACACTGGCTACTTTCATGCTGGATATGATGAGCAACCCTCAATTCAAGTTTTGAAATAGTCATGTCACAAACACCTTCCAAAGAGACATATGATTTTAATCTGAGCTAGTTTGCTGATTGGATTAACATACTCACATGGTGAAGTTCATCCTGCAATGATTACACTGATGGTCAGCCTATGGTTGAGCAGTCACTGACCTCAACTGGGCTAAAAATTGGAATTTCAATCCACAGGCTTCAGTGCTAAAATTATGAATGTCTGCAGCTTGAGGAACTGTGACCAGCTTGTACTAGGCTCATAAACTTACAACTTGGGTCCCTGGAGGAAAAGAAGCAACACAGCCTTTTCCAAGACGATTTTTACAAGCTCTGCTTTACTTTTGTCTGGCACTCTGGTATGTTCTACTCAAGGGACACAATAGCTACACCTAATCTTCCTCAGTTTTATTACAGGTGCTAGGGAGATGCTATTTAAATTATTACAAATCATCACCTATAGAACATATAAAAAGTATTCTCAGGACATTAGCTCATTCATGCAGGTCCTTAACTGAATTCTGCTCTTCTTTCTTCCCTCTCTAGCAATATTAAAATGAGAGCTTCTCCAGGCTCATGCTGACACAGAGGCTTTTCCAGGCCTTCTCTTCACAGCAGTCTTCTCTAAAAAGAACAAGTAGTGCCATAGGATTCACCCAAAGGACCAAAACAGGGCTTGGAGGCACAACAATGACATCTGAAACATCTGCTGATGTATCCATAGATGCCAGGAGAGCAGTAACCACTCTGCACACTTCTTTGTCCTGAATCAGGAGAATGCTGAGCCAGGGGCCCACATGCTTAGAGCTGGGCATCTGTTTAACTTCTGCCCATGGGCTATCCTGTGCACAGTGAAAAGGATGTTCTTCTCCTGTGGCTCCACCCACCTGCAGGGCAGAGCACTCATTTGTTGCAATAAAGAATGCAGGTTTGTCCTAAAAATCATGGGGGATAGAGATGCAGTGAGAAAGAAGACATTTTTCTAAAGGTCCTTTAGATGCTATGGTCTGCAAGGTTCATATTACTTTTTCCTGCCCTACTATGAACAACTTTGCTTTGGGAACTGGAAAGACACCCTAAAACATGAATCCAATTACATGACATGTCAAAATGCTGCATCCTAGGGGAAAAAGCAGAGGAAGAACACTCCAGGTAGGAGCAACAAGCTGTACTCACTTTAGTGTCTGTGCTTTAAAGTCAAACTTGGCTCTAGCAGGTCTCATCTGGAGATCAAAAAAAAAAAAAAATCAATATATTAAAATAATAATTAGGTTTTCAACCTTCTTCTGAGGAAAATCACCCAAACTCTTCTACAGCTAAGATTAGCATGGGGAGGAAATTGAATGCAGGTATTCTGCTACAAGCTTGCGTGCAACTGGTATTACAGTCCAAATATGCTGGATGGGCATCTCCCATCAGGACACAAAGTGCCAACTTCTGGCATAGCAATAATTAGGAGCTCTACAGGAAATGGAAGTAACAGCAGTCAACTTTTAATGTGACTAACCCTGATGAATGAAAGCTGATCCAGTAACTACAATTACTGGGGCTCCAGGACCAAATTTCTTTGGCATTTGAGTGGAAAAGCAAAATTTACTAGCTGGGAAAAACAGTAGGATATTATTAGATGTGGCTCTTATTATTATCTGGCCCTGCTGAATACTGCAATGTGACCCATGTACTCTGTAATAATTGGTAGGAAAGAGACAAAGGTGAAAGGGAAATATGAATAAATTAGGCACACGTTTAAAAAAAGTCTTCAGTGGCTAAAGAACCAAATGTATGTTGACAGCAGGCCTGGGCACTAAAAGGTTTACTTGGCTAATTTTCTAAAGGCCACAGAATATTCAGACAATTTTACAGTAATTTTGGTAACAGAGCATAAAATACAAAGCAGTCACATTGATGAGGCTCCAGAGCATTTGAAACTAAAGGCAGACAGGTGTACTCATCCATATGGTGAGCACCTCACCCACCACCACAGTGCAGCACCTCTGGGAAAACAGAGCTGCTGTCAAGAGCCCAGCAGTAATCCATGTGAGGCAGGAAAGGTATTTGGCCATGACACCTGGACACAACATCCAGCCCTCCAGGAAAGTGCCTTGGGCTCTTGGAAAAAATATGCACCTCCTCCTTTGTCTCTTTCAGCAAGTCCAACCAAGTTGAATGCAGTAAAACATGCTGAGACTTTTTTTCTGAATATTTCTAAGGGACGTTAAGCATATTTCAAGAGGAGAAACAATGTATTTCTAAAAAAAACCACAACTATGTGACAGCCACATGGCCAGATCAACAGGACATGAAGTTTCTAAGCATAAGGCACAGACAAGAAGACAATGTAGCAATATGATGCAAAAGATGTAGAATGCCTTTGATTGACTAAGTAGCTGATATTTAAAGACATGCATCACAGGTGTGCACCAGCAATTCTCAGCAGGCATGCTTTAATATATGCAGCTTGGTATAGAGATATCAAATTATTTACCAGGCATAAAAGTCAAAGCAGATCTAAATGAAGCCAGAATGAGAAAGAGGAAGGTGGAAAAAAAACAACAAACGACATTCTCTGAAGAGCTAATGTCGGCCTAAAGCACAACATTGTGAGAGGCAATTATTGCTTTGGGTCAAGCAGCAGACTGAGGTAACTAAAACAGACCTCTGACCCAGATTTCCTCTTTGCAGTATCGTCTACATTTAGGAGGTCCCCAAATCGTTCATTAGTGATAAACTGATGGTGCGTTGGAATAACCCCTGTGTGCCTTCTAGCGGCAATATCAGCTTCTTCTTGCTCACGTTTAAGCCGTCTCTGGTCCTCTAAAAGTTTCTGCCATAAAATTGCATAAAATGGGCTGTAAATCATCTAGTTAAAGGCATTCAAAAGCTGCCATAAATTTGACTTAATATTCCTGAGTTCCCTGCAAATAGCTGGGGCTTTGCAGTTCAGTATCAAATATTGTTTCTACTAACTAAACAATAC
Source organism: Molothrus aeneus (assembly GCF_037042795.1). NCBI lineage: Eukaryota > Metazoa > Chordata > Aves > Passeriformes > Icteridae > Molothrus > Molothrus aeneus. The sequence goes on from NC_089653.1 coordinate 8,811,730, forward strand.
CCTTTCATTTTACAAACACAGAAGGTACATCATCATTATGGCATAACTGAAATCTAATTCATACAGAGGATCTGATCCAAAGCTAATGGAAGTCAATGAGGAGTTTTTCTAAGTTTTGGGCAGGTCTTAGGAGCTTCTAAGAAGATTGCTAATAATGCAGAGACCTGATCCAAACCCCCTTCCACCAAAAAGAAGTCTCTCTCGTTGACTTCCAAGAGACCTGAATCAGCCCCATTGAGTTCTGAGGCACCAAATTCTCCTAAGCCTTGCAAAGAGCTTGGGAGAGTGCCTAAACACATTCAGGTTCTCCCATACTTCTTTTGGGCTCACGTAACACACTTTGTGTAATGAAGTAAATAAACACCTAAAAAGTATTTTGGATTTCTGAAGTCTCTGGCACATTAAATGGAAACATGCATTCTTGTGCATCTGTGAAGAAGGATTCTTCCATCTTCTGGGGCTGACTGCAGGCTGAAGAGTTCAGTTGTGTGCTAACTCATTTGAAACCAGAAGGTCTTACTGAATCCAGGTTTTTTACCTTACAGGAATTTTCATGCTGGATTTTGGAAGTGGGGGAATTACTAACTTTCACAGGAGAAGACAGCAAAAAATTTTTCACACAGGAATTAAGAACAGGTTTTACCATATTTCAAAGCATGTATAAACATTATCTGAACTCAGAAAGTTAACACTAAAAGCAAAACTTACCCCCTGCCCCCCCACCAGCAAGGGAAATTAGTTCCACCTTCCAGGAAAGCAAGCACTTTATAACTTCTTTAACTCAGCTTGAATACACTCAGTGCTGAAAAGTCTATGTGGCTTTCCTATTATTTCAGCTTGTCCCACTGTTACCCAGCCATTTCAAAAAGGACTGCTACATTCTGTTGACAACAACTTCAGACACCGGCGGAAAACTTACCAATTTCTGATAACTTAAAATATCTTGCACTCACTGTTCAAAACTTGAGGACCACCACAGGAATAATAGTGTTTTCACCAGTTTGATTAATACTGACTCAAGTGGCTTGCATGAAGAACAATTACAGATTACCAATCTTTTTCTGCAAGTACTAGGGTGTTGTACCACTTCTCACATACATTTCCAACCTTTTTATATTACTTAAAGCCTCTGTATGTAACTTTGTGCAATTGATAAGAACTATCAGGTTTATTTGAAACAAACTGAACTGGACTATACACATTATACAGCAAATCAGTGGCAGAGAGTATTGAAAGTAAAACATACTAGTTACTGCTTGTTACTCTAACTTCCAGGACACAGAGCCATAGACATACAAGCTATCCTTATGTAAGGCTGAATGCTGTATTTCTTGTATGTGGAGCAGCCACTACTGTTATAAAGCTATAAAGGAGGGCATTACCTCTTTATCGTCATACCGCCTGCGGAGGATTTCTTCTGGAGTTTCCATGTAATCAACTGGTGCAAAATGCCTTGGTGATTCTGAATCTACTTCAAAACAACATAAGGAAGTTAAAATACACATGGATTTATCTAGCATAACCAGAAAGGAAAAAAAGAAATATTTTTAAACAATTTGTTTCCATTATGACAGTAAGGATTCTCAATTGCCATTGACCAAATTGCCAATCAGATGTTGATTATTTATCCATTTTCATTTTTTTCCCTTTTGGGCTCTACATGTGAACAAAGATCCAAGAACAGGGAGAAAATAATGATACAGGAAAGAGTAAAGACATAGAAGGACTTTGTGAAGAAAAGATTCACTGTCATCTAAGTATGATTTGGCACTTTACTGTTGATAAAAGTTTAATACACACACACACACACACCCACACACACACAACTAGACCTTGAGAAACTACTCCTTAAAGCAAATCACCTGGGTTTGGTTTATAATTCCCATGTGTGTAAATGATACAGGTCTAGAAATTATCTCATGTTGAGATTCTTGCATCCCCAGAGAGACAAACTGAACCTGATGTGATTAGAAATGCAATGGAAATTGTTTCTCAGAAGTGCAGCTGTTAACAAGCCCTGAGCAAAACTGCTCAGCAAGACACTCAAAAGGACATTAGACACACCAGGGGGAGAAAACCAGAGAGTCAGGGAATGTAAATGTGGGACATAAAAATGCAAGGGTTGTGGAAGAAAAGAGGAGGAGAATGGAAGAAAGAAGACAGATAAAGGTACACCGGTAAAGAACACAAAAACCACCTCCTAGGTACGTCCCAAGTTCACTTTGCGGGTTGTTGTTTGTGTCCAGGCTGTGGTAGAGGGCATATGAAACAGGGTTCCCATTGTTTAAGGAGTCAGGAATGTCAGCCCGGCCCATGAAGCTATCCCGGCTAGACCCCATGGTGGGGAAGTAGCCAAGCCTCTCCACAATGTCAAAGGAGGACAGGCGCCTGGGAGCAAGAGGCCCACTTCTGGAGCAAGGTTGGTGCTGGGAGTGATGGCTCTTGTTTCCTACACTCCCCTGCAGCTGTATGGGGTCGTCTGGGTTCTCAAGGCTGGGCACTGCCAGGCTTGCCAGGCAGTCTGGGGGCGGAGTTCTGCAGGATTTGTGTTGGAAGGGCTTTTTCAATCGGAATGGGAGCGGGCTCATTAGGTAGACATTTCTGGGGAGCATGTGCCTGTCCCCATAGACATCCCCTTTGGAATCAGGGTGCCTGGAGGTCTGCTGCTGTTCATGCCTTCGGATGGTCGTGAACCTGGTGTAGGAAGCTGGGCATGAGCCTTTGCATCTGTTGATTTTATGCTTCTGAGGCCCATTCAGGTTGCTGGAGCTGCTGCCACTGTCATTGGAGGCATTTGAGAGAAGATCTATCTCATCAGTGCAAGCTGAAAGTGTGTCCATAGGGATGACATCACTGACATCCGAAGCCGTGTCTTCCACATTGCTGCAGGAGCGGGAGGATTTATCTGCAAAGCTGGCAACATCCTTCTCTTCTTGGTGTGCTTTTGACAAATCCAGAAGAATCTCTGCAGAGTATGCAGCACTCAGACAAGTTTTAGACTGAAGAGAAGTGGTGGGTTTGTTTTGCCCAATGGAAAAGTCAAGTGAGGGCATTGATCGGGATCTCTGGATCAGCTGCTCAAAGGCACTGATACGGGAGGAAACGGTGTCTTTGGGGATCTGCTCTGAATCCTCTCGACTAAGGCTGTGCTCCATCCTGTCCTTTGCTTCATTCTCAAACTGAGATGCAATATCCTTCACGCTGCAGGAGGAAACTGTGTCCAAATGGATCCTGGACCGGTTGATCTGGTGCATGTCTTTATAGAGTGTTGTAAACTCCACCCCACTCTTTCTGGAGGCAGCGAACAGGTAGCCTTTCCTAGAGTTGGTGCCATACTCCTGCAGGCTCATGGTACTGCCAGATTTAATGGCATACTCTTGCTTCGACTTCATCAAGATGTTTTCTATGCTTTCCCCTATGTCTACCATGAAAGCCTTTTTATTATCAAACAAGGCAGTGGAGCTACGAAGGTTTTCACAGCTTTGAGCTTTCTCATGAGACAGCAAGATACCCGTCTTGTCCTGCACAAGAACAGCTGGAGCTGCTAGTTTGGGTTTGAATTTAGAAGGGAGGATTTCAGTAATGCAGGCTTTGGCAGCTGATAAAGGCTTCTTATGCTTACATGCGTGACCTAACATACCGGTATGACTAGCATTAAAGGTTCGGCTATTAACTGAAGAGGGTGCAGTCATATGAGCATTCCCACCTTTACGATCCACTGGTAAGCATGCAGAATAAAATAAATACAACCTGTTAGCTTAAGTGCTAGAAAGCTATTGAGAAAGGAGAAAGAACATGCTTGGATTTCATAGAATGCACCTTAAAGAAACAAAATTCCAAAACATAAAGAAAAGCAGGAAGAAACTGCAAAACAAGCCACACTTAGAGGAGTAGGTGAAGTGCTGTTAATGTTTCTAAAATGAGAGGCTTGGCCAGAAGCAAATCTGGAGCACTTTTAAGGTACCCTCCTAAAAAGTGCTAAGCATCATGAGCTTCCAGGGAAGCTGTGGCACCATGGAAAAGGGCAGCTGAACTCTGGGCAGGATCAGGGTGTCAGCAAGAATGCAGAGACACTAACATTGCAAAAATGGCTTAATACCAAGCCTGTAATCACACCTACTATGGTCTTACCACAGTGCTTGCCAAACAGTTTATTCCTGGGAGAAAGAAAACAACCAGAGGCTGACTGTGCTAGCACAAGCACACTACATCAGCTGACCTCGCCCAAGAGATGCCTGCTTAGAGATTCTCCATACTAGGAATAAGCTGAGTGTCCTTCAGACAATGTGGTTGGCCATGGTTGCTTAAAAATTGAAGGGGTCAGATGAGGACATTGTTTTTTTCTTTTTTTGTTGGTTTTTTTTTAATAGGATTCAGTCTGGTTTCAGCTTAGACTGCAGTTTTTAAGTCTGTTTCCGATTTGAGTTCAAATTCAAATGTCAAAATAACCATTCAGGTTCAATTGCAGTTTGGGGAACTGTTTGAACAGATTTTTTTGTTCAGATCCAGTTTGACTCCCTGCCCTACAGGCCTGACAAAATGCTGAAAAACAGCTGGAAGATGGAGACAGAGAGACCTCTTTAGTATGATGTACTATTTTTAGGGAGAGCAGTTCAGAAACCCAGCACATTCCTTCTCCAGTCCTCTCCCCATCTCAAGCCATTTTTAGGTTGAAGTTGGCTCAGAGATACATTCCCTTGTACAATTCCCTGATGGGAGTCATGCTCTTCCTTGTCTCTTTTAGAGAGTCTGCTACAGGGGGAGAGAAGAGGAGGAGATTGGTCTCTTCTGGCTCACATTCCTGGAGCCTGCAGGGCTGGTTCAGACAGCAATTGCTGGTTCAGTGTCAGTGCATTCTCTGCACAGCCCTGGCAGGCAGGAGGCTGTGCAGCACAGGGCACCAGCTACACCAGGGTAGCTAGGCCAGCAGACTGGTGTGGCCTGCTGAGATACTGCTGTGGGAAGAACAGAAAAGCCAGGGAAGGGCTCTAGAATGGCAAGGCAGTGGGAGCAGATGGATAGCAAGGCCAGCCTAAGCAGCCTTGAGGAAGAACATGAGGGTGTGGGCTGTGGCTGAGGTGCTGAACGGAGGGAGCTGATCTCTCTTGAGAAGAGGAACCTGGATCAGTTAAAGGCATCATTAAAAATATTGGCCATTGTGGTTCTGAGAGAAAAAAGGAGGGAACACTGGGGATGGCAAAGAGGAAGGATAGCATAAATCTCAATTGGCTTGAATAGGACTCTAAACCTTGCAACAGTTTGCCCATATCACCTGGCTTCTGACACTTTGCAGAATGGAGAAGAGGTTAGTGTTCTAACCACCCACCTTTTGTGGAAGCAGAACTTGAAGGTCGCTTGAGACCACTCAGCCCCTGGAATGGGATATCTCCACCTTCCAGCACACTCTTGTAAATCTGCCTTTCATTCTCCAAGGCAGCAGGGTCCCCCACAGCTGGCTCTGACTCCCTCTTCACTGCATGGTAGTTGGGTGAATAAGTGGAGCTGGAACACACAATAAAAAGGAAAGGGACACCAGGAGGTCACACTGTTTGCTGAGAGCTTGATGTAAATTAAGAGATAACCACACTTGTGAACACAGAATAGACTGTGCATGAAGAACTGGTGATGAAGAGGTTATGAATACATTGCAATAGTGTTCTGCATTTGGCACTACCAAAGCATCCTCCACTTAAGGGAACTCTCCAGTCTTAGTCCCCCCAGAAAACAGGCAGCAGGAAAGCACTCCTCAATTTTACAGATAAGACAACAGTCACAGAGCTGATGCATGATTTCTTTGCAGACACAAGGAAATTCACTGGCTAGCTGGAAGTACACAAAACCTTCCAGCTTCTAGTTCTCTCTCCTTAAACACTAGCCATGCCTGTCCCATGCTTACAAAGCTGTTCAGGGGGTCATCTCACCCAGTTCAGCCTCCCAGTCAACACTACAGCTCAAGATTCCCTGACCAGTTTCTGAAGCCTGTCAGTGAGGGACTGTGCAGAGCAGCAATAGTAAAGGGATATAGATTTAATACTGTTTTAATTGCCAGAGGAATTTCCAGATGCACACAATCCTGTTCAGCTTTGCCAGAGGCTTCCATTACAGGGAATAAAAATCCTGGACTTTAGGTCTACCATGCATATATATAAACAGAATGATGTTAAAATTAGTACAATTTTAATTTCTTTAGGTTTTTTTTTAAATTTCTTTAGGTCTTAGGTTTTTAAAGACTGGAAATTTATTGCAAATCCCTTTTTGTATTCATGAACCTAAGCACAAGTATGCCCACACATCTGATTTCTAGATTTCCCTGTTTTCTCTCCAAAAGAATAACTGACAATGCCATGGTATAAATTGCCTTTCCAGGTGCAAAAAACTTACTAAGCAATCAGGCAGACTGTTTTCCTAAAAGCTAAGCTAAACTGATACCAGTTCTTGTGCTCAACCAGGCTCTTCAGAATAAGACGGAGTCTCACACAAAGCTATTCTGAGGCCAAAGCATGACTGCTGGAAAATTTGAAAAAATAAAAATATATAGTTTTTCCAATTAATAGAAATATTTGACATCCTCATGTCCAAGAGTGATTCAAATTTGTGAGAACTTGGAAATGTTTGTGGTTATATCTGTTTGTTGTGGATAAATTTGTACTTGTATCTGTTTAGTTTGGATAGATGCTGTACTTCTGGGGTAAAGAGAAGCTTTAAACATGTCAGAGGACTGGCTATGGAGGTAGAATTACACAATGTCTGGATCACAAAGATGACTTTAGTTTCCGGACAAGGAAAACCAGGTCATATGCAGTCTCATAAATTATTTTCTGGAGGAAAAGCTCATGAAAAGCACCATGAAAGAGAAAGGGAATATTGTCAGTTTTTCAACCTAGATAATGCCCAAACAGACCCAGAGCTACAAAGCTATTGTTTTTCAGGGATATCTCTTTGATAAAGAGTGCATCTCTTTGGCAGATACCTGAGGAAACCCAGCCAGTTGCTGCAGAGAATAATGATTACCCTGAGGTTAGTTGTTAGCCTAGTGGTTAAAAAACAAAGGGTTAAAACAATCCTCCTTTGGGACTAAACCTGGGGGAGATAGAGGAGGCATTTGGTGAATCTCTTTACTAGCTGCTCCCTTATTCAGGCCAGCAAGCAGTACTGTATTGGAGCCCAAGCAGCCTGCAAGGGCAGGGAAAAAGGTGCAACTCCACTGGGCCTCACTCCTGTGCCCCATTCCTAGCATACTCAGCTTGCTTCCCCTCCACTGGCATTCCTGAATGCTTTGTGTGGCACAGATAGTGCTGCCATGAACAGAAACCCTACCAATTGCTTGCAAACATGATATTTTTGCTAATCTCTGAGATTTCCATTTATTTTATTGCTCTCTTCCTACCAAAATGATAGAGTTGCAGTGGTTGTGTGGGTTTGCCAGCAGAATGAGCACAGACAGAAGGAAATTGTGTTGAAAGAAGTGCAGGAGACCTCTAAGGCCTCCAGAGGGGCAGTGAACACACATGATATTAATGGACGTCTGGAGGAGAAACTGCCTTTTTTAACAAACCATGCTCATAGAGGGGATCACTGTGCCTATGGACATGGAGCATTCAGTACAATTACAAGGAGCAGTAGGCTCACAGTAGGGACTGGCTCTGTGGCTCAAATAACTCAGTATAACTCAAGTAACTCAACACAGCTCAGCATTTTGCTCTGGATTTTGCGTGTGTGTGCTCCTCTTCTAAAACAAACCAACTCCATGTACAACTCATTTACACAGAATATAGTGTTCATTACATATTCTGCTGAAAAAGTAGTGCCCAATAGATCTTTGAGAAATATTGTTACTCCTACCACTGTTCCCTTCCTGTAGGCTGGAAAATTACTGCCTTTCATCAACTGCACCCATCTGCTCTGGTGCATGTAACACGGAATATCTAGCAGCAGGCAATCTATCACACATGTGTAACAAATAATTTTTGTGTATTCCACACAATAATGTTACTTGCATGAAGATACAGTCAATTTGCAAAATTCATCAGGTGAAGTTAAAGGTCTGTTGATTTTTTTAAAGCCACTGCCTAGCACAATCAGCAAATCTTACATAGACAATGCAATCAGTCATATAATCAATTCAAAACACATTCTGGATCAGAAAGCAGACAGTGTACCAGGACTTACTTAAAGCACACATATAATTCTTATGGTACATGCATTTGTCTATATCCATCCCACAAAAAGCCAAAGCATTTCCAACACCCAACACCCTATCCTACATGACCTCAGATTTTAAAAGAGACATCAACAAGCAATTGAAAAACTTACTAGGAAGAATGGTCTGTGGAAGTTTCCAGAGGAACAACACCTGCTGTATTCTGCAAAAGTCCAAACAAAGGAGTCATTGATATGCACTTACATGTGAGGAGAAAGAAAAAGGCTTGCTTAAGTAATTTTTCATCTATTACTTCAATATTAGCCTATAGGAGACATTGAGGTTTAAATCTAAATGCAATTTAAGCTGTCAATGTCTTTGCAGAAAAGCAACAATTTTCGTGAGTTCCTTCAGGGCAGTGACAGGTTTTTAGCACAGCCGATGCCTTTTTGCAGTGCCTATTCTTTTGTCTGCAAATGAGTCATTGTGAATAAAGCCAAAAGCAAGAAGAGATAACCAGCTGGGCCATGACCAGGAAACACATGCTCATAATTATTTCCCCAAGCTTTCCCCCAACCGGTCACTGCCCGCCTTTGCTTTAAAGGTGTATTACATTTCTGCAGCACAATACATTACTCAGCATTCAAAAAATATCAAAGCTCTAAAAAGAAAAGCAACATTTCAGTTCAGTTTCCTTACTTAAGAGAAGCAATGCCAGCTGCACAGGTTCAATAGCAAAAGCCAGTTCTTAGCCGCTTGCTTTTAATCCATCTAACGCTTCTTAAACACGTTATTTAAAAATTGAAGGCAATTTTAGAAGCAATTCTCTATTTGGTGTCCCCTCATCTACGTGAGGATTTCTATCTAGGAAGAAAAAGCAAATCTTGGGTTTGAAAAAGCAGCTTTTCCAAGTCCTGGTGAAATGCCGCAGCTTCAAAAAAAATCAGCAACAGAAAAAAAAAGAAAAAAATGGCGTGTTACCAATTAATCTATCATTTCATGGTTCGAGTGCTGCAGACCCTCGAAGCAGCAGCAGCAGCTGACCTGCCCTAGAAGGCCATGGCAAGGTGCAGCATAAGGAAAATTGTGTAAAATCTCTCAGGAATATCCAAAATCTTGGGTAGGCGTGAGCTCCAAGCAGAGAGCGGGGCTTGTAAGAAGGGAGAGTAGATGGCAACACGCTTGAAAGGCACGAGATGATGACGTGACACGCCAACCAAGAATTTTAAGCTGATTGCTGCTGCTGCCTATTCATGTGAAAAATAGAGAGGGTTTTTTTTGCAGACACTGAACTCTAAACCTGAAATGGGGATTGGAATGGGGGTGGGGGCAGCTGAATGCAGACGTGGTGGTGGGGAGAGAGACGAAATCACTATATCTGAAATGGATTTCAAGCTGGATTCTCAGCATCACATTCTATTATTTCTGACAGCAACACAGCAAGCCATGCAGTCAGAACGCTCAGAACCATTATTTATCCCAACCTCATTTAATAATCATCCAGCAGTGAATAGATTAGAGCAGAGAGTTTGGAAACGGGGATTGGCAGCATGAAAAGAATAGGAAATACCTTCTGTGGCTTTTTATGTGGTGCTTTATAAAGCTTCTCCATTTTTTCTAAATCTGCCTCTAACTCAGTCTGGTAGAGGTAGAGGTCTTTTTCTAGATCACTCTGGTTAAAGAAGGAGAAGAAGAATGGGAGAACAATGCTTAGGGTTAGGGGAAACCAAAGGAATGTTAATTTTGAAAAAAAAAAGAGAGCCTTTTTAATCGAAAAAGAGGAAGGTGGTATGGACAATACACAGAAAATCACTAGCAACTAATCATGTTTCAATCATTATAGAGGAAATAGTTTTAGGCAATTAACATTAAAATCAAGAGATGCACAGGCCTGCTAGACTCTATTTCTACAAACCATAAAGTTATAAAACCCACCTGTAAAGAAAAAAAAAGATACTGTAATAATATGCAATATGCTGTTAGTACAATTATCATTGCAAGTCAAGATAGCAAAACAACCACTCTAAATTATGGCTGATTATGATATCAGAATTGTTTATTAAATCAATTTTCTAGCTACTTAATTGTTAGGCTAATGAGTTCAAGCCCAATTAAAAAAGAAAATCACTCACAAGCACACAAAACCCAAGCAATGCTACAAGAAAAAAAAGAAAAGAAAACCACATACACACATATATACACGCTAGATGCTGTAGTGCAACATACGTGAGACACAATTACCTTTCTATCCTCTCTAGTAAGGATAGAGCAATCTCCAGGAGTATAATCCCAAATCTTTTTTGGAGGCTGATGGAAAGCAGAGGAAGGAAATGAGGAAATGAAGATAAGGAAAGACATCACAGAGAATATGGAAATTGGATTAGAACAGAGGGGAAATACAATAGGGAATTTGCATCAACACTGAAAAGAAATTATAAAATAACAACAAACCACAACAGAGAAAGAGAAGAGAAAGAGGGATAAATCTGCTATAGCATAAATATCAAGAAATCATGGGGGGCAGAAGGGGACATACATGCAGTGTGGAAGGGGCTGTTTTCAGTAATGTTTTCAGAATTTTTTTTTGCAAGGTGCTCTATGGGATTTTGGACTCTCTAGAGGGTGCCACAGCTGTTGTTTAAAGCATTCTTAACAAAAAAAAAAAAAAACCAAAAAAACAACCAAAACAAAATGGGGGGAGAACCACAGAGTCATAAAAAGCATTTGTTTTGCTCATTCTTCTTTTCAAAAGGAAAGGGTAAACCAAGGGCCTTTGATAAAGAAAAGGGAAAATCTTTCTCACTTCCATCAGTGTATGAATACATACCATGTGAACAAATGGCTGATTTTCCCATGGTGGCATTGTGGGGCAATGAGAATGCAGAATTGTTATTTTTTATTTATGGTTTGGGGGTTGTTTGTGGGGATTTTTGGTGGACAGAGTGGGACACAAGAAAGTTTGGGAACTAGCTATTTCAAATTCATCCTACAGCTGAAAGGGCTGATTTCAAAATGGATTTTTTCTTGTTTAGATAACGTATTAGTATCAGGCAGGATTATTCAGAGTAAAAGACTGGACTGGACTCCCATTACTGGAGTGAGCAAAGCTACAAAAACCATGTTCTTTAGGCTGTGGCAACGAAGCTCAGAAAAGGCTTGCCAGCTAAAAAAATCTGAGATGGCATCCTGAACTCGAGTGCCTGACACTGATGCACTAGTTCTGGAGTTCCACATTCAGGAACTGGCATAGCTCCTGGGGACCATGGCTGCATGGCTTCGGAACTGAAGCAAGTTCAAGGCAGGCCTTATAAGAGAGCAGCACTTGACAAAAGTGCCCTGAGCAAGGTGGGGAACTTGTCACCAGAACAGATGGTCTGCTGAACATGAGACAGATTGCCCTGAGATACCCTCTTCTGGAATAAGGCCAAGGCTGCATGACTAAAAGCACAAATCCACACTTCTAAAGAATGGGTATACCCCCAGACGTAGCAAGGACCAAGGGCATAAATGCTTTTCTTTCTTTGACACATTTTCCATTAACTCACACTAACTCAAAGGACCACAGAGATGACAAACTTTCACTCACTGCAAAAGCAGATGGCTATTAATTACATGGCAACAAAGATAAACAGGTTTCTTCTCACTGTGGAAACCTTAAACCATGACAAGTTGTGAGGAGTTAAATCCTTACATTGACAACACTTGGAAGTCTCATCAAGGTGAAATTTATCTGACTTTTACTGCCTAAACATTAGGAGGGCTCATCTCAAACACTGCTGAAACTTCTTTAGCTTAGGATGGAAGGTCCATAGCTATAAAACATAGTTTTCTATGAAAGGCTGGACCACTTAACCACTGCACATCCTTGCTTTCCAGCAAAAATTATACTATTTTTATGATGTGATCAGACTGAGCACACAACTCCAGGTAGCTACATTGTGTGCAGAGGAACTTTGCCACTTCTGCCAGAACAAGGACTCAATTGAAAGGAAACCTGCTCTCTGGTGTCCATATGCAGTTGCCTTTGAAGACAGTACTGAACCTTAAACAATACTTCTGTTTTGTTGTACACACGTGGAATCTCAGCAGCACTCAAAATTTGTGTGCATGGGCATTTGTCTACTGACCTCAAGGGGAAAGAAGAAATGAGAAACCATCAGTATGTCTGAATACGTGTGAGAGGCTGATAGTGACCCTCTGGTGCAGTAAGAGTAGCTTATTAAATAGTATTTAATAACTAAATTAATAGTGTTTAATCAGTAAGAACCAGGCCATAAAATGCTTTAAAGTCACATTTTTTCCCAGTAGCCATGACCACTGATGTGTTCCCTCCATCAAAATGTTCTTTGTTTGATTGAATAATTAAGCTTTAGTTCATCTTTTCCAGAGGGGGAATCAAGGCTTTTTTTTTTTTTTTTTCGTCTCCACATGTAGCAACACAGCTCTATTTGAGAAGAAAGAACACTGTTCTCAGACTCCTTTGGTTTCAGGGAAGGGCAAGGGCTGTCCAACACAGGCTAGTGCCCTAGTGCCCCCCATTTTATGCAATGGGCAGCTACATGCATAAGGAAATAAGCAGGAAACAAGGTCATGATCTGTTTATGGAGAGCTGGAAATTACTGACCTACAGTTTACAAGCCAGAGACAGGAATAAATAACTCTCCTTGACTTAAAGTTATCTATCAGCCATCCTAGATCTTGTTAGGCAGAAGGAGAATAAGTGCTTTGAATAAGGCCTTTTAAGAATGAGATCAGGGTATTATTTCTCACATTAACTACAAAAATGCAGTTTGAACTATGGTGTGTGAAAAAATATTACCTTGTTGATACATAGTGCTGGAAGGTAGGGAATGTTTGCAAATGGCTTCAAAACACTAAAAGTGGCCACAGAACAGCTGCTTTATGTTAGTACCAGGATGACATTATGTACAATCACATCTTTAAATGAGTAAGGCAGCTGTTTCAGATTTAGGGCCTAGGAAAGAGATGTGACAATCATAAAAAAAAAAAAAAATTAAAAAAAAGGCAGGTTGACTTCATTGGTCATTGCAACTATCAAACTTACCGGTTTCCCAAACTCCAATTCCGAAAAGAATTTATACCAAGGTTCATTCTTTAAATCTATCTCTTCTGGGCTTATATCCCGAGTCTAAAGGAATTGGTGATAGGGGAATGGAAGAAAGAGAAGGATAACATTATGCAAAGAATACACGGAAAGGGACTGTTAGAGATGCAGATCCCATGGCTTCCATTTTAAAATGTAGATATTCAGCCTTATAATTTGGTATTTCTATTGCATGTTTCTCATAAAGGCCATGAACTGCTTTGAAAACATCAGTTAAGCCAAATAGCATCATTGGGACCAACATGAATATGAATGAATTGCATTTTACAGGTCAGGAGACCCACAAAGAGAGATTATGCAGCTTGCCCAGAGTCACAGGGAGACTCAATGGAAGAACAGAGAGTCCAGCAGTCTGTCAGTCCTACTGTCAGACACTTTTATCAAGTCAAAAGCTACATATACTTTATTATTATTATTATTATTATTATTATTAAGCTTCATTTGGTTAAAAAAAGAGAGACTCCGTAAGATCTGAATCAAATACTGCATCTTTAACAGCACATGAACATGTGAGAAACCCTGTTCTATACACTGCAAACAGAGTGGAAGGTGGTTTTCTAACTCATACGAGACACATGTCAGAGAGAGCGCACCCTAAGACCTCTGAAAGGATGGATAGAATGACAATATTACATGTTTCTTCACAAATAAATGTTAGAATATCAGACAAAACTACAATGAAGGAAAATCAGACAGGACAGAAAACAGTACAGCTGAAAAGGAAATTCCCTTTCATTCATACCATCTGTCTTAATGAAACAAAAAAAAAAAATTGAAATAGTTGTAGCTGTTTGAAAACACTGCAGGTGAGGTAAGACAATAAAAGTCCGTTGCTAAAGTTTCTGAGGTACCACTCTCCAAAAGTGTGAGATAAAAGATATCTATCTAATTCTTGCATTTCAGCATACCTAGTCAAAGACAGAGTGGATCTCCGTGCATTAAAAATATACACACATTATGTCTGCTGTGCAGGTATGATCCCAAGTGCTCCATCACAAGGAAGATGGAGCCCCATAGATGCACGATGTCCTCATGGAAATAATTTTGTGATGGGGTTACTGAGGCAATTGACAAAAATGCTGGACTTGTATGTCCCAGATTCTGCCATAGCCATTAGCACCACAAAAAAAATCTCTAGGAAAAGAGCTCAGGATTGATGCTGAATGAGAGGAAATGCAAGATAAATAGTTACATCATGTTTAATGCCTGATGGCCTGGAGAATGATTTGGCTATTTCTTAAAGGCTCAAAGGAATCAATACCTCTCCTTTTTATTTACTGCACTCCAGCTAAAAGCACTCATCTTATATAACTGTGTTTACATTAAAACAGAGCCCAGTGATATCAACAGCAGGCTATTCATTGCTCTGAAATGGTTTTGGATTGGGATTCTGATAGTCACAGTTGTGGGTGTGATTACCAGGTGATATTCACAAAGCTCCTGCACCGGTCTGAAAGATGCAGTCACTAACCACTATGGTACTGTTATATTTAATGAGACTGATGGAGACTGTGAAGCTACTATTTCCAAAGCCTTCTTTCTTCTCTGGTCTATGACTTCAAATTAAAGCCCATAAAATAACATTGGAAGTAACACAGCTATCACTTTCATCTTGGTTTTGATGAGCTCTGTACATAAAATGTTTTTCAGTTATGCTGATGAAGGTTCTGCTTGTAGAACCATCAGAGGCTTTTAGACTCTGATTCCACAGCTCAGTTCAGTACCTGATGAAGTCTGAACACGTAAACAGTGCCACTGGTGATGACAGACCTTTTGCAAATGCTTAAGTACACAGATGAAGCGGGCCTTTTGCCACAAGTTTTAATCTTGTCTGTTTACCGTGAGACAAAATTGATGTTTAAGTCAGCGGAAATCTGGCTCCAGGATGGACTGCAGGAATGGAGGTGTCATACCATGTTCAAACCACTCCTCATTGGCACTTCTCTAATGGGCTGAGCCAACACCCAGTGGTATCAAGAGGGAGTCATCCACCGCCCATTGCAATAGGCACTGGGATCATGCTCCCATCAGGAGCAACTTTGTTGAAGTCAATGAAGGGACACAGGTGTGAAAAGAGGTTGGTTCCAGCATCTTCAAAAAGTGATGGACCTTGATTACACTTGGAAGGAAAAAAGAAAACCCACCAAAATACTAAGGAGAAGCATCAGGTCTCACATCAGTCTTGATTGTTACATTTCTATTGGTTTAAATTGCTATTCACTCTTGTGTAAAATCCTAGGCAGGTTTTTCAGGAGTATTCCTTTATCTATTCCATGCACGGATCAATGTCTGAGCTGTTAAGGTACAACTTACATGTTGGAAACTCACATGCAATTAGCAGTTCTAATTGAATCCTTCAAATTAATGCCTTTATAGAACAATTATATCTTTATGCACTACCTTTGTACACTACTAACAACATTCAGTATTTTCGAGCAGTTACAGTGTCACACTTGCACCATGGAAGGACACCTTTAGTGATCTGTGCTGATTTATACTGGACTGGCTGACGAGGTTAGCATCATCTCTCTGCCTGTTCCTTGTCAAGTATTCTCAACCAAGGTTGAAGAAAGAGACTTTTTTATGTCCCTAGCTGTCACACTTCACAGCACTGCTTACTAATTCAGACTGAAATTGGAAACAGCTCACTTAATATGCCAGGTTACATTCCACCATCACTGGAGAGCTCACATTGAGTCCTGCCACCTCTGTCACAGAAGTGGTGAGATCCAGCTGAGGAAAAAAGCAACGCAGGGAAAATGGCCATATCCTAATGTACCTCAGAGGCATCCACTGAGGCACACCAAAGGCGCTCTGAAAACTAGTTCAGTGTTTAAAGCATCAGAGGAACATAGAAACTCAACCTGCCTTCTCTGTTGCATAATGCCTTCAACCCTCCTGCATCAGCTAATGCTGTGCCCTAGAAAAAGTACAGCTGGCAAAACAGCTGCTGAACAGGTCACAGTGTCAAACATGGATTAAAAACTAGGGTTAGTGATCCATACTTAACATGGAAAACAACAGGTCCAGAAGGAAAGAACCTCTCAATCCCCCCTGGATCTTGCTTTAGAGAGAACAAAAATGTTAGGAAGTTATGCAGAACAGTTTTCAAAAAACATCACATGAGCACTGCAATGTCAGCATAAGGAATCCCATCCAAATAGAACCACACAAGCATTTAGAGAGTATTTCATAATCACAGGATAAAGCCACAAACTAGGATAAATCAAACATTACCATCTTTTCATTGTTCAGAACAGAGGACTTCCCTGGCTGATAGTCATAAATGCTCCTGGGTTCTGCACGGTATTTTCTGGTGTCCACTTTCTTGTCTGGAGGCTCCCAGTCAGTCCTGAGGAAAGAAAGATCAATTACCCCAAAATACTGTGGTTTCTGTGGAGATAAACTGGTTCTTTACCCTATTAATTATGGTTTTATCAGGGTACTTTTAACCTAGGAAAGGAGACTGTTACAAGAGGAACAGTTCAGATAGGGCTCCAGGCAGGTATTTGTTTATCTATCACAGGCAGAGTTGAAAATAGCTCAGCTGCTGAAACAACTGGTGTGGAGGGGGGTTATTCTAAGAACTTTTAGTAAACTTCCAGACTTCTAAATCTTTCCCCACTGGAAACACCTTAATGAGAGGCTTCAACTAAGATCACAAATATAAACATGTTCAAACTTTAAGCAGAACTCAGATTAAATTACTTTTCCTAAACTTCTGCCTTTTAGCCACATCACTGATAACCTGATTACCACTACTCTGGATTCTGAGGGCACTCTGGATTCCAAGAGGAGGTTTTTTTCTAGACACATGAATGAATTATCTCAGGTTCTATTTTAATATGGCTAAGAACAGTCCATTGACTGCCCAAACCACTATATTTTGTGCAGTGCCTATACCAACACAGTTGAAACAACAACAGTCACAAAGCATTCAGGGTCCATATGCTACAAGGTCCTGCTGGTCTCAAAATTGATATAATCAGACACCTAATGCAGAATAACAAATGATCTCCAAAAAGCTGAGAAATTAGCCCTTTAAGGATGATAAACTAATTCTGATTTTGCTCTTGGCATGTTGTCTTTGATTGGCAATGTGTATGTGGATTCATCTCACCCAGAATTCACCAAACAAAACTGACGCATCTGTGCAAAACTGCTGCTCCAGGTTTCCTCTCCCTTACCCTTCTGATCTACTAGGATGGAAACAAACCTCTGAGCTGCCTAAACTCTCTCCACTGGCTGAGAAGAGACAAAGACAACTCATTTAATTTTTTTTCCTTTCTAAAGTAAGGCAAGATGACAGCCAAAATGATTGGCATACAAACAGTGCACAAATTTCAACAAGGATGATCTTTTCTGTCCAGACTAACTTGATTAATTAAAGACTCCAACCACAAAGAAAATTCTGGTGAGGCACTGGTTTGCTACTAGATAATAGGAAGCATTAATTATGGTAATCCTTTCACTTGCAAGAGTTTTCTCAGAGGGCAAATATACTATATCTTCAATTCCTGCATAAGGAAGACACTTTCTATCAGTAAACTTTGTCTCCTAATCCAGTGACCTGAGATACTCACTAAAGCAGATATGTCAAATTACAGCTTTGCTCATATGAGGCAGCAAATGAAAAGCACTAAGAGCATGTAGAAGGTGGTAAAGGAGGGAGGAACAGTTCAAGAGCTGGGAAAGTTCAGCAGGACATAAAATATTCTTTGCTCATTCTGCTTTCCCTTCATTTGTACATGCATTCCTTACTGTTACAAAAACGTTTGAAACACATGGTAACAAACAAAGCAAAAAACCAGGAGGGAAGTAATCCTGAAGATCAGAAATTACACTGCTGACTAGAACCTACTTCAGGTAAGTTCATATGGCTAAGATTCCTCAGAGATGGAAAATTTAACTAAGTTTTTACCAAGACTCAACATAAATCCAAATTTTGCTTCTCCACAATTATCACTACTTGCTTGTATTCTGAGGTACCTTTACAGACTCATACTGAGCCAAGAGTTTCCACTGTGCCTATGTGGTAGGCACTGTATAAGCATGACACCCAACTCTTGACCCAGACAGGAGACTATGCAACAGGCTGTGTGATGCCTGATGGAAAAGACAGACAGAATGGGAGACTGGGCTGTGACGATGAAGGAGTCCACTGCCACCTAGTAAAAGACTCAGAGTTAAAACTACATATCCAACTTCCAAAAAAGTTTAACTGGAGCCGTGGATCTAAGGCTTCCACTTTTAACCCCTTCCCATTGACAGCTTTCAGATATTCTTCCAGAGCTGATCTATATAAGGCTTAGTTCAGATCACCTTTCTGGGCTTGATTTCAGTGATGAAGCACGGTTTGGCAGTGGCAAAGTGGCAGACCTCTTCACAACCTTCTCAGAATCTATATTGTCCATCTCACTCTTGGAGCGGGGAACTTGGGTTCTGCCTGTAGGAGAAATCACATAGAGGAATATTGGTGAACTGGATAGGAGGCCAATAAATACATGCTTTACATGCCCTTTCTTTTTGACAGATTAAACAAGAAATGTGAATTACTTACTGTCCTCAGAATAGGAATAACGCGGAGAGAATGAATCAGAATCTTCATCTGAAAGACAAAAGCATTTTGCAAATGAGTCGAAAAAGCCCCAGAGAAAAAGCACCAGAGACCCTTTAATTTCTTCTACTAATGCATTCACCACAATTTGAGTGATATGCCCACTACTTACCACAGGGAGAGGATCCTAAAGAATAAAATTCCAATGAGGTTAAAATTGCATTTGAAAATAATTCCTAGATTCGATATAAATATTAATATACTATTTACACTAATACCTTTCTCCAGGCTCTCAAAGTACTTCAGAAAATAATCCCTTTTTATCATAAAACTCCTCTACAGCAAGGGTTATAGATCCACTTTATCAAAAGCTGAGAGATAAATAGAGGATCCAAAGGCCATAGTATATGATTAAAACAACTCATTAGGTACTAAACACAATAATACAGCTGAGGAGCCCTGCTGACAATCACATATGACTCTTGTATTTAGAGTATTCTATATATTCAGAATATTCTGTGATTCTGTGACTGCACCATTTGCATTGCCTTCCTTTGCATGCTATTCGAGAGCATCCAAAGGAAGGCAATGAAGATGGTGAAGAGTCTAGAGGTGAAGCCACATGAGGAGCAGCTGAGGTCACTTGGTCTGTTCAGCCTGGACAAGAGGAGAGTGAGGACAGACCTCACTGCAGTTACAACTTCCTCTGAGGGGAAGAGAATGGGCAGACATTGATCTCTGCTCTAGATAGTGACAGTGACAGGACCCAAGAGAATGGCCTGAAGTTGTCAGGGGAGGTTTAGGTTGGACACTAGGAAAAGGTTCTTCACCCAGAGGGTGGTCAGGTACTGGAACAGGGTCCCCAGGGAAGTGGTGACAGCCCCAGCCTGACAGAGTTCAGAAAGTATTTGGACAATGCTTTCAGGCACATGGTGTGACTCCAAGGGGTGTCCTGTGCAGGGTCAGGAGTTGGGCTTTGATGATCCTTGCGGATCCCTTCCAACTCAGAATATTCTGTGATTCTGTGACTGCGAAGAGAATTGTGAGCCAAAGTATTACTAATATCTCTGCAAAGAAACCACTCAATGTGACAGAGGAAAACACATAAAAACTAAGAAGATGAAGCTAGAATCAACTAGATTAAAAAAACCCACAAACTTTAAAAAAAAATGTTATGTGAAATTAGTTATGACAATCAACAGCTTGAAACAACTTCTAAATTTTCTCTCATGGAGGACATCGATCAGATACTACAGCCAATCTCATCTGCTGGAAAAAACCAATTTGGCTAACACAGCTGACCTGAAGTTGCACTCAAGCCTTCATTAAGCCTTTCAGGAAGGCTCAGGGTAGTCTAAACCTCTAACCTATCTGCTTTAGTTCTCTTGGTGAATGAATTAGAAGGTTAAAGTTCCAAAAAGATGGTTATTGAGTCTTTGTAAGCCCATCATAACCTTCAGGTTAAGAAGGCCAATTCCCATTTTTAAACCTTACTGACAAAAACCAAATATCCATATTACACTGAACTGTTGACAAAAATGACTTATTCTTAAATAAAAGTTTGATTTACTCAGACAGAAAAATATTTGGTAAATCACAAAACTCAGTAGTCCCTACAAGTACAGATAAACAAATGTCTAAAACAACTTTCACAGCTATTCACCTCTAATAATCTTCTTTAGTGCTGTTAATAAATAAAAGATAATTATACTTACTTACTTGAAGAGAAATATCAACATTCATTATAGCTTGTCATTCAAACAAGAAAAACCATACAATAAAAATTCACTTCAGATAATGGCTATTTTCCTATTTCTTATATCCTAATATCTACAATAATGAAGAGAATAGCTATGTTTTGTCTCTGAGTATCTTATGAAGAAGAGTGTCTACATTTATGTCCTTTTTATACAAGAAATACAGAAACAGAAATCTGGAGTGGTTTGATAACACTAAAGAGTAAATCAGAATTGAGCATTAAAACAACATCATCTGTTTCTCAAAGCTTTATTCTAATCCATTCTCAAAGCAGTCACACACAAGTTTGTGACTTCAAAATCGGATTCCTTTAAAGAAGAGAGGCTGTTTCCCTCTAGGTGGTAGAGAATCTGCAGGGTTGGACTTAATTTCATGGATTGGACATATTCTGTATGGTTTCAGAAATGCTGAATATATTTTTGAAGGGAGCCCACATCTTGATGTTTCTAGGAGGTCTTATTCATCAATCCATTCTGACATCAATTGTATGAAAGGGAGGCTCCAATTCACCTCTGTATAAACACTGCCACTGATTATGGATCTTTAAAGTGTTTTCTAAGCATGAAACATGTCCTGCAACCCCTGCAACTCTTCTACATCATCAAATTATTTTGTATTTCTTATCAAGAAAAGAATCCAAGCAAATATTAGAGAAATGTTTCCCAATATATTGGGAATAGAAATTAGTGTTTAGTCCAATAAAATTGCAACTATCCAAACCAGCAAATTAATTTCATATGCACATTTCTAAGTGCATAGGAGACATTTATGGGAGAACAGACTCTTTAATATATTGTCATAAAGGAGTTTGAAAACTTTGTTAGCCTAGAAGTGTAAAATGAATTTTCAAACCTCATTATGAACAAGGAAATATTCTCTGTAAAATGCTTTTATCCATTAATTACTGAAACAGTGTCTCTCATACCCATACCCACATACCATTCTGCCAAGAGAAAATCACTTACCCTGCATTACAATTTGCAAGACAGGGCTCTTCACCTAATGTATTTCACTAAGAAATTATTAAGTACCTTAGATACCTGTATGACACTTCATCCACATTCATTTTGACAGTGAAATACGCCTTACATTTCCTTGCCTTCTTTGAGTATCTCAGCTCATACTGCATGCTTTCTTCTTACACAATACCCACCAGACGTTTAATACAAATACTGAATAAAATGGTTAATTAATAGTCTCACCAGGGTTGGCTTGAGGCACAGGCTAAGTAGGCAAGTTCCTAGATTGCAGGACCTAAAGCATCACCAAAGCACCAAGCTAACGAGGCTGTCACCAACAACTTCCCAATCAGGAAATGTCTGAACATCCAATGTCTGCAGCAGATTCCAGTGTTTCTCATATATAAATATTTCACACAGTCACACAATTATCACTGCAACAGGTGCTGTTTCACCATCCCTGTAATATGACTGCAAAGTATTCTGATTTGAATATGAAGTTTAAAGGAATCGGCTGAGCACATGAAGAGATAAGGTAAAGACAGTGTTATTTCAAGTTGCAAGATGTGCTGATGAAGCCAAACTCTGTCCTTGCCTAGATATGCCAAGTGCACCTAAGACCAGCCCTGAACCTATGCTATCAAGTTATTTTTATTTTAAAAGACTACACTTAAGGGACTGATCCAAAACCCACTGAAGCAAGTATAATATGCTTCAGTGACATTCTGGGTCTGGCCCTAATACTACGTTAATGTTAAAAACCAAAAGCAAATAACTAATGAAATTTATTGATTTGGAAGGGGTGGGGGGAGAAATCTCAGTTAAACCCATCTTTACACATAAAGTCAGCAACCTAGACATGTTAAATAATCACTGCACACGCAACTGATAAGTGCAGAAAACCAAGCAAACCCCAAGTTTGCAGCATTAGTCAAATACTAGTTACAAAGCCAGAGGAGCACTGCAAAGCCAAAAAGGAATCATACAGTCAAGGCAATGCTTAGAGTGCAGCAAATCATTACGAGGCAGCATAAAGCTCAGCAACTAGAAAAAACTCCAGGAAGAAAATAAATTGATAAGGCAGCATTTGTGCAGAAAAAGTAGATATGGACCTTAATTATTACCTTCAGAGATAGGACTAGGAGTAGACGCAGGAAACTGGTATGTAGGAGAATAAGGATTGTCTTCTGTAGCAGAGAAAAGCAGTGGATTTTGAGACTATCCACAGTGAAGTGGAGGTTCTGCTTCATTCCCCAACTTCTATCACCATATGATTTTATTCCCTACTTTAATAACACTAGGGTAAATGGTATCATATTTTAAAAGAGATTAATGGATTAGCAAAGATTTAGTTATTTTATGCATCACACAAGAAGCTATACTGGGAATAAGTGAATTTCCAGGCAGTGTAACAGAAAACTAGAACCTGAATCGAGTTATTATTAGGGCACTATAGTACAGTTAACTCAAAGCAAAAGACAACAGATACTCTGACTAAACTTCTGGTACCTTCAGTTTTTTGCTGGATTTCAGGAAGTTCAGGAAATGTGTAGGTAGGGCAATAAGGGTTTTCTTCAGGATTGTCTAAGGAGAGGAACATGATTTGCAAAAAAGAACAGAGAGGACAGATTTTAAGGGGAAGAAGGGCGAGCCAGGAATACATTCAAGCTGACTACAGTCCCTCTCATGCTGATGTTCTAGCATGACACAACCTAGAATGCCTCTTTGTTCATTGCTGCCCTGCATGTCTGGGCCTTGGGAGAGATCCTGGAAGCCAAGGGGACTGAACTCATTCTCTTCCATCTGAGCATGGGCTCTAGCTGAACTAAAGAACCTCTGTTAGGAGCAGCAGGATTAGGAAATAGTTCAACTCCTCCTCATCCCATCCACTGAAGCACAGCATTTATCTATGCATAAAGCTCATTAGGACAGCACCTGCAACAGCAAATACAGCTCCAGTTTTGCATGCTCTGCATTTGGTTCCAGAAGCACAGATCTGAGCTGTGCCTGCCTGTGTGTCAGGCTGTTCAGAGGGGTCAGCTTGCAAGTGCTACTGCAGCCATTTCTCACACAGAAAAATGTGAATGTATCAGCAGTCAGGCATAGAAGTGCCCCAAGGTGGGAATCTCCTGAGAGCTCACCACTGTGAAGTTTGTAAGTGCTCACCACAATTCTAGGTTTTCAAAGGAGAAAGATTAGGGTATTGAAAAAGCAGAATTCAGATTCTAAACTCACCAATAATTAATGGAAACCCTTCCACTGGTTTCAGTGAACTTCAAATCCTGCTTTGTTGTGCAGGTACTAAAGCTTAACAGTGTAAAAAGTTTCCTCTTATGCACAAAGAAGTTTCAGAGATAACCTACTGTATTTTAAAAGTGTGTAGATTGGGTTAGCTAGTAAAACTGGAGTTCAGGGATCTATTTTCCCTAAGTATGGAATTATTATCAGCTTTTCTGGTCTCAAATAGTATAGTTGATTTCATGAGGGCACTGCAGTTCACCTTTCAGAACAACTCAGACCTTTCTTTGGACTTCAGAGTTCTCCTACCTTTGACTTCAAAGATTTCAAATACATTGGTTGAGTTGTGTGGTGCAGAGCACACACTAACTAACATTAAATGCTTTTATTTAACATCCAGTAAAATTGTTCATATGGATGAAACAAAATGTCATCAAGGTGATCTTTTAAAGTAAATAAAAACCATCTGTGCTACAGTACCTCTATTTAGCTTGTGGATCTGTTTGAACATCGTCTTGTACCAGTCCTTCGATCTGTCTGTATTCTGTTGGAAAAATAAATATACATTGAAATAATCAACAGTGACTCTACCAGCCTTTCAAAGTTATCACAAATCTTCCAGCAATGAAAAAAAATTACACTCTATGTGAAAACTGCATCATATGAATATCCTGAAATATTAATTATTTCACTCAGATATATCATCTCATGTGACATTTCATTCAAATAAGTAATAATTTAAGAGCTTTGCAGAGGCAGGTCGTATGAAATGTTTTGTATATTAATCTGGTTTGACATCCAAACTTAAAAACAACTTCCCTGTTTTTAAGTATTCAGTGGACAGTTAGAAACATTGAGCGTTTAAGTAATTCCAGAAACTACTTGTAAGAGTAGGTTAATAATTCTTTTCATAATTTCCCCTGAACACTGAATGAATGTAATCACATATAAAGGAGGTATCTGCCTCTAAGATGGCTACAATGAGACAAAACTCTTCTTCAGCTGCTAGATGGGAAGGAAACAGAGGAGCAGAAAACATTATTATCATATATTATAAGAAACACTAATTTTTAATTTTCTTTTCCCTGAAGGAGCTGAAACAGGTCATAGATAGCAAATGGAATAATTCATCATAAATTATATTGGAATTAGAATTCTATTTTCCCTTAAATCTCTGCAGCTTTAGTGAGTTCCCTAAGTCCTAAGGTAAGCAGAATGTAGCCCAGGCTTTGTGTACCAACCACATGCTCAGTGTTTTACCCTCAGTGGAATTCCAATGTCATCAACAGAGGTATCAGCCATGTAGGGAGGGCTCCTGACAGTGCTTCTCTTCTCCTCCACTGCCCTCTTCTCACTTGGCGCAGCCTCCTGAGCCGGCTTGTCCCGCAGAAGTGCTGAATCAACTCTGTCAGAAACTAATCTGTCTGGCACTGAATCTGGAAATGACAATGGGGGATTTTTATCTCATCCCAGCATTTCACAACATCACCATATTGGGTCCTTTTAAGGCAAAAATTCTAGCAAGTAGTTGATGAGACAGACTGTCATTGCTGGTTGTGATTAGCAGCTACACTGAAGGAAATCTCCCAAGAAAATGCCCAATGCCAGCAAAAGCAGGCGAGCATCTCTCAGGCAGTTACCATCACACATCTCACGACAGTCTCAGCTGTCATATAAGACAGTAATTTTGGTTTCAACAATTGTTGCTTTTGACTAATTAATAACTCTACAATGTCCGTCTTCATCAAAAAGCACCTGTAATACAGTCTCCTGTACATCTTTTTCTGCCAATTTCAACCTAAATGTGTAGTGGTGCACCACTTTTTAACAGATTGCATTCACCTCTCTGACAGCCCTGTTTGTTGCAGACAGTATATGATGTTTCCAATTAATTTCCATGCCCTAATCAGAGTGTGTAAACAACAAATGTTGTTTAAGCATACATATGACATGATTTCACAGGAGTCTGCATAAGGATGGAGGGAAATAACTAATTTCTTCAGATTGCCTTGCTTCCAAATTGGAATTCCTTGACACTGCCCAACTGACACCCAGAGGTAGCAGCAGGCATCACCAAGGGACTTCAGATTGTTCTGAAGCTCTGCAGAGCTGCAGCACAGCAATCCTCAGTGAAGGATTTTTTTTCTATGTGGATTTCCTGCAGAGGAAACACCTGCAATTTCAGTCTGCCTCATCAAGACTTTTGCAAATCCTATAATTTTTACATCACTGCATGCACTGAAGAGAGAAAGATATGTTTATTCACATGCACATCACCATCCTGCCCAAAGCCATTAAATGTGTAGAAATCTGATAGGGGCAGACAGTGGAGAAAAGGCTCGTGCATAGCAATGCATTGATCTGTTGGTACCATGAGCAAACACAATTCTGCCCTGCAAAACCCAGAACTAAAGGATTCGTGTTTAAAACCTTGGTAAATTTTATGACTTAGGACAAACAGATGAGTAATTTAGGTGTTTGGTATATTTCTTTGCAGCTCCTGGGCAGTGTGTTTGCTGAAGGCACCCCACAAGCTATCAAAGCAGCAGCTTTGCTCCAGCAGAGGCAGCAGCTGAGGGGTAGCAGACCTTTCACATCATACCTGCCAGGCTACTAAGCCTTTTTTGCTGTTCTGTGGTAAAGGAAGAAACAAAACAAAAAGAAATACAGGACAAATGTGTGAGACATAAACAGCAAGTGCTCTGGTGCTGCATTTCTGACAGGCAAGAAATACACTGTAGAACGATAGCAGGTGCTGGAGAAAATCTGTTTTCAAATACCCTGCCAAAGTGACAGCCCATGGTCCCTTCTCCACACAGCAGTCTCGTGGGATAACATAAATCTCATGATGCAGTGACCAATACATTTGCAAAGAGCGTTTATATTTAAATTTTCTTTTTTTTTTATAACATAAGAATAAACATCAGAATATTTAAAGAATAAAACATTGGACAGCAGATGATTTGAAAACCAGCAAAAATTCACAGAGTCAAGCAACTTGATAACTAACTCTGTTACCATTATCATAAAGTACATTTTGAAATAATACTGCTGTAGCATTTCAAAGGGATATAGGAAAGGATAAAGTCATTGTTGGTGCTTGCTGGGTCTCATCACATATTACTGAGCCACAGATTCAATGACTTGTGCACAGACAGAGCTTGAAAGCTTTGGTTCTTGACACAGTCCCCTTGGTTAGAGGCTTTTCATTAACCAGTTCCTAGAATGGATTATCTGTGGTATCTCTCAGCAGGTTTCACCACCCTAAAGTTAGTGCTTCCTAAAAGGATTTCCAAATGACCTACCCAAATCACAGGGGAATAAAGAAGAATGCTTAGCACTCTGTTCTCTGCTTTTTTTTTTATTCCCTAGCAACTAACTATTTTCTTTAAAGCATGAAAGCCATTTGAAGAGAATAAAATATTTTACTGACATAAAAAGCACAAACAGTTTTGAAAGCTCATATTGTTAGAGCACAGATTAAAAAACTTTAATACATTAAACACATCTGTTATATATTTATGATAAACCATGCCATGCAATGCCTGAACAGGAAATAACTGTGCTTTGGGATGGCATAGAACACTTGCCAAGCAAGTTTGCCATAGTAACAAACCTCCATGTGAGTGCTGTTTTCTAGAGGAATCCACCTTCACCACATATTTGTACTAAGAGTATCATCTCAGCAAGGAAGACTGGTATTTCTCCTCGGTGTAGCTCCCTCACCAATACCTCTGAACTTGGATCTTTAGCCCCCAGCCCTCTATTCTGCTGACCACTGATGGCAAGCTGCTCCTACACATCATGTTCACCCAATAGCTGCCCACATAGGAAAAAAAACCCTACATGCACTGGGTAAAAGCAAAGGTCAGCACTCTGAGCCTTTGAAAAGGTAAGCCACAGGAATAGTGGCTAGATTCCTGGAGTTTCCCAAGTCCACTGGAAATCAAAGCAAACTGGACTGTATCTCTGTGGCCTGTTACAAGCTACGGTCTTTAGTGCTGCACAACGAAATGGGAAGCTGTAGTAATGCCAGCCATCAGGAGAACTAAAACAGAGGAGCAAAGTTTCCCTCCAAATACAGAGGTAAAGAGATAGAACTATCTATTCAGCTTGTGTGAGAAAGGTATTGATTCCTGGGAGTTCTCAAACAAGGCTGTTTTGCTCATTTGCAAATCCAGAGCTCAAGGATTACTGCAATATGAGTTTGAGTTGATCCAGTTACAGGCAGAGGAAAAAATTGCCAAGATCAAACTTGCGGGCAAGTAGATTATTTACTATTGAATAAATTCTGCTACAAATTCACAGGTCAAATCTCTCCCACAGTAAAAGAAAATACAGCTGCCTTTACACTGCAGTAGCTGAGAAGTAGCATATCACCTTTTCAAGCTACCACAAGCTACCTTGTTTCTACAAACAGATATACAGGAGCATATAACCCTTTCCACCATGACAAGACACCTGACAGCTGTTACCTTGCAATAGCTTATTCATATGTCCACAGCCCAGTTAGAAACCTCTCCCCAGCCTCAAAGAGCTTCTGATCCACAGGTTTTAATTAGAAAAAACATAGCACTCTCACTTGCCTGTTTTATGTTCCAGTCACTAAGACTATTTTGAGGCAACTTTGTTAGTTCTTAGTAATCTGGACCCAATTATCAACAGCACACACATTCTCCAGTTCCTTGTAGCATAACAGTTTGCTCATTTTGAGCCAAAATTATCTATATGCAAGTCTCCTTACCTCGATTGTGCTGCAACAGGACAATAGTGGGATTGACGATTGTGGTAGAAGGATAGGCAGAGGCAGACTTGCTGATGGAAGTGATGGAGGTTGGATAGTCAGTGCCAGGCTGGGGCACTTCATTTAGCACAGGACCTGGGTCCTGGAAAGAAGAGCAACACATGATTAGCAGCATGCCAGTGGTGCTACACTGGGAAAATCCATGAAAAACCCCAACATTTTAGGCTGAACAAGAAGCATAATCACAGCAAATTTTAGTAAAAAAGGCATAAGCATAAGTATTACCCTGCTCCTTGAACACATCCTGCTCATTGTTAATGAAATTAGTTTGCTAAGGCAGTACTATAGTTATTTGGTGTTGGGTTTCACAACTCCAACCCCAAAAGAGGGCACTAAGTTTATCTAGCAGACACTTTGGAGCAAACACAAGGTGTCAGAAATGAGCAAATCTATTTTGGGGAGGGGGGAAGATGCAGACATCTTTCCCCTGATACACCCACACACAAACATTTGTTCCAAGAGTATTCCTTTCATAGGAAGTCAGACATGCAAAACCCATGCAATTCTGGAATGAAACAGTATTGCTGCAGCCAGTTTGGTAAGAAAAGTCTAAGGAATTAAGTTAGCACTGTCACTCAGGAGACAATGTGATACCTACCTGATTAAAGTAATGACATAAAAAGGCCCCAAAACTGACAGAGGGTAACAAGTAGGACTCTAGTAAGGAAGATGGATTTGCTGCTGGAGAACAGATAGCAAGTTGCTCTTGCTCTCCTAAAGCATCCAGCTCCATTATTTGCTTATTTCAAACCCACCTATGACATCACCACTGCTCAGGTTGCTCTGTAGAAATACAGGCTGTGTCTGCAGGGAGACTTTGAAACCTAGCTCACCTTTGAAAAGCCTCAGTCCATGGATATTGGACTTCTGGTGGTGGTAAGGTGGCTAAGATAAAGAAGGGATGATGACTAAAGACTGTGTGTGCATCAGCTTACACTGAGATTTTTCAAAGCCTCTTAAGGAATTTGGACACACAATTACCCTTAATGGGGACTGAGCATCCAAACAAAGAGAATATGGGACAACAAACCAAATTCCTGCATTCCTGCTGCTCCACTGTTGGACTCAAATGCTGCAAGCCACTGGTCTGTAAAATCAACTGAGCATTCAAGGGTATTTTCATCATTATTAAAAAAAATCCCTGAATATGCCCAGAATATTGCTCCAGAAATATTCCTGCTTCCAGCTTTTCTGGCTAAATGCAACTGCAAGTCAGTGCTCTTCATTCACACCAGCATCAGATGAAAGGACTTGCAGCACCAGGCAGGGGACTGAAGAGGGGCCAAAGTGAGGCCTGGCACCAGAGCTCAAAGATAAATCATAGTGACAACTGGCCAAAATCAGAGCAAGCACCTACAGCCTCTCCAGCCTGGAGGGAAAATGGGGAAGAACAATCTTATTCTGTTGGATAAAGGTGATCTTGCTTCAAGCAGCAGCTGGTCAGGCCATAGACACTTCATGGGGACAGAAAATAACCAATGGTCTTCAGGAACAGATGTCCCCTAGAGAGAGACCAGCTCCACTTTGCTGACTGCAATAATATTCCAAACAATGCAATTAGCAATAAGGAGGAAGAGTCAGGGAAAAGTGTGAGAAGTGGCTTTGAGCTTCACTTTGATAACTAAACTACAAATAAGAATCCCTCAAAGAAGAGGGATGCTGGATCAGGACAGGCTCAGCAGCCCCAGTGAAGTCACCAAAGAGGGTGAACAAAGACCAAAGACCATTTAAATCATTGTGGAAAACAGCTTGGTGACTACATGCCTGAAGTGAGTATGTCCAAAAATGTTTAAACTCTCATCTCAAGAAAGTCAGGCACAGCAAAATTTCCACTGCTCCTCTAAGATTTGGATGCCTCCTGATTGTTTTTTTTCTGGAATCTGCAGATAGACTCCATTAAAAAAAAACAACCACAAAACACTCAAAAAAACTCCTACAAAACACAAACAAACAAAGAACATCAAACAAACAAAAACCAAAACACCAAATCCAAACTTTCATTCATTGCTCTCTGCAATAAAAACCCTACCAATTTTAATAAAAATAGAAAGGCCAATGCTGAGAACTTTTGAAAATATCATCCTTGGTTGTTTTTTACTTTTCCCCAGCCCACATGCCTGTTTGCTAGATCCCTATACAGTCAAAGGGCAGAGCAAGCATCATCATGAGAGAATGCATTTTCTTCTGAACTTCTACCTTGTCCCCACAAGCAAGCATAAAAAAAAGGTGGCCGTAAGACTTTCAGCACAGGGAGCTACTTTTTGCCTCCTCTGCAATTTTAACTGAGAGCCGCTTTTCCTCCTTGTCCTCGAGGACTTTTTAAAAAGGTGATGAGCTTAACGAGAAACAAAATCCAACTCAAGAAGAACACAATAAAGTCCAAGTTCAAACTCTTGTGGACTTAATTATTAAAATTTTCAAAGACAAGCAATTGCAAAATGAAGAAATACTCTCTGCCTAATCTATTGCATAGCACCTCCATGCTTGGAGGGCTCTTAGTACAGTAACTGATCTTATAACTTGTAGGTCATTGGATACTGGCAGCAATCTTACACTGATTTTATCAGGGATTTGTGTGGAGACCATATGGTCTTGTGGCTCCAAGTGGAACAGAAAGCCAGCCCTAACCTTTAACTGGCCTGCTGTTGCTGCTTTAAATGTTATTCAAACACAATTAAGGATGCTATAAAAAGAGCCTGAAAAGATCAGTTAGTTGCAGCTATTCAGTTTATGCAGAATTCATTACTCTGAGCAAATCCTGTGAAGATTCTTAAGGTGTACATAACCCAGCAGAATGGGCACAAAGGGAGACAGTCAAATGTTGCAAGAAGTCAAAAGAAAGTTCAAAACTGCACAAGGCAGGCAAACTGCATGCACTAGCACAGGACGCAAACGCGGTTTCAGTTGTCATGCTGCTGGCAGGGAGTGAGTCATCACTCCTCCCTCAAGTTTAGTATTGCAAGGAGAAAGTAATTTTAATCCAGGAATACAAATTTAGGAAAAGGGCGAGGAGGGTACTTGGCAAGCTTACTGTATGTGAGATGACTCCAGTGATTTCAGGCTTCAAGCCCCTGTGCAAAGCCCCCGTGACTGGAGGGACAAGTGAAGGTGGTGACGAGAAGAATGGCAGTTTCGGGTAAACAGAGGGTAATGTGCCAGATGTGGAGGGTGCTTGGTTATGGTGGGAGCCCCTCTGGAGATGTGGGGGAATGAAATCGTCTAGAGTTGGAAAAGTCAAGGGTGAGCCAGGAGGAACAATCTCAGGGAATACGGAGCCTTGCCCGAAAGGAACCAGAGGCGGTGGTGGAGTGCTGGAGCTGCCTTCTTGTTGTCTGTCTGGATTAACCTGAAGGAGGGGGACTACTATAACTCCAGGCTGAGCTGAGGTGGTGGCAGTGGCATCCTGTTGGAAACAAGGCGTTGTTATGCACTGGGGGAGATTGTTACTTTAGTCTAATGCAGCCATATCGTGTCATGCAAGGAGTGTACCCAAAATGATACAAAGATCATCTTCCCCTAAGGAGACATACTTCTTCAGGCTTGCAGCCCTGGCCTCTATGAACACAATGTTTTTTTGCAAAAATATTTATTTCCCCTCATCACCCCTCTTCTCCAGTTCTTTGTAGTGAGGCTAAAATCAAACAAAGAACAGCTCAGCATTCACCATCACTTGAGAAGCTCTAACCATTATACATTACAGAGCTTGTTTCTTTTACATGTCCCTAAAATAGAAAGATCCTCGCCAGTCCAACCCAACTCCCTGCAAACACCACACACATACACAGACACACAGATCAACATTGAGGGGGACACATATGGGGTGTTAAATATTATCAAGTAAAAGACCACAAGACTCAGGGCAGCACAACAAGTGCTGAGAAATTAAGGTAGGAGGGGAATAAAGCATTAAGGGAACATTGTAACGAATTAAAGAACTGTTCGCTCAGCTGAAAGAAAACAAGGTTATGGAGAAAACATGTACCATGCTGCGTCCCATTGCCTTGTATGGTGGCTGTCGCTGCTGAGTAAGGTAAGGCTCTTTTCTCATCCTGTCCTCTGTGGCAGCTGTGCTCTGGGGCTCTAGCACTCTGTCCCTCACAGCTTGCGGAGGTGACGGCTGAGTCCGGGAGGGCTGGCCTGCACCATAACTAACTGCGTCTTTGCTGAGAACAATGTAAAAGTACGGCCTGGGAGGAATAGGAGGAGGAGGAGCAGCAGGAAGAGACTTTTCAGTGTCTGTTACAGAGGGAACAATGTTGGTGGCTGGTGCCTGAGTGAGCTCAGCGCCCAAACTGGTGCTGGCTGCTGGGTCATGTGTGCTGCCAGTGGAATTTTGAGATGCGCCTGAGCAAGTGCTGTTAGATAAACAAGCTACATATAGTTTGCTGACCTTTTTATCTGCCTTCGTCTCATGACTGGAATTCATTCCAGCCTTGCTACTGGGATCTGCCCTGACAGGGTTGAGTTGTATGGATGATGCACCTGATGAGGAGTGACTTTCCAAGAGTGGCTGCCCAGCATGCACCTCATCTTTGGGGCCTGAAGAGGGAGAACGCCCTGCTGGTAAGCCTTGCATCCCACTGGGGACAGCCCCGTAGGGGGTAGGTGATGACAAATAACAGCGTGCACTGGTGTTTGGTGATGCACGCTGTGAGTAAGGCTTGGGTGCATTCAGGTACACACAGTCCATGATGGGCACTGGCAACAGGTTGGTCACTTTAGTGTCAGTGCGAGGACGCCATGCAAAGCTTTCCTCTTTGGGAAGAGGAGGACGGGGAGGAGCCTGATCAGGCAGAGTCAAGAAGGTAGGAAGGAGAGAGGAAGCAGCATCAAATGAAAGGAAAAAGGAAGGAAAAAAATTAAATTCTCAGAACGAATTTGATCATTAGACTTGGGTTAAGCAGGTTTTAATACAGCAAGAATAAAAAGCAAATACAGTATCTGAAGGCCACTCACTCACATCCATCGTCCCACACATTCTTTCTCAGCACAGCTCACTGCAGCACACAAACTCAACCCAGCCCTCAAGTCCCTGCCTATGTGTTTCTCTCTCTGCTCTCAATAATTCTCACTACTGTGCGGTTTCAAGAGGCCTGCACAGCTACACTCACTGTGCCTCAGTCAAGATTTAACATCATGGCTAACTAAATTCAGTTTCATGCTTGCATAACTAAACACTTCCCAGCACTGGGGACATTTGAACTGCAAAGCCAAATTCAGAGTTCTAGGCCATCTCTGCATGTTAAGTGCACTGCTGAAAAGTGAATATTGCCAATGCTAATGAAAGCAGACATCAAGTGAGTGCTGTAGCCTACTGTAGCTGGCTAAATAAAAAGTGAGCATTTCTTCATTCTAAAGGCCAGCTCTTCAATTCTCTTTAGGATTTTTCCATCCTGAAAAAACTTTCAGGAAGACCAGAAAAATTACAGTTTTTTGAGGAACTGAGATCATCAGAATTTGCCTCCAGAATCAAGATCACCAAGAGAGAAATCCTGCTTCTAGTAAATAATAAGAAAAGCTTTACTGGTTTTGGTACTTGGCAACATATAGCTTGCTAACTCCAAATCATCTGCCTACTGCATCTCCAATTACAGTGAATTTTTTCTGAAAGCCAAACTGTTTTGAGATAAAATAACAATACAGAGGTTTCATTTTATTTATTACTTTTTTGCTAGTAGCTGAAAACAAAGATCTACTGGAAAGAAGAGAATACCCACCTGGTGAACAACAGCTCCCTGGATTTTTAATTAACCCTTTGGAGACTGTGAAAATAGGCTTTACAAACACCCCGTTGTCATACCTTTATGGGCAAAGGCTGCCTAAACCACTGCTAAAAATGTCAAAACCAGAGAATGAAGATGCCTTAACAGCTTGCAACATTTAAATCTGGAAAGAGACATCCTTAAAAGTCATCCATATATGACAAGTTGTGGCAAGTACCTATTCTTGTTATATGGATATAGATGTAGAAAAGTTTCATAAAATTACAGGTGCTGTTCCAAAATCTGCTGTCCTCATGTTGCCCCTCTGCCCCTCCCACCCTTTTTCTGAAGCATAAGGGAGTGAAGAAGTGGGTTGTTTAGTGCTGTTCTAAAGGGCTTCTGCCTCTGAATAGGTTCATTCCTTTTGGAACTTCTTCCATTTCAGCTCAGTTTGTACAGTAGCTCTTGAGACTCCTGTGACAAGTATTATGTGCACCAGTGCTCCCTCTGTTCATCAACAAGACCAGGAAAGGGCTACAGGACAGCTCTAAGTATTGAGCAGAAATGGGTCTCTCTTTAGGGTGCTGCTCCTTCCCACACCTTCATTGGAGCTGTTCCTTCTCCCACTTTCACTTACAGTACCTGGTCTGTAGCATTGCTAAAGGGACCTTGATGATGGGGAGCAGTCACACTGATAGGGGACTGGGCTTTAAAGGGACTCAGTTTCACACAAGAATCCAGTTTCTAACGAAGGATTTCCTTACCAGCTTCCAGACTGCTTCTGAGCACCCCCCCAAAAAAAATAAAAAGGATGGCATTGCACTTCTCTTAGCAGACTGACTTCAACAATTTACCTTCACATACAAATAACCTTTCCCTTGTCAGCTTCTGTCAGTTATAGTGTAAAAACTGAAAGGCATTTCCCCAATATTTTATTTTTAATGTAGGGTGCAACTCTGATTTCAGCCTGCAGCAATTTCTAGGAAATAAACCAGCATAAAATACAAAATAATTACAGATGGTTACTTCACCTTTTTTTCTTGCAAATAGCATTGTCCTCCTCCTTCATCCACTGAGGAAACACTGTGGTGTGCCTGAATACATGAGCTCCACAACATTTTGCTGACATCGGTGCTGCCCCCATTTTAAAGGCAGAAAAAGCTGAGGCACAGCAACTTACCCATCTGCAGTCAAGTTTGGAGTTCAGCCCAGGACTCCTGATCATGAATTCAGTGCTTGAACCCAGATGATCACCTCAGGGTCACAGAAGAAAGGCTTACCTGTGGCTTGCTCTCTGAAGAGAGGTTTGGACGCACACTCCTATAACCCTTGGCAGCCAGAGAAGATGGCTGGGCATCCCCATTGGCATCAGTGTTAGACGACGACCTCCAATCATCTGCAAGGGGAAAGAAAACTCAGATCACAGATTCCCTCCAGTTGCAGGATAAGTGAAAGGAGGGGACGCTTTTTTCCCTTCCCCTCCCCCCTTTCTTTTTTTCCCCCAGGCAACAAGAAATAATTCCAATAAGCAACGGAAGTAACAACAGAAGCAGCCAATGTTTATACCTGTTTCTGAGTTTTCTGGCTCCAGACCTAAGTGTTTCACAGAAAGGAGGGACAGAGGAGATGGGGGTGGAGGATAGGCATAGAGGAAAAGAAAGGGGGAAAAAATAAACCATTACATTTCCAGAAAACATGTACCAATTGAAGTCAAGAGTCAAGCTACTTCATTTCACACATAAAATGCTTTCTGACAGGGCTGTGTAATTACCATAGAGACCAGCCCTAAACATGATGTCCTCCTTGTTTCTGACCTTTGTAAACACAAGGCAATTCATTCAGAGCAATGAAGAAACAATTGTTCATTGACATTCTTACTTCAGAGGCAAAAAGGCTGCCCAGCTAGCTACTTTCTAAAGTTGCAGCTTGACATCCAGACACCACAAATTACTGGAAATGTAGGGACCCTGTATTCAGATTATGAAGACATAGCTATCCTTAACAATATCACTATATGTGATTGAGATAAAGGATTACCAACAAATAGATCAAGTTTTGCAGACTAAGTGCATGAAGGGTGTAATAAGATACATCATCACTTTACAAGCCTGTCCCTGCAGCTACATGCAGTGGTTTCATCACATATTTACCTGCTTCTCACTGGGGTCCTCCCCACCCTGTACCCATTTTAGTGTTTAAGTTATATGCACAAAGCTCTTCCAGCTCCAAAGTACATTTCATAAAGCAATTGAGAGAGTCAGCAAAAGAAGTATTAATGAACTGATTTCCATAGTAATGGACCCATTGCCATTCAAGCTGTTGGAAATTTATGAAGCCATCAACAGAAAGGAGAGAGGCAACAGCAGGGGGTAGGAGTGAAGAAAGAGAGAAAGGCAAGCATAAAAAGAGGGTAGGTCATGGGTGGAGCAGAACAGGAGAAGACAGAGCAGAAAGTAGCACATTAGGGCTGGAATTAATGGAATTGCCCTTTCTCCAACAATACAGTCAGAAACAATGTACGCTTTGTTTTCAGGAGCACGTTTTACCCCCTCCCCTTTAACGGCATCTTGCCTTTGGGAGTTCATCCTCTTTGCCAGACCCACGACACTGGCCAGGTTTGCTATGCTGTGCCTGTCTCCCACAATTAAGTAATTACACATCTGCTATTGAAAGGCAGCAGAGCTCTGTGGCAACACTGTCCAGCGGGGGGACGCTTTGCCTGCTTCCCTGACAACCCAGCTGAATGCTGCAGGGGCAGCAGCACTGCTCAGCTTCCTTCTGTTCCACCTCATGCTGGGGTAAAAAGAGATGACACAGGCTGCCCTGGGAGCAGTGAGGGTGGGAGGGGAAGAAAGAAAAGAACTGAGAGTTTTTGGTGCTCCTGACAAACTTCAGTCAATGACTGGGCAGTCATGAAACCGGCACTAGGAGTCAGTCTCTCCACTGGTCTGGTCCTTGCAAGAGGTTTCCAACTATGCTATGGAATTCTGGGCTTTAAAGCATAATATAAAGTAAGCCCAAGATCCTGGACTGACCTGTCTTGAGGTTACTGTGAGTAACAGATGTCAGTTAACCTTCCACCACTTACTTTCAGGTTGCTCAGCATCCTGAGGACATGGTGAAGTGACATTCCGATTCCCTTCATAGGACGGGGTTGCCCGGAGAGTTACAGCTCCTTTTCCACTGCAGACTTTTGTGGGATCCATTTCTACAGAAAATGCACATGCACAGAAGAAACACATAGAAAGGGATGATGCAAAGCTATCAGGAGCCATCAGAGTGCTAGAGTAATTTTAGCATGGCTGCCTCCAGGTGAATCAATCTAGTAATGTTTGTGCAGATGAAGATTAGCTCTGTATTTAAAGCATTGAGAAATCAAAGCAGTTTTATAGTCATGTAATCGATGAATGCAGCAGTTAAGTTCTGAGTTGGTGCAACAGAGCTAAGAGGGAGGGGGGAAAAAAAGGACTGTTTGAACCAAAGGTCACAGGGCCATTTTCTATATTTGTTCTACTTTGTACAGAGATACTGTGCTAGCAAGGACAGTCTTCCATTACACCTGTAGCTCTTCTATAGGGATGTCCCAGTGACATAATGCACAGACTTTGTGTGCCAAAGCTTAAAAATGCCTTTTGTGGAGGACTGAAATAGGAAAAAAAAAACAAACCACAAACTTTTGACCACTGGAAGATAAAATCTTCTAACAATGCTGAATACAAGCTAAAGGCAAGGCACTGCAAGTCACCTTCCTGCCATCTCCCCACTTCATTGCAGTGTTTCACCTTCTGACACAGGAACCCAAATCCCGGGAAGTAGGAGATTTAACACATGCCTATTCAGATCAACCTGTGATCATGATCAGGTACCAGATCTTGCCTTGCTGAGGCACAATTCAGCACAGCTTCTGTGCAGGCTTACCTTTGTGTATTTCAGTCCATGATCTGGGTTTTCTCCTCCTGTCCTCCTATTAAGTAATAACAAACCAGTCCTTCAAAGCTACTTCTCTTTCTCCTCCTACTTAACATCTTTCTGGAGAGTTGCTTCCTTTAAGATACCTCTGGAAATCATAAGCCTGAAAAGTGTCTTGTTTCTCTAGGCTATTTCCATAGACGAACATATCACCTCCTCTTCTCATCCACTATTAGTGACCCTGCAGCTGCCATCAGACTTCACTTACCTACACAGAGGCACCAGCCCTACCATGACTGCACAGGGAGTGTGAAGAGGTACTGAGTGCATGCTGCATTACACAAGTGACAACACAATAATTTCTATTTTTATGGGTTGAGGATCCTTCTATCTCTGCATGGGGAAGGATGCAGCTCTTCCCCAGGAACTGCTATTTTAACAAAAATGATGCCTTCAGACTGGAGAGAGGGGGCAAAGGCTGTTGTTTATTGTCCAGACAACAGCCCACATTTGTGCAGATCAGTATTCCCTGGCTGATTTCAGCAAGGCAATATCCCACCAAACCCACACCAGTACAGTGCCTAGAGACCGTGGTAACACCTTGGCTAAGGTTGCAAACCATGCAAACCACAGCCAGTGAAGCCACAATATGGGGAAACATCAGTATTCCAGATGAACAATGGCAGTAAGAGGAGAAACTCAATGAATGCCAGACTCCTGGCTCCCACTGAGAGCCCTCTGTTCTGGAATCTCTACTGTTGAAACCCTTCCATAGGCTTCCAGTGCTTTAGGGATTTCACAAAAAGCACAGTTTTAGATCCATACTTAGGACTATAAAAAGGATGGAGTAAGTAAGAAATCAGAGGATGCTTTCCTACAGTTCAGCCTTTAGCTAACTGAGGCAGAATTGAGGCAGCCTCTGTGAGGGGAAAGACTATCCACCCAGACACATCAAAAGGTGTTTCATCCTTAAATATACCACAGCTGATCACAGCTTAAGGTCACCCACATTCCTGGTGAAATAGAAGTTGACTTCTCTGACTGATTTTTGCATGATCCAGGAAGGGTCAGGATTCCTTTTTCGCCCAAGAGTGCAGTTCTGGCTATCACAACACAGAGCCCAAGGACTCTATGGACTCACTTTCAAACCAAAGACAAAGGTTTAAGCTCCAAGACTCCAATTTTAAGAGTGTTGTAACTGTAAAGCATGGACATGATGTTGGGAGTCACTGGGCCTGATATAAACATCCAAAAAAGGTGCAGGGTAGCTGTCCTCCTACAACCCTATGCCTACATTTGCTTCACAGGCACTGGAGAGAAATGGAAGCAGAGCTCAACACATATGACATGCCAAAACAATATCTTCATCACACTGGAGGAGAATCAAATTTGGGAATCAATGCTTTTTTTTTATTTTCCATACAACAGATTAAACCTGTATACTGAACCAAAAGAATAAGAGTCAGAAAAAAAAGCTCTGAATTAAAAAAAAATTAAATGCTTTGAAAATATTTGAAAATAAAATCTTGCCAGACTATCTCACCTTGGGAGATGAAAACAAATGTCTGGAATGATGTATTCCCTCAAAAATGACAGAAAACAAGAATCTGAATTGCTCAATATAGAAATCCAGCAGCTAGTAATAAACAGGACATTAGCACTGTACTAGTCCAACAAAGCACATGTGTGACAGATTAGGAGAGACAAGCAGTATCAGCTACACTAGTCTGACTGTCCAGCTAAGTACAAGCATAATCTTGTACTTCTAGTGGGGAAGCATGCTCTTGGGGAGAGGGTGACAGCCTAACATCCTTACTCATTCACATGTGGATTAAATTCGGTGCATGTACAGAAAAACAAAACCATACCACCAATGTTGAACTATGTTTGAACCATTTGTTTTCATAAAAACCAAAGATATGCAGGAAATATTCTTTGGTTCTTCAGGAGTTTGGTTCAAAATGAGTCTAGAATAATAATAACAATATTTTTCATAATCAAGCATTAGTAGAAGAGCTTACAATGATCCCAGATTCAAGCAGACACAATTAGGTCTGCAGAAGAGCAGCATAATTGAGAACAGTGTATTGTGCCATAAGAGCTAACTGCATTACCTACCAATGAAATCTGCAGCTCTGGGAGGAGTGAGAGGAGCATGAAGCTGAGAATTAGCAAAAGCATGTGGGTGAAGCAGAGAGACAATGATAAAGGGAGAGAGACAATGATGGCTAACTAAGGCATGGCAGGGGAGGAAAGAAGATACCTGTAGGCAGCACTAGGTGAGGAGAACTTTTCACTTTCTTCACAGGGATTATTTTAACGGCAGAAATAGAACGTGTACATAAAGGGACGTCAACAGCTGCAAACACAAAAGTGTAAATGGCACATCCAAAAAGGAAAGAACAGAGCTTGGGAAGCATGCCACAAAATTTTCTAACGTACTTGGAGACACAATAGCAGGAAATTTCAAATACAAAAGCAGTCTAGAGAGCAATGATGCAACTGTTAAAAATATCCCTTCATGCGCCCTAATTCAGGATGTGTCTGTTTTATGCAGCATACAGAACTGCTTACTGAATGGACTAACTAACTAATGCTGACTGCCACTATGCTGCAGGCAAAAAGAATCTGGAAGCATTAGTTTTTAGAAGCCATCAAAAAATTTTAGTGTAATCATTTAACTGAGGTACACTACATGCAAAAATAAAAATGTTAAGTAAAACATTAATATGGTTCAGCAAAAACAAAATAAAGTGAAAAAAAAACCAAACCAAGTACTGAAAGGCTGAGAGAAGAACATCAACCTAGCCACATTACATTAATTCTGAATTTCATGGCTCATTTTTTACAAGTTCAACAACAGAAGGAAGTAAAATAATCTTGAAAAAGGTCCCATGCTAAAGCGTAGCATCCATATAGCTATTTCAGAAAAAAAAAATCCATCCATATAAACAGTAAATTGAAGATTTCTACTTGACTTCATTAGCTAGCACACTAATTATACTATATGTGGTGACACTGGGGAAAACCACACATAGCGCTATGCAAAATTCTAGCAATTGTTACAAAACTGTTCAAACCAACGGGTACAAAGAGGGGTCGTTGTGAAAAAGGCAGTACTATTCATAGGTGAAGCTCAACAGGAGTCGCCAAGATAAACATCTTGTATATCAGAATCTACCAGCATAATTTGAGTAGTGTTCTTGATTCTGCAGAGCCAGGATTTTCTTCTATAAAACCTGTTTCCTGCATGTATTTTCTGGAAAATGATAAATGTCTTGTCATATTCCATGCCATCTCAAGACTGTAAAATCAGGAGTAAGAGGAGCCACATTTCTAATACTTTACAGACTAACACTGAGCACTGGGCCAGCTTTGAGGGAGGCACTGACATCAGGGTGGTGTGTACGCCCCCTCTTGTGGCAGATCTTTCTGATACCCGGCAAAATTGCAGAGCACAGATTTCACAACCTAGAAAAGGGGTCTCAAGCATCAAAAGCCTGAGCAAAGAGCCTAACAGAATTTTTTCAAAACTCATAAAATCATTAGTATTTAATTTGATAGGTTTGTTTAATTTTTTTTTTTTTTTTTTTTATAAAAGAGGAAGCCAAATCAATCCCTGTTTTCCATACTTCTTCCTGACCAGAGACCCTGTGAATACAACAGAAACCAAATCAAACAGCCTGTGGCTTAGGAAAAATCCTGATTCTGTTCTGCTTTGAAACTGACTGAATTCATCCATCCACAATGCAGTCAAAATACTAACCACTATAAAAAGGCATCAAAGGAAAAGAAAGGAAGTTAAACCAACAGAAAATCAGTCCATACCCACATACTTTCACTCTGCCAAAACAGACACAGTCACTCCACAAAACTGAATGCTATAAAGCACACTGCAAACCCACTGATGTTAACATGAAGACTGGTTTGTTTAGATTTTTTTCATCACTTAAATGGTTAGTTCCTGCTGTTTAATCCCAGACTCAGACCTTCACCTCACCCTGAAGTTAACACAGTTCACACCTAGGCACCACACACCCATGCTGTCTCAACTCACTAAGATACCGATTCACAGGTGCTCACAAGTAGTGTACAGCTTTCCTCACACAGCACTAAAAATATACAAAGAGGCAAGTCCAGCCTGCCACTTTAAAGAGACAAAGAACACTTGTTGAGCTAAGAAATGCTGCTGTTACTAGCATGGTGCAGTACAAGACTTTTCTTGTGTCTGTCGCCAAGTGAACTGAATTTGGAAGCCCCCGCTGCAGTGAATTTCCGGGAAAATCAAGTACATCAGCAGCTGACATGCAGGAGGAGCTCTGGAGGTGTCTCTGGAGATCTTAACCCACCTTTTTCTTGTCCATTGCTGCTCAGCCCATTGACAACAGTTTTTGTAACATCAATTTCTTCATGTTCTGTAAGACAAATGCAGTGGTTTTCAGTCAAGATTTTTGCAAGTCTAAAAGATCTTCAGCTGACATGAATAAAACTGGCTCTTGCAAATTCTGGGAAACACAGGAGACAGTGCTAGAAAGAGGCTCCAAAGCTCATCTAAAGCCCCGTTTCTGAACATGAATGAAACAAATCTACCTCTGTCACTCCTGACAAATGTTTGCCTAACGTGTTCCTACAAACTTCCAGCACCACCCTAATGCAACCTGTTCAGGTGCTTACCAGCCTGTAAGCTTATCAGTGCTTACACTGAATTCCCAGGTCATGTTTTTCTGGACTCTTTTCAAATAGTTCACATTTTTTTCAAAATGTTGTGCCAAAACCAGGACATGATACCCTAGTCAAGACTTGCTAAGATGCTAAAATAAAGTGGGAATATCATTCTACAGATCTTACAGATCTCTCTTCAAGTCTGGCATCTGCTTTATTTTTCATCCTGTTTTAGGCTGTTACCCAGACAAGCACAGAAGTTTTCCTCTTCCCAATCAGCTCCCATTTCCCAGTCCCTTGTTTTTCTTTGAACAGCTGATTTTTTTCCTATCCATATGTCAAACTATGTTTTCATCTCTACTAAAATATATCAAATTCAGCTGATTTTTTCAGGTTATCAGTAA
This sequence comes from Molothrus aeneus, assembly GCF_037042795.1. Classification (NCBI taxonomy): domain Eukaryota; kingdom Metazoa; phylum Chordata; class Aves; order Passeriformes; family Icteridae; genus Molothrus; species Molothrus aeneus. The sequence goes on from NC_089653.1 coordinate 8,854,988, forward strand.
TTTTGAATTCTTATATTCCACACTGAAAAAAGCTACAGGACCTACTCCAGTTCACGATGTTTCTTGCTACTTTTTGGGCCAAAATTCAAGTAACAAATGTGAATAATTGCATCAGAAACAAACAGAAATATTACTAATAGAAAGGAACACCAATGAGTGCAAGTAGAAAACAACATAGACTCACCAGAGCTCATTGTGGCAGAGGGACTTGCCTTTTCCACTTCTGGATTTTGTTTATGTCTGTTTAGAGTGAAAGGCAGAATGATTACCTTATGTTTCATGTCTGTCCAGACAGCACTGGACACAATGCCGAACATTCACCACAGAGTCAAGGTAACAGTCATAGTTTCTTTTGAAAAATTAGTTTCAAATGCCAAGTGGATTCATGTCAAGCACCATATAATTTTTTTTTGCTGATAATTATCATAAATTAAAGATTATTTCTAACCAATACAAGCACTGCTTCCAGACTTTAAGACTAATCTTCATATGAAATTGAAAGATAGTAATTTAAGTCTAAGCGTCTATAAAGGGCAAAGTTCAAGTCTGACTGGTTCCTAATATATAAACTATGCATCACCTTTTGAGAGAATTTTACAAAATCAAAGTGACACTAAAAGCTTTAAACTAAAACCCTCAAATTAAAGCTCTTCCATATTTCAAGGCAATCTGTTGCTCATATGAAAGCTAGTATCTCCTTTGAAAGATATAACAATACAGAAGAGATGCACTTGTTAAAATGCATATTATAACTTCTGCACCAATCATTTCCAGCTGTGCAGTACTACTGATATTTTCAGGATCAGACTCCAGTAAGTGAAAGGTGACAGCTGGAAGGTTTAATTCTCCTGTTACCAAAGGCAGTGAAATTGCCAACCCAAGAGAAAAAGTACCAGATGGGGATCAGAAGAAAAAGTCAATTTTCATGGTGATGCCAATCTGTGGAGGACAATTGTGAGGCCTATCTGTCCTCACTCCTTTAGGGACCTGATACCTGCAGCAAACCGGTTTCAATGTCACTGATTGGTGGTTAGAATAGCCAAAGAGCACTTAAAAAAAAAAAAATTGTGTTTGACAAGATTGCTCAACTCTCTAAAGATCCTAGGTTGAATTAAAAGTCCTTTAATTTTGTGTTCCAATCTCCATCTCTCCCCCCCCCCCCCCAAATAAAGTGAGATCAAGTGTAGCTCCACACAGTTTATGGCTTTCATGACACCAATAGAAATATGCATCTGAAATCACAAAATCATGCAAAACCAAGAAGCCCAAAGTGAGGAGCATAGGGAAAATAGCTTGGGGAACAAGAAACTAAACAACAGAGTTGGAAATACTTAAATACTTTTCCTTTTTTTCCTTTTACATGAATTGGAGGCAGCAGTGGAACATTGTAAGAGCTGAAAATTCCCTTCAGGGAATTGAATTTGTTCTCCTGCCTCAAGCACCTCCTTTCCTAACCAGCATTTGTTTCATGCCAGCCAGAATATAATGAGCATGTTCAACAGACACTCAAAAGGAAAGAAAACCCAACAAGCAAGTATAGTAACAGATGAGTCTATGAAATGAGACAATATCTGAGCTCCCCAGTAAGCCACCCTAGGAATAGCTGCCAACACTTAATTGTTTAAATATTTCCTTCACTAAAATACCCATATAAGATATACATTGTGGGTTCGTGAATCCTCAGCAGGATTCAGCCTAGCTCCAAGCTGATCCCAGTAAAATACAATGTAAAATGGGGAGTACAGTATAAAATCAGTCAACAACAAAAACTGAGTCCAACTAGAAAGGCTGCCTGATTTTGCCTGCCCATACAGGATCTGCTTTTTATTTCTACCATTTCATATTAGATGTGAGTCCCTGAAATAGTAATGGTTGACACAGCCTGAAAATGTGGACAAACATACTTAGTAATAATGATCCTTCTGATCTCTGTATGTTTGCATTCCAGAAAGATGCCTTAGTTCAAGCAAATCAAAAAGAAGCAGTCTAAAATTATGTTATCCAGCTTAAGGAGATTTGTAGCAACTCTGTGCTTTTCTACCCATAGAAAAATGATACATATTAACTCACTGGGATAACTACCAGTCATTCCATGGGCCAGGAGAGAAGCACAAGAAGGGGCAACACTGCAGTAAATCTCATCTCAGCTTTAGGATAAACCTCTCTCTGAAGCTGAGGAGGTTGCTGATACCCAGGTGTTTTAACTCATCACTGGCCCTCCCCATGGGCTTCACGCAAGTCAACACAGAATTTCTTCCACTCCAAGCATCCCCAAGAGGTTGCAATGCCTTCCTCTGGTATGCAAGATTAAAAAGGAGTGGGCAAAAATAATTCAATATATTATCTTTTCAGGAGAGGAAAGAGAATTTACTGGCTATAATGTCCAGGCAAAGGCAGGGTCCACTGCTATTGCAATGCCAGAGCAACACTTCCCCTCCCACAATAGGGAGCAATTAAACTCATGACCACATGCTTCACCCTTTTAAAAAGTCTCATTTGTTTGGAAACAGTGACATCACAACTGCCATAAAACTCTGATTTCCATCATGTCTTTTTGATTCAAGTCTTGACATTGCTTACAGTACAAAGCACTGACCTTCACTAAGAAAAGCATTTAGGAAAAAATTCACACCAAAAAGAAGCATAACTATTTAGCATTAATAGATTAAATTACCTTTTACAAACAAGTGATTTGAGGAAAAAACCAAAGCAATAATTAAAGAAGATTGCTAAAATTAAATGGAAGATGGGTACAAACTCATTAGATCTAGATTGGATCTGGAAAAATTACTTTTCCACATATCCCCACACTTACTAGCAATTATGGAATTCAATTAAAATAACAAGCATCCAGTGTTCACTTACTGTGAAACTAATCAGCTTCCTTCAAGCACTCAAATACATGCTTAGTGCGAGTTCCCATACACAGAATGGATTCAGCATGCTCAGGGTGAGAGTAACCATACCCAAGTCCCTGCACTGGTCTAACTCCAGAAACTCCATTTAAAAGCTGATTTTGATCAGCTGAGAATCTGCACACAGATCTGCTGCATACAAGTAGAAATAACTCCTGTTTAGATTGACAAAATTACAGTGCATGTTTGGAGTTGAGAACATGCTGTGGCACCTGATTGCATCAGGGCTACAGAGTTATTCTACCTGTCTGCCACATACTTGATCCAAACCACAAAATGAAGTCCTATTAGGCCTATCTCAGTCTTAGGGCTGCTCTTGGGATCAGATGGACAGTCCAGCCAGGTAACACATCTGGCTCCATGGGACTGGTGCATCCAAGTATTGGCCTGTACCAGCTGGGAAGGCACATGCTGTAAGCCAGGGTGCTAGGGATGTTTGGATGGTACATCCTTAGGTAGACTAGTCCCTGCCAGGCTGGGCAGACAGGCTGTCCCTGGAAACAGGTGGGTCTGGAATCATTTGCTGCTCCCTTCAAGAACTTTCATGGCCAAGCTGTTCCTGCAGACACACACAGTATGCACAGCAGTACTTCAGAAGGGAGCATTTCAGAGGGAGCCAAGAATGAGGTCCTCCATGTCAGTGTTAAAAACTGAGAACTCCCTATTGCCAGATCAGGCAAAGAAAAAAAAAATACTAGAAAAAGTACTCTAAAGCAAAACCCCTACATGTCTCCTTTCAGCTCCCTGCTCCAACCAGCTAGCCAGTGTGTCCTTGCCAGACTGGAATTAGTGCCCTTCCTGAAACAACAGACAGAGCAACAAAGGCTTCAAAGCTGCACACATGCAAAACACAATGAAAGATAATGAATTCCTCAGGGCATAAACCAGCAGCTGTAACCCTGAACATGCCAATGTCCATACATAACATACAGCAACTCCTTGTCAGTTCAATCCTACCTCTAGACGGATGTTTAACTTTTCCTTCCTCCCTTTCACCCCCAACACATTTCTCCAAGGCTGCAGTTCTTTCCCTACTTGGTATGGAAAAGAGAGCAGCATGTTCAGAAGCCTATTTAGGAGGAATGCAGATAAGTGGCAACCACTTCTGTACAGCCTGTCTGGATTATCTCACATGCTCTAAAGGTTTGAATACTCCCCCTACAAAGGCAGGGGTAACAAACAGTTCATTAATAGTTCTGAGCAAGGACATATGCTCTTAGGTCACTGGTATCTCAGCTAAGAGTCGTGGGCAGTCGTTATTTTTGGTGGTCTAATATGAGTGTGGGGAAAAGTAACTTCCTTTCCTCCCATATTACTACTGACAGCTCTGGTGACTCACATAGCATTTTAAACCAATTGCTATGCATGAGATGAACATTCAAAACTTACTGTGTTTGTCCCTTATATTCCTGAGATGTAGACCCTTTATTTTTCTCATTTTCAAGTTTTTCACATTTTCAAAGTTTTCTTTCTAAATACAAGAAGAGCTTTAAGTGTTTTGTGGATGCATTTAAATGAAAAATCAAAATCTTATGTATATTAGTATAAAGTATGATTTGAGTCTATCAGAAAAATTGCAAGCTTTCAGACTAAAAGGATGATTAGCAATCGCAAAACTTACTTTTCACCTGGTCAGGTCTTACACATCACTGGCAGCATTCACCTGTTTCACCCTGGCTCAGACCCTTTCTCACAATGCCATCAGTGTCCCTGACACAAATGCTCCTCTTCAATGAGCCACGTCAGCAATATAGAGTCCCAAATCTGGAAAGTGGGCAAAGAGCTGCACTGCAGTCAGTGCCTCCCACCAGCATGTTCCTCTGCTTAAAGGAACTTTCTGGAAAAACACATCTCCTGTGCACTTCTCACCTTGCATCATATAAAATGTGACAAGAAAAAAAAAAAAAACTTAGAATAGAGCAGGCAGCTCAGGTTAACCCAGGCAATCGGCTCTCTTTTCAACTATCATTATTCTCTTATTCTGGAATACTGAAATATGTTGTCTGTCATTTTTATTTTAAGGGTTAAAGAACATCCTGTCATTCCTTCAGAAGACATTATGCTCCTAAGAATAAGAGTCATGAAAAGCCTGTGAGTAAGCAAGCAGTGCACATTGAATAATCACACCAATTCTGTACAAGACAACAGCTTCCACACACTCTTCAGCAAGTGTTAAGACAGCACAGAGAGAGCACTGAAAGCTTACTAAATGAAACAAATGGCATCATTACACACCAGCTTGGATAAGGCATTCTTATAAATAATTGAACTTACAGCTGTTACAATAAACAAACACAGCACATTTCAAATGCAGTACTGCTTCCTTTTTTTCCTTTAAATATAGTGCGTGTCTGTTGCCTTCCAAATGAGCAAATTAAATTATCTGGGCATAGGTGCCAGTTTTTGTGCAATTTATAAGGAATGTGCCTCTCTAAATAACAAAAATTAAATAGAAAATGTAAACTAGGAGCTACAGCTTTAAGAATTCCGAGATGCTTTTGAACTAAGTCATCTTACAGTCATCAGCTTCAGAGTAAACAAAGTTTACTGCAACCTGAGTTGACTCAGTTCAAGGTCACCACTTGTGGAGCAGGGGGCAGAAAAGAATCTCCTGGGTCATCCAGCCTACTCCTATGCTATTGCAGGCAACTGTGTCATACAACCCTGTGCAAGAACACTTCACATTCCAGTTTAAAACTGCTAAAATTTCCCGCCTCCACTGCTCTTCCTGGAAGCCTGCTCCAGAACTCATTCCCCTTATGGCATGAATGCTGTTTCTCATTTGCGACCTAAATCATATTCATGAGTAGCTACAGATAAATTGTTTTGCACCAGCACAATTTTTCTGTTTGAGCAGGTCCTCCTCCTTGCACTCACCCCTATCCACGCATTTTTAGAAAGCAATTGCACCTCTGAGTCTTCCACAGAAGTGCAATTGCATTCCCAAAGAAATTGGCCAGCATGCTGCTACCCATCTCATTAAAATCTGGCAAATAGTGAAAGAATTTAAAAGGTCGGCAGGCCAAAGTCTAAACTCCACTGAATGTCACAAAGGCAGCGAGCAAAGCCTACAGCTGACATGCCCAACAGTTGAACAGCAAGGCTGAAAAGGTAAATTATCTCTTTTTGTCCATTCTACCTCTGACCTCTATACTAAAATGAATTCCATGATTAGTGCTAGTTCAGATAGTGACTTGATGTCTATAGGAACCTCCCTGCAAAGAAACAGACTGGAATAATTTCATACTAGGCACTAAACCTTCATTAAAAAACACTGACTTATACCTGGAAGATTGTGTGGATGAAAGGTGGCTCTTGCTTGAGCCATACACCTCCTGCTCTGCTGCAGACTCAGGGTTGAGAAACAGCCATCCAGAAGGTTGTTTGGATCACAGCAGACTTGACATGCACTTTAGCACCATTCCCTCTGGATAAGAAACTGCTTACATCCCTGCCTTACAGTCAAAACATTTCTTCTCCTGACAATAGACTCTCCTGACAACAGACTCCAAATACATTGTGACTGGGCTTTGACTTCCTCCTGAGTCCGTCATGACTGCCCTCTGTCTTTAGTATTTGGTGGCTGAGACATGGTGACAGTAGCCCTGGCCCATGTATCGTGGGTGTCAGCTGAAGAAACAAATGCCTTTCTGCCACACCCATACGCCCAAGCAACTCACATGAATATTTTGAAACTTCAGAAAGAAAACCAACATTTTCCAGGATATTTTAAATAAAGTCTCATCTCCATCTTAGCAAAAGACACAAAGCACAGCACTTGACAGCAGCAGCAGTTGAGATTTCTGTTCAGATTTATATGCAATATGTACAATCACATCTCATAGAAGGAAACACTTTACAAACAAGCTGATGTACATCCTATAAAAGGGAGCTCACTGGGCACAGATCTCAGGCTGCCAGCTCCAGGGAAGGCTGTAAACATTTAACAGCATAGCACAGCCTGGGACTGTTCAGGACACTTAACTGAAATTCACGCAGGAACTGGGGCAAGGAGCACACAACTGCTGAAACTGGAATTTATTTACAGGTAGGGGGTAACTCGTTCCATGACACCCAATTTACCTTTGTTGCAAAAGGAAAATCTTTCAATCTGCAATGACCGCACCTAGCCAAGAGGATGTTGGCTTTGTACTTCAGCTGGAAGAAATGGAGGATTCATTGAGTTCAAGTTGTTGTGAGACTACTTGTAAGAGCTGTGCAGCTGGGGTGCTCTGGGTACTGCACCTAACTCTCTGCAGACCTCTGACATGGGGCCACTTGTGCCTCGGCAGAACAATTGCTGTAAATAAACAGACACAAATTCCAGAAGCCCTAATTATGTATAACAATGAACCCATTCAGCTGACTGCAGGATTGAGGGACACAAACACTGCACTACATTTACTACAGTGAATGGCATTCTATAAATACAAATCAATTAGATCATCTAAACAACATCCAGCAGCTTCTCTTGCATGACTTTGTATAACAAAGACTACAAAGGCTGTCTTCACCTTTATCACACACTCTCAAACAGTAAAGTAGTAAATAAGAGGAAGTTGCATTAAGTAGAAATACTAATCAGAGAATGACTAGTGTCTCAAAGTTCAAATCCAGTTTACAAACATTTCATAAATATTAGAGTAAAGAGAAGACTCTGATGCACCTTTGAGATATAAAACAGATCCTCTAGATACTTTAATGCTACAGATCACCTTATACCATTCCAGACACATCCTGAGATTTCCAGTTGTGTAAGGCAGAGGAATTGTGCAGGCCTGAATGAGTGCTCACTGTGGCAGCCACACCAAATGTTAATTACAACCTCTTCTAGCATTAGCTGTTCTAAAGCTCTGTACAAACACTCACTAAGCTACAGCTAATACTTTTCAATACATAGAGGTGATAGTTTTATTTTATACCAAGATGGAAGATTTAGGCCTCTATCCTATGCAACATCCATAACTAGCTGATCTGGCATAGTGTAACAGGGCCTTATAAGTATCAGTCTTACAGGTTGCTTTTTATAGTTTCAAAATAAGAAAAATCTGTTTGAGAGTTGGTCTCCTTTACAAACAACTGCAACAACCTCCAGAGAACCACACAGAGCTAAGTCTAACCAAAGCACACAGGGAGCCAGGCATACAATACTGCCAACACATCTCTGACAAGCCTAGTTTGAAGCAAGCTGAAATCAGACAAGGTCATTTTCTTTAACCTCTTCCAACCTGGGAGCACTGCTATGCTAGCAAAATTGCTAGGAGACTATATTTATCTGCCTGGATATCAGACACAAAATGGTCTCAGCAAAGCTCAGAAGGCTGGCCACTGGCTTGCTAGTCCTGATGGACTGTGCTGCCTCCAGAGTCACCTACACGTCAGAAGGAAGGACACAGTGTCTGCTTCTCTACTCACTACTGAAAACACTTGCAGAAAACCAAACTGATGGGTGAAGCAACAGTCTGACATTCCAAGTGTCTCCAGAAATAGCAGAAAGTTACATTCCAGAAACCAGTCCTCATCTTTACTTCTCTCTGACTCCGCCTGCCTCAGGTGACAAATTCATATATTGCTGAGAATTCCACATCCATTCTCTTCACTTTCCGCTTAAGTAGCTGCCTCAGAATCTTCATTCAGGAGCTCCTTTCAATTTCTTTTTCCCATAAAAATAATTAGGAGAAAGATCCAGTCACTAGGGCAAGGAGGCAAGGACATGCCCATTTCCCTTAATGAGAACACAGACCCATGTAATGACTACCTTGATTTGCCTCTTTTGCCTGATCAGCAACCAGAAATACCTATCCAAATGAAAGCAGCATTCTGAAAATCAGTGTGCACTGCCCACCAGACCTACCCACTCAGTGTATATTAGCATACACCAGAGTCATATAAAGTTCTGGAAGTTCAGCTCACAGCAGGTCTAGCAGAGGTAGATGTGAGTAACTGTGACTAAAAACCACACTTGTGTCCTTACCTCAATTCAGGTTTTTCAGTCAATGGAGCCATTTTCTTAGTCTCTTGATTTCACTCCATGAGAGGCACGAAAGAGTTAAGAAAACCTTTCACTGTGTTGCCCAGTCACTTGGCTGCTGAAGTGTAAGAAATTTGTGGAGACATCTCTCTTTCTCTCTGGCACCCTTAAATACTTTGCTCCTCCTACTGCTGTGCTTTAATTAGCCAGCTGGTTCTTAGTCACCCCATCCTGTCACTAGGCTTGCTCACCAACAGCCACCCCCACCCAGCCTGCCTGTCACTCCCCTGCCACTGTCATCACCAAGGACACTGTCTCTTCCTGCAGCTCTGGAGCTGGGGAAGGGAAGGAGAAAAAGGTTGGAGGTGACGCTCCAGGGTAGCATTGGGATGCACTTGAAAAGTGAAGTGACAGAGAGACCTTGAAGGGATGTTAAATTACAGGGAAAGTACTTGAAAAAGCACTTTTCTGGTTTTTTCAAATCAGGCAGCATCCACTTGTCTAGGAAGGAAAATTTTCATTAGCACTGGACATGGCAGATCCTATTTCATTGTCTAGGAGCTGAAGGGGCAGCTAAAGTTTCTGCTCTTGGCTGGGGAGATTTGTAGCATAAATACCTGACATGACACAAGGGGAAACTAACTGCTTGTATGGCTACTACGTATTATATGCCCACTCCTTGAGCATTGTAACAGGCATCAAAGAAGTTTCTGAGCCATCAGCAGTACTAGGGTGTCCCGAGAGTGGAGTGCCCCCACCACAGTGTGGCTTGGCAACCTAAAACTTGCCATGGAGAGGAGGTGATGGTAGCTTTTAAAAGAGCAGGAGTATCTCACATCCCCAGGCCTGGGCAGCCCTTTAGTCAGAATGCAAATTGCAGCACAGAATCACCCTTCCTTCCACAGCCAATGTCTACAACACAAACAAATGGGACAAAGACTTCATCAACTCAGCCCCTGGAGGCTGCCTCATGCAAGACCAAGTGGTAATTTAATAGAGGAAATAATTTGGAGGCCCCTAAGCCTCTTGGTACTATCCTTTGTCACCAGCACTGGCTTTCATGACTGACACTCCAATGTGTCTCTATTTGGAGCCTGTCCCTGGATTTTGATTCCTCAAATACACACGTACAGACATTGATCTGCTGCCAAACTTACAGACTGATAAAATGTACTGAAAATGATTGCAAGACGAGAATCTCAGCATTCAAATGAGACCTAGAAAGCAACACAGATGGCAAGAGTTGCTGATTGCAGAAGGGCATAGAGCAAAACTGATTCTGTAGGTCAAAGCTTACACTACTGATTCTTTCAGTAATATGTTAGCCAAGGACACAGAATAAAGGTCTCCAAATACCTACACATATAAACCCACACTGATCCTCTGTCAAACGCTGACTCAGCAACACAAGCTCTTCTTTTTCCCTCCCCAGTAAATCCTTTACCATCCCAATACTTACCTCCCACCAAATGAAGCATTTCATTGTAAACCAAAATAGGCATAACTCCAACTTGGTATATTGGCTAAGGGGCCAGGCAGGGCTGCTCTATTTTACTTCATTGAAGACCAATCCCAAACCTCAGTGTGAACATGGCAATGATAGTTCTAATCAAAGTAAACAAAGGGCTCTGGAGCCCACATTTACTACCACATCCCAAAGACTAATGTTGGGGAGCTTGTACCTGGGTTTTTGATTTCATCTACCACAGCAGATTACAGACACTATTAGCAAAACTCAGGCCTGGATCTGGGTTTAGGTTCTAGTCCCTTTACATTTGAGGTGTGTTTGGTTTGGGTGGAGGAAGAGGGTCATTTCAGACATATCAACAGTCAGAATAAAGGGCGATGGAAAACAATTTGTATGTTTTGAGTAGTCAGATTCTACTCTCCTATTTACAAAAAAAATGCAAACCAATCAACCAAACAAAAAACCCTAAGCCCATGTGGCTCTCAAAAACAAACCAGAAAAGCAAAAAAAAAACCCCCATATTCTCCAAAGTAAGCTGTGCAGTCATCACCAACTCCAATTATTTGAAACATACTTATTTACACAATATGAAACACAGTTTACACAGTATGCAACAGGAGATACCCATCAGAACCCAAGGACAACATCCTTGATCTCCTTCATGTCTCTTGTGAAGCCTGGACCACATGAGAGCAGATCAGCTGGAAGCTGTATTTGCTGTGTAGCAGGGGATTATAAACAAGCCCCTGATAATTTGTCTTCAGGTAACAAAAATGACAGTGATTAAGAAAAAACATACTGTAAAAATAACAGGTAGTGAATGAAAGCATGGCACCTAGGGAGAGGCAAAGTAAGGAAGGATCCAGAAGTTGGCTCAGGTCCAAAGTTAGGATGGTCAGATCAAGATGGGGTTTGAAACATTGCTCGTCTTTGCAGAAACCAGCTTAGAGGACCTTCAAACAGCTTGGGAGGAGTTTCTGTTACAGACACCACTTGAATGGAAAACAGAATTTTCACTGAATTCCACCTGGGTGAAGAGGACCAAACTTTGTCTGGCTGCAGGGCCACAATGCTTGGCTGTTTCTAAAGTCAACCTTGAGTGCAGGATAAAAAAACTTTATGAAGTGTTGATGTTTTACCATCAACCCACTGTACTAATGTACAGTGCACTGCAATTTTCCTGGTATCTGCTGCTGCACAAGCTCTGCTGTGTATTTCCCCATAATACCATGTCTTTGTGAAAGATAACTTCACCGTGGTGGTGGAAGGAAATAGCAAAAAGGAACAGATTCATTTTTTTCAACAAAGGAAGTCTTTGGCGTAACAGAAGTAGATGTTGGTTCCAGGATATTCTGGACACCTGCTCTAGTGGCCACTGGACAAACCTGTTTTCACTGGAGGGAGTAATTTTACCAGTTATAAGCTACCCTGAAAAGTTCTGTTGCACAATCCAAGCAGGTTTTTTTTTAGTTTGGTAAATATCACACAGCTATACTAGTTCTTTTATGCCACCCCAATATGCGGTGGGACTAGGCTTTCCAGCTACCAGAAGAAGGCAGAGGTGCTGTGACGTGCAGTTTAGAAAAGGAGGTACTTTTGATAGATCTGGGAAATGCTAAACAAAAGTTATTGAAGTTACTTCATTCTGCAGATGGAGGAGGAAGGCAAGCAAGCTTACATCATGCTAGTGCTTTTAGTTCAGTTCCAGGGTTTGAATTGCAAAACAAAATTCAGCCAAAATAACACGTTGCTGCCAGAGTTCCACCCAGTACTGTCAATGAGCACAAACTCATTCACCCAACATCCTTGCCCTCCTTAGTTACAAAACAGCCACCCAGGTTGTGGTTAGGATAGTATGACAGCACCTCCCTGCTACAAAAGATGAGCCCCACCTTGCCTCAAAGCTCCCAACACATGGACCCCCTTGACCTGAGCCTGAATTCTGCAGCTCAGTCCTGCCCAGCTGAAATGCAAGGGAAGCAGCACCACTGCAGAATGAAATACTGTCATCAGCAGCCCCTACAATCTGCCAGGCTCCTCCTTCCAATGGCACAAGGACCCAGGAAGCACTTCTAGCTGAGTCTGCATGGCATGAGGGGTTCAGACTGTTATCAGAGACTGAGAAAAATTCCTTAGAAAGGTGTATACAGGTCTTTTAAGAGCCCTAGACAGGAACTTAATCTATCAGTAGGAGCAAGTCTTCAGGACAGAAGTTAAGGGACAACAAGAGGTCCTTGTAACAACAAGGTATGTACTAATCAGTGAAAGCACATAACCTGCTAAGCATAGAGAGAGACCAGCAGATAATACAAAACAAAGTGCTAAAAATTTTTCTCAAATGGCTGAGAAAAACAAATGCAAAATTTGTCTTCCTTGCTGAAGATTGAAGAACTGTCCTAGTGTCCCTTTTGGCTGTTGAAAATTAGGGCTGTACTGGAGATCAGTGATGCCCCATTTAAAACAGAATGAAATACCACCTGGTAGGATCCCAGTTTACCTGCACTTAGGATCTGAAGCATCTTAAGGGAAACCTCAGTGAGAGGCATGGCACCTGCTGCTGTTGTTGTCTGACTGCCAAACTCCACAGGAGGTAGACAGACTCTCTTACACCAGCACAAGCTTGGAGTGATGAGTTGGTTAGCAGGCACCTGAGTAGAACATTTTTTCCAGCTCCTACTGATCTGCTGACCTATTTTAACTCCCATGCATAAAAGAAAGTATAACCTTGCTCCTCTTCCTAGAATATCTGCTGACCCTGGTCCAAGCAATTTTGTGGAATTCAGGACGTGCTGACTGCAACACTATAAGGGAAAAACTTGGGGCTCAGCTATGTTCACTCTAAGGAAAGTCCTAGGAAATAAATGGCAGTTACAGAATGAGACTGACAAAGCCTGCATCCTCACCTACACATAAGCATCTCCAGCCCTTTGTGCCCTCTGCTGCCACGTACACACAGACAAAATGGAAGCAAAACTTGCACGCTGGGATTTGTGGCATATGTGCCACATATGTGCCAAACTGGGGTGTGGGATACAAGGGACTCAATGATCACTGGATTGCTTGTGGCAGGAGAACCCAGGCTTGTGTTCTTCTACTATAAAAGGACAAAGGCACTTCCTAAGTTTACTTTAGGCCAGAGCTGTGCTTGCTGATCCAACCAGCACCTCAGTCAATGAAAGGCACTGCTGACTGTGAAGGCAACAAGAATACACCCCAATCAATATTAAAAGCCTCTGTAAAGGCACCAGCTGTTCACCACTGCTCTTAACCTTTGTGCTGTAGAGCTTAAATGAACGTCAAGGCAGTGTCAGGTCAAAAATCACCTCCTATATGACACAGAAAGAAGCTGAATTTTGCAAAATTCTCTCATTTTTCTTTAGACCCCAAATACTCAGACACTAGCAAAATCTCTGTGCCAGCACCTGAGTTAACTGGTTCTTCCAACGACAGTGATTTGTTAAGTTGCTGAGAGTAAAAAAGGAGACACAGCAATGTGGTAAAGAAGAGAACTTGTAGAAGCAGAAAAGAAAATTTAAACTGTGCTCTCTCTCCATCTCAGTATTTTCTTGCAATGCTTTTTCCTGCACCCTAAGTGCTAAAGACAAATGAATATCAAATCAGGCTACCCACAGCTGATTTTCTGTTCTCCAGGAACAGAACTGCAGAGCCAAAAGAAGCAACACGTCTTCCAGCAGACAAGCCTGGGCATTCACGGAAATGAAGTCCCAGCAGTTCTGTCAAACGTATTTGCTCTGTGTGTCATTAATAAGAAAAAATCCTGCCCAAAAAGCCAGGCTGAGGAGAAATGTAGATTCTAACTCGGCCAGCTGGCCAGTTACATTTGTAACTATGAAAGCTAATGAGAGAGTAATCATATTTCACAGTTCACAGCCGAAAGTCATTTCCTTCAGGAATTAATGATGGTTTAAATTTTTTTTTGATTCCTCTCCCATAAACTGTGGCTGTCACAGAGTTTTGAAGGCCATACTTTAAATCTGTCTTCAAAGAGCAACACTTTGGTAAACGTGCATTGAGAGGAAAAGCCCTTAAACCTCTCCAAGGGGAAGAAGAGAAAAGCTGATCTTCCCTCATCCCTGCTCCCAACAACACAAACATTTCTTGTAACAGCAAAGAAACAGCAACTGGATGACTAAATAATGGTAATGACTGCTGCTCAGTGCACTGCTGGGCTTTGATTAGATTCTTCTTGGCCTCTAACCAGATTTAAGGAAAAAAAAACGAAACACAAAACCCCAAAGAAAACACATTGGCCATTTAGAACAGGCAGGACTGATCCTAATAGGATCAGTACAGTGCTCAGTTAAGATGCTCCAGGGTCATTGTCTCTGTCCAGAAAGACCAGATCCTTCACTTCAGTGACTTGGAATGAAGTAAACAAAGACATTGCCCATCAGGCCATGAGCTACTCCCATGGCCCTTTACATCAAAAGTTCCATAGCCCAAAAAACACAGCTAAACAGGCCGTGGGGAACATCCACCTCTGGAAGCCCGGGGATGTTTAAATTTTCACATCCTAAACTAACTGCCCTGTGCCAAAGAGGCAGGAGCTATGAATGTATGAGCAGATTGGGAAGACATTAAGGAAAACCTTTGAAACACACAGTCCCTTCCAGAATCTCTGCCTCATCAACGCTCCATCTGTTCCCAAAAATTCAATGGAAAAAATGAAAACTCCATTTTCCTGATTTCTTTAAATTCACTGTTGCTGCCCTGGTTTCTGGCACAGTGCTGCATCATTTAAACCTCTATTACAGTCTCTGATGGGCAGAGCCAGTGGAGAGGTGGTGTGATCAACCAGCTGAAACCAAAAGTACATTCTGGGCAACACCTTCCTCTAGAAGACATTCTGCTCTGACCCAAGGGAAAGTTGTGAAAGAAGACTTGTTACACCTTACAGCAGCTTGTCTGAATAACCTTAAGCATTCACCCAAAGCAACAAACTCCAGAACTGAATAAGGCAGCAGTTATTGACCAGCAGGCTCTGGGAAATCTGGCCATCAGTATATCTTTAACTTTTTACCGGCTCTCCAACAGTTCTGTGTGTACACTAAGGGCACTTTTTCTCAGTTATTGAGCCTTGGACCGACTGTATCATTTTCCACCCTTTGACAACAAAAGATTCAGTCAATATATATCCACTGTGCTTCCACAGATTAACTTTCTTTCCTGGTGCACTGGCTAGATATTTTCCTTCCCTTTCCATGCCTTTGGTCCATCTTGACAGGCCTGGAACTGTTTTGCACTGCAGATCAATGCATACTGCATTGATGTAGCACGCATCTTTCTCTCATATAAAAAAGGTAATGTAAAAAGGGCCATTTAGGGCTCCACCTAAGCTGGAATAGGGGCTAAAGAGTAGGTTGTTCTCCTTCAAACTCCCATACGGGCTATTCAGGCCCTGGTACTCAATGCTATGAACTCCCTGAAGAACAGATGTGCTATGCCTTGGTGCCACATGACAGCCAGTAGGACTAAGCAGGCACCACAAATAGGGGAAGAAAGAGAGGCAGATGTCATCACTTGGCTGATGACACAGGTCAGCCATAGCCCAAGCATGAGGCACAGTGACTGCCAGGCATGTCTCTGAGAATCAAGGCTTCTTGGAGATGCTCTTTTTCCAGATCAATGCCTGACTGCGTATTTCTGCCTGGAAGAGAACCAAACATCATATTCTCTTTCCTCTAAAGCAGTAAAACAGGGGGGGAGCTTCCATCCCTTTTAGTACAGGCTCACATTCAGGCCGGGTGTAAAACAGCCCATTGTGCCAGTTCAACAGTGGGATCAATGTGATTTTGCTCATAAGGCAGTAGTAGGAGAATGACATAAAATTTGGCTTCATACATCCCAAAAGTTTCTCCAGCTTCCTCTCCAACAGCTTGAACTTTAATTCCTTAGAGAAAAGTAATTCATGAAAGACAGCACCATCAGCTAACAACAGCCTCTGCATCTCCAGCAGGTAAGAGGCTGATGCAGCCTCACTGGAAGGGTTGTGTATCCCCAGAGGAAATAGACACAAGCAACCCTTGAGAATCATAGTGTCAGTATGGCCATGACCCTGGCATAGAGACAAACACCAGGTAAAGAAAGAAGTAGCCAAAATGAATTGTATGTGTAATTTCTGTAAAGCCAGAAATTCAGTCTTTGGTAATTGTGTTTTGACCTTTGCCCTCCTGATCACAAGCAGGCTCCCTAGAACAGTCATCCTAAAGGGAAATTCCAAAATCCCACCACCTCCATCTGTTTCTGACCTGGAATAAGGCACAGAATATTTACTAGCACTAGCATCAAAATCAACAGAAAAGGATGTCACAAATGCAGATAATAAACAAGGGAGATGTAACAAATGCAGATGGCACAAACACAAATAGGAACACATGTGATGGTGGCAAAGGTGAATTCTTTCTGGGACTACGTTTTATCTAATACATCCATGAATCATCACAAAAGTAGCATTTGGAGATTGTCCTTCAAGAACTGGAGCTTTTGACTGGCTCACATACCAAAAAAAGCCTCTGTAATACAGTGGCACTCTGGCCACCATACAGCTTTCTGCTGCACAACCCAGGTAGGTTGCTGCTAGGATGAAAACTCCTTCACTACAAGTGATAGAGGCAGCTGTGATTTTCGTGCCTGAAGTCAGGATGAAGTCTCCCAGTAATGCACTCCTTCCCCTCCCTTTCAGGCTACTCACACCAGCCAGCTGGATGAACTTTCAGGCCCAGCTTAGGACAGGATCTTCTGACGACGACTTGTATTCTGCCTTCTCCTCACATGCAACTGCTACATAACAGCTCATACCTACAAAAGCCAAAGAGAAAGAAAATTCTTATTAGTGCCATTAATCCCACTATCTAACACATTCACAGAGAGGGCTGTACCAAAGCAATAATTCATTCATAGAAATAATGCTACTTTTAGATGAAACAATTACCTCTGCTCACCATGCAGGAAGCATAGCAGAGTTAGTATAAACATCAGTCTGCCCAGATCCACATCCCAGCATCCTCTGTATGAGAACCAATATTTATGGTTGTCTCCAGGGAAGGCTGAAACCACATCCGTTTTCCTGCCTTTCTGTTAGAGATTCCCCCTCGAGCAGCAAGGAAAACTGAATAGCACAAATATTCATGCCTCCTTACAACCTACAGTCTGTTTACCAATGTAAATCACTGTTGATTTCACTTCATTCAGTATACTAGTTTGCAAAATGCAAAAAGAAGAAGTAAACACACATCTCTGCTGCTATCCCTGATGTGTGAATAGGCTTGTCTGATACAAAGCCTGGGCTGGGAACTAGGGATAACAGCAACTATGAAATGTAACTCACCACTGCCAGGAATAAAGAAGGAAGGATAGATAGTAAATGTATATTAAGAAACACACACATTAGGTTGTATTCAGACAAATTCCTTAGTTAGGATACACAGCTAGACAGACACAGAGGCAGAATTCACACAGAAAAATTTAATTATTTTTTCCATGCATTGATGCTTACTAAATGAAATTATTTAACTCCAGTCCAATGTTAAGTCTAAATGGTAAGATCTGACATAGATTTGATAGATGGCTGTGCACCTTTATTGTTTCACTCAATAACATTAACAGCAGTCTGCTGTAGTGAGATGCCTCTGCAGTTAGACTTGTAAGTATTGACACCCCTCATCTTTAATCATGTCATTTACCAGGCTGAACTAGTCAGCCAATCACTCTGAGCTCTTGCTGTACCAAGTGAACAGAGGGGATCTTCCAGAGAGTGGTGCAACTTTTTTCTACACTACCTTCCTGATACTTCTCTGTACTCAAGAACTTCAAGAAGAGGTTGAGGAGACCAACTAGCAAAGTTTGATGCCTGTGCTGGATGACTGAACAAATCCTCATATGTGTTTTATTCAAGCTCTGAGGGGAATGAAGTCACATTGCTTTCAACTAGCAATGCAGGACCAGGACCTCCAAGGGCCTTGTACAACCAGCCTCACCAGTCAGATATTCTCAGTGCACACAGGGCAGAAACACAACACAGAGAAAGCAGAAGGTGATGCTCAGAGAGAAAAGCACACATAAGGAGTATCAAGGACCTGGCACAGGAGCCATCTCAGACCATGCTTACAGAGCTCCAATAATATGATTTTTTTACAAGCCCCAAGACTTCTTTCAAAACCCACGAAGATCCCAAGCAATGAGCCTAGATGAACCAGGATAGTTTTTTAACAAAACTAGAATAGTCCTAGGAAAACACAAGCTGAAACAAATTAGAGTTTTCTGTTGAGAATGGTTTAATAGCTTCTCCATCTTCAACGAGTCAAAAGGGATCAGCAAAAGGACACATTTGAAAGGCTTACTGCTAGTACTGGAAAGATATTTTCTATAAAGATGTCCAGAGTATGCATCAAGAGAGAGTCAATATTCCAGTGGCAAGGTCAAGCCTGGTTTTCCTGCAACACAAGAAGCTGCCCTGCTGGCATTAATTGCAGTTTGTTTGCTTTCCCAACTTGCCTTGTCCTTGTGAGTTGGCAAAAGGCTGAAGCTGGCCAGAGTCCCAGCTACCAAAAGCTGCCCAAAGCAGAGAACTGCTATCACAAGGACTAAGAGCAAGACTGAAAGGGGGAGGAGAGAGCAAATGGCACAAAACCCAAAGGACAGAAACTTCTCTGGTGCTGAGAATTGTTACAAGCAAGGCTGTAACCTGGCACATAGCCAGGGAGCTCAGCAAGACAAGAGAATACAAAGGTTATGACTGGTCTGTGCCCCAGCCTAGAAGTAACACCAAAATGCTCAAACTTTGCTTGGATATATGTACCCCTTTAGCTCCTGGAGGACCATAAGAAGCTATTTTTGCTGAAAAATCTATGCAGGACTCACAGGAAGATTCAGTTTAGACAAACTTTATACCTTCTGCTGTGGGAGTACTTCACTTTCTGTCAATGGCAGCAAAATTAGGGAGCTGAGAGTGTCAGAGAGAAAGGACACCATACCAAGAAGTTTTCAACGTGTTTTAATTTTACTTCTGTTAGTAGTCAGCTGTGTGCTGGCTTTATCTATTTCTAAGAGGTTGATTTCCACCACAGAAGCAAAGTGTGATGAAATAGTTTCTAATAATACAAAAGGTACTTGGATACTGCCTGCATAAGGAGCCAGCAACCAGCACCAATGATAACTGAGCTGCTCAGTGAGCTACAAAAAGCAAGTTCCACACAGAAACTTTGAATGAATGCAGCAGGTGAGAAAATCAAGCAAATGGAGAGAAAACAAAAAAAACCACAAAACCAAACCAAACCAAAATCTCACCCCATGGCTAATAAAGAGGTTTCCCTGCAGAGTGTAGACCTTTCTTCCTTATTTTTTTTTTTTTCCCTTTAATTTTTATAACTAAGGCTTTCCCTGACTCTAGACACACTTTGAGTTTAAAGACAAATAAATCACTGTGGTTTAGTACTTCTGATGCACTGAGCGACAGCCTCAGTCTGTCCTGGTACCCAAACCTGGTATAAGAGGCTTTTCAGAATGACATGGGAAGGGAATAGCAGGAACACCATGGGGATGAGACTAAAGTACCAAAGTAATAAGGTCTACAATTTTACAGATGTTTCTGGAGGCTGTTTTATTCCATGCTAAGGACTGATATGCTGGCTGACAATACTACGGTAGTGCAGAATCAAGCTCTCTTGCTTCTTCTCCCTTTTTCAAATCAACAGCCAGGCACATCTTAAATGAGTTGGACACAGGCCACACTCAAACCACATCCCTATGGAGGAAGGAATACTGCCAAAAGAAAACAGGAGATGTGAGAAACAGGAGAAAATTTCTTGTTGCAGACAGTGGCCAGGCATGATCCAGAAGGACAAATCTAAGAATACACTTATGAGCCCTGATAAGGACACCTAGTCCCAACAAACCCACTGTAGACACAAACATCAGCTCAGCATGCTGCTATTCTTGCAGTAATTTTCCACACTTCACAGCCTGAGCTCACACACAACCAAGCAGACAGCACAGCTTCCAGTACCCCTTAGGCAGCAATGGAAAACGCTCTCCAAGTGATCTCACACCTGTACACAACAGGAGGGCAGCACACACACACACACACGGCCTCCAGTTCAAGAACTGGAGGTGCCAAGCAAAAGAAACATAGGAGTCTCACATTGTTTTCAAGGTAAAAAGAAAAAGGGCCTGACCCTGCTTGACTTCATCATGTTGTTTGTACAGCACAGTGCTTTGGGCACTGAGCTGCAAAATCAAAGCAAGTACAATGGCAATGAAAATATAATCAAACACATCAGTGTGGGACCAGCTTTGCAATGGAAAAGTTAGGAGCTGGAAACTAAGATCAACAAACAATCCTGAGATCTAAAGGCCATTTAGAAAACAACAAATTCAAGCAGCTCTGTAAGACTAGTAGGATAAAAACATTATATTTCCCATTGTCCACATAAGAACAGGCAGTCCCTTTTCAAGGAATGTAAATGGGCAAGACACATGAGGGGGGAAAAGATGCACAGATGAGGAGTGATTTGACCTGATCACACCAGAATCAGTGCCAGGAACAAACTGTGACTCCAGCTTTCCTAGCACAATGCTCTTCCCATGGTCAATACTGCCTCCAAGGTTGAAAACTGCCACCCACCTTTTGAAAGCGTTTTCACTGAAAACTGTTTGTCACCATCCCACCTGCTGGAGCTTACAACTGCCTGCAGAGCTCATAGCAGAGGTGTTCAAGTGAGCACTTCATAATCCACAGAAGGCTGAATCCACCAAGGTAAATTGATCAACCAGTGACAATAAATCAAGCTGATCTATTTTCACGATGCTCACATGGACCCTTCAGCTGGGAAAGCTACAAGTGAGGCCAACCATCAGTATTGATAAAGCAACAAGAAGCAGCGTGGAAGGGAAGACAAGGGTCCCTGTTTTTAACCTGAGCAACTGTTTGCTAAGTTGATGCTTGTCCTTGGTCTCAGATATAGTTATGCCCTTCCACCCTGGAAGTCCTAAGACTCGTCATTCAGCTCAGGAGAGATATCAAGATCTTTTGAAAATTTCTTACCTATCTAACATTTATATCATTTATCTTACTGCTTACGCAGGTGCAGTGATCTGAGAAAACACAAAGCCTAACATTTTCAAAGTCTATCTTTAACATTTTCCAGGGCTCCACTATCACTGTCAGCCCCAGAGAGGTGAGATGTGACTCTGCCCAGGGTAACACCATCCACATACTGAGGTTACTCTCAACTGACCCCAACCTAAGGGAGATTAGAGTCAACCCCTCCCCCTCCCACCTCTTTCACCACCTCTATATTTAACTGCAGATTAACTCATTTCCTCTATCCACATGTAAGATTAAAGTGCACCAAGTGCTGTCAGCTCAAGCAGAGCCTCAATGCATCCTCATGCAAATCACCACTCAGTGCATGTTTTAAAGTATGTCAAGGAGGAGAATGAGTCACACCTTCATACTCACAAAACCACACACTTGCTTCTCAAGAAATAAAATTGGCTGGCAGCCCAGGTGCCCAGAATAGTAAGAGATATCTCCAATTCTAATCTTTCCCTGTCTGTTACATAAATCTCAGCAACATAAGAAGTGCCACTATTTACCAACGCATTTGAATGAAATGTGGGTCAGTGACCAAAGCAAAGGGTCAAACACAGTGACCTGGCCTTCAGGCACTGCATTGATTACACTTCTCTAGGAGGAAACAATAGCTTCTCATTCCAGGAAGAGGGGAAAATAATGCAACAAAATCTCACTGAGATCTCATGCTCGCTAGGTTTGCTTCAAAGAGGCTGAGAACTACAAAACTGACTAGAAAAAATGAAACACCAGCAGGGAAGAGAGAGAGAAATAGAAAGCACCGAAAGACTTCTCAGCCTGCAATGCCACTCATGAAGGGCTTTGTACAAGGATGAAAATGCTTTCCTCAGACTGGAGCTCTCCACCCACTGTGAGGCAGACTCCCAGGAAGGAGAGAGGTGCTCTACACTGTGAGGGGGGCAGCAGCCACAGCCCCAGGGCTGCAGGGATCCCACCCTTGTCTGCTCACAGCACTGCTGTGCTCCCACCCTTGAGGGCCACAGCCAGCACCTGACACTCCCATGGAAAGCAGGTGCCTTTTGCATTTGTACGCTCCCTCTGCATCTCAAGTCACTACACCAGAAGACAGCATTTTATTTCTATCTGACCTCTCTGGAAATCACTTGGAAACCTGCTTTGTAAGATCTTTATCACAGCTTGAAGAAAACATTAGGAAGTTGTAAATAAAGCTGGGACTTTAAATCCAGCCACATGAGTTAACATCATAGGGAATATAATTTTTCACAGCTAGCAACTATGGTATTTTACTTCAATGAACACAGAAAGGGTTAAGCATGCAAAATTGAGAACAGGAGTAAGTTTCTTGCCTTAAATTTTATATCAGTAATCCTTTAAAGTAAAAGCACTTGTTTTCCTCATCTCCCTAATCTCTCTTGGTCTAACACTTCAAGCAATGAGGTTCCCCTTAAATTCCAGTGGCTAAAAAAAGAGGCCTCCCTATTTTTGCCAAGAATAATAGAAAATCATAGTGGACGGCAAGCAGGGAAACATGCAGAAGAGCTACTGGCATTTGCTTCAGCTGAACAGCTGGAATAAGTTGTCAATTCCCCTTACTGTATCCTCCAACTGCACTGCCTGGCAAAGGGGGCTACTAAAAAAGAAAAAAAAAGAAAGAAAATGCTTATGACAAACTTATAACACATCTCAAAAGCAATCACTGCATCTCCATTATTCAAGAAACTCTGAAAAGACAAACAGATGGAAATGAGAAAAGAAACAGGAGAATGACAAAGAGGATTCAGCCATAGATTGCAGGAGCAATGGGGCATGGCAGGCAGATGTACCATTGCCAGAGCAGAATCTGTCTGATCCAACACAGGGAATGTATTGCCTGTGAATGAAATCAAAACATGCTGTGCAAAGAGAGACACAACTGCTAATATTTGGTGCTGCCACGCATATACCAAAAGAGAGACAAACATATACCAAAATATAGAGAACAAAGGGTAAAGTGTCTGAAACCTCCCATGAAAAGAAAGATCTACCTTGCAGGGATCAAAAACTACCAAGGTGGTGGTGATTCTCTTTCAGCTCAGGCATTCCCAGAAGGCTATATCGATTGTCATGATTTTCCACTTATTTAAGAATGTATTTTGGGGTGAACGTGCATTAGTTTTGTTTTCTGGCAGTATGAGGTCACTATATAAAATTTATGGCAAACTTAGGACACATCTAAAAATCAATAGCAGGCTTCCAGTGAGCTGAGAAGCTGAAACATTGAACAGATGGAAGGGAGAAAAAGAACAATGCACTGTATGGGGTCACTATCAGTTCACAGAAAAGACACACAGTCCATGAGCTGTGTAATAGATGTGAAAGGCCTCTCTGCTCTCTCTGTACATTGGCTCCATGTTGCAATGAAACTGCAAGCAGGTCTCATGGAAGTCAGTCACATTTCTTGCTTCTATCCTTGTCCACCAATGTGCTTACACACCACCATCCCCTGTGTTTGCACACATGCTTATTTTATTTTTCTGCTGAGAATTTAAAAATGGAGTTCTTTTTGTTGCTCTTGTAATTCAGAAATTGGACCCCAAAAACATGGTCTATTCTTGGCAAAACAAAGGGCAAAAGACTCTTGATCAGGTCTACAGGAAAAGAATACTTCCTGTTCTAAAAAACAAATTAATGCTTCGTGTTTCTTTTAGCCTCATATTGTTTTGATGTCTTTATAAATAACAGAAGAAATGAAAATTGACTGTAACCACTATGACACAAATTCTCATCAGATTCCCTTCCAATTCTGTATTTTGTACCTGAACAGTGCAAGTGGCCAAGCAGCTGGCAAAGTTACATCAGGTATTATTGTGGCAATGCTAACTGTCAGGCATCCTTAAAAGGGGTGAAAACAACTAACAGAGAAACATCTTCTGCTCAGACAGCCTTTCTGCAAGTCTAACCCCCAATCAGTCATCAGCTCTCAGAGGGTCAGTGTTTGGCCCAGAGCATGGCAAGTCACAGCTACTTCACGCTGCAGGGTACTGCTACAGGATGCTGAAGGGAGAACACAGGAGACAATCTCAAGGCTGCTATTTCTGCTGGATAATGCACAACCCTGCCTAGGGTGGCAGGATCTTACAAACATAATTTAAGACAATTCCTCCTTGTCTTAAGCATAGGAAGGGAAGAATGGAAGGAGCAGCCTGAACCAGGTACGTGGAAGCTGTGGAAGTCCAGGGACCACACCATTACCTGGACTGGGATTCATAATGAACCAGGCAAAAGCCACAGTAAGAATCAGGCAGACTCTTGAAGCAGCAGCCCAGAAAACCTGACTTGTTAACCAATGTATAATTAAATAATACCAAGGAACCTTGTAAGATTAGACAACTGAATTAAATCAGTGCTTAAGAGAAAAGGTGACAAATTTACATTGAGGTTACAAAGAAGGATTAAAGGAATATTTAGCTGAAAAAGATGGAAGCATAGAAGAAAAGCTGATTAATTTCAGGCTGAAAGTGAAATAATGAATGAATAATTGTGAAGCAAAAATGGGAAGCACTGATTTATCCTGCTCTATGCTAGAAGAAGGCACTAGGTGTAACAGATATTATTTTATAAAAATAAATTTTTAAAGTTGGCATGAAAATCAGCCTGAAGAATTTATTACCACAGGGCAAGAAGGGAACACTGTAGGGAAATACCTTTACTGGCTTTCAAAAATGATTAGACAATTATATTAACACAAATAATAGCTACAGCTGGCAGAGCTACATGAAGAGTTTCAAGAATAATCAGCCTAAAGGCACCTCTCCTCCATTTGCCGCCCTGTACTTGTGCCTTCAGGCAAGGTCTGCTCTTTCTGAGTCACTGCTGGAATTAAACAGGCTGTAAAATTCCTATTTGGCTCTTACATGGTTTTGTGTGTGATGGATGCTCCAACCATAGGTTTGGATTCTCAGTAGTTTTGGGATGCGCCCAGGCCAGTGAGCAAGGCTGAAGCTTTGTCTGGTAGGACTGCTAATTCTACTCCTTTAGTGAGCTGGAAAGCTCATGAGCACAGCAGCAAGTTGCTTACTTTAGCTCAAGCATCATCCCACTAAAGTCTGCCCTAGCCGTGACTCAGTCTGCTCTTGTGAATGAAGATGAGCACCAAAAAGATCCATCTTTGGTCTTCATACTCAGACCTCCCTGAAGTCCAGGAGATTTGACAGATTCATTTCTCATATAATGGTCATAAAAACCACCCTGTCTTCAACAAAGCCCCCATGCTAAAAAAACAGCCCAGATTTTTAAAATCCACTCTTCCAAAAACTTAAATAATTCCAAAATGTCACTGCAAAAATACTGAATTCTTCACACATAGCTCTAGTTATGTAACAACATTCAGTCTTTAACCAAAAATCACCTGGGGAATTCTTGAAGCTTGAACCTATTCAGAATTGCCCTCAACAGAGTTGCTCTAAACCCTATACAATCCCCCAGTTAGTTAAGGATGGACACAGCAAAAAGTGCCACCTCCTGGTCTGATAACACTGTAGGGCACTGCACATCTAGTGTGGTGTTGTCAGCTCCTACAATGTGTGATGTTTTCATACAGCCACACCTGATGGAAATGAGAGATTGCACGAGACTCAGCTTCCCTGCAAGATAAATAAAAAAACAAGCCCCAAAATAAAAAACTCATGGTGAAGAAAAAAAGCTTGGACAACCAGGAAAGATCAGAAAGAACAAGAAGGCAAAGAAAAGTAATTCTAATATATATTCTTGAATAACGAGCAGAGATAGTTTAATTTGGGATGAGGGGAGCCCACATTCTGATTGAAGAACGTCTGAAGTGGCAATACCACAAACATAGAATATAGAACTTCACAGGGTCCCCCAGGCATTCACTCTTAGGAAATACAGATCCCGCTTTAGACACAGGTCTATAATACCAAGGACAAAGAAGGGGAAAGTCAAAAAGAAGCTGAAATGCTAAAAAGCTAAATACTTGGTGAGGTTTCTCAGGAGTCACTGCCATCCTCTGACCATCACATGAGTGCTCAGGGTGCTGTGACAAGGTGATGTACTCAGTTGAGGATCCCCCAGCAGAGCTCAGTCACTTCTGCCTGTGCACACTGAGAGCCAGAGCAGCAAACACATCAGACTTCTGCTACATACTGCCAGGTGTTGGCAGAGCTGGAAAAAGCCCAACCTGAACAAAATCAGAGGTTTTCTTCAGCCTCTTAGCCCTCAGCCTCTGCTGTCCAGTGTAATTTCAACTGCTCAACAGGAGGAAGAGCTGAATCCTCACAGGGGACACTTGCTTTCCCATCTGTCTTTCATGAACATACTTGATCAGAAATTCTGTCCTCCCCTGATGCAGGAGGATGTGCCTTGGTCAGCCAGAGAAACATGAGAATGGGATGTTGAGCTCAGCAAAAAGAGGCATAAGTGTGAAAGCAGTAGTTCTCCTTGGTCCAGCTCCTTTCACAGTTTACTCTGCAGCAGACATGAAACAGAAATCGATCCTGCCTTGCAGGAGGGTTTCCTTCCCTGGAAAGTCAGGGGATACTAACCCATAGCAGGTCAAATGTGGACTGAATGCACAAGGTGCAGCCATGCCAACTCTTGTGCCTTGACTGTGATTCCCACAATAGCTGGGTTTTCCTGCAAAATCCGCATCTCATGCAGTAACCAGGAGTCTTAGGCTTCAACTAAACAAAAACCCAAAGTTCTGGGAATGCCTACTCTGCACAAGGTGGGGTTACACAAAGACTTGTGAGCAAGCTCTGTGCTAGCTGTTAACTGGCTATGGCAGCATCATGCTCCTGGGCACAAAGAAGGCTGCTGCCAGTCCCAGTTGAGATCAGCTACGTGTTTCATGTGGGTATTTCCAGTGCAAATCTACACCTGGCCTAGGCATTTTACACCTCTTACATTCATACAGGCTGACTTCCTTTAAAGATACTTTTTATTGCCTCTGAAGGCCCAGGCTGGGCATCATCCTTCAGAACCAACAGCCACCTTCATTTTCTGCAAAAGTGAGCACTGTGCTTCAACTGCAGAAGAACTGCAATGGCTCCGTCCTCTTGCAGAGTAGGTACAGCCATCCTCCATAAAGGGCTAATAATTTATTTTTCTTTTTAATTAGTGGACCATATAAATATTTAAGGACCTCAGGCCTCTTTGTGACTACAGAAAATAAGTCTGAAAAACATTATCAAAAAACTCAGAAGAAATAAAAAAACAAAATTGCAGAGATAGATCCCAGTACTATTTAAAAATCCACATACCTAGTAATGGATTACAACCTTGCTATTGCATTGAAAGTCCTTCTATTCATTGGGATTCTATCAAAATGCAGAGAAACAAACATTTCGTAGCTAAACATCTCACAAAATGTGAGATATAATGGTAACACAGTTAAGAAAGGAGCACATCTGCTCAGGTTGTACAGAACATCCCTTAAAATTTCTCTGTCCACATGAATATCAATGCCTCCTTGTCCTGTACTTGTATGTTGACCCCTTTACATTTTAGATGGTCAAAGGGTACAACAACAGCATGAGCTACTTTTTAGGTATCTAGGTACCTACTCCAAGAGTTACTTGCCAAAATAGATGCTATCCTTGAATCTGAATAAGTGGGCTTTTCTTGTCTTTCCCGTGAGATAATATTAAATTTCATATCTGTGAACAAGCCAAGCTTTGATTACTCTCCTCTTGTTTACAGCTTTGCATAAAATGCAAGGTCATCAAGTCAAGTTGTTTTTCAAATGCTGTAATCATACTAAACTTTCAGAGTTAATTCTATAAACTAGATTCTCTGGGCTTTCAGAGGTTCCCTAATATGGTCATTAAATATCTAAGAGATGAGGACACCTCACAAAACCCCAAATGAACTATAAACTCTTTAGACTTCTCATGGAAAAAAAAAAGTTAGAGACAAAAGATATGGCAAATTACAAACTGGCACCAAGACACAACTAAGGCACATGCCTGATGAGAGCAGCAAAGATGTCCAAGATAGCACAGACAGAGCTGTCAAATATGGTTGCAGAATTTTGAAATGAAAAAGGGATACTATTTGGAAGACTAAGATGAGATTACCCAATACCCTGGTGCTTTTACAAATGGTCCTGAGGTGACATTACTCCATTTTTCCCACATGTAAAAATCAGAAAAGTATTAAAACCTGAGAGAAGTACATCAGTAACTCTTTTGGCATTAGACATCCAGATCAAACTCAACTTCTTTCTTATTTAGTGCTGTATAAGATTCCAGCTACTCATACTGATGTCTCTGCAAATATTTATACATTTAATACAATCAAAACTTCAGCCTCAGATAGTGTTGCCATTTATAAGACCACATCTTGATTAGATGAATTTTCTATTAACTCTGATGGATTTTACAGAGCCTCTTCTCCTTCAGACCCAGGAACTGAAGTTTAACATGGACTTCATGGAACTTCACCAGACAGACCAAATCAGTGCTGTGGAGAATCAAGTGTCCTTTCACCCATCTGTCATCTATCACACCTGCTCTTTTTAACGCTGGCTGAGAATTTAGCAGACCCTGCCCATGTAAGCAGCTTACCTGCCCTAGTGAAGGGGCTGCTTAGCAGAGCTTGGCCATGCATTCCAAAGCAGAGAATGCTTTGGTTTAAGCAGACAATTTCCTCTCGATGGTAAGGGCTGAAAAGACCTTTTGAACCTGACTTCATAGTAAAAGCAACCCATGTTTCAGAAGACCAGCAACTCATCTGCTTTGTATTTGGCTATAATATATGAAATATTTTTTTCTATCCACCCATTCAGATAAGACAGGGCTTGGCTTGATTAGAGCACAGCTCAGCTAGCTATTGTGATGCTGGGCCAAAATGTTTTCAACAAGTTGTTCAAACATTATTAGTTTTGTCCTGAAAGGAGCAAGGTACTCACTTGTCTAGGGGGTTATACACTGAACAGATGTTCAAACACGAACAAAGACCTGCAGCATCCAATTCCTAAGCCAGGATCCTGGGAACTTCCATTGCACCGTACTGCTGTTCTCAGCTAGCATAAGCCAGCACTTTCACCACATTTCCCTGTAACTGGAGTAAACAGAACTGCTCCCATCATGACAGGAGTGGAATGAATCAGGAAGATATCCCAGTTCCAAAGATCAGTATCAAGAGGCACAAAGTATTACAGGCTCAGTTGTTTGCTTCTTGACAGCTAAAATCTGTGAGGCCTGTACGCAGTGAAGGTGACTGTGATGAACTGTTATGCTGTCATTTGTAATGTGTGCTCATGGCAAGAAACTTTTGAAACAAGTTCAAACTTTACAAGAACTATTTCATTCTAAACTCCTCATAGCTCACATATGTTATAGAGTTCCAGCTGTATTACATGCCAAAAGAAGCTGAATAAATTTTCACAATAATTCAAAACTTTATCTTAATTTCCCACCTTTTACTGAACCAGATACTTCTTGTGTATTTTGAAGTGGGGTTCAAACAGAATAGTCTTAGGAGTCTCTCTAACATTTAGAAGTTGCTTAGACGATCCATGTACATGCATGCCATGGAGGCACCTGCATGAACAGTCTCTGTTGAGCCTTAGCTTCACCCCAAAGTCACCTCCACACTGGAGGTATTTCTTAACCAGGCCCATAGATTTCCATAGCCCCATGAGCCAGCAATTACCACACCTCTTTGTCTTGTTGATGATGTAGTGACAATAAACCTTTCGTGTGCATGAGATGAACATGGCCATGCTCTATGGCAAAGCATCCATTGATTTCAAGGCATTTTTATGTAAGCAAATTCTTGAGCCCCGTTTCAAAAGCAATAAAGCAGCATCTCTTTGTTTAACAGGGATAAGATCAAGGTCCTTGAAAAAGGAAGGAGCTGATGAAATGAAAGTTGATCTGCTGAGGAACTGGTATGAAATATGATCCATTACTAACTTTACCAAGGTTGTGTCAGTGCAGTTATAGCCATGCTCTGGGATCTTGCTGTTTCTTTTTAGAGATTGCGGAAGGTGGAGTGATCTGTGTCCAGAAGCTGCAGTTTTTCCATAACTTAAAATTCACAGCATGCACACACATTTCTGTCACAGGGTGTGTGATGTTCTTCTCATGGACATGACATTGTACTAATTAATCCTCTTTTGCTTCACTATCAGGAAACCATCACGTAGCAAGAAGGAAAGAGGAATGCTGCATGTACTTTGTGAAGAGAGTGACTTAACAGATTTTAATGCAGTTTAGATTACACATCTCAGGGTGAGTTATCTCAGTTGTACAGTCAGTCTTCTATGGAAGGAGATCTTCCATAGAAGACTGACTGATTCACTGAGGTCTCTGGTACATGCATTTCCTGGAAGGAGACAAAATTCTACAATGCAAACAATTTCTTCTCTAGTAACTTCTGTGAACCAAATTTGGATGTATTCTGGCCTGGTTTACTCTCATCATCAACATAACTCACAGGAAAGCATTCAGGAAGTCTAACCCTAGACAAGCAAAGGAAAAATTCTAACTTAGAGCTTTCAGAAGTCAAAAGTCCATACACAGATGATTCAACAGATTTGATACTGGTAACTAAAATAGTATCTGCAGTTAATTAGCAGTTCGAAGTTCCAACAGCACCCCGTGCTCCACAAAACACTGCAGGAGCTCTACTGAAACAGAATCCCAGGCTCACTTTCATCTTCTACCAAATCTTATCCTCCCACTGTGTCACACGGAGAACTGTCCTAAGGGCTTGATCCAGAGGTAGGTCTGTCACCGCCACAGGCTGGCAATAGGCACCTCCTTGGGAGTTCACAGCTTTTCCACTCTCCATTTGCCATTCAGAACTCTGTGCTTTCCTAGCCCCAGGGTTCCTCCTTAGCTCAGACTGAGTAGGATGTATTTCACGTCTTTGCTGAAGTAAATCACACAAATGCTTTGCATGTTTGGCAAGCAATATCCTTCCCTAACATTTTCTATAGCTAGATGCCAAGTCATGCTGTTTTACTAACTCAGCTGCTGAAAATTAGAACAGCACTTTCCATAAAGCCCACACTGCTCCAAGACCTTAGTTTGAGGGGTTGGACATTGGCTCTTTTATTCTGAGAGGGTGACTTAAAGTTAATTGCCTCACCGTGAGGCCCTTTTGGTGGCATCAGCAGCCTTGAAGCAGTATTTTGTCACACACTCCAAGTGTAAACCACTCCTCACTCTTGGCTCCTGCACACAGAAAAATAGCCATGTTGCAGCATCTTGCAGCAAGTTGCCTTCCACCAGCATTCTTTGGGCTGCAGAAGGCAAAAGTCAGTACAATGCTGTGGTTTACCACTGACCATACATTATTACATCTTGTAACACACGTGGTAATTCCCCAGAGTTGCAGAGAGGCAGTGCTTGATTAGGAATTGCTCCTGACAGGTGAAAACACTGTTGGCAATTAGTGGGGATTGCCATGCAAATTGCCAGCGGCAGGCAGCCTATTACCAGATATAGACCTGTGAGGAGAAGCACTGTGAAAACAGACTGAGTGCACTGTCACCTCCATGGCTGGCTGCCAGTTCCAAATGTCAGGACTGTGCTACTGCAGGTCTCAGAATCCTGTCCACTGTAGGAGCCACTTGACATCTTAATAGGCTTGCCAAAACAAGAAGCATTAGCTATTCAAACCCCTGTTTCTCTCTTGCACCAACAAGTCTCTTGTTTTTTAAACACTGCTAACAGCACTTACTGACAATGCAGAAGGGTGCTCAGCACTCAGGAAAGCAGCCTTGCTTCTGTCAATGCTGGCATGATAAGTAAGGTGAAGAGGAAACAGAATGAAAATATTTAAGCCTTATTTAGTCTCAGCAAAACCTCTGGTAGTTCAGCCTGATCTACTGCCAACCCTCTACATCTGGACTTGGTTTCTGATGAAAGCATCTACAGAAACAAATAAAGTGATATATTCCAGTCCTAACTAATGAGCAAAGCTTAGAAATAGTCTGTCATGACAAATGGAAACTATTCTGTTACAAATAGTAAGAACTTCCACAGAGATGGGGTGGGAAAACTGCTCTAAGTGCTGAAGTCCTAGAACTCTCTTCTTAAAGGTAATTAATTACAAGGGGAAGGGCAATGCTGCATTTCAGTCAGAACAAAATGATACATTTCTCTAACATATGTCATCTCAACAACTTCACATTGTCCTTTAAGGGACATAACTCCTTCTTGCTGGGACTAAGCAACAGTCCTCACTCTGTCAATGGAGAAATTCGAAGCACCAGCAGGATGCTTTGTCTCAAGTCCCAAAGGAAACCACAAATAGCCCAATGAACTGTGTCTACAGTGCACTCAATTGTCAGCAGACTACTGGAATGACAAAGAGCATCCTTAATAATACAGCAAACCCTCTCCAGGTTTTGCTTCTCTAAATAAGCAAAGTGATTTGGGGTTCCATGTCTACAATAAAGATAAATATGAATTAATTAATATGCTTATACAGCAAAGTGTTGACTCCCTTCAACAGAGACACTCCACAAGCGTGCCTACAGGAGTATGTAAACAACATAATGAAGAAATTAGATGACTCTGAAAAGAATCACTCTCTACACAATAACTGCTCTAGCACAACAGGATCTTGAAGCCAGTCTGGGAGCAAGCAGAAGTCACCTCTATATCACAGCATTATTGGACTGTGTGAAACAAGTTACCTGCTCAGCGTCTTGTGAAGAGGAACTCATCATACACACATGGAAGCACCTTCCATCCAAACAGTCCTGACCAGGAAACAGCTCAGGTCACATCGGTGAAGTAATTCAGCAGATGACAGAGTGAAATCCACCATTGCTAATAGACAAGGACACAGTATCTTACTACAACTCCTTCTTCCTCCCCCCTCAATAAGTTACTAAAAACAGAACACAAGCCCTCCTGATGGAATGATAAATTTGGTCTCCTGACATTCTCTGTGTCAAGGAAAACACAGTATGACTTGGATACCAGCAGGTACAGGTTACAAAAAGCTGAAAAACGAGAACTTGTCCCTGCAGCTATTTAGCTCTGTGTCCATGACCTCTTTCACTGAACAGAATTAAATAGTACTATAATTTTAAGGATGTAAACAGCTACAATTCTGGGGTTCTGAAGAAGGACACCCCTTATGCAAAGCCATTGGACCTTACTAAATAGATTTAACTTTACCTCAGCTTGTTCTGGATACTTATATATTTTGAAAATTCATAATGATAAGATTTCAACAATTATGTTATATGTTCAGAGCAGAACTCCTAATTAACAACTGTACACACGCTAAAAGGCTAAATCCCACTCAGGTCTAAGTAACCACTGAAGTAACCACTCAAAGCATTTGTAACACAAAAAATCTAATATTTTTAAATTCTCAGAAACTTTAGATCTTGCATAAATCTGTAGTTTTCATTATCTCTTCATGACCCAGTACTTTCTATTTTCCAATGTGACCAGCTATTCATTGCTTTCCCACAGTAAGAATCCTCAAAAAAACTCATGTTGCCAAAGTGTGGCTTGCAAATCAGCACATACACACACAGGACATTCATAAATCCTCATTCAAGATGCTATTAATTCTAAACATGGACATTTCACATGAACAAACATGAGAGACAAATAGTAATGGTCGGATCCACTTCACCTAACTGGAATTAGTAAAATGTCAGGCATGTAGACAGTTGCCTCTGTAGTCAATGGTGAGCGACAAGGGCTTTGAAGGGACAAGTAATCCTGTTCTACAAAGAACACATAAGCTGGAACAAATCACCACATGGCAGTGCTTTTATTTCTCTACTCATTATGGAAAGAGCCTAGAAACCTAGGGGTTTTTAACAGAGATGTGGATTTCCTCTAGGAATCACAGCAATAAAATCTCTGTCACAGCCTCAGGTGGCAGTAGCCAAGATCATGACATGTGGATCACAGCATACAGGCAGCACCACACATTTGCAGGGCTGTTCTCATTCCCTGCAACATGGAGACACTTAATCCTTTACAGAAGGAAAGGGAACAACTGGCACTGAACAGCCCCACAGGTTTCTTCTCCCATCAGAACAGTACATACAGAGCTGGGTAGCATCAGCTTGTAACAGACTTAAATGTGTGGGTTTTAAAGTTGTGGTTTGTGTTGGCAATAAGATCGTTTGAAGCCAACCATATTTGGGGTCACAGCTAAAGGAGTCGATTCCAGACTGGAAATATGGTTGCACTTAAAATATAGACCAATATGGGCTATGCTGGAATATCAGGATCCTGCAGCATTAGGATTACTAACCAAATGGCAAGCAGCACAGTTCCTTGGTGAAAGTGGGAAGTCTGGAATGGTAAAACAGCAGTTTCATAACAGGGTCAACCTTTCACCTTCACAAAGTTCCCATGGGACTGTGTAGCTGTGCATTCAAACTAACTAAAATCCTGGCACCCCTCTCTGCTCTGACAGAGACGAGGTCAGGGCCCATCTCATAAAAGCTGTGTTAGGGTCTATATTCCTCAGAGGAAAAAACCTGCACCCTGGCTTCAGCCATAGTCCTAAGGATGGTCATTAACTACTGATGGTCTCTGGATACAACATCCTCAGAGTACTGGGAGATCTGGACAGCTGTACAAATTGTAATAGTGTAGCCAATGAAGTGTAATGCATTTAAACATAAGCTGTGTAACATGTGCTGCACTGGACACCAGAGAAGGTAAGTAGCCCTCTCAGCTAGTAACACAGTTACCAGGAAAGTGCAGATTTACTCATTTCCAACCTGCTTTACTGCTCCTGTGCTAACAAACCCAAGGTAGTCTTCACTAACTGTAAAATCAGGCTGCATTCCAGGAACAGTCAATATCAGCTGTATTTAATAGGCTGTTCTGGTGGATCCTGTTGTCAAATTCTGATGTTGACAGATAAAAAATACAATACCAAAAGAAAGAAATATAGATTATGTCCATGAAAGTTGTTGTACATTATCGATCATGTAAATCCAGAGAACATTACAGAATGGAAATGGAATAAGGTGTTTCCTGAAGTAACATTTTAGACCATGACCTTTTTTGCACCATACTCATCTATTTAAAGAGATGGCAAAAGCCCTCTGTCACAAGGCAACCCCACACTTGCCATGCTGCATTTTTTATTTACTATCTGATTTTGCAATTTTGTACACAAACAGCCTTTTCCAAGCAAGTCCACTGACTGCAAGGCAGTTGCTCATGTAGGCAGAGATTCTCTTTCAGGCAAGGGTTTTTAGGCATCTGTTAGTACATGTTTGTATGTTCCAATTAAATTGAATGCTTACTATTGTAGTCTCTGAACTTATATAACAACTATTTCAGCTCATGTAACGATAACACTTAAAATATATTTTTATTTTTATTCCTGCTAACAGTTGTAGTATAAATTGAGCGATGTGATCCTAAGCTACAGAGTGGTATTAATTTGAGCTCTAGAATATCAAAAGGAGAAGAAAAGGCAGTTTATCTGGGTAACAAAATGCTTCATTATCAGTCTGCAAAATACACGTGACATTTAGAAGACAGTGATCCTCATATCCTTTTGAACTTCTACAAGGATCTGTTACAAAATACCATTAACAACTGATAGATTCTTGTAGCGTTGGGACAGAAACAAATTGGCTCCCACCAAGAGTCTCGTGACCTGCAGCATGGTTAACACGGAGCCAGCACCTCCTGCCATGATACAGTCCTACACAGCAGAAGTCCTCAGCACATGTGAGGCTCTTAAATTAATGAACAACACATCATCTTACTAAACTGAATTGCCTGAATTTAGGATATTTCTCATTGAGATAAAATACAATACAAAATTTTTACTGATGAGAAGGTTAGATCAAGTTAATGATACAAGCGGACACTTAGGCAGCCCTGGACATCTTCAAACAGCTGGACAAACATTTCATTAGCTTTGTTGCATTTGTAGGTAAATGAAGTAGGTACATGATACTAGGCTTATTTTTATAGTAGGAAAACACAGAAGCTGAAGCTGAAATTATTTAAAAGTGAATCTGTTTGTTTAATCTTTCTTCCACTGAAGTCAATGGAAAAATTGTCAGTCACATATTTGCATTTCCATGGGATCCCTTTATATTCCTTTGGTAGGGCAAAAAGCCTAGTTTTAAGTATCTTGACCCTGGCCAGGCAGTGTAATGGAGTCTTAGTGGAAATGAGAATTAGGCCTCCATCAGCTTGAATAGGAATAGGTTTACATACAAATTTACATTTACAACTGCTGTGTGCTTTTGAAAATTCCACCCAAAACAAGTAGATTATTTGACCAATAAGACCAACAGGCTTGTGACAGACAGTAGAACAACTCAGTTCATCTGACATTAGTGAGCACTAGACCAAATCAAATCCCTCAATACGTTTCTAGCTTGGAAGAGGGCTCAGTTACACAGAAGTCTTTAAATTATTTTAAAGGACATTTTTAAAATAGAAATGGTATACAACATTTGATCCAATGCTGATGACCTATTACCAAGCTGCTCACTAAGTGCTGTCCATGACAAGCTACTTTAAGGGGAGAACAAGATAGATATGCAAAGGTTTCCCACCATTAAAAGACCAATAATATTAACCAAGTTATTTCAATAATGTGTGTAAAAGATGGACAAAGGCAGAAAGGCCTATTTCTACAAGATTCCTGGCTAAGAAGGTGGGCCTGAATGGAGGGAGCATTGAGGCTATCTACCTTGGCTGGATACCAACCCGCTGCATGTACTCTATATGGATACTTAATTTCTCTAGCTTCCAGCATGATTATGACTGAGAAATGCCCCGCATGAATATATATGTATGACTTGGGCTTGAAACTCTGTCTCAACAAAACCACCCAAGTTTGTTTAGAATTCTATCAGCTCGGTAGGTTGTTCCCTCCATCCTCCCCCTTCCCCCCCCTCCCCCTGCCATCAGTGGTTACACTTTAACCATGTATGGAAGAGTTTCCAGAGGTCTGAGCCATTAAAACCTACAGAGAATACAAGAACTTGGCAAATATGAAATAAAAGCATTTTAAATGGCTCTGAGACAGCATGCTTCCCCTTGCTACTGAAAATGTGATAGATGTGCTCCCATTTCTGTGTAGGAGGTCATAATCTGAGGTTTTTGGACAAGTCTATAAACTTAACTACACACAATGCGCCCCCAAAGCTGTTTGAATACAGACCAGCACATCAAAACCTGCAGGAAATCTTTTGGTATTATTTAAAACAACAAAACAAACAAAGAGCTACACAAACACAAAAAACCCTACACCCCAACACTTAAAGCAGTAGTGCTGTGTGTTATCTGCAGACAAGCTTT
The DNA here is from genome assembly GCF_037042795.1 of Molothrus aeneus. Taxonomy (NCBI): domain Eukaryota; kingdom Metazoa; phylum Chordata; class Aves; order Passeriformes; family Icteridae; genus Molothrus; species Molothrus aeneus. The sequence continues at coordinate 8,892,690 of NC_089653.1, forward strand.
CTGCCAAGCTTGTACATGCCAAAAACTATGGTTATTCTTGGTCAATTTCTTATTTACAACCCATTAGTGTGCACGGAACAGTGAAGTTCTGCCATTTTTAAGAGTCACAGGTCACAAGAAAACCACTAATACATCTCCTCTCACAGCACATGATTTATGGGGAAAACGTTACAGCTATCTTCCTCTTCCCTATAAGAAACAGACATTAAAGAAAGAAACAACAATCCAATAGAACATTAAGAAAATATGCAGGACTCAGGAGACATTGTATAGAAGCTTACACAATGATAAGACATTACCTAGAGGCATGTGGAATTTACCATGGGCAACATTCTGCCCCTGATAATACTGTAAGGTGCAAAGAGAATTAATGAATAAGTATCCCCTCTTCCTCCATATTTTAGAAGACTACCAAACCTGCCTTTAGAAAAACAGATTTTCTGATGATGCTCCCTTTCAAACCTTTTAGGATGTTCCGATTCAGAGAGTTGCTAAGTAATCGCAATTCAGTGGAATATCTCCTCCCTGAAGATAATTCAGGGGGACTCAGGCAGAGCTCATTAAGGAATTCAGGAAATCTAAACTTTATTCCCAACCTTCTGCAATCACTGCACTAGAAAGCAGCATCTCATTTTCTCAATTAGAAAAAAGAACTAAAACTGCTGGTCTCCTTGTCAAATGTTTAAGAACTTAATCAATACCCTATAAAAGCTCTGGACTTCTATCATTGTATTGAGTACTCAGTCTCTCCATCTGAAACCAATCAGATTTTGACATTTATTTTTCATACTCTCCTGGAATATTCCAGACAACATTTATATCAATTCCACCACAGAATCACGATTCAAGAGCAGAGACTTACTGCTGTATCAACCCAGAATGATCAATTTCAAAAGCTGTTAGTCCAAGTCTCAGTTCTATTGCTGTAAATCCAAGTCATGGCCCTCATCATGGAATCTGATCAATGCCACTACCTGCAGCCATACAGATCCCAAACAGAAAGTGTGCCTTTTTCTGTCCAGTCACAAAATAATTTAGGAAGTGTAACACAGAAAAATATAGGTCCTAAGTGATTTCCCACTGCCATTTGACTTCTGGAAGCATCATTAATGATTCCTTTACTTCTAAGAACCCCCCTTCTCTCCTACCAAGCCATCGTGACTTTGTGACATGAATAATTTGGGAAGAATAAGAATACTGTATATATTGAAAGAAAAATGCACCTATACCTTTTTAGTACTTCATGAATGACAGCCTTTCTATGCATTCTATTCTTCAACAAATTAATTAATTTCATGAAATGTTTAAAGTATCACTTCTACATCACGTGGAAAATCATAGTCCAGTAATACAGTCTATAAATCTTTTTCTATTTTGTCACATAGAACGTATTAGGGCACTGAGTGAGGATGAAAACTCTGAAGAAGTGTCTGAGAGCAAGCTGCAAAAAAGATTAGCAAAGATTTGAGTGCCAAAAGCTTCTCATAACCTGACAAAATTATGAGATATAGACAAAAAAACCCCCAGATTTCAGACTCTATTCTCTGTAAAAATTAAGAAGGTCCTAGAAGTCTTGGTTGCTCAGAATATATAACTGTGGGAATTCAAAAACTAATCAAGTTTTTGAATTGGGATTTCTTATAAAACAGGACAGCCTAAGTTATGTGCTCTTGGTCCTGGGGAACCTACCACATACAGAGCCAACAGATTTTAATGAAATCTAAAAATAATTTTAGAAGTTATATTAACATATAATCATGTGCTAAACATTACTGTAGTATGCATAGTAAGGGACATCAATATTTAAATCTGTGCTTCCCTCCCTTTAGGTATTACCAGAAATTACAATCAAAAATAAGAGACAAATCTCTCGTTTCTCTGTATTGATTGAAGAGAAGAAAAAAAGACATGCTCTGTGTGACAGATATGACTCTTCTCTATTAAAGCTTTCAGCAGTTCTTTAATTCAGTATATGCTTTTATATGGATAAATAAAGATAGTTTTTGTAGTACAATATTTTTTATCACAGCATTACCTAAAGGTCCAGTCAAATCCTATCCCTAATGTGCAGGTGTTATAAAACTAGACACCTTACCAGACTATACAGACAAATGAAGTATCATTACTGCCTATCATTCACAGGTAGGGAAATTTAATGAACACAGATGAAATAAAATGCTACAGATCACACAGAGTTAGATATTAAACTTGCTCCTCTTAGTGAGCCTCAGTTCACTGCCAAAGCTCATTTTCAGCTGCCACAGGGGAGGCTGGACAAGGCTGCTGCGCCCAGTTATGCCTCCATGCAGTTATTCCTCTCACTTGTTGGCCACAGACCATACATGTGCAAGACAGTAAATCATCATATGATGGCCATATAGAGAGGGTATTTTACATAAGGGGAGACCATTCAGTCACCTCAAAGGAGTCCCAATGGAAGTCTCTCCTGCAGAGCAGGCAGTAAGCTCTCTACAAGATGCTTTAAAAGCTATTAGCCACACTCTGGGTTCTGGCTCTTCCTCTAAATGATTGCCTCTGTTGAACTGCATGCCTTAGGAAGTTGCAGAATAACAAACTTTGTCACTTAAATGTCAAGAAAATATTCTGAAAAAACTTTAAAGAAAACTGAGTCATGGTATTAAGGGCTGCTCAGCCTCCTGAGCTCAGACCATTAGCAGCCATCTCAAGTCACAGATGGCAGAACTGGGAAAGCACTTACGGGTGCTGCAGAGTGGGATTCCACCTGGGAGCAGCAGCAGAGAGCCTTTTATGTGCAACAGTTTATAATGTAGCTCCAGCCTTTCAGAGTGACCATAAATTAGTAAGCAAGAGGATGAATACCTAAAGGAAGCATTAAAGTTTAAGTCAATCATGAGAAAGAGACAGGGTTACTATCTTCAGCTATCACCCAAATCTATCTAAAACCAAGGTGGTTTTAAATGATCCTGGATCTACTATAACCTCCCTCTGCTTAATTTAATCTTGGTTTTCCCAACTAGAACAGAGGGGCTGTTCGTACCCTGGAGCTATGCCAAAATGAAATTAATTTCTTTGGCTAATTTCTTAAACCAGAGCATGTGGAAGAACTCCAGTATCCAAAAGCAGTTGCTGGGCTCTCTCCACAACATAGGCTACTTGTGGCCATGCTGCCATGCCAATCTCAGGTGAGGACAGATGCAGGTGATTATTGCAAGGACAGATGCAGGTGATTATTGCAAGGACAGATGCAGGCGATTCCTGGAGTAGAATAAAACTGGAAAACGAGAATGAAGAACCTGCCCTGATATCAACCACTATGCTTGTCTCAAAGTCCAAGCATCTGGATGAAATGAAAGAACTCCCATATTTATGCCAGAATAACTAAGAAAGACCTAACCCTAGGTCTCATTCAAAATGTTTGAAATGTGCTACTAATTATTGAGTCAAATCATCAAGTTTGAGTCTGGCCCTAAATTGTTCCAGTTGCAACTGAGAAATCTAGAATCAAACCCAAACTTAAGTTTCAAAGGCTTAAGGTCATCCTTGACTTTCTGTTAAATTAAGACAATAATTTAAGCCACAAATTAATTAAATCATTAACAGGCTTAAAAATGAGCCCATCTTACTTCCAGTTTAAGTTTAAAAAAATCTCAACTTGAATTTGCAGTTTATGCATGGCATCTCTGACTTTTTTTTCAGGATATTCATTTGGGGAAATTTAACAGGCAAGAGATGCCTATCTGAGAATGGGATTGATCAGGAATGCAGTTACAACAGAAAGAATTTCAGCAGACCATAAAAGAGAAAGAGGAAAAAAAAAAAGAAAAGCCTACTACAAGAACAGTCGAGCAAAACGCAACCGTAGTGAGTTTGGGCTGTTTTCCAGTACTCCAGGGGGAATTCTGCTATTTGCTGAGTTCAGTGAACATAATCTAGCACAGAAGGAAAAAAAAAGTGCCGCTGCTTTCACCATTTTCTCAGTTCAGCTTCATATGAGAAATCATATAAAAGACAGAAAAATTATTGTATTATTACGACAGCACACAGAGGCTTGCAAAGCAGATGTTCTCAGCACACATAAGAGGGACTGATTGGACTCTGAATAAAACTACACAACCAGAATGAAAAAAATTAACTCATTCAGCTGGCAGAGATGAATCAAGAAGTAGGGGACTCAAAAAGTAGTTTGGAAATAACATCTCTAGTGATAAGTCAGTCTCATTTTGTTAAACAGCAAAAGGGAAGCAATACTTTCCACTACACTTCATAGACAGCACTATTTGAGTTATTTTCCTCCAAGAATCTCAGTATGCAAGTTTAAGGAAATTAAAAATTGTTCAGAATATACACAAACAGTTAACAGGAAATATAAAATTAAGTAATTGAAACAAAATCTACCCCCAAAACCAGCATATACTCCACAAGTTATTTATAGCAGAAAATTTATACGAGATTGGAAAGGTCCTAAACCTTCTGCAGTTTTAAATACTTACTTCTTGCTGCCAAAATCACATCAGTGGAATATCCAGGAAAATTTTTAAAATATTGCATTAAGGAGCTTGACTAGCTGAGAACATGATGCAGCCTTTCCTTTGGACTGTCCAGCCATAGGCATTTACTCATTCAACAGAAGCACAGAGAGTGATCCTGTAGTGCAGCCTTTTACATAGGGATACCAAAAAGGGGGGAGGGAGGGGAAAGCCCTTCCCCAAAGACTTAGTTCAGCCCACTCACTAAAATAGAGTGGAAACAGCCCCTGTAGAAAGGAAGAGGATGTGTAAGCAATTTTTTGTTAACTTTCATAGGTGTAAACTCATTTCATTCTGGAGTCTCAGTAAGAAAAATAATTTTTCTTTTGAACATCACTCTTCATCTGGCATTGCTCTTTAAGAAAGTGACTCTAGCTCCACTTAATAATAAAAATAACAGTGTATAGTGAGCTCTTAGTTTTCAAAATCATTACATCTCACTAGGGGAAAACAGATCCCTAACATATCTCCCTCTCCACCATGCAAGCTCTAGTACAAGTACACATGTGCTTTATAATGCTTGAGTCTTCACACAATGTAATATTAATCTCAAATTACTTCCCACAAGAAGTCCCAGGCAAACAACAAATACAAGCTCACTGACAGCAACATTTAGAATTGATAGTGTGTCTCCTAAAGATTAGCACCTCAAAGTTAAAACCAGATAAAGAACGGAGGAAGGAGGTAAGAACAATGAAAGCTGCTCAAGTGCTTTACCAGGAGACACTGGATAAACAAGGATTCTTCAGTCTGGGAAAGAGTTGGCAGAGGGGAGATGAGAGAGTGTTCTATTCAATCGTGAAATGCACCAAAAATGCTAATCTGGGAATGGCAGCCCATTCCTTCTGGTAACAAGAACCAAGGGACACTAAACCAAATATTTAGGCAGAAGTTTTAATACAAACAAAAGGAAGTTATTTTTCATATCATTCATGGAATGATTGCAGAGCTTGTTGCTCATGATCTTGTAGAAGTCCACTCTGTGAGCAAACTCAAAAAATGCAATTAAAAAAAAATGAAAGAACAGTTCTAATCCTAGAATTTTTGGCTTGGGAAGCTATCAACCACGAGTTACTGGAAGGTGTGGATATCTCAGGTATGGTAACAATTTGAACTTTCCCTCTACATGAATCCTTCCCCTAAACCAGTGACACTGACCACTGCCAGAGCAGCAGTCTACGTTGGAAGGATCTTTGAACCACAACTGTGCCCATTCTCATACTTCTATTTATCTAGTTTTCACAACACTCCTTAATGAGAAATTGTCTGTATTATTAGGTCCATTTCACAGATGGGGAATTAACTATCTACATCAAGACCCTGAGTAGAACAACTTTTTGGAAATTTTGACTGGTAACCACAATTCAGAAGGTATGTACTATCCATAAAAGTCGTCCTGAAGGGACTTTCTACTTCTAAAGGGCAGCACCCTTTCAAACTTCTGGACTTGTGACTGTTCCCTGTTCACTCCAGTACACCCACTCTACTATCGACTTTCATGGCCAAAGTTATTTACTAACAGGAGCTTTTCCACAACTATTTCAGCAGCTATTACTCCTATTTTCTGCTCTCTCTTTGCCTACAAAAACTAAAGCATGCTGATAGTGAAATCTTACTGCAGCAAACCTATTTGCTGCAAATAATACATATGTGCTTTTTATATATTATCAAATAGCATTTTTTGGTATAAGGCAAGTTAATTGTTCTTAGAGCAGCAACTAGCAAATAGATTGTGCAATCAAAATTGTTGTTTTGTTGTTTGCTTTTTTAAAAAATAAGAGATATATTTTAAAAATACTCTCAGAGTGGCCATTATGCGGTAAAAGGGTAACTGTCCCCCGACCTTGCTGGTACAACAGCTTGTCTGAATTAATACTGAGAAACAAGATACTTTTATGCAAAATAAGTAAATTGACTTGAGATTTTTTTCATATCAGGTCTGAGAAAATCAGACAAAAACCCTGTTTCACTTCTGTGCTCCTAATTTTAAACAGAGGCTTCAGAGCTTTTTGTCTGTCTCAGTGTGTTTAATGTTTCCTGGAGGCCTGCAAAGGCATGCAAAATATTTTAGTTCAGGGCCTCTATATGGTTGTAATAGGAAATAGATGTCTCCCTTAAAGAGAGGGGTTCGTATAGAAACAGATTATCTGAACGACAGCAGAGTCTTAAGTGTTTATTTCAAAGGGAAGGAAAGGACAGATAAATATTTACTGCTTTCTGTCCACATTGTAAAATACAGACACTGCCCATTTTCAGTTACTTCTTGTTTAGTAATCCAGGTTATTGTCTATCCTGCTCTCTTGGTCAGGATTTGTCTTGATGTTCAAAAAAGTTCTGATGCCATCATTGACAGATACATGCTTTAAGCTGCAGAAGAGTTTCACAAAGAGAAAGCTGCTTTCTAAAATGTGGGCTGGTCAAGATCTTTATGTTTGTACAAGATGTGTGGTCACCAGAAATGAATCACAGACTTTTTGGTCTACCTGGGAAAATGCACATTTCCTGTGTAAGGCTCACTGAAATAGCCTTTTGGAAGAATGCTGAAATAGCCTTTTGGAAAAAATCTGAGCTTTCCAATGCTAACAGGCTGAAAAATGGTGGAGACACAAATGTAAAGAAGGGTTCACTTCTTACTCCTATCCCCTCTCTCACTTGACCCAACCTGAAGGGTAAGTGCCACCCCTCCCCAGCAGGGTAGAGCATGATAGAACAAGAACAGATGTTCTCTTTCCTCATGCACAGACCTTAATCAATAATCTTCCGGTCCTGATCTTTGATCCATTTGTGGCAGGAAGCTTTGAGTCTGAGTCTCCTATTCCTGTCAGATCCACCCTTTCTCCTTTTCACTCTCTCATGTACCTACTGATAGAGAACCAACAGAATTAAAAGTAATTTTGGGACATAACAATTTCCTAGATGCAGTCTTATCTTCCCTATTTCACAACTTGACTAAAACGCATGAGATCTCTCTTCTTCACCCCTTCTTTCTCTCTTTTAATTAAAAGTGGCATGGTAAATCAAGAGGAATCCAGAGGGGCTTAGAGTAAATCTTCCTTTAGCTGCAACTGCACTCTTATATAAGAAGATATTAAGGAAATGACTGATGGAGTTAAGTGCAGTAGGTGCAACTCAGTGGAATTTGGTTATCAAAACAACAGCCAAGGGGCAATCATACATTCTGTTCAGCAGATGAATGAAAGATCAATACCAATGGGACATATTCTGGGATGCTTCTGTATGCACAGGCATTCCTCTTCACAAAGCAACTTTATTAAAATCCCCTAAAATAAGCAGACTTCTGATAATTCAATAGCTGGATAGGAAGTCCCGAAGGTGTTACAGAGGAAAATGGTCATTCAATAAATACCATTTTCCTCTGAACAAAGTACTTTAGCACAAAGACTTCAAACACAAGTGTTTTTACAGATCGGGAAAGTTGCTGTCATGTTTGAAGGTGCAAATGGATAACCTTCAGCAGGCCCAGTTGATGAGAGTCACACCTGTGTTATGAGCTAAAACAGCATAATAAATTTTTGCAGCAACTGTAATCCAACAAGATTTTCTGTGCAGCTCCTCAGAGTTTTCACCTTGTCTCATTTTAAAAATACATAATTTTTTAAGGTAATAAATCAAGTTTGGGATACCAGTGAATTTCTCCCAAATCTGTTTTCTCTTTACCCTCTTTTCCATTGGGTGGAGCAAAGAGATGAAAAGGAAAGGAGAAGAAAGCTATTTAGATCAAGGAAGAGGAAACAGAAGAAAGGAGAACATTTTTTTCAGGGAAAGGAAGGGATTTCAAAGCTGAGAAGTGAAAACTTTCTGTCTCATTCTGGAAACATAATGCAATTATTCCTGACATTAAAACAGAAGATCTTCTTTTGCCACATTTTGTTATACAATTCACATCACCTTCTGGAAACATACATAATTATTCAAATTCAATACTGAGAGGGAGAGGGGAGTTGCACTATAAATGGACTAGATGGCCAAATGCACCAAAACAACAAACTTAGATTTTTGGTTCTGGAATGGCATGCACTGTATTACTAGTGATGCTATTATCTCTGGAAAATTCACAGTGATTTTATTAATACGTTAATTATTAACTTAAGATACATAAGATTATTAAGTTTGGCTTTAGACCAACGTTTCTATGACATAATCAAGGTGTCTATGGGATCTTTCCCAAATTCTGCCACATTGTACTTTTTCAATCCATTTCTACAGTCTGTCTTGAAAAACAGCTTTGTGTTTGCGCAAAAATATCACCAAAAACTGTTGGTGAACAACATCTATCCTGACTGGTCTCTCATCACAAATCCCTAAAAAGTGGTAAAGGGCTACTGCCCTTTAACTAGCATCTGCAGGCTAATCAATGGGCCTGAGAAATCAGACACAGCCCTAGATTCTAAATGCAATACTTTTGGATAAGCTCTCAATTCTCATTTTCAGGCTAACACGTACTAACACATTCCTCAGCAATGTTACCATCTAAAGAAACAAGCATTTCTTCAACAGAGAGCAGCAAGTTGTCTATGCCCTGCACTTTACATGACCATGGAAGATAAAGTTCATTTTGACGGAGGTCACCACAAACTGCAAGGCTTAATCTGAAGTTCCATGGGATATTTTAATACTTTCCCTGAGCAGAGAAGGTCTACATTTTTCAGAATCCATTAAAAAAATGCACACTCTTTATGGAACCAAACTGAGATTGACCTAACTTGGACAACTGGCTGGCTGTGGCAATGTGATCGAGCATCTTAGATGCTGAGCAGAACCTCAGCAGTCTCAATCTGTTCAGTGGATTATGAAGCCTCTCCCTTCCTGCTCCCTTCCCCACCCACCCTGAAAGCACTCTGCTTTGGGAGTGGCTGTTCTCACCAGGGAAGCGAAACTTTCTTTTAATGTGGTTCATGGAAAGTTTAGCTGGTTTTCTTTCTCCAACCCACCTAGGCTGGAAAAAGACATTAGTCCCAAGCAAAAACCAGTATAATAACTGGCCATCTGTGGACAGTTCTTTTCAACTTGCAAGGAAGCAATCCCACAATTGCAATTTCTTGTGTCTCATTATGATAATGGTGGCGTAGCACAACCACGGAAAGAGCTGAACTGGAATTGAGTATAATTATTGTACAAGCACTTTCAGATGCCTTCATCCAAAAAAAGGAAAACAGGGATTAGATCAATTCTAGGAGTCCTCTAAGTATAGGAAGAACTATACCAATAAATTCAAGGGTAATAGAGGCAATGGCCTGCATAGGATGAATTTTAATGATACACCATGGGATATAGAAACTGAGCTGTGCAGTATAAACAGTACAACCACGAGGCATAATGAATGGATTTATTTCTGATCCAAAGTCTGCTATCAGTAACATGTATTATGTTACTGCTTTCAATGAGCTTTGGATCAGTCTCCCATGAGCACCATGTAAAGGATATGAAGTCAGACAATGAGAGAAACAAGGACAGCATAATTTCAGCAATGTATGTGGGGGTAAAATTTACTCTCCAGAAAAATAGGACCTGGGAGATGCTGCATATTATCAGATCACTGATTTACATAAAGCAAAAGCTTTAATCAGTACCAGAAGCCTCAGGGTCACATACAAAAAACCAATCAGTAATTCCAGGAAAGCTGCAGCTGGGTATTCCTCCTGTTTGACAAAGGCACATAGTAGCTTCCCCATGTCTGTGGGGCTCCATTTTTTCTTTGCTGGGTAAGTTTTCAGCTGGATTCATTCTCAGTTCACCTGATCATGTCATATCAACACTAGAGCCAGCAAAAAGTAAAGGTGAAGTTGGGATAGGGCCATATTCTTTCATAGCAGCCAGGACTTGGATGAGTTTACACCAGTCCTGAAACCACAGATCCACAGAAGAACATAAAAGATCTTTTATAGTTCAGTGCAACAAAGTAAAAGCCAAGAGAACAAAGGTTCAAGAAACCAGGTATTTGGGAATAAGTAAGCCTGTACTTCCAGAGCAATGCGCTTGGCCCTTCTAAAGAGCAAGAAACAAAGATCTGAATTGACTCCCAAGGAAGAGAGGAAGGTCTCAAAGCCCTAATCTAGCCCTAATCTATTCCTCTTTGGCTGGCTTAATGTTCTCCAGGCAGATAATTTTCCTCCTGATTACAGGGTGATATATCCCCCTCCATGAAGGACACAATTTCTGATACAAGGTTCTGTATGTTTACCACCTACCCTGCTTTCAGCACAAATCCAAAGAAAGCACCCTGCTCCTTTCCCTGGGATGAGTCTAACTCAAAGGCAGTGCACTACCCACAGACACTCCAAATTTACACTTTCATTCTAGACCAGAGTGATCTCTTGGTCACAAAATTGCAGTCTGGGTCCTCCCTCTGCCTAATTCTTTGATTTGTCTGAAGCCTTATCCTAGCTCTGCCTCCTTTTCTCTCCTGTTTATTACTGCAGCCCTGGTGGTCCCTGCACATTGCACAGCTGCTCCTCCTTCCCTCCTAACTCTGAAATGCCTCCTTGGACCAGATGTTTTCCACGTGTTTCACCCTCTACTTTCTTCCCCACCCCCACCTATTCCAAGGCAAGTAACAATCTATCTCCTTGATCCTTCAGATCCAATCCTAAAGTATCCCTTAATCAACTTGTCCAGTTTGGTTCTGTGGCACGCAAAAAACAGGTCTCTGCTTTTTCCTCCATGATAATACATGGGCAGAAGACAAAAATAAGCCTTAACCTTGGCACTGCCTTTAGTTTCCATTTTACCTTCAGATGATCAGCTTTGGCTTTGGTATTTTTTTGGCTTTCTTGCTGGATTAAATTTTATTTCTTGGAAATATTTTGTTAAGCACAATTAATATCTGTATCACTTGCCACTTTTCCTTCTAATCATCCTTCTGTTTATTAGCTGCCACTGAAGGTTTATTTACAGGTACGATTGTTAAGTTCATAGGTACTTCACAGGTCCCATCCCCCTTCTCTGTGACATTTTCCACTCTCCATCTGTCTTTCCTTGGCACCAGTGCCTGCAGTGGCAGTAGACATTTATACAAATTACCACCACTCTGTTTCATCTCTCAAAAATCGGTTTCAGAATCAGCCCAATTCAAGCCAGTTTCACAAGCTTTTATTAACTGTAGATCAGACCTAAATTCATTGAACTCCAGCTGGACCAGTACTGTAACACCCATTTTAAGGTACTAAAACTTCCAGCCACTACAGGTTTTGCAGGAAAGGGTTGGATGCAGCGTTTCCCTCCTCTCCTGTGCAATGTAATGTTTCTCTAAGCAGGCCTACCCACTTTAGCCCAAGTCCTGAACAAGGTCATCAGTGTACCAAAGGAGCAGTAAACAAACACATTCCATAGGCTGGTGGGCCACAAGGAGTGGGTGAGCATCTGAGAACACAGTGCCAAAGCTGCTGAGAGAGATGTCAGCAGCAGATCCCAAGCACCTCCAAACCTGAAACCAGAAACTAAAGTCACACAGATTTTGTCTAAACCACAGGAGGTCCACAAAATACTTGTCAATAGGGGCTTCATTCTTTCCAGTCTTGGCTCTGGTCTCAGTCAGGAGCAGAGAGCAGCTGGTGGCTGTGCAGTTTCTGTCCCTCACAAATGGCCTTGAGCTGGCCAGAGGGGACAGGGCAGGCAGCATGAGCAGCCCCCTCCCTTCACTGGTAACCGTGTCAGAGAACAAAGGCCAGTGGCAGGACATCCCTTTTCTGACAGCATTACTCCAGAATTTGCTGTCTCTGGGAGAGTAGCACTCCAGCATGTGATTTCCCACATACCACCAGGGCTCCAATAAAAGCTGTTGCATTCAGCCAAATGTTTAGTACTCCTCTGATATCTGTATATTAAAAATTACTGTGGGGGTGAGGGAGAGCAAAAAGAAGTGTAATAGTCTGAGAATATTAAGTGTAGCACTGGGTGAAGAAAAATTTTGCTTTCCAAATGCCACATGCAGATTAATTGCAGGAACAAAATGGGTGCGTAGGCACTGAAAAGCCTTAGGCAAAGTGCTGCATTTCATATTCTGCATTACCCAGAGTCCCTCTCCAGGACTTGAGCTGTGTCACTTCACTTCTTGATATTTCATAAACAGGCAAAAGTTTACACTAATGTTATATATTTTTAAAGATTGTATACTCAGAGTCTTTCACTATGCCCACTAAGATGGTCAAGATTGTATGCAATTTAATGATGAACCTGGCTGTGTGGAAATTGCTGGGGAGTCCTGCTGCTCCCAATACTGCCAACAGACAGCAAGGAGGAAAGTAGCAAGTGATGGCAATTCTTTCTCAGCACCAGCTATCTCACTGCTTCATGTACACTTTCACTTGGACAGTTTTGGTTTTAAAGAGCAGAGAGGAGGGGTTTTGAGGGTGGGTGGTTTTTTGCTGCTTGTTGGGTTTTTGTGGTTTCTTGGGGTACTTTTTGTTTTGGTTTGGGTTTCTTTTGGGCTATCTAGTGCCCTAGACAGTTCTCCTCAATGGCTGCTCATGTTATAACATCACTATTTCTCTCTTCCTATAGAGTTCACTAGACTTAGAGATTTATTGAGATTCCATTTGGCTGGAAGCTCATTATTCACTGTTTCCTATAGTTCCCATATAGAACACATTTCAAGCAACAGATAAAAATATCTGTACCACTCTTTGGTTTTCAATTCCTTGATACTGCTGTTAAAAATGAAAAGGAAAAGCTGTGAAAAGTCTCAAGAATTTAGTATTAACTTAGGGAAAAGAAATTCAGTTCTAGAAGCACCAAACAATAAAATAAGCTTCCCAGGTGGAGCAAGAGAAGGGAAAAAAAAAGTGTAGAGCTCCAAAGACCAAGAGGAAATAAAGAACACTTGCATTTTGATCAGGACAGACCAAAGAAACCATACATATGCTTTTAAAGAGAAAGACTTCATTCTATTCTGTCCCATCCTCAATACCTGCAAGACACTTTCTACCAGATCTGCATACCGAACACATCACTTGAATGTTAAAAAGTGACAAGAGAAAATCCTCCTATCCATTCCTGGCCATTTCATATTCAAGCTTATCTCACAGTTAACAACTTCCTTTCCATTCTTTACTACCTCCTAAACTCATTATCTTTCTTCATTTCCCATTTTCACTCTTTTTACACTTTCTGATTTGTTAGTTCCTTGACCTGCAAATCCCTTTCTCCAGTCATCACCGTCTCAGAAATCACTTTTCCTACAAACATTTCTCACCCTTCCTCCTATAAGCAGCTTTCTCTATGTTATTATCTATGCAGGATTGAGACTGGAGACTCTACAGTGCAAAGAACAGGTCTTATTTATGTTTGTGAATCCTTGTCTAACTTTATGCTGCTGTGTAAATGTTTAATAGGTACTAATGCATTTGCTGGAACAAGCTGCGTTGCTAATACTCAGTGGACTGTTTGGATACAATCCTTGCTGACTGTCAGAAGCTTCTGGAATAAAACAAAATGCAGCTTTTTGGTGACACTGCAGTTTCAAAGCTAAAGGATCCAACAGCTGAAGTAGTCTAACAAACTAACAAGTAGTACCGGAAATGGCCTTATCTACTCTTTCCATGTCTGAAACAGGATAGAGCTGGAAAGCTAAGCACTGTGGATGTGAGGCTGCATTCAGCTACAGCCACTGTACCTTATCTCCTCTATGCTATCTATCTCCACACCTCCAAGGTCACATTTTAAACAAATATTTCATATCTTCGCTCTCTCCTTAATGTTGGCTGAAGAGAATAGAATGGTCTTGTCCTCTTTTCACACTGGTCTTGGCAAGATTTTCCTGTGGGCTTGACTGTATCATGTCCTGTGTAGAAGTAATTGTGAAATAGAAAGCCCAGTGGCAGATCAGATGCATAGTTTTTACTTCAGGCACCAAATAGGAGCTGAGTGATTCATCAGCACAAGCACACCACACAAGCAGCAACTGCTCAAGCAAAAAGGGAATGAATGATGTCTTGGTCTCAGAGCCAATGAACAGTGATGCTAACATGGAAAATGCAACAAGGACAGCAGGAGTGTCAGGCCTATGTGTCATCAAGTCTCATGCTAAAACTCAGAGAGACAAACCACATCACAAATTTCCACAATTTGTGTGAAAGGAAAACTTTGGGGTTTGTTGTTTCTATATCAGATTGCTCCTAATGGTGAGACTGGTGATTACAAGTCTTATCCCATAATCTTAACAATTTGTGCCCTGTTGCCATGAAATCCAAGGATATAAAGAGTCACTGCTGTGGTGTGTTTGTAGGGGCTCTGAAATGAGTGCTGGGGCCCATCCAGGCATCCACTTCCAACACTGCATCCTAGGATCAGGTTCTCTTTCCTGTTAATTTTAACGGTGTTTCAAGAACAGTACTCTTGATGTCTTAGCCTTGAAAGAGAATTTGACCAAGAAATGAATTGAGAAGGTTTTCCCAAGTGGCAGTGTGCATGTGTACTAGGAAAGAAAAATAGCTAAACCTGGTAGAAGCAAGTCCAAGCAAAAGACAACTCTATTAGGAAAAAATCCTGTAGCAGCGAAATCTGTTGAACAGTTTCTTCTGTGGCATAAAACATATACTACCACTTCAGTCTTTAAAAGGAGATTGGACTAAGCAGTACATGCACTGCATGCCCTGTGCATTGCAGGGCCACAGCTACAGCAGCACAGCAGTAGAACTGACGAGCTAATAACTCTCTTTTCTCTCATGTTCAAGATTATGCATGACAAGATTTCAGTACTAGTCAACATCTATTTTTCTGTAACCAACACAATTTTCAGAGTTCAGATTTGGTGTAAATTACGACCTGCTTGGGAGGAAAGCTGTGCATGATTCATCAAGTGATGATTATTACAGATGTAAAGGAAGGAGTATGGAGGAAAAAGGTTGATTGTTGTAAATGAGTTAGGGACAGAGACTTTCAAAAATATCAGAACAGAAACACTTTAGAAAATCTGACCCTGTATGACTGAAAGCTGAACTCTTTAGAGAAATTCCTACCCAGTTGCAAATGTTCAGCACTTGCAACAAAATCTGTCCCCAGCTCTCTACCTGCTGTAACTGGTGCCAGGCACATTTCTCTTAAAGATGTAATAATTTTCATGAATTTTCCAGCTCATCAAATATCAGAGCTCACATGTGAGAGAATTTTCACAGGACAATGTAAATCTTTTGGTGAAGTCCTCATTGTTTGAGGAACATTATTGTCAAATAATATTAACTGCTGCATTGTGAGCTGGACAGGTGGTACAATGCCTTTGTGCTTAATGCAAACTAATTTGAAACAAAGAGAAGATGGAGATCTGTTTGTTGTTTTATACTGCCTCTAAAGAAGACAGTTTCAAATACTCAAATAAATAATGAAAAGAATAGAAAACTGAGCAATTAATCTTACATGATCAATTCAGAGCTCACAGCTTGTAGGAAGTCTGAACTTGTTGCTGAAAGTGTGCCCTTCACCTGTGAATTAGTTTTGTCAAGGAATCCAGACCTAATTCACAACTATGTATATTCCTGTAGAAACCATAAAACTGCTTTCATAAATGTTTTGCTTTGTATCTAGTTCCTTTAAAATGTAACCAGTTTGGACTCAGATATGATTTGACTCATTTGCATTCATTCTGGTATGAACCAAATTATGATGCCTTGCGTATTCACAGTAGAGTCCTGTCTTCAAAAGGTTTGTTTCAAGGATGAACTGGTAAGCCTTGGGGACTAAGAAGCCCTTTAAAATTGGGGTCAAGCTAGGCAGTTAGATTCAAAAATAATAAATAAATCCATTTGGAGACAAAGGCCTATTGTATACCAGTCTTCCAGGAAAACCCATGGGTGGCTGAGAATTATGTGGGAAAACTTAGTGGAAATTAATTCCGACTCATTCTCAGTTCTTTCTTCCACACTGAAAAGAGGGGTCTATGGAGGCAGAAAAACATTGGTGAGTTTCACAGGGTCAGGGAATATCTGGCATTGCAAATGCAGAGCTAGAAAACGTTCACATTTCCTGTACCACTGAAAGAGACAATCTGCACTTTCCCTGCCTATGGCTCATTGAGAACCCGGGCCACCACCAGCTCCAGCTACAAGAGGGTGGTGTATACTTAGAAGGTACAGAGAGGAATAAAAATTGCAGTCAAAGCTTATGTGGCACAATAGTTCAAAGGAACCACTTCCCACTCTGTTCAAAAGGAAGAGAAAAACCCAAAAATACAACTAAACCCAAAAACGAGTCCCACTGTTCCTCATCATACATTGCTTTCTGTTACTAGGCAGGCGCTGTCAAGCTGACATGTACAGTTTATTAGAAATTAGGATTTTACTCAGGAATTCTGCATTTATATATATATATATTAATCATTAGGCTACATGGTTCTTTACATTTGTTCAAAAAAAGAAATATACTGTATTATGGGCTTTTAAAGTGACAATTATAGAAAAACACAACTCTTTACTCTTAACTTTGCAATCATATGTTAATAATTATCACCACAAAAGCTATTTCAATTCTTCCAAGTTATACAACCAACTAGACAGTAAAGACAGCTTTGAACTTTTGAACATGAGGTTTTTATTTACCATATTATCCTATTTTTAGGTCAAAACTTCACACATTTGCTGAAACCACTTTCTTTATGTCAGGCACTTCTCCTGGTAAAACTCCTTCAGGTACCAAGCTGCTGAGGAGGAACAGTACAGTCTTGATTCAGCGCCAAACTAGAAATCCAGACATTCTTACAGAGAGTGAGGAAGACTCACTCCCAGACTTGGCAAGGGAAGGAGACGGTGCCTCCTTCATGCCATGTTTTTTGCTCAGGAGGTGGAGTATTATATAGGGAATCATTAATTAACAGACACCTTGAAACCAGAGTCCACCTACTATTAAATAGCTCTGTTCTTGCTCTTCAGCCTCTGAAACACCTATCATCTATTATCAGGCAGCCTAAACTTGAACACCACTTGCAGCAGTGTACAAACAGGATGAACACTGTTGTATGCATTAACCTGAATTCCCAAACTTAGTTCAGATTCTATGCAACTCTCTGGAGAAGACTTTTGAATTGTGTTTGAAATACTGCATTCAAAAATCAAGGAAGCAGTCATCTCCTGCCACTAAATTTGAATGTCACTTTTCTGGAAATTTCCATAGTGCTATTTAGATGAACACAGAGGAAAACAACAGTGCATAACATACATCTACATACCTTTGGCAGAGCTCAGAGAAAGAGAAGCTGGAGCTCTACAGGTATGTTCTGGACTCCCCCTAGAAAAGAAAAAAAACCCCAGTAAGTGTCATAGAATACAATAATCTAATGCAGCTGTTAGGGGAAAAAAAAAAACCCCACAATAAAATGCTCTCTCAGTTTAAAATAAAAGAAACCACCACCCTGGAGTAAACAAGAAAATTGGACAATTATTTCTAGCCTATCAGTTCAACTAGCCTTGTTAGCCTAGCCTAACTCTTAAAGCTAAGAGTCACCATTTGTCTGTGAATTGGCTTTTATAAGACAAGATCCTCCTTGTCTATATGAAAGCCAAGGCAGCACTATTTGTGTTTATCACTCTGTAAAGAGAAGCAGAGCCAAAATTCTGCAACACCTACTTTAGCTGCTGAAATCCAGAGAACTGAATGTGCTGCTGTTAGCATTTGGAGACAGGAATATGTTTTGATCTAATACATCCTACACAGATTCACTTGATGTCAAGAAGGTACCAGATTCCATAACAGGTTAAAATAGAGACAAATATGAAAACACTCTGCATGCAACTTATGCAGAGTAACTTCTACTCATATTTGATTTTTTTCAAATATAGGTTCTAAACGTTCTAAAAATACCATAGAAGTCTGCAAATAGCTAAATTCTCCTAGCTTGTCACAAAAAATGACAGCTTGATTGATATATATGAATGTTTTAATAATACTTTTACTATGTTGTGTTTAATTCAGAGTTGTGTGAGAGGCAGGACTAGTACAGAAGTTCTCATATACAAAGAAATCTGCCTCAGAACTTTGGTCTTTACTACTTAGTCAGGTGCCTTCTTAAGCACTTACCAAGGACACAGCCTGTGGATACCTATACGTGCAGATACAGTGAGTGTGCCACTGCCCCAGTGGAAGGTGTCCCTGCCTATGGTGAGGGGCTCAGAACTAGGTGATCTTCAAGGTCCCCCACAACCAAACCATTCCAGGATTCTAAGATTTTCTAACCTACTGGTCCTTTTTCAGACTTATATATGTGTTAATATGTTCTTACGGGTACCCCAGTCAGTGAAGAATTTTTGCCTCCCTGTCACAATATTGCTACATGGAGTAAAATGCCCTTCAGCTTTCCTATCTCTTCCTCCCTCTCAGAAAGCAACATGCCTCACAGCTTCCTGGCACCCAGAAGTAAGGACTGGTGCTAGGAACACCTCACCCTCTTCACTCTGTGTCCTCAGTTTCTGATCCTTGTTTTCCTCAAGAGTCAATAGATAAACCTTACCACCCTGGATAGTACAACCCAGAGCCATGCCATAACACCACCAGGCACACCAAGCAGGTATGACCTGGTGCCACTGACACCCTCAAGCCCCTTTCACCAGCACACATTTTGCCTGCATGCCTAGCCTGGCTCTCTGTCTTCCTGTGTCACTCAGTTCTTAATTTGTCACTTACTGTAAGTAATGAGGGAAGAGTAACCCTGTTCTATCCAAGTTGATGTGCTGGCCTCCCTGTAAAGGAACTCTAATAACAAAAAAAAAAAGAGACACACTACCAATGGCAGAGCTGTATTTTCTATTTCTGTCCTATACTTACTCTAGTTCAGACCTATTCAACATCTATCTTATGCTCTAATGCCTGTGCTGTTATGGAAAATACAGTTTCACCCCCACCCCATATTAATTTATGAGGGGCAAATGCTGGCTACAGGTTTCCTATAATGTGATAAACAGATTGTTTATCTGCACAAAAGCTTTTAAACTCAAGTTATGTCCTACCCTCGGCCACACAAATAAATGGCTCTGGAAATAGAAACAAAACAGGACAAAAAAATTCAGACCTCTACAAAAAATAAAGTCCTGGATGGTTTTTGCTAGAATTTAGAGTCAAAGGCCCAGAACAGTAAGCAAGACACACATGCCAATTCCAGCAGGAATTACTTAAGGAAAATCAAGGATTTTCCATGCACCACAAAATAGCCAAAAGCCTAAGTATAGTGGAGCAAATATTATTACGAATAGCAGCAATAGATAAGTAACTATGACATGAACCATTCTCATCTAATGTTAATTCAGAGCAGCAAAGGAATGTTCTTTCCATTGGTCTGCAATGAAGGAGAAATTCTCTGAAAGTCCAATTAAATTCAATCAGTAACACATGCTTCCTACGGATATCCCTGCAGATCAGACACACATTGCAACTACATTCCAAACAGCTGGAAAGGCAGCAACAGCAAAATGAAATTCTGTTTTTAAACTGATTTACAGTTTGAAGAAACAGTATCCAGGATGCCACCCATTCCCTGCAAAAGGGTCTGGTGAGGGCAAAATATGCAGAAATTTCCTTTCTGGCAAGTGCAATAGTCTTTTTGGTTAAGTGGCAATCATGCAGCTTCCAAACAGCTTGAGCAAGATGACAGTGCAGTATCCAAATTATTAACTTTTAAATTAAGGAGTATGCCAAGTGGGGCTCAAGCAGATTTTCTAAATTACTTAAAATTGGAAATGTTTGGATATCTAGGTTGAAGCAGTAAAAATACATATCATAAATACCATCACTAAAGAGGATACAGTACTGGAAGTTGCTGGAGGTAGGAGGAGATATTCTGGGCAACCTTCCCTGCATCTCATGAAGAAATCTCATTCATAACTATCAAATCATCCTTTGCTGTACTTCCCAATTACTGTTCACTGTGAGCATTTCACTTCTCCCTTGTGCACTGTTCAACATCCTAGATGATACTTCTGTTAAGCACAGATGATACCTGTTAAGTATTCAAGCATAAACCAGGTAGAAGACCTGGCAAAGAGAATATATCTGACAAAGCTGGATAAGACATGATGAGAGCCCTGGAATAATCACTAGAATTTTATGGAGCTGAACTCCATAGCTCAAATGTGCTACCAAACACGATCCATGTTTAAAAGAAACAAACAAAACCAACCCCCCCTTCCACACATACACTATACCGAATCACACAATTATTAGAAAACAAAGAGAATGTATATCCACCCTTCTACCCACAAGAGTCTAACACAGGGCTAATTCTTGCCTGCAAAAAGTAGTTTGGCACATCAAAAGATGACTGCTGTACCACTTGAAATAATGTGATGGCTGTCATTTTCCACACATTGCCTGTGAAGGACACACGTGCCTGGCTCTGCAGTGTACGTGACACATCAGAGTCAGCAGCCGCGTCTGTAAAACCTGAGTGCTGGGGAGAAGGGAGGAAGGAGACAGAACTGAGCAGGGTCACTGCCTCTGTCATTTTGGAGCACTTGTACCTTTTCATCACAAATCAGTCCCTGTGCAAGGTACTGAAGGTTTTACTCACAGTATACAATGAGAATAAATAACTTTTCCCAACTTAATCACTAACTTTCAATGCCTTTTTAAACAAAAAGCTCGGAAGAGCATCAAGACACATAGCAAGCAGTGTTGCTGTTGAAAGGTCTTAAAACAAACGTGAATATGTCTTTGGAAAAAATTACTTATGTAAAGAAAAGAACAAGCAAAGATCCCTAAAGGAAGCTGAAGGGACATTTTTTCCTCCTCCTCTAGCCTTATGAGAACTGTAATCTTAACAACCATAGCTGTTCAAAAGTGGGTGTAGGACGATAGGGGAAAGAAAGGATAGCATTGTTTATGGTACAGCAGGAGCCAAATGAGGAGAATAACTTCTGTGCAAGAACGGAAGAGTGAAAGGAAATGGGTAGGTAAAGACAATTGTAGGATTTGTACAGTACAGAAGAGAATCCCTTCCATGTAGGATGCAATTTCTTCCATGGAAAAGATGTTTCATCCATGGAGCTAGCTGATGTAACTCCTCTGGAATAGTAACCTTTCAATGTTTATCTGTAGCTCTGTTACTAGACAGGTTGTGGTTCTTATAATTAGCACTTTATCAGCTAAAAAGTCAAAACATTCCTTGCATCAATGTATTTAGTCTTATGTCACCTTAATGAGATGGGTGTCAATTAAGACTGAAAGGAGTGTCTGGTATGAATCATAAATACTTTAAAGGGTTCTCAAAGTATGAATAATCAACACTTTCTGAATATAAACTTCCTGGAATAAGCTTCAGGGTCACTTCACATCAGCAAGCCTTTCTGATATCCTGGCCATTCCCCCTCTTCTGATATCCTGGCCATTCCCCCCAGCTAACAAGATGGAGGTGCATAAAGGCACCAGACAGCTTCTTTAAAGGAATCACATGTATAAACCTAAAAGGAGGCACTTCTTTTTTCACCAGTTGTCAAGTACTTCAGATCTCACTAGGAAAATTCCACGTGCAGAATGCTATACAACTGTTTGAAAAGCCATTGAAAGGCATCTAATAAATCCCACAGGATTCAAAACAATGCCTCCCAAAGCTCCATTGCACTCATCTAGCACCTGCACAAGCTTCTCTACGGGCAGATTAAGCAAAGTGGTCTGCTTGTTGACCTGCCTAAATATGACATTAAGTACTCAGTCCACAATTGTGAAAATACTTTCTTAACTGAATTGTGTCAGGACAAGAAATATGTGCAGAGCCCGTATTTTCTGACTAATAGTATTATTTTACCACAATTACTTCTATGTGGACTCCTTCCCTACAGCACCAGAGGAGTCCAACCAGCTGCTCTTTATACATGTTTTTCTGTGAACTGCTTCAAGGATGACCATGAAGAAAAGAAAGTCTGCTTTCAATAGATTTAAGTCAGACAGGGAGGGATCTGCCACTAACAAAAACTCCTAAAGGATCACACACAGAAAAGTGCTGGAAAACAATTATTTTAAATTATGGTATATTAATTATTGTCCTGGAAATAATTTCTTGAAGGTTCTTTACACAGTCTAAATAGTCACGCTACTATATGATGCTCTCAGATTAACAGCTAAATCATCTGAAAACACATGTTGCAGCAAGGCAAAAATACACCAAAACAAAGTGAAAAAAGATCCCCAGGATTTGGTGGAGCTGTGACAAACATTCAAAAGGAACACATTTCACCATTAAACTTCTTCATGTTATTTCCAACTGATTTTTGACACTAGAACTGACTTTTAATAGATGCAAAAGAGATAAATCTCTCATTACCAAAAATAAATTTGTCTGTTAAGGATGACAGAGAGAGGCAAAAGCATTGCGCTGCCTATTATGGTATTGAGCAACAGATTTCATTCCCTCTGCTATATGCCCATTTATTAAAAATGTGGCAAGCTTTACGAAAGAATTCCTGAGCTTCTTTGGTCCTCTTTTTAATTCCTCCATAATTCTTTGTATATATAAACATGTCAGGTCTGGAAAGAAGTGGGGCATGGACATAATTTACCACAGAGCTCTTTTTCTATTCAAATACTGGTAAGAAAACAATAAAAGACAAAAGGGGAATAATGCAAAAAATTAAAGCAATGAAATAAATGCATCTGCAATTCACTGTCCAATAACAAGATGAAGCTCCTTAGAACAGCAGCAGAAAAGGCAGAAAAATCATGTTTTTCTGCCTTTTTGACCACAGAGACCTTCTCTCTCTGTGTCAGAACTAGATGCATCAGCTCCCAACGAGCTGAATCATGCTGCATCACTGCCTGTGCTTCATGAACATGCGAGACACTACTTTAATAGGAAATGGGAGCTGGCTTTAGCACTACCAGCGTTTCCCGCACAGCCACAAGGCAGCCAGGCCTTTGTTCTCTTCCTGATGGGCTGCCTTTGTAAAATACCCTCCTAAGGCCAGGCAGAGGAGTAGAATTTATTCTCACAATTGATCTAACACAGACAGACCTCTCGTTCTTTCAAATACACACATGCACACATCTATGCTATCTATGCTCTCATAGATAGCCATACTCACAGATTTTTGCCTTTCTTCTTGTTCTCTTTTGATGAGTTAAAAGTCACTCCACAAAGCAAAACTGCGCATCTGTGCAATCAGAACAGTTTCTGTTCAGACCACTGTTACACTTTAAGTAAAAGAGCCTGGAAAAAATTTATCTGGAATATTGTTGCTCACAAGGTTCAAAGCTAGACGTACATGTAAAACCAGCAGCATAAAAGCCATATCATACAGAAAATGGGATCCTGTGTTTTACTCAGCTATTCATCTGTCCTTCAAAGCAAGTCCAGTTGAAGCAATTCCTCATTGGCACTCAGGAGGGCTAGATAGCCTAATAGGTCTCTTCCATCTCTAAGCAATTCATGCCTTGCATGACTTATTTTTATTGACTTATCTTACTGGCTGTTTGCGGGCAGAAGCACGTGCCTCATGCAAATGCCAGACCACTCTTGCTTTGAGATGCTGTTGCGTAAATGGAAGTGAATCAGACTTATAACAAAAAGCATGATTTTATATCTGAAGGATTAAGTCCATATCATCAAGCATCATTTTTACATATACAGAAAGAAGCTTCAGCAATACCACCCTATAAGCATTACATTAACCAATCTAGCTCTTTCTGGGCTTTACTGCTCCCACTTTACCACAGCTGATACCTGAGCTGTCTACAAAGATTAGAGCTTCAGCACTTTGAGAGCACTTTGAGCAGGGATTCCCAGTGGAATGTGCCCTGAGGCAGAAGTCTTGACAACTGACACAACCAACAAGACAGAATAAATACATGTTCTAAACATGAAACCTTTAAAAGTGAAAGAATCCTCCTCTTCCTTAAAACTATTTCCTTTGTGCACATTTTTTATCTCAGCAGAGACTGGTGGTGACATTTCAACTCAGCAGGAGGAAATGCTGCATTTGTGGCCTTAGCTGATTAGGTCCTCAGCTAGTACAAACTATGGCAGCTATGTGCATTCATAACTCAAGAGGAACACCAATTCTGAGTACGCTTTCTGCCTTATGGAGCTACTGTATCATCAATCTCAAATCACAACATTTATTAAAATGATATTTCTGACCAAAAGAGCAAGAATAGAACTTCTACTTGCAAGACAAAGTACAGAGGGGAGGGGAAAAAAATCAATCTCTTACCTTAAAAAAACTTACTATACATTTCAGCACTAATTCACTGCATGAGATTCTTCCCCTATCACCTGGAAGCAAGAAGCAGCCTGGGTGAGAGCACTTAAACAGAGAATTCCTAATTTTTAGCTATCTACAATTACCAAGCAAGCTGTAGTTTTAAAAGTTAAGCAGCAAAACTTGACTACAGGAAAGGAAAGTCTGCTTTCACTGCTTGGAAACATTCCTGATTTTCTCAGTGGGAACATTCAGTAGTGGACGTTAATATTTAACTCTGTGTTTTTCCAGTATTACACCAATCTTTCTCCAGGGATGCAGAGAAGTCAGTGGCATAGCTGAACTGTTATCCTTTAAGAGCAAGAAAAGTGACCACCACAGAAAAGAAAAAAACAGCAGCAAAAATTCCAAGAAGAAATTTTCTGAAAAGATACTTTTCATATCACACATCACAGAACATCCCAATGAATCAGCAATTCACATAGACAGTAAGCGATGAAAAAGGAGTTAATAAAAATCATTAACTGTCATATTTAAAGCTGCTCAGAGAGCAACAGAACTGCTTCACTTGGTCACTGAGTCTTTCTTTTGCACTCATCTAGCAAACTAGCGAGTGAACACCTGCTATGCCACTGCTGCTCCAACTGCTGGGGCAAACACAACAAGCTAAGGGGAAAATGCCCCAGATGTCCTACTGGAAGGAATTCCTACTGTCTAGTTCTCCCTAATCTTGTTATGAGACACTCCCTTTTGCCTGCCCACTTTTTCCCTGAATGCTTTCCAAGTCCATTTCCTTGTTTTTGGAGTTAGCTAGAAACAAGAATTCCAAATCAAATGCCAAAAGGAATCTGACCATGCTCACAGTGAAACATAAGCAAGAAATAACTACATGTTCAGAGATGGTAACACCTGAGGTCCTCTGGTGAGCGCGTGCCCCATATCCCATCTTGTGCCAGAGCACAGGGGCATGGCATACTTGCAGACCTGTTCTTCAAACACACTGGACAGGAGAACACAGTTCTGACATTTCCTATGGAAACTGGTTGTGAGTGATGGAGGAGTGACCATCATCTTTAAAAGAAGAGACAAGCTGTTTTGGAGCTTCAAAGGCTTTGGACAGAAAATGCCTTTAATGGTAGAAAACACAACGAGCAAATAGAAATTGGCATGTATTTTCAGATACCCGCCTCACTGCAATGAGATGCACAGGGAAAGCTGATACTCCTACAGACAGTAAAAGCCTCATCATATCACTGCCTTCTACCCCCACCATTCTATTCACCATCTTCAAGTGGGAGGTATTCTGCAGCCTTTCACACTTGACCTCTTAATTAAAGCATGATAAAATTAACATCTCAGACGCAATAGATCTTTTACCCACCTACATCAGTAATTAAACTAATTCTCAAGGGAGCAAGAGCATTTGTTATGTGTAATGTAACTTTAGCTGGGGTATTCCAAAGAAGGAAAAGGAGCTGATGTAATAAATGCAGTCATTTATATTTTAATGGAGCTATTGTAAATGAAAGAAGAACACCTGTGACAGCTTGAGACAGCCCCAGCCAAATGAAATCTATTGTGTCATGCAGGGACAGCACGCTGCATATGGCCTCCCCATCTCCAGCTGCAATATTGAATAACTTAGTGAAGCAGATAGGCCTTATGCCTTTTCTGACTCTCAGATGCACTATAATCTGCTTTCAAAACCAATGGAACTGAACCAGATATATATATGAATATATGTGTGTGGTGTGTGTGTGTGTGTGTGTGTGTGTGTATATATACATATATATGTACATATATATATTAACTTCATATTCACTCTACATGAAAAGATAAGCCAAAGTAGGTCTAAGGTCTTTCTTACTGGCAATACACACTTCTGCATTTGTAAAAATCCATGCAAACCTTCAGACAAGACACTACCACAATACAAAGAGTTGAACAATCTTATGCAAAGAGTTCATGTAATTAAAGATGGAAATGACACCACATCAGAGTGGCAGAATTAAATATTCTTTTCATCCTGATGTATAAAAGACCAAGCAATAAGAAAAAAGGTCCAAGAAGGTAACAAAAAAAGTACATGGAGCAAAGAAGATATAGAGGACGGAATATGGATACAGAGGACACTTGAAGAGCTACAATAGCACAGAACACAAATCCCATTCCTTTAGGAAACAAGACTGACTAGTGACATCTCAGATGCATGTTTTAGGGCTTTGGTTTGTGCTTGAGCCCAAAAGCATGACAAACATTATTTCAGCTGTCAAATCTGGTCCTTGTTCAAAGGGCGTATTTACTCTGCTGAGGCATAACTGTTGAGAAACATGGCCTGGCAAAGGTCTGTGCAGTGACTAGGTAACCTTGCTAAAGATTTGTCTTAATTTGCACACAGGCAATCCAGCCTCAGTGAGCTTCAGAGTGCTCTCTCCCAGGCATCTCACCAGCCAGGTCTTAAATGTATAGCGTTCATATTATAAGCAGCCAGCATGCATGTGACATGCTGTCTCTCCCCAAAACCCAGTTAAATCCACACCAGGCAAGATCAAAATTTCCTCAGTCCCTCCCTGCTGTATTACAAAGTATTCAAACAAACTACAAACAACAGTCTAAATGTTCATCTTCAAGTTTAGTTGATCCCATGACTCATTCATTCACAGCTACTCAGTTAAGACTGATTTCTTGTCAGAAAAATAAAACAAATCAAGCCAAAACAAAACATACCAATATATTATTTCAGAAAGAGACCAGAAACTTGGTAATCTCCCTGACACAAAGACCATTGCTTCAGCTGCTTGGAAGTCTATACCTTTGCCTCTGCCTGGGGTTTATCAAATGAATGACCACCTCTACAATCCCAAAGGAAGCATGTCCAATTCTGCCACTGGTATTAAACATCTGTTCACTGCAATCTTGTCAAAGGCCAAGAAACAGGCTCAACAAACTTAGCCTGGCATATTTAAGAATTGCTCTATTGCTGCTCATCCAAATTTCAGTCACATGAACAAGTAATTCTGGTTGTTTTGCATTCTGCACCAAGTTACCGAAATATTGAGTCCAAGCAAAACACCATGAAGAAAAATCTATTTCAACTGTATTTTTCTTGGCTTACACTGCTCTCTATGATTAATCTTTAAAATATTGCTAAGGAAATGAGACAGCTAAGTGGTCATTGTCTTAAGTACACACTGAACATCCTATAGCCCAGTCAGTTTATTCCAGTTCTACTATGCAAAGCATCAAATACTGAACACACGACAGCTAAAATAATCAGAGGCATTCAGTCGTGAATAAACAAGGCCAAGGCAGAACATGAATATAAAAAGAGAGGATAAAAAACCTTTAATAAACAGATTCTTATCAGCCCATGGAAGGCAAAATTCATTGGGGAAATTCCCATCATATCCAGGGTATCATCTGGAAAACTAAGAGAACATTTTCAAAAGTAATTAAGATAACTTATTATGATATTAACAGCATTACTTGGAGTAAGTATAGGCTCAAAAGACTGAATTCTCAAGAAGTACAGATAGAGTACCTTCTTTAGTCAATGGCTTTACACCAGTTTATAGTGTAACACTGTAATAACAATACTAACACATAATTTTTACTTCTCCTCTTTCTGTTTTTACTTGCCAACATAAGAATTTCAACCTTTAAATACATCTCTTAGCTATAGATCCCACACAAGCTTCTAATCTTCATTATCGTGCGTCCAGTACCTTCTCTCTAAATAGAATTGCTCTAAACTTACAGTAGTGTAATTACACAAAATCACAGAATCAGTTAGGTTGGAAAAGACCCTTGAGATCATCAACTCTAACCTATGACTTAACACCACCTTGCTAACTAGACCCTAGCACTGAGTGCCACATAGTCTTCTTAAAATTTCCAGAGATGGTGACTCCACCACCTGGGCAGCTCATTCTAATGCCCAATCACTCTTTCTGTGAAGAAATTCTTCCTTATGTCTAGCCTAACCCTGCCCTGGCATAGCTTAAGGCTGCGTACTCTTGTCCTGGTACTCCTGTCACTGGTTGCCTGGGAGAAGAGACCAACCCCCACCTGCCTGGAGCCTCCTTTCAGGAGCCTCCTTTCACTCATAGAGTGATGAGGTTTCCCCTGAGCCCCCTCTTCTCCAGGCTAAACAACCCCAGCTCCCTCAGCCATTCCTTGCAAGATTTGTGTTCCAGACCCTTCACCAGCTTTGCTGCCCCTCTATGGAGTCACTCCAGCATCAGAATGTCCTTCCCAAACTGAAGGGCCCAGAACTGGACACAGCCCTCAGGGTGGGGCCTCACCAGTGCCAAGTATGGGGGAAGATTCACTTCCTAGGCGTTCTGGCCTCACTATTTCTGATACAGGCCAGGGTGCCATTGGCCTTCTTGGCCATGGCATACTGCTGGGCTCATATCCAGGCAGACCTCCAGGTCCCTTTCTGCTTGGCCGCTGCCCAGCCACTGTCCCCAGCCTGTAACACTGCATGGGGTTGTTGTGGCAAAGTACAAGACCTGGCACTTGGTCTTGTTAAACCTTGTATCATTGAATTGGTCCATCTATGCAGCCTGTCCAGGTCCCTCTGCATAGTCCTCCTACCCTTCAGCAGATCAACACTCCCCCTGAAACTTGGTGTCATCTGCAAATTTGCTAATGGTAGGCTCAATCCCATCATCCAGCTTAGTTCACAGCTCTTAGCTCACACCCTGAGGGACTGGCCACAACTGGGTGTGGCACTACTCACCACCACTCTCTGGGCCCAGCCATGCAGCCAGCTCTTGACCCAACAAAGGGTACGCCTCTCCAAGCTGTGGGCTGCCAGCTTTTCCAGGAGATGCTGTCAAAGGCCTTGCTGAAGACCAGGTAGACAACATCCACAGCCTTCCCCTCATCCACCAGGCAGGTCACCTATCCACCAGGTGCATCAACTTAATTTTTTAAGACTTATTAAGAATTAGATGTAATATCATTAATATCTTAAGTGTTGAAATTTCTGTAATTCCTTAAATTGTTTCAGGTAAAACAATTTTCAATACAATTGAAAGCAGGAGTACAGCCCACATGATCTAGATTTTACATTTGCAGATTTCACTCTACTCTATGCAATGGAAATGCACCGATGCCAAGAACTGACACCTTCCTTTGTCCACCTCAGTACAGAGTCAATTATTTGTCACTTAAACAAATCCTATGAATTATATGCCAGAATAATGTAGTCCTAATATTTACAACACTGGATATTCAACTGAGAAACTTTATATTCATATAGGCAAGAAATTAGTGAAGAAAAAACTACAGTAACACAGTAATGTAAAGAAATGTCAATTTTTTTCACTATAAGAGAATTTTTGAAAGTTTCAGATATGAAATGACATATGAAACTTGTTCCTAAATCTTTTGGCATAAAACAGTAGCCACTGATTAGGAGACAATTTAACAAATAAAAGAACTTCAGTGGTCTGAAGACAAGACAGATAAATGTTCAAATTAAGCCAGAGGATGACCTGCTCCCTATTTATTTTTTACTAACAGGAAACTGCTCCAACTTCACAGAAGTAGGGTACCATGGCATGAAAAGCAAAATTCATTTCTTCATTGTGTCTGGACTGACTAGTTTCCAGCAGATGCTTCTAAGGTCATGATTTCTGTTAGAAGCACCCCCAAAAAATGTTAAAAATGAAAGGGAGAGTAATGCTCCAAAACTACATTGGCAAAAATGTTGCTGTCTCCATCCAGAGACACTGGAGTGCATTAGCTTTGAGGTCATTAAATTTCTGCTCTGTTGGAGAAGGAACAGGGCAGGAGACAGTAAATCATTCACTTCAGAAACTCTCCCAGAAAATCTCTCAGGACCAAAAGGACTGAGGCTATCTATTATCACTGTATGGAATGCAACCCCCCTGAAAATATGGTCTGAAGGAAAAATATCCTGAGCTGGACTGCAGACAACATTTGAAAAGTAATCACTCTGTACAAGGCATAGCTTAAGACCTGTAAAGATCCTCTAGACAAGTCTGCTTAGGATTTCATACCATCCTCCACTGAAACAAACGACCACAACTTACATCTACCTGGCAGCAACTCTCTTAAGCTGGCTGCTCTGGCTCTATCAGCCTGTAGTCCACACAGCTCATTTCCAGAGAGCCCTGACTACCCACTTAGGTCACCAGCAACCAGCTCTTCTCCTCACCTCCCCATTCTCTTTTCTGTAAGGAAGCCAAAGGACAGGACTCTCAGAGGTGACAACTGCAAACTGTCTGTTATCTACTGTCACAGAGACCATTCCAGCTCATGTTTGTTTCCCCATACATGAACACAGCTATCAGGAGAACAGCAGAGAAGGAACACACACCATGTTCAGGTTGCTGGAGAGGGCTGGGAGTCCTGCACCAAGGACACACAACAGAATGAAGATTATTTTGCTAGACTTTGAGCACCACAGAATCGTAGACTTTTCGTGGTGTTAGATTTGGAGGACAGGTGGACTGAACTTTATTCAGTTGTTTTACAAGAGTGCAAACTAAACCAGATCAAGGGTACTATGATCAGTTCAACCCTGTTATGGGAAGGACAAATTACGTCCCCTGCAAAGGGAAAGGGTTTTCAGAAGGGGCTACAACTCCATCAGTACAACGTGCCTGTATATTACATTTCTGAAGATCAAAGAAGAGGGAGTTGTAGGTACATGTCCCCTTCCCTGATCACTTTGCTAGCACAGCTATAGACAGCAGTGTAGCCACTGACAGCTCAAAAACATCTGATACTCCAGGCTGAGAAGTACAATGACAGCTCAAGACATGAGTCCACTCAGAGTGCCTGGTACCTGACCTGCTGTCTGACCTGGACAGGGTCATGGGAAGGGGTATAGCAGCGAGTCAGAGGAACACACATAGTTTGCTTCTCTTCTGGCTACTTTTCTGAATATTCTTCATCTTTTCTTAAATAAAAGAGGAAGGAAAATAAAGTAAGTTTCTTGCCACATATCATCCTTGGAGGGACACACTGATGACATTACACTTGAACATGATCCTATGCTAATATCATAATTAGATCCCAGCTAATCATCACATCCAGACAGCCAAAATTGTCAATCTTTCCTATCAGAGACAACAGTTTAGGAACATGAAAGTGCAATTTACAGTTTCCTTGTTATTTCCTTCCTTCCAATTTACAGTTTCCTTCAGTTTCTGAGGCTGCCAGAAACTGAAAGTTACGGTTGCAAAATAGCAGTATTTTTCATTCAAATCCCAGGGCATTAATTACATAAATATTATTATATACTGCATTTCACAGTCTCTTCCCATCAACCTGGCTAGGCCCTTTTAATAATGCACAAGCATCATTTTATTCCCATGAAATGGAGGAAACCATGTTCAGCACAACTACACATGTCACTGTGAGGTGTTCCTGCAAAAACATAACAGGCATCAACCTCTACTTTTGTGTAGAGGCAGAAATTGGCCCTGATTGCATGTTCAATGATATCAGAAAAGATAAAATATTTCATGAGGACAAGGGCAATGGTGCCCCAATCAAGGACTTGTCATCACTTCCCATTAGAAGTTCGTGAGCACAAAGCCTGTTTTCATTTTAGAGACGCAGGGAAAATAGCAGCAGACTAAGGGATGCATGTGAGAAATTAAACAAAAATTAAGGGAGAAAAGAAGCAAAAAAATCTCCCAGTTTGAAAAAGGAGAGCTGCCATTTAGTCACACTTCTGCAGTGAGAAAGAAAACACTGCTGGTCTCCTTTAGGAGCTAAGTGTACAGGCTCAAGAGAATGGAGAGAGTTTTTTCTTTTTTCTTTTCCCAAGCTTTGTTTTTCATCCAGATTACAGTTCATTAAGATAGAAGAAGGAGCTAAAGAGCACAAAGAAGTACATTTTCTCCTCTATAGCCTAATAACTCCTGCCTGATTTCAATCTTCTGTAACTACTGGGTATCATTACATATTCCGTCAGGAAGTTAGGACAGCTCTGATTAGTCCGTGATAATGAAAGATACCTTTAACTGCTACATCCTTTCTATCACATCCTGGAGGCCATTAGAAGTTTTAACAAACTAAAGCATGGAGGGATTTGACCAGACCAGTGCATTCCTATTAACCCTGGTGCCTATAGCCACCAGATGGGACTACCAAAAAATCCAGCTATGGTGAAGTGAGAGGACACTAGACACCAATTAAAATACCAGTGGCTATCTATCATCACTGTGTAGCACTAGGGCACCTTAGGGAAGGGAAATGCTACTGTAGATTAGGCCGTTCACTACAATGGATGTTTCCTGGTTTTGCCATGCTATGTTAAAGCTAAGTAAGAAACACAACAATAAAAAAGAGGTTAAGCTTACACTTTTTTAGTTCAGAAGCTAAGAAAATAAAAGCTTTTCCTACTGCGCCCACATGCTCCATTTTATGACTGAACCAAAGCATATAACAAGTTCCCTATTTTTATAGATGAAGGAACACAGGAACAGAGCTTCTAATTTAGTTATAGTTCATACCACCTCCTAAAGCCTTATCATCCCACCCACATGGGCACCTGGAGCCAGCCTTCAAATGTAAAGAAGGTGATTCCACTTTACAACATGATCTATTCAATTACAGCTGAAGAGATCATCAAATAAATAAGTCCTGTGGCTCTGCATACACTGTAACATGTACGCTCAAGTATATTGCAAATTGAACCACCATAACAAGATGAGGAAAGACTTCCAAATCAAGTTGTTTCAGGGCATTTGGGGTTGAGTTTTTTCCTCCTTTTTTTTTTTTTCCTCAAACCCACAATACATCCAGCTGACTGCTAAAGTGATACAACATATTACTTTAAGAACATCTCTGCAGTGGGTGGTGGATAGTTAACGAGTACATAAACTGAGATCCAGGATGCAGATGTCAAATAAAGTGAGAATAAATTAATTTGAAGAAGTCTGAAAAACTGACATTCAGTAGCAGCCATTGCTACAGTTTGAGAAAAAAAGAAACCACTCAGAAGTGTCATAAGGAAGAATTATACAGCACTGTTTTAGGCTGAGTGAAAATTGCTTTCCACCTCTCAAGCTTTCACTTCGTTATATGATCCTTCAATGAGGTAGATAAAAAAAAAAGATACTTTCATTTAACCACTGATAAAATGTTTCTACATTACGACACTTGTTTGAAATGTAAGCTTTTTGGGGCAAGAAATCAATTTACTTTTGTTTAGAGCCTGAAAAATAGATTCTGTGGTTCTGTGTCCTACCAGCACTACTGTAATACAAACAGTATAATAAAGTAATTGTCTCCTTTCCTTCTAACTGACGACATCCATCAAATGCAGCTATATGGAAATAGGAGATATAACATCCTTTCATCCTCACCACCCTTTGCAGACACCCAGGCTGCAGTAAAAGACAGTTTATCATTTCACTTTTAGCAGTCATAGAGCAGTTAAGTTAAATGACCTGGGGAAAACAGGTCTTGAGGAAGTCTCAAGCTACTGAGAAAATTGCATCTTTGACTTTGTCTCTACAGAGAAGATATCATGGACTTTAAGATAACAAATAAAGTTGAATACCACTTCCTGACTCTGGATCTTGTTCTTGGCACTACTTAAAGAATAATATCCACAGATCTTCACAACAATAGGGCTTTTTTATTGGTGGTGGTGTTCTTTTTAGAAGCTGTTTTTTCCATGATACACACATTTCCCACAGCTCACACCGAGGTATCTGATCAGGTTTTAGACTCTTATCTTACAGTCCCTGTCTCTTGTTAGTGAGTTCATCTCTGGGAATAATGCTACAAAAAGTGCTGAAAAGAGAAAGACATTGCAAAGGATCTTGTGTGAAAAGCTATTTTGGCTTAAGTGTTTTAAATCTAAAAGGCTTTTCATTCTGATTCCCCAAAAAATCATTTTAATTCACGTTTATGAAAAAAAAAATGTTCAAGGAAGATTATTATAGATGAATTGCTACTATCAGTGAATCATATGGGCTCTGAATAGGAAAGTATAATGCCTGTCAAACAAATAAACATAATATTTAGAACACTCAAAGCAAGCTATCAAATGGACAGATTGCAACACTGCACGTATCACCTAATCTAGCAGACACACACAGGAGTTATTCTGCTCTCAAGCTGCAATGTCATTTACCAAAATACTTTCTTTGTCTGAGCATCGAATATCTTATTTGTGAGGACTTTGGACTAATTCAAGATCCCTACCAACAAGCAACCTGATGCCTGATACACAGTGAACTGGACTAGTTACACCACAGCACAACCTTTTGTTCATACAAAACAGAAACCATCTTGAAGGAAACATTCATTTGAGGCTTAGGCATTAAAGATACACTTCCATATTTCTGATGGCTTGTTTACCCTCCATCCACCTGGGCTTGCATCAGATACTACACAATTTCTGCTCATATTTATTTCTAAGCCTTTAATACTTGGTTCATCTCCTGCTTCCACGTGACTACGCAGTAATAAAAGCTAGAATTATAGCCCCTAAAAGCACTGTCTTAAAGACTTAAAGCCTAGGAATCAGTCATCACAACCTTTTCTATTATATTTGCTTCTTCCCCATCTAGCATGCTTAATAATCTACTACCACTTTGCCTTATAACAGTCACAATAAAAACCCAGTAAACATGGAGCCACATCTAACCATTTCAAAGGTTACTTAAACTAGTAAACTGCAAAATATCCAGAAGCAGGCTTACAATAAACATTCAGACTTTCAATTTTTAGTGTGAGAATGGGTCTGAAACTTTTATTGTACAATATATTTTCCTGCATAAGAAAAGTCTCTGCATAAATGGAAATTAAATATTCATTAACTAACTGTATTTGGTATGCAAGTAAGCAGAAAACAAAACTGCCTATTGTAGCAAAAAAAAAGAGGCAGACATATTCAAGAACATGGAATGAAAAACTTTTAAGGGGATATTAATGGACTTCCATTTAACAGCTTACTACAGAGCTTCAGCATTTTCAAGTGACAGCAGCATGCCATTACAACTATGAATACAGTAATATTTTCCCAGCTGTAGTTACAGCCTTTGCGAACCACTGCTCAAAAACAAGTGTTTTGTCCTCTCCATGTGGTACATTCTCAGAAGGGTGTTATTGACTTTTTCTACTCAGGATTTTCAGAGAGGTCCAAGGTATTTGGGAACCTAAGTGTCATTAAGAATCTCATGCCTTTAAGCACCTGTGAAATTCCCAATAAAATAAACAAGGGAATTTGTCTTGATATTTCAAACTCTTCAAAGCACTTTAACTTAGAAATATGAATCTCTGCTGCTTCAGACTAAAAGACTTTGTCCACCAGCTCTAAGAACACAACAAATACAAAAAGCTTTACCATGTGGTCCTGCCCTGGGGTATATAGAGCCACCCTTTATTACTGAGAGCTACTCTACCATTGTTGTAAGTTAATAAAGGTTTCTCTGACTTATCTACCTTTACCACTTTTAATGATAAGTGTTCTTCAGCATCCAGGAAATTCCAGGTGTATTTCACAATGTAGTTGTAGTTGCTAATGTCTGGTGTAAGTCTTTATTCACATCAATGGAAGTATGACATGGCTCCAGACTAAGCCCAGCTGGTGCTGCAAGTGGCACAGGCCACATTTGTATCCTGTCAGCCCCACATCCACTCCAGCCCAGCACTGAAACAACATGGGCTCACAAACTGGTGACTCACAGCACTTTGAAAAACAAACATCAATAACAAATTCAAAGCCTTTTGTCTCTTCTTCAGTAATTTGAATTGAATTACTAATTTCAAAAGTCTGCAAAAACTGCTGTGCTTTGGCAAGGCCTTGAGGGATGCTTCCAGGCCAGCTCCAGTATCCAACAGGCAGCTGTACAAAGGTGTTTAGGCACCTGGAGATACATGAAGTCTCCTAATAAGATCTACAGTGTGAATTAGGATTCTAATTTACTTAGGCAATTCTGAAATCCCATTTAGAGTCTAATGGCTCTTAAGCAAATAAATACCTTGAAAATCTGACTCCAGGTCACTTAAAGTATAAAGATTATAACAATGGATGTCAGCAGTCAGTAGTCTCAACACAAAGGCTGCATGTCTTGTCAGAGGTGAAATTTGCCCTTTAATTCCAGAGACAAATCCCCTGAAAGAAGAATAAAGGACTTTCTAGAATATATATTGAAGAGACTGGGCAGCCTTATTAGTGTAACCATTTGCTACTTACAGATTCTGCACTTTCAAATGAGTATTGAATGGCATAAAAGACAACTATTTCTAATTATATCTAGTATTACTATATATAAACACCACTTTTATAACATTTCCTCCAAGTTAATAGATCACATCATATCAATTATTACAAGGGAGGGTTCTAAACAAACACCAAATAGTGCCTCAAACAGAAAAAGACCGAAAATTATTTCTTAAGCATTGAATAGTGCCAAAATATAAATATAGTCAAACATATATCATTCCCTTACCACCCTCTGGGGATCCTTCCCTTTGTTTAGCTGTCCTGGGAGCAAATACCCAGCTGCCGTTCCCATGGTAGTACAGTTCTATCCCATATCCTTACATCTGATTTTTGCAGATCTGCCACAATATAGTCCAAAGGATAAAAGTTTACAGAAAGGTTTTTGATTCCACTGTAGAACCAGTGGATCTTCTTCACCCTCCTGTCACTGTGCTCTAACAAGAGAAATTAATGCTTTTCTGAAGGCTGAGATGTGAAAGCTAGAATCAGTGCCTGCAATGGTTTAAAAATGGCTTGGTTCTGTTAAAGGCAATGTTGATTAACACCAACTGGGGATGCAATTTTTTTTAACAGAGTCTCTTCTAGGCACAGAAGGGTTTCATTCTTCAGTAGCTAAACTGAGAATACAGTGATTTCAAAATGTGGTTTTAAAAAAAAGTATTTTAAAAACACAAAATCCAGCCTGCACCTAAATATTCCTGGTTTTTCCCTGAAACAATGCAGAGCAGAATTGCAGAACAGTGTGGCTCCCTCATTAAATTGGCCAATGCACGTAAACACAAATGAAATCATGTCTCACTAAAAAATATTTTCTAGCTACTCGCTAAAATAGCTTTGAGAGACCAGGTCCATACATGGAATAAAATGGCTTTCTCTGCCTAAGAAAAGAAGTCTATGCCAAATTCTCCTCTGGAATGACATTTTAACTATTATAAACAGTTTAACAGCAAATGTAGAGCAGAGCAGTGTAGTTTTATACAAACACAGCAACAACACTGAGATTTATTCTGTTCTGAATTAAGCTCTTTATATTGTTTCTACTTAAAAAGGAAAAGTATCAAACACAACAATTCCTACAAATTTCTTTCACAACAAACATTTTCAGCTTCTATTTGTAATTTCACCAAACAAAAGCAGGCCCAAGTCATGTGGCAGAATTTTGGCTGTACTGAAAACACTGTAAGCTTTGCCCTTTCTACCAGTCAGGCAACTTAAATAGGGGCACTATTTTTTAAAAAGAACGACTTTTCCAATAAACTTTGCAACAATAGCCACATGAAACTCTTGGAATACGTGGCTTAAATACGAAGAGATGCTTTTCATAATATCTGCTCGAACCCTTCAACTCATATCAGAAATGCAGAATCTTTATACAGGGACAAAAACCCCTTCCAAGCACTCTGTAACATTCAGAGCATGGTGGGATGAGTCATTAACCCTCACAACTTTCTAGTACACTGTGTACAACCACTCTCATTTTATCTGGGAACACAGGGGAGAAGCAAGAGAAAAAGGCTCATCATCAGCACACAGCATTATGGCAAATAGTAAATAAGACATTCACTTTTTAGCTCTGGTTCACAAGTGGTTCTGAATGTTTGTAAATAAAGCCTAATGAGGATTTACACAGAAACTAAGGACAAAAATGACCAAGTGGGAAGTGTTACAAAGCCACCTGAAACACAGCCCCTGGTAGACCCTGTTCCCCATACCTGACCCCTCTCCAGGACTCAGACACATCTCTCTCCTCATGGTGTCCTGGTGCAGCATCATCATAAATATTCATCAGAGCATGTTTCAGTCCATGACACGTGTGCGGGTGGATTTGGCACGACAACCCCTCCTCCCCATTTCACCTGTGAATTCATGAAGGTGTAAAGTGGTGGGCAGATATCAACAGGAGCACAGAGTTAGCAAGGGGGTGCCAGGCAGCCCAGGCAAGTGGGGGAGAAGCTACTCAATAACCTGAATCTCAGATGCACTAGAATAATTGCTAAAAGAATGAAAAGCCTGGCTGAAAAAGAAATCAGAACAATAGCGACAAAAGAAAAAAATAAGCAGATGGCTACATGTTAAACTAGGATAGAAGAGTGTTTAGAAAAAACAGAATGCCTACATTTAGCCAGGACAATAGCAAAACCAGCAAGAAAGAATTGCTAAGTATTACTTCAGATAAAATTTCAGAATAGCAGCACTGCCAACAAAGAATTACAGAAGCAGGGAATTTTGACTCTAGGCCCATGGATGAGGAAATACAACTGTAATAGTTTAAAGGAGAAATTTCACACAGAACATTTGGATATAGAAATTACAATTGCAGGTCCTGACCAGCCTGGGTCTGACACATATTTTTATCATTATCATAGGACAACTTTAATGGATGATTTTTGTGTCTCATAACAGCCACACAGAGAACTACTTGCTTTTAGGACTTGCGCTATAGCTCATTAGAGATACAAGAGTTGCAACAGCAATGAGCTCTGAATTAAGGTTTTTGTGGCACAAGTATTCTGGGCTTCAATTTGCAGAATTTGGCTATCTTAGAATCTTTATGCAATAAAAGCTGAGTTTACATGACCACTTTGAAACTAGGGCTATGGCTAAACATTCACAAATCGGGGCAGCTGCCTTTCTCAACTCAAGAATTTTGTTTTAATCAATGTTTTGCTTTGTTTTTCAGATAACCTCATATATTAGACATTTTGAATCTTTATTATATTTCATTTTTTCCTGTTTGGTTCAGAACTTTTAGAAATCCCATTTTAATGCTTCCCTCTCAAAATTCCTTCTGTGGTTTTCCAGAGAAACTATAATCCTGCAATGGGACACCTCATTATTGTAATGAAAATAAATCTTCATTTTTCCTTTTCTAAGCATGTTAAGAAGGAGGTTGAAAAGAAGAGAAGAGTTCATACTTAATCATCTGGAGTACTTCATAAACAATTTTAAGTGTCTGAAGAGTATCAATAACTAATTAACTAATTTAAATCTGAGCCTAAGCCATCCAATTTTTATCTCAAATTTAAAATACCATATATATATATACATATATATATATATATATATATAATCTTAAAGGATGCCCAGATTCTGGGTTCAAACCTTACTCATGAAAGAAAAGGAAAACAAAAACGAATTCTGAGAGCACTCAGACACTATTTTGGAGGAGAGAAGGGATCAGCTATAGAGATATCAACATATGAAAGTCACAGAATTTGACTCAGAATTTGACACAGAATTTGACTCAGAATTTGACACAGAATTACATAGATGCTCTTGTCTATCATTAAACAACCTCGTATTGTCACCAACCTCTTTTACTGGTTGCCATCATCCTGCTTGGCAGAGGAAATAAAAAGACCAGTGTCTAATGTTCCAGACAGAAACCATGACAATATATTTAAAAAATGCTGAATTTAAATTCTAGTACAGACTGATTAGATTGAAAGACAAGTTAGAGTGAAATGGTGTCAGGTTCAGTGAACCAAGCGTAAAGGCCTTTATGACTACATTGGCATTTCTGCCTCAGTTGCAGGCATCAGTGACTATATTAGATTAGGTCACCTGAGAATTTAAATAGAATCACACATTTCTAATTAAAAAAAGGGCCCATGTGAGTAATACAGTTCCATATCACCTTAACTACATATTGTAATTACAGTTATAGCAGCACTGCTACTGGGATGTAATTACTGCAACTGAGCTTCTCCATGCTCCATGCAGGCATTTTCATGGGAGCATCATGCAGCATCACCTGAACTTGCATTAGAAACTCAGTGACAAGGATCAGAATGTGAACTGTCCAGGCATAAGGATGGGGCTTTTGCTGCTCTGAGTTGGCTCAGAAATAGAAAGAACAAAACTTAATTTCTATGTAGAATAGTCAGATTCCTTGAAGCAGGAGCTAAAAGTAAGCAAAGGCATTTTCCCTCAAAGAAAATGGACAGTCATTGTACTCGATGGAAAATACACTTCAGTGATCACTCCAAATTCATGATGATGATGGCCCTTAAGGCCAAAAACTACCAACTGAATTAAACTCACCAAACTCTCCTTCCTGTGCTTCTTAAAAAGAGTGATCTGGAATTCTGGGCTATCTTGAAGTACCTACAAAGACAGCTTTCTAGTCAGTTACCAGCCTTAACAGCACCCAAAAATATGGTACCCACCACAGGGTTTCCTTCACAGCATGCTGGTATGATGAATTTCACACAGAGAAGGCATTACAGTCATTTTATATTAACTTTGCAAGTTTGCTTTCCCCAGTTTAGTGTCAGGATTCACCAGAACCACAGATCTGAAAGATTGCACTGGAGTAATCAAATGCAGCTCTAGTGAGAGCAATTTGCTGAAATCCAGGTCAAACTTCTAATTCTAATCTTGCCTGAACTTAGGCCTGAATTGTGTAAACCAGTACAGGAAAAGTGTCACTCTCTCATCCATTTCCTAAAGATAGAAGCAACAATGTGAGGAAGAGCTGAGGCAGTAAAGATTGGCATGTGTCCTCTTCTCTTCTTGCATTCTCCTCAATGTCTTCTCATGGTTGTTCTCCTCCCTCTCCTAAAGCAGCACTTGAGAGGCATGTTCCCCATGGTATTTATGTAGTATTTATAAACCACCAGCTAGTGCAAAGGAGCACCTTATTGCACTAAGACTGCGCAAGGTTCTTAACTATGGAAACAACACCTGAGCTATCTGTGGCTTCACCAATGGCACAATAGGTAGAAGAACGTCATTCACAGCTCTTCAGAAAGGACAGCAGGCACATGCTCTTGCTCCAAAAGCACAAATTCCTTAACAAGCAGATAATGATTTTCAATACTCTTCAATAGCTACTCCAAATGCAGCAGAGGACTCATGACAATTCTCACAGTTTGAACAGTTAGCATTTATCCTACAGAGCATTGAGTACATAGACATACAAATCAACCAAAAACCAGCCCATCACAACGCACTAGTAGAATACTTTATAATCCCCAAAAACATCTAAGGGAAAATGCTTTCTGTTCTATAAATTAGTTTAAGAAAAAAGATCTCATTTTTATACTGCTCTAAGCTTCTCTGAGAATCAGTCAATTAAATTGGCTAGCTGTGTTAAGGTAATTGAGAAGCAGTTCCCAGAAGACATTACATACCTACAAACACAGTACAAACCAAATACATAGAGTTAAGCAAGACAGAAGCAGGACTCTAGCTTGTTTTCTGTCTGGAACTGAAGGACAGAGTGTGACTTTATGAGTTACCTTATTCCCCAGAAAAGGAGGACAATCCTGGTCTGTATTACCAGAGAGATTGTGCCTAGCAGCATTCTCAGCTCTTCCCTCCACTTCAGCCCTATGCATCTGCATCACCCCCAGCAATACACTCATATAAACACTAATCCTTTATCAAAGTTTTACACAGCAAGGCACAGTGGCTTGACTAGGGCCTGATAAAAACCAAAATCCTCTGGCAGAAAGAAATGGAATCATTTCCTAAAGCCAGAGTAATTACTAATCATCAATAATAGCAAAAAAAGATGTTTTCCAAACTTCTTCATGTTCTGTGGAACAGAAATTATGAAGATATCTATACAACTGGTGAGGGGAAAAAAAGTTGCAACTCAGAGATTTTTTTACCTCCAGCAAACAGCAGCTGCCTGGCTGTTTCTTCATACAAAAGTACGTTAAACACATTTTGTATTTCATACAAAAGTATGTGTTCAACAAATTAGTCAATATTTACTACCATAAATTCTATCTTGCTTATCAGTCTAAATATATATAACACAGACTTCCAAGGTAAAATACATAAAAGATGACCTTTTCGGTTCTGTGTCCTCTTTTTTTTTTTCTTTTTTAAATCCCTAAAGCCTGAAAACTTTAAAATGAGAGGGAGAGGTGTTCACATTTTTAATTTTTTTACCACTTGCTCCTTTCATTTAAAATATCACTTCTCTTATTCTGTAGTGTCCTTAGATGTCTTAGACATAAAGCTCCTTCAGCCATCTATCGGAACAAGCTGTTACTTTCTGTTATATTCTGGCAAACAGCAACTTTTCTCCCAAATATTTATTCAGGTGTTCAAAAACATGGAGACTTTATTTGTTTGTTTTAAACTTTTAAGCAATCAAAATAAAAATATTTCTTCCCTGGACGGTTAGCCAACTTCCATTCTTATAATAACCCAGAGATATTTCTACCAGATCATCAATACTGCATATACTCTGGAAGAAATTACTTTTTAAAAAAGGAAAATCAAAGGAAACTGACATGCTTTTCTCTAGAAGAAAACCAGAGGTACAAAACAGAGGGACGCTTTGGGCCTTTTTTTATACAAAATGGAGGAAAAAAAGCATAATAAATCACAAGTGCAGTTTTTATCTTTTTTAGATTACTTAATGAAAGCTTGCAGAAGTCCCCAGAAGAACATTAAATATTTCATACATTTAGTGCATCCTAAATTTCAGGGGGTTATAGAAATTAACAACCCTCTGGTAGTGGACAAACATCTAGCAGGCAGCCAGCTGCTCTGCAAGCCTATCATACACACAATTTTTAGATCCAAAATTATATTTTCTTATTAAATATTAAAGTGGCTGAAAGGGAAATTATTATAAGATTTGCATAACAAACAGAATTGCTTTGGACTAAAAAAAAAAATCTAAAAAGGATTTTTAAGTCAAAGGCAGAAAAACAGCTGATCATAAGAATCCAGCTGAAAGGAGATCGCGTGCTAAATCCCTTCTTCCTTTAGCTAAGAGTATTTTTCTGTTTCCTTGTGCTCCTTTGCTTTTGTGCTTCCAGCTTTCCTAATTTGGACATCCAAAACTTAACCAAGGACTAATCATGTAGATGCTTTCTATAGTAAATGGAGTAGGATAACTAATGGCTCAGAGTAACTAGAGAAGGCTACGATGAAATAAGAAAGGTGCACAATTGATCATTCTGCTGTTCCTTGTCCACACCCTCCTATTCTGGCTGGGTCAGCACAGAGCACAAGGGTCTCCTGGTCCACACCTGGGAGCTCAAGGCACAAGAGCCCAACTCCCAGCAGGGAGAATGGCCACCTTTACTTTTATAGTTGCAGTGAAATTCGTGCACAGTCCTTCTCTCAACATAAGCCTACAAGATCTGTGATCCATGCTAGGCCAGCTGTCACAACAAAAGCTAATTCTGCCACATCCATGTCCCTGATTGATCTGGAGTTGGCCTTTACAAAAAAGAAAAAAGAACTAGATGCAAACTGATGGACCCAAATACCCTCTAAGTCATTGGTTGGTCAATGTTAGCGTTGTTAACAGTGCTAACAAAAAAGGAGTAAACTTATGTAAGTATTTTAAGAGGGCTTGAACATGTAATTCACAGCCAAGGATGTGAATACTGTGGTATACTGAGTGAATTCAGCATCATCCAGTCTGAAATTCAAGCAACAGAGGTTCTTCTATAGGAACCATCAGGGACCTTGGGAAGATCCATGACACTTGTTAACTTTACCTTCACATATAAAGTGAGTGTCTGAGGTATAGAATGGTTGGGGGAATAAACAGTTATTTTAATGCTGGGGTATACAGTGAATTGAATTGTGTGATTAGTGATTGAAGAGCTGCTCCTCTATTACATGGCCCATTTGGCTCAAGAGTCTCCCTGTGCTATCACTGTTGTGTGAGCATAAATAAGTCTTCTGCTCTTGATCATACCAGGACACCTTTTGGGTATGCTCTCTGTTGCATACAACTAAAAAAGAAATTTTTCTCACTTGCACTCAGACCTGGCATCAGGTT
This sequence comes from Molothrus aeneus, assembly GCF_037042795.1. Taxonomy (NCBI): domain Eukaryota; kingdom Metazoa; phylum Chordata; class Aves; order Passeriformes; family Icteridae; genus Molothrus; species Molothrus aeneus. The sequence continues at coordinate 8,937,315 of NC_089653.1, forward strand.
AGGCTCCAAATACTCGATCTATGCTTTGGGTTCAGATCTCAGCATCAGCACTGTATCCAGCTGGGTTACAATGCAGTTCCTCAAGTCAGTGTGCCTGATAGCACACAGTACACACAGAGAACAACTTAATGGAAACAGAATACCTCAGTGGGAAATTATAACTTTTACAGGAACATATGGCCCACAACCACTCAGTGTCTAGAAAAGTATTTATTTCAACATTTCATAGAGGGGAAAGCAAAATAGAAAGATACATACACTGCTTTTGAAAACCTTGTCACTAGCAGACTTACACAAAGCACTGACCAAACAAAACAAAATGTAGAAAATTCCAGCATTTAGCATGGAAGCTTATGGAAGGGAAGATGATTAAATCAACTCCAGCAATGACTTTTTTTTCCCACAAAGATAGCGTCTACAGTTCTATTGTACTTTCCACTCACAGTGACTCAAAAGTCACTCCCATAAACCACACGTGGTGAAAGTTCCTGTACTCACTACAGGGAGCACAGATGCTTCTGGGGAAGATTACGACAGATGCTTGGAGCTGTGACTCTATGGCATATCCAAAATTAGTGGAGTTACCAGAATTAATGGCTCTCTACACTTACAAAATGCTAAGTGTTAAGACAACCAGATCTCTTGCTCCCATTATCTCTTGAGTTCACCAGCCACTTGCTGTGGATGGTAGCACAGTCAGCATGCACCTAGCAGGGACTGCCTTGCACTGAGCCATCAGCATTGCTTCCCGCAGAATCCATGTTTTCACATAAGTTCACGTGTTAGCTGTGGGTAGAACATCCCTCTCCTGTCCCAAAATCATCTTGGACATTAGCACAAATAAACCAGGGTTCCTACTGCACAGTAGAAGGCTACCCTGACTGGGCTGGATCCTTCAGCCACTTCGGAGACGAGAGAGTAGAAGCATAAAAGAACGTTGTGTAATTTACACGTCACCCTGCACTATATCAGTAACAGAGCTGGAAATAGAAACCTCCCCTTTCAGACACTGCATCAAGAGGCGTGACAGGTGCTTCAGAGAGCCCTGTTCCAAAGCATGTGTCAACTAGAGCATGGGCATATCGCGCTGCAGGGAGGAAAGGACTGCTGCTGAGACAGGCTCAGTGAAGCTTGCTGTTAAACACTTTCCCCTACATCTATCCTCTACTCAGTCACCAGCTTGCAGAAGGTGAATTATCACCTGTACCTATGCACGTATATGATGACAAGAGGAGGTAACATGACTCACTTCTAATAGAGCCTTAATAATGAAAAGCAGTGATTCCAATGCTCCTTATTGAAGCAAAATGGTCTTCATTTCAGAAGTAGCCTTTCCAACTACAAAATAAATTGCATTCTCAGACCTGGCCTTAGTTTATTAAGCCATTAGAAACAGAATTGATTAATTAAATCTGAATTAAAACAAGGACAGACCATGGCTTGGCAAGATGCCACGTAAAGCAGACTTTTCACAGGATTAAGCTCTGTCTGAGGAGCTAACTGTCAACCAAAGGCTAGTTCAGGATGAAGGAGTCACCCAAGACAAGGAGATCTGTGACACCCAGCAGCTCAAGTAGTGAGAACTTCTTGTCACTCAATGCCACTAGGCAAACAGAGGCTTCGGGGTGTCCTTGTACTCAGGACTGACAAATTACTTCTGTTGCCAGGTGACTGAATTTTTATCATAGCTGATTTGCCAGAAAAGCAGCATGATATTTCTGAAGGTCATGAGTTTATATACAATTATTATGTTTGATTTTTTTTTTAATTCAACAGTAGATTTCAGTTCCGTAAGCTTCACCAAATTGACTTATATGACTGTATAACCTGGATGGGATCCAATTGCTGAGCACTGAGTTAGTATCCACTAACAGTGATTTTGCTTTAGCTTATGTATCAGGGAATGTACTCCTTCATCCTGAACACATGGGTCTTAAAGCCTGTAATCAGCCTGAAATGCCTGTAGACTTTTCCAATCTTCACCAGAAAGGTGGGAGACCTCATGGTCTTTGTGCTGCTACTGTACTGCAAAATACTAATAGAAGCATAAAACTTCTGATAGGCATGAAATAATTTATCATAAAATTTTAGTTTTCCTGTAAAAGAAATGAAACTATCTATGAAATGTCTATCATATATCTTAGCCAAAGGCTTGTAAATTTCCATTATAGAACAAGGAGATATGATGAATTAGTCACAGGATTTCACAGGGCTGAACTAGAAGCCTTTATGAATACCAGACTTTGCAAATTAGATTACATTATTTTTAAAAGCAAAAAACAAACAACGAACAACACAACACAGTACTTCACCTAAAGAGGTAATGTTTGAGGAAAAGGAGGAGAAATGTCACATTCAATAAAAAGAAAACTTACACAGTTCCAGTGTCAACAAGAAATTAAAATGGTCATTTAAATACATTAAGAGTGGGAAATTTTCTGTGTTGGAAGGGAGAGCTAGAGATGCCCACATTGTCTTTTCTTACTGGACTGTGAACTGGTGGTATCTGTGGCACTCTCCAGAGCTACTCTATCAACTCTTTTTGAGGAATCTATACAAGCCCTAGAGATACAGGGAACACTGAACCACTCATGACTGGAACTTCCCCTTGTGCTGACCTCTGGAAATTGCAAACATCTTCTCTTCACAGCAGGGAATTTCTGCAGTGGTGGATAGAATCACAGGCCCAACAATGTGGTGTTCAAGAGGTGTTTTTGTCATCTCCTGTGAAACATGTCACCTAGGGTATGGCAGTAATGGGCTACACCATCCACTGAGCCTCAAATGTTGCTCAAAAGCAACAACAATGCCATTGCAGTATTTCCACAGTCTCTCTCACTCTCTATTAATTCCAGACCAATGTACTGAAATTTAAAAATCAAAAGGGAGAAATTATTTAACATGCTATCCTGACAACTCAGCCCAAAATCCTTGTGGATGAATCTAGCTGATTGAAGGCAATGAGAGATTGTTTCCATCAAGTCCAATAAGTTTGGATCAGATATTAAATCCCTTGCACTGGTAAAGGCTAAATAACAGCTAACAGTTACAGCTTGATGAAGCATGAGTCACAAAATACCACAGCTCACCCAGTGTCTGAGCTCTAGTGAGGCAGTATCAGCAGCAGAACATTTGTTCAGATCAACACAATGAGCACATGCCTAACGTGATGGGTTTCACTGGGCACAAATAACGCGCATCTGAGCTGTTCACAGCTTGTTTGTTCTAGTAAAAAACAATGCAAGACAGCCCGGCAGAACAAAAGTGAAGGCTGTGAGATGGCAAAGGGTTGCTGTTGTTGTTGTTGATCTCTCTTTAACAGGCCTCACAACATAGCAGGTGATTCTCCAGATGCTATCTCCCAATCTTACAAATGCACACATTAGGACTCTGTAAAACCCTCTCCCGAGGGAAAAGCTGAAGAAGCTGAGGTGAGATGCTGAGGTGCTTCTACTCTTGCCAGAAAACTGATTGCAAAACAAGAAACCTGGATTGTTTTTAATCAAAATTCCACCCAAAGGGAAACAGGCACACAAAATATGTACATTGAGGAAAAAGACTTATTGGCAGGAGTGCCATGAGTTAAAGCCAGCTGTAGGGAGAAGGAACACCTCTGCCTCATTCATTTCCTGCATTGAACAGAGTGATTTTATATGGAATGTCTGGCTGCTAAGTCCATACCAGTTTCCACCCTTCAGAGCTAAGTAACAGTACTCCCTTCTGTCTCTCCATGGCTGCTAACCCAGTGATCTCCATCTCGTCTTCTTGCTTGATAAATCCTTTCTCTTGGAGTTCTTACTGTTTGGTTTTAGCACCAATACAGATATCAACTAGTTTTTTTAATAAAAGATCACAACAATTATGTAAAGATACATCATATCTCTCAGCTAATTAGAAATAAAACATGAGTAACATGGTTTAAGTCTAATAATCACTCATTCAACACCATAAACACAAAGACTGATGGCCAGTCATTTACCCTATTCATATTCATTTATTATACAATGGGGTGCAGTGACCCAGAAATTGTAATAGGAAATGGTCTCTGAGGGTTTTGTTTCCTTTTTTTAAGTAGAAATTATTTTTAAGAAAACAAGCACAGCCTTGTGATTAAAACATAGGTATTTTTAGAATAGCGTTCTATAGACCATGTAGCAAACTAAAGCAATAAATTATACATATTTTAAGAACCCTTTCATTAAAAGCTTACTGTTAATAAGTATACCCAGGCTTGAAGATCTGTTCTGTCATGAGTATGTCATACAGCCAGTAAAACAGCAATCCCTCTGTGAAGCCATTGTGAAGTTTCTTTTCTTTCCAGTACTTTCAGGATTTGTTTATGGATAACATATCTCACAACTGAATAAGCAGTGTATTACTTATGAAAGTCCTCACAAAGGAAATCTCACAAAACAATGTGAACTGCTAGAAAAGAGAGATTAGAATGTCTGTGAGGTTTTTTCTGCTAGGTTTTTCTGCTACCGCATACCTGTCTGAGGCAGGAAAAGACTCACTACCAAGTACACAAACTCCCCAGTAATGCCAGATCACAGACCAAAGCCAAACTACAAAGGAAAGGAAAAGGTGGAGCCCCCCAGGCCTCCTGTCATTCCTCAGGCAAGAGTCCATGTCAGCAGCACTATGCCCCGTTGTCTTTTCATCCTTCTCCCAGTCTTTCCTATCCCAGTCTTCCCACTGGCTTAGTCCAAAAGCTGTCTCTGGTGTATTTGCACAAGCCTATTCTTATGAGGACTTTGATCTTAGCTGGTACCAGTGCTCTTTGAATCCAGGCAGTAAAACAGAAAAAAGGTCCAGAACGATAATACATTGTTTGTGTACACATCTGTGCACTACCATATGTGTAACTAAGCACCACTTTTAGGAGAATCACAACACCATTTGTACAGATCTTGGAAACACCTAGATGTTAGAATAGCAAGTGAAGTATTTTCTTGCCTTTCACAAGTTTTAAATTCAAATCCAGTGTCTTCAGTGTCTGAGGAAATGTGATTTCCAGGTTTGGAGTCTCAGATTCTATGATTTTTTTGTACATTTGTATAGTTGGCTGTAAAGATTCAAAACTCACAAATGCGCTAAGAGATGGTGCCCAATAATACAGCAAGGTAGGACACAAACCACGTGCTCTTCATGACTGTGTGTCTATTCCAGACTTATAACAGTACTGTTGCTTGGTACATCCTATCTTCTAGAAAGTTAACTTTCTGCCACATGGATTTGCATTTATTGTACATTCACGTATCATCTTACATGAAGAAAGCACACATCTGCTGGACATATAAGTTCTCAAAAAAGAAACAGTTATTTGGTTACTCACCCAACTGAAAGATTCAGAGATGTACAATAGAGAAAGAGAGAAGAAACTGAAGCAAAGATAGAGTGAGAAAATGAATACTTACACAACCTTTGAACTTGTCAGTCTTTTATAGGAAGTTATATAAATTCTTAACACATATTATAAGAAGGCTTCCTCTCATATCGTAATCTCTTTGAAGAAAAGTGTATAGAGATAGGATTAAAAAATTAAAGCATGTAAAATATTTAGTGGGCTGTTCCAAAAATTAATCAGCCTAAAAGCTTTCAGTCTAGTTGTACTGACAGCTCAAACAGACTTTTCAAGACAAGAAACAAAACCAAATATCTAGTCACCTATTAAAATGTGTAATAAGAGTACTACTTCTCGCTCCTCAAATGTCACACTGCATCAAGAGAAACTGCAATATCTAATGATTTTTTCTGGAAGCTGTAACTCTGGGGCATATATAGCTTTTACCTGCCCCCCAACATGTTTGTGTATGTGATATATTCTTTTCCGATTTTGCAGAGTTGTGCCCAACAGGCTTGTGGGAAGATATCTTCTTGAAACACATTATACTGGAACAGGGCAGTGAACAGAAATTCATTGCAATTTTTTTGCAACAAAAGACATGACTGGTAATTCGAAATTGATACATCACTGAATACCACGTGCCATATCTTTCACACTACCTGACGGAGGGAATTCCACACAAAGAGCTTCTCTAAGGCTTCTGGAGACAGAGATTGTATCCTCACAACTGTGTGGAGCACTGAATTCACCTCCTGGAAATAACCTCAGGATGAGCATTCAGTGACTCTGCTGGCATTGCCAGAGAAAAAGCTTAGAAACAGCCAGCACAATGAGGAGACTCTCCACAGTACAGCCTCTAGTCAAGTATTCTATGCTTGCAGTGACAATTTCAGATGAGGCAAGATGAGGTGGGAATCATCTGAAAATAGCCCACAGTCTTACAGTATCTGCTGCAAGGACTCACAGCCTTTTTAGGCAGCTTCAACTCCCACTCAGTTCAGACGTTTTGTTAGGATGAAGTCAGACCCCAGGTGCATTACCCAATATGTAGGACCTGGGTCATCCTCCAAGGCACAACATAGACACCAACAGGTCACCCAATCTTCCTGGGGTCTCCTCCCCTGCCAAGCACTGGTCTGCCTCCTGTCATGACCATACAAAACTCAATTCAGAGTTAAGCAAAAAACTGCCAACCACACTTTAATATCCAACAAGTGTCTGTGGAGCTCAGTGCTGTATGACTGGCAACTCTCTCAGTACAGCTTATATTTTGTGACTGGCTTGTCCCCAAAACATAAGGGGCTTCCCATAAGGATTAGAGGTACTTCACAGGCAAATAAATTTCAGCCAAGTTTTCAGAAAAGCAACCATTTATAAAACCAACACTTCATTCCATAAAATTCTACAAAATTGACCAACAGAAGGAAGTTACAAGTACCACCACTGCAAAGACATGTCTTACTTGAACAGTTTTTCCCAGTATTTAAAGAGCTCAGTCAGAGCACATCACAATAGAATAAACAGAGCAGGAAACAGACCTAGTTCAATCTTGTACTCTTTCTTGCTTAAGTAACACCAATGACAAAAGGATAAATAACTATTAATTTACCTAGACTGGTTTTTTTAAATTATATCCTTACCTACCATAAATGCTGTACAAATTACAGATGGATTGATATGAATATTTTTAAGATAACACCTGCTATAACTCCAGATTATGTCAAACAAGATTCTGTGCTGATGCAGGGCTCATTGCTTTTTCTTAGCTCCTCTAAACTGTGGTCTTGATCAAAGTGAGTGCTACTACTACCTCACGTGTAGCTGGGCAAAAGCTCAAGTGCATAGGCCCTAAATCTGGCCCTTCTCTCTTATGGCTGCACATGCCTAACTCGCCTTGCCTAACTTGGAAAAACCATGCCTGTGATTATAAAAAGGCATTTGACTCCAAGGACCATTAGACTTGGCCTTCTGGCACCACTGGTATGTCTCTTGTAATGGCAACACTGCAGACACTGGAAAGTGGTAGCAAATTCACAAAGCTCATCATAATAACTCATCAACCACTACTTCTGACTCTTAAATTATAGAATCGATACCAACATAGAAAAAAGGAAAATGAACTCATATTCTGGTATCAGTCTCTTTTTCCAAACTGTCACCTTCATTCTAATTATGTTCATTCTGCTCTAAGAAAATATAACTTCTGTTACTTATGTGAATGAGGGTTGCAGTGTTTATTCAAAACCAGAAGAGCCTTCTGGTCTTGGGGCAGACTTCATTCATATTGTGATTATGTGCAAATAATTGATTCTTTGAAAGACCATTATAGCTATAAATCAATTCTGTAGACAAACTGCATTTTCCTGCATGCTCCCATTTCCTGTCTACCCATTTTGATGGAGGCATTGAAAAGCCTCAGCTGTTACAGCACCAAATACTCTTCTCTTACTTCTCAGTGTAAGAGGAAGTAGAATTATTTCAGAAGTTTTCCTAGCAAAGAATAATTTTAGCAACAGTTTGCTTTCTAAGATAAGGTCACTCACTTCAAAGTTTTTATTGTTTATGAAGAGGGAAAACATCAATAAACTGTTACAAGATTGGCTATGGATATAAAAGATAAATTTTTTTAGAAATTGCTTTACCTCTCCACATCTCATTTCCTTCAACTGGAAAGTGATAGCAGAGTTGCCTGCTATGCTCACATTTGTAGATAAGAAACAGACTTAGTGCTACACTGTAATTCTGTGGCTAGAGAGACTTCATACAGGATATGGAAGCAACTTGCCCAAAAATCAATCTAGATCATCTCCTCTTACTCTGAATAGGTAAGAAATCCAAATACCCAGGCTTACATTGTACGCATTAGATAGATGTCAAGATATAAAGAAAGTGAGAAAGAATAAAATACCAACTGACATATGGGCATTTACACACCCAAATTCCAATACAAAGTGTCTGATCTGAGAAGCGCATTACAAACCAGTTTTTCTACCTCATTATTCTCATCTAATAGTATTTGTTTTCCTAAACACATTCCAACGAACAGCATCCATGATGCAAGAATCCAAAATTACTTAATCATGCTTCATTATATCTTAGTGAAGCCATGAAAAAGGATATACAGAAGTGCTATTTCTCCCAGTATTTAAATAGTATTTCTGTCTGTGATAGCACATAGTGTCTGTTTTAGCAACCCTAATGAGAGTGAGGCATGACTATTATCTAGTTGGCAGAGTTATCACAAAGTGTCTGACCACCACTGCCCAAGCAGTTTGGCATGGATCAATTTTCATGCAAAAAGAATTCAGAAGTGCTGAGAACCCAAGCACATATGGCATCAGTATGACACCTTCTTTGAAAGACACCTACAGTAGCACACTTGCCTTTACTGTCATGCTTGGGTAAGCATTCTCTTGGCTGAGTGTGAAGACATGACAGTATCACTTCCCATAGCCTGTCCTATAACTGATCCAAATACTGAGCCCAAAACCTGCTTATACTGTAATAAGCAGAACGGTCACAATACAGTCTGCAAAGGAAGCTGAAATCATACTAAAGCCTAAGGTCAGGTTCATAAAGCCTTATTTAGATATACAGACTAAGTATCAGTCACCCAAGGAAAAGGAAAAAGTGAAGGAAAGCATCTGGGTATCCAACATTGTTGAAAACCCAGGCTTTTATATTCCTACTTCAGAGATCCTAAGCAGCAAGTAAAAGCCCTAGCATAGTCTTTTACACAATAAAAGTAAAGACTAAAACAACCTACCCATGACTGAGAACTTCAAAGGTCTGAAGTAAAAACAATTTTCAAAGAACACTGAACTTTATCCATGCTGCCAGCACATTTCCCAATGCTGAATAAATCCAAATCAAATATCTCACACACACACACCAAAAAAAAAAAAAAGGCAAGATTCTCAGCTGAAAACTTGTCTGTTCTTAAAGGCACAGCAGTTTCATTAATCCTATAGGTAATCTCTGCTCTAATATAAATTACACTAATCAATGAAAGTGCTGACCCTGTCTTAACTTGCACCTGCACCACAAACAACACACACTGTACAACCTAATTCCTTAATGCTCATTCACATATATAGCACCACAGCAGATAATGGGATTATGGAAGAGATTGAAGACTTCAGAATCAGACCAACAGAACTTCTGTGGCTACTTGCAAAGGACTCAGCAGAGAGAGAAAACATCACAATTGTTCATCCATCTTAGGAGATATACATTATAGTTTTTGCTTAAAGCAAACAGAACCAGCAAAGGGCACTGTTGTGGTCTCCCCATCTGCACTGTGCTGTCATAAGACCAAAAGGGCATTTAGCAAAGTCAAGATACAAAAAACTTAAAAATAACACCAAAGAAACATGGAGGAACAGAGAATGAACCAGTGTAGCTCTCTACTGCAGAACACCATTGTGACAAAGCAGTCTGTAGTAGGTTCATCAATTAATTAGCACATTGTATACAGTAACACAACAGTATGTGTAAATTCTGTGAACGTCTGCTGCCATGTCTCAATAGTGACCCGAGTGTGCGCGCACACACACTACACCCACAAACACAGCACACTCTTCAAAATACAATGTGTAATTTTCACAAAGGTTTAACATTCCTGGTTTTCCCCCAGATTCAACCTTTGCAAAAGCAGTAAACTTGTAATTCAACATTTGCAGAATGCTTCAAAGTTTCTCCAAGTTCTCCTTTCCCCCTACTCCAAATATTTTCCCTCCCCTACAAACAGAAAACACAAGAAGAGACCTGTTTATCACATGACCGTCCTTTGGAGGAACCCTTACATTTGTACCCTTTGAATCACTTATGTATCAAAGAAAAAGGAAGCTGCTAATAATACTCACATGGAGCACATAATTCTTAGCTTCCTGACTTTTAGATTAGCCTCCTGGGCATGTGAAATTTACTAAGCACTGTTTCTTTCTTCTTCTAAGCACCTTAGGTGTGAGCTTGTGTGTATGTGCGTTTCTCTGTCTGTATACAAAATATCTGATGTATTCCAAAAAAGGAACACCTCCTGTGTTTTAACTCTATAAATATCACTACTTATATCACTACTTTATATATATCATTATGAATCTATATTGGCTTTACAGAACAGGATTATCTTTAAAAATAACTATTTGTATTTAAAGATAATAAGTACGCCTACGGAAGAAAAGGGGAGTGCAAAAGAAAAGGAAATGGGATTCATTAGGGACATTCAAATGTGATACATACATGTTTTTGGTATGTCTACCCATGCAGCAGAACCAATGTGGTCCAGCCTTTAGAAGCCAAGAGGTACCAATCAGTCACTAACCTTGTGCAAGTTAAACCAGCCCTTGCCTTGTCTCATGTCTTAGAGAGAGAAGCATTTGGGACAGATGTCTTTTTATGCCAAGGTATCAAGACATACAAGAGAGAACCATCTTCAAGTGGCATAATCAATAAAATGAAATACTAATATACCAAATATTTATGCAAAGCAGCAGCAATAATAGCAATACCACGCAGAATATAAAAGCAACAACTACAAGTAAGGAAACACTGCTCTTTGGGCAGAAGAGTGAAGAAAAGATTCTACTTAGAACAAATCCCACTATCAACCATCTGGATTCCACTCAGGTGCCCTTGATCTGGGAGCTCCTTTATTGAACCTATACATAAAGGAGTAACAACCACGGCACTGACACGAGTGTAGGCCACTTACTGGTTAAAAATCAAACAAGGGTAACAGCAGGAGCCCAGGCAGTTTTGCTGAAATGAGATCTGCACAGCAGGGCAGGCATGGCTTTTCTTCATTACCCTAATAGCCTAATAAATAAATAAGGAATTGTTGTGTCCATGGCAATCATGCTGGTGATTTTTTTCTCCTTCTCTTCCAAGACACCTCACGATTGAGGTAGCCATACCCCAGCTGCAGAATCTGATCTGTAAATAAAAAACTGAGAGCTAAATGAAGCCCTTTCTCTGATAGGATTTGACCAAAATCCTCTGCATATTCTCAGACATTTATACCACCTACCATTCATGAGGCACTGGTGATACCTGAAGCTGTTGCCAATTATTTTTCACTCCTGAATTCCTTATGAACTGCTTGCAAAAGGTATTTACACCTCTGCAGAGAAGCACACAAAATACAAATCTTCAGAAACAATAGAGTGAGACCAACCAGTAGCCTCTTTTCCACTCAAAGACACAACGGTTTCATACCCTGCCATTCCCAGCTTCTGTTTTTATCCAAACTACAGCAAGTGTTGGCTTCCTAAAGTACAGTATTCTCAGCATGTCGCACGCAGGGCAGCATCCATGCGCCGCTGACTTGGTAATTGCATTATCTGCAGCCGCTGATGAATGAACAACCGTAATGCATACATCCTGGCTTTAGCCCTCTCGGGACGAGTAGACACACACTGCCCGCACCAGATTCACTCAGTTTGCTGAGTCCGAAGGTATACAAAAAAATGCCCGTGCGCATTCCCTCTCATTTTAAAAGCAATGTTGTAATCTGCTCTCCCTTCCCCCTAACAGAAATACAGCACCTCTATTTACAAGCACGAGAAGCTCATTCCCAAACCTACTTCTCTGCATCTGCAATCTATTCTACCTGCAAATAATAAGGCTTGAGTAAAGGCTCGAAAAAAATATGTGGTGTAACATCGACACCGTCTCTGGATACTAGGAAGAGAGGCGCTAATATCCCATAGCATGATGGCCCTTTAAAGAACGACTAGTCCTTATGGGTATAAATAATCTGAAGAATAAAATGGAGCCAAGGCGATTTCCATTGCAGACGGAGGGCAATGACCAGCTGCCATAGCTACGAAAGCCCCGGCCGACCCGCAAAGTTCCCCGCGCAGAGGAGCTTACCTCGGAGCGGCACGGCAGCCTCCGTGCCCGCCCGGACGGGACGCCGCAGCCGCGCCGAGCCGCGGCTCCCCGGCAGGCGGCGGCCGCGATGGGCACCGCCCCCCGCCCGCCCGGCGGCAGCGGCGCGGGAACCACCCGCTCGGCGCCGGCACGGAGCGAGCCCCTGCCGGGAACCAGGAGCAAAGAGGGCCTGCGCTTCCCAGCCGGGAAAGCGAGCCCAGGCCGGAGCGGAGGAAGGCGGGAGCAGCCCGGGAACGGGGGCGCGGAGAGCCCTGCCCGACCTGTTGCGCGTATCGGGCGCTGCTGGCCCCTGGGGAGTGGAACTGGCCGAGGACTGAGCGCGGGGGAAGCCGTGTCCCTGTGCGGGTGGGCACACGGCTGAGCAAGGGGCGCTCAGTGCAGCCATCGGTGTCTCGATTGTGTGTAACACAAGTCACTGAAGAATGGGGAGGAAGAGACGAAGGAAGGGGGAAGAGGTCTCTGGTAAATCACTAAATGCTCCATCTGGGGAAAAAAGATCAAATAGAGGAGAGGGGAAATCCCTGTCTCATTCACACTGCTTTTCACCGGATTAATATTACTATTAGTACTACTATTTTGGTTTCATTAATGCTTAGGGCACAACTCCCAGATCAGCTTGGGTACTCCACAAAAGTGGAGGAAAGGCAGTCCAGACTCAAAAGCATACAACAAAACATGTGAAGGTATCAATCCACAGATGGCCTGACTGTGCTGCCTCTCTGTAAGGAAGAAACACCATGGACACGCAGGGAATTTCATCCTTCTCAGGCTAACATGGCACATCATGACCTTTTTTAATATTCAGATGTTATCATTGTGTTTTTCTTTATTTTTCACCTTCAAAGTTCCTGCTGATTTTAATATACTGACAGCCATAAGAATGTGGTTTGTCTTTTCTTGAATACTATGCATGAATCAAAACATCACCAAATAATTCAAACCAATTGCCAAAATAAACTAATTAGATCTCAATCTGTAAATTTGTTTGAGAAAAGATCAAACACGTTTTGTTTTCAATGGCCAGACGATACAAAGGAAGTTAAACCCTAAACTTTGCTCCCTTCTAAAAGCACACTAACCTCTCAAGAGCAGCTGGAGTAATCTCCTTCATTTTAGAGAGATGAATAAATACAAAAGGCAGGCTAGCTGCCTTCCAGACGGGGACAGGAAGTTTGCCGGGATGATCCTGAGCAGCCCTCTGCTTCTTGAAATCCCCAGGAGAGAGGAACGTGACCATCATCTCAGAGCAGAATGGACAGCCGGGAAATCTCAAATCTGAAATCCAGACAGTGATCCAGCTAGTGAAAATAGATGTCTGTTTCTCTTTCATCCGATGGAGAGAAGGGTGATAAAATTTGTGGCATCCTGCCAAAGCCATTGAACCCATTTAGGCACAAAACCTCATGTTAGCCAGGCTTAATAGCATCAAGAAGAAAAAAACCCGACATTTTATTCATTGGTATTCCCGCCCCCAAAACATCCCATCATAAGAAAAGCCATCTGTGAGAATAATTGAAAACAAGGCCTGGGATTAACCTAATAGCTGAAATGCTCTTTTTTAATTTAGAAGTTTACTGAAATGCCAAATGTGTGCAAGTCTATATGTACATCTCCATGCAACAGAGGGAGAAGCCAGGAGCAATATAGGTAGAGAGACAGTTAAACATTGTAACCTTGTTCTCTCCTGATCTTCTCAGGGTCTACAAGCCTCTCTCTGCTCCTGAGCAGTGCTTCTAAAAGCCAGTTCAAGTACCTTTTATTAGACTGGAGACTCACTGGTTCATCTCTGAACCCAGGAATGTCAAGCCACCAATCTAGAAGAGCTATTCTGTTCCAGGTTTTTATGTGGGGGAGGCAGAAAGCTGCTTTGCAGGATAGGTTGATTCTTCAGAGAGATATACCAGAAGCACAAAGTAAACCTGGTTTTGCCTCTCTAATGCGTTAGTGCTTCTCAATACAAGAAGTTCTGGACTGTATTTTTTATCTGCACTGTTGAAATACCACTCTCACTATCCTTAGATTAGACAGTTGCTTATGGACACTGTGAAACAGTAAAAATGCATACACAAGATCACAAGGAATGCAATGTAGGTCTTTTCTGCTGGCAACAGAGGAGTCGGGTCTGTCAAAACCTCAGCACTGGCATGGCCACCACACTAGTCCCACCCAGACCAGCAGGCAAAAGCAAGTCAAACCATGGAGAAACGATGATTTTAAGTGAAAGCACACTTACACACATCCAGTTTTCAAAAGCTTTTGGACATTTCTGAAAATTCACCTAAATAAGAGCAGATATTTTTCAAAATATGCTCAAACCCCAAGTCTGCCCCATGTAGCTGAGGCAGATAAAAACCCTTAAAACCTTACTTTGGCTATCTGTGAGAAACAAGCATTTCCTCTGAAACACAAGAGGGCTTTGTACCTCACTGCTGTCAGCAGGTGACTTTACAGCTACCCATCTGCTATGCATTTTGTAAATACCAAACATTTGTTCCCTGAACTGCCCCATCTTCCTGCTCCTCTCAAAAGCAGGAAGTCTGCCTTCCTGCTTGTGTCCAGGCTGTATTAAAAAAAGCATGTAATGGACTGTTATCTTACTAGCAGCCAAACTAATAACAGCAGTCAGTCTAAGATGACACGTGAACACAAGAGCCTAAAGTGTGTGGTAGGGCCAATGGTTTCACAAGGAAGTGAACTCAGCCCTTCTTGCAAAGAGCTATGTTACCAGACAGAGCAAAGCAAATCTTTCATCACAAAGTTCATGCTCTGAATCCAATGCAGAGACATCTCAGGTTGAATGAATGAATGTCCCCCACTGCTACTGCATCCTAGGCAAACTGCCCCAGAGCAAGGACTGAACCCTATTTTTCTCTTGAACAGTGTCTCTCAGGGACAAGTACCAGGAGGAAACTAGCAGTGCTGATACTTCAGGTAGAGGCCCATAAGAGCAACTGACAGCCTTCACAGTATTGTCAATTGACAGGCATCTCTCCCTCTAAGGGCCTTGTCCTGTGTGCACATACAAAGACTGCATCACACTTAAAACTCTGACGTGAGGCAGGTGCATTGGAATTTTAATGCTAATCTAAGTACCCTCACTGAAACTAGATAAATGTAATGGCTAAAAACTGGTTAGAGAAAACAGAGATAAATGGATTATGGGGCAACACAGACAAAAAGCACTCAAACACATATCTGAATCCTTCTTAGTACTAAGACTTTGGCTACACTGCACATTTGCTCTCCACTCCCATCCCTTCCCATGGACATTTTGAGCTGTGAGGTTGAAAGAGAAGTGACCCTTCATCAGACAGGGAGTATTTGAGTCCACGTGCCATCCCAGGAGCTGTGATACCTCTTGTGAAATTTTTCTGTACTTCACAAACTTTTTAGATTCTTAGTGACAAATGCTCATAGGTAATAAGTACACAGGCACAAATACTCCTCACTTACTGAAGTTTGTGGGACTTCTGTGATCATCTTTGCTGATTTGAGAATTTATCTCATTGACCACAAAATTCCTAAATTGTGCCTCTAGATTATGTTAAAGGAGGCACATATTTTATGCCAGAATGGCAATCTCCTACCTGAGGTGACACAGGAACTCAATGGGACAGCTTCTTAACAGCCTGCTGGCAACGATGTGAAAAGAAGAAAAATCCCTACTTGACTCAAGCCAAGATAAACTTTCCACAGCACTAAAGCAACAACACCTTTTTATTTGTAAAATGGAGAAGTCTTTAAAATAAAATCCGTGACATCACTGATCCCAAATCCTGCCATTTCCATAGCCATAGCCTGAACAAAAGTGCACTTTGCAGTTGAACTACCCTACTTCGTAAGACAGCAGCTTAAACAAGAAAATCAAGTGTGTCTCAGGTCAGTGTCCCAGTGTCTCCAACTCAACACAGGTATACTGACTCCAGGCCCCTTCTCTGGGCTTCCCACCATTCTTCATCACACCATTTAAACCAGACACAAAGTCATGCTGATTCTGTGAAGGCATCCAGACAGACCAACTGCAACATTTTCCAAAGGCAAAATCATAGAGTGTAGCGAAAGGGAAATTGTATTGACCTTTTGCATTGCTAACAAGGGATTTGCAAGCACACAGGCTATGTTTGTTCAACCAGAGTTGAAAAGAAAACCAGAATCATATGAAACATCCCTCTAATCCATGAACCCAGTGAACAGGATGGCCCTAGCTATTGTGTCAGGACATACAGCTTGGAGTCCTTAATCCTTCAAATTATTGGCATGGTGCACTTGTTCTGTGACAGTTCTTTCAGATCTTTTCCCATCTCTATTGTTTTGTTTTCTGCTTGAGTAAATAGTAGGGCAAAAGTGAGACACATTTATTTCTGCTGTCATCTGCCAAAATGGGCGGTCTGGAACTTCACCTCCCCGCTTTTTCTGTCAACATTGTATCTTGGCTACTGCAGGTGAGCTACCATCAAGGAGAGAGTCCTCTCTCATTTAGTCTCGTATGAAAAGTGCAGAGTGAAAATGATGGCACAAAGTACAAAGCTGTCAAGGATGAGGGTTAAAAATAGAGATTAAAAATGAAAAACCAGAATCCAGCTTATTTACATCACAGACTACCATTCACATCCATGCTGGGCAAAAACAAAGTGAACAAATTGCCTCCGATTTACAGAAGGAGAAAACTGAGGGAGAGAATGGCAATCTGACCATAATCACCCCTCATATTAGAGACCTCATCTCTTATTTTCTTAGTCCTAATTTCATCATCTACCCACTAGGCAGCACTGCCTTTTTTTGCATCAGAATTACTACAAATTATTAAATCAAGATTATGGTCATTTACACCAACTTGGCACAGACAAACAAGGAAAGCAGAGAAACTACAGTGTGGAAAGGTTCAGCTATGAGGTGATCTTGAACAGCTCAGGGATTTTGTGTCCAGGTTTTCAACCTTGGTTGTGGTAAATGCTGCCAACTCCCACCTGGTATGAGAGGGGTCATGACAGCATTGGCTTCTGGAAATCTTTTACAAAAAAAGATTTGAACTCAGTGACCAGTCTTCATTTGTCCCCAAAAGACAAACTAGACAGTCCCCCTACCTTCATTCTTTATAATTTAAATGGAATCATTGTAAGAAACCATGATTATTGTTGGTGTTGAAAGTAGAAAGGGAAGAAGAGCAGCATTCTGTTTGTGCCTGCACTGGAGCCGCACTGGGAGACAGGACAAAGGTAACCTTGGCATCTGCTGTTATGTTCCAAATCCCAGGAGGAATGAGGACTCTGAATGCTGCTTTAACACTTCTCTTGCTGGGAACAATGTAACAGAACAAGCAAATTCTGCAAACAAAGACAGGTTTTTTCTGAGCAGAGATAAAGTTTGACTTCTCTTTCTCTGCCTTCCACCACAGCCTATTTCTTCTCTCTGTCTGGTAGACAGGGTAGTATAGAGGAGGATATTTAGATAAAATCATTCCGAGACCTGTCTCTGTTTCCAGCTTTGCCACTACTGCATGCAGCCTCGTACAAAGAACTTGTCCACTCTCTTGCATTGCCTGTGTTTCCAGCCCTTTCAATTCAAGCAGCAGCTGCCACACATACCAGTGCCCACATACATGCTCTCTGTCCCTAACACAGAAAGCCAAGGAAGTTTTGATTTGTCTAGGTCTACTACAGACCATATGTGCAAGAAATCCATGCTTCCTCAAAGGGAATGCCTTGCTGTGCAGTCGTGACAGGGTGTGTGGGCATATGTTTCTGCTTGCCCTAATTAATCATTAAATGGTTTCAATAACCAATTCTTTGGCAGGCTATGCAGGTCAATTCACATCTGTTACTACATACGTGCACATTGACACAGAAAACATACAGCCATCTTTGCTAGTTAAACACAGCTCCTCATTTCAGCTGGGAACATTGTGTTCCTTGGTAAGGTATAGGTAATGCTTAGAATAAGATTCTCCATAAAAATAGAAATAATTTATGAACCTGGAATACTTCCAATAAATAGCATTAATATAAAATAAAAAGAATAAAAAGCATTATAATGCTACTTCAACTTTTTCTTGTGATTAACAGTACTGACTTCAGACTAGAAAGTTTATGAGTAAATAACAACAACATTAAAAGGGTATGGACAGAGTCCAAGCACATTTCAGGTTTTGTTTTGAACAATTTTCAACATATGTTTACTTTCACTGATAAATTCTAATCTCTAATCTTAGGGCCATCCTATCCTAAAAAGGGATCAGAACTGACATAGGGAACAAGAAGCTTCAGCAGTAGAGAAACTTCCCTTCTATCTCTACAGGTAGAAAAATACCGTTATCTAGCTGGAAAGGGAAAGGGAAACATAACCCATGAGATGCATAAAGTGTGCCAGGTCTCAAAAGTAAATAGTGAGGAAAATGCTTAGCAATCACTAGGAGTGCACAATGTCCGTGGACTGTAACCATATACTCCTCAGAATGGATGCCTATTCTGTAATCCCACTTTTCAAGATTTGCTATTATTTCTACCTTAAAAGAGCAGAAATAGCCTCTCTCTCAGGACATTTTCTTCCCTTCCATTCATGAAAGAATTGAGTGGTCTCTTCTGCCCATTCTTGCCCCACCCACCATGGAAAAGGAGAGTGAAGAAATTTTTAAAAAATTAAAAACCTTCAGGAGAAGGTGCACTGTGTTGTTTGGAACAGGTTTTAAAAGTGAAATTGCTAAAACAGTGTAGGATTAGAAACAGATTTAACAGTTTACATAGACAAATGGAAGAGCAAAAGCACAGGTAATTATATGGTTTTTTCTTTAATGTAGAACTACTTAGAGCTGAATGGTTTGGATGAAATAACAATACATCTTCCTTAGCCTAATTTTTAATTTATAAACCAAATTGAACTGAGCAGGTCTAGAAAAGTTCTGACATTTCTTCTTTGCATTACTTTCTACATGTTTTTATCCAAAAGATAAAGAGACAATCTGGAGATGTGCTAAATCTAAAATATTTGGAAATAGGGAACAAGAGGCTTAGGGGACATAGGAACATAATGCAAAAGAACCTAAGCTTGTAATACTTTGGACCAAGGCCCATCATGAAGTCTCTGACCTGTGGATTTTACTCAGCACCACTGGCAGTTAAGTTTATTTCTCAGTATGTTCACTTGTAAGACTGAAGCCTTGAAAGCAGTTTGAGAGAGGAGCAAAGCACTTATTCTCTGCTGGGATTTAATTTGCTTTCTGTCTTTATTTCTGTCAGCTGCAAGGGAATCTTTATCTAACCACAGCAAGCCTAAAACTTTTGCAATATGAAGGATCTGAGCACAGCAACATTAAACAGAAACAAACATAAACAAAACCAGAAATAAATTAAAGATTGATTAAAAAAAAAAAAAGTAGATTCCTTCATCTCTCCTGCATCAAGAAGATTTAAGTTTGTAGAAAATGTTAGATCTAAGTTCTGACCTCTCTTGCATAAGAAATCATAGTAAATAGTGGTAAACTTAATACTCAGATTTTGAAATAATAACAGTCATCATCATAATCTTCATTTCCATTAAAGGCTCAGAAGGCATTTTGAAACTCTTACTAAACTCATATTCCCAGTTTGGCCATTGCACAGGCAGATTTTTCTTTCCCAATTCTTTTTGTCAAAGAATTAAGTAATATGATATATAATCCCTTTCTTAGCCTTAAAATTTAATCTAAAATAATCTAGAAGGCTTCACTCAATAGCCCAACTGAAAACATCCTAGGTGACCTGTTTAAAGCTGCAGAGTTCTTCTCTATTCACAAACTCCCAAAGCCTCCATTTCCCACCAGCACAGTCTCTTATCCTACTGGGTGGGCATTTTACACAAAACCAGAGACAGAGTAAAGAAGTAGCTCCCAAGTAGTTGTCCTTTGACCAATCCACTTGCAACTGAGAAAATATTAGCTCCTGCTGAGTCCCAGCTGAGTCCATGGCTGAGTCCCAGCCATGGTTAACCTGCTTTCAGTACCCAGTTGTGTTCTAGACCTCAGTATCCTTCCTGACGAATTCAAGTGCCTTGTTGACTCATACCCTGTCTCTTTCAAATACCCAAACTACCAATGTAATCCACACTCTGAAAATCATTATTTTCTAGTCTTCTGAGCAGCCACCGTCCCACTGTGGTAAATTCAGTGCTGTGCACAAACTTTAGCCATGGACTTGCTTCCCAGCACCAGTCTACCAAGTAGCTTAAGCAAGGTACCAGTATTAAAGTCCTAGGACAGAGCATAAACCCTACTGTGCATGCCTTTGACAGGATGTTTAATTTTAATAAAGGGCCAAAAAAGAAAACTGAGGTGAGTATTGTTTTAAAAGTTATCACAACTAGTCAACCAAAACCCTTGAGTCACCACATTTGTGTTTTGCTACATAGTCTACATCTGCCTCAGTCTGAGGCTTAAAACTGATGAGGGAGAAGTAAGCTGTATATACAGAATCCCTAAGGTTCTGAAATGTTAGGTAATAACAAGTCATTTGTAACATTTGCTTGAAATAAACATACAAATTACAGAGAATTACTGAAAGACATACCCTGAGTCACACAGCTTTTGCTGTCACTTCTCTACTGAATAAACCACTCCACTCTGGAAATGCCAGTGCTTTCTGTTGAAAACACAAAATATCTACAAGTTGTGTCTCTATGACATATTCCATATATATGTGGCATACAGAAATACTGCTGTTTAATTTGGGATACCATTAATGTCCAAGCAAGGAGTTAAGTTTCCTCTGTAGTTTTCAACACAGCTTCAGATAGAAAGCAAAGCTCAATTATTTTTGAGACTTTGAAAATTAAATGACTTTCACAGTCTAACACCAAGCTGTGAATCTGGGACAGAAGTCCTGAGGTCCTGTATACCACACGTTCCCATCACAGTACACTGGCTGCAAGATGTAACTATTTCTTTTAACACAAATTAAGAATTGTGTTGAATTACCCTGAAAACTCCCTTCATTATCTCCAAGCCACTAAACCAGTCACAGTTTTATTTTGCCATTGCAGCACTTCTATTAGGTGTGAAACTAGTGCTTTCCTCTGGGCTTGCATAGCATTTTAGGAAACCTATCTGTACACAAGCCTTTGTCTGAGAATGTTTAACAATAGAAAACATATCTATAATAAATCAATAAACATTTAAAATGGGTAACATGGTGCAGCTGAAGTAGGGAGATAAGAGCTTCCACCTAAGGATTATGAATGTGCAACCTCATTGCGTTAAATAGTAACACAGGTTGTGACCTCTGGGGTATTTACAGTACTCTCTTTGTGCTTATGCTAGTTAGAGACCATTTCTAAGAAATAAGCACCTTCCTTATTTAGCTGGTGTCTTGGTTGACTGACCCTGATGGGGTGGACAAAGGAAAAGAGACTGAGTATCATTTACGACATGCAGTTCAGAGTGATGAGAGGATAACAGTGGAAACTACAGGGCAAAGCCTAGGTACTGATTTAGATACTGGACTGCAATGATTAATCTCCTGTGCCAACTCAGTCTGACTGCCATTATTACCCAGAAGCTTGGGGACAGATTTTCCTCCCCTGCATATTAACTAAGGGAATATATGCAAATGCAACAAGCCTTAAAACTATCAGTCATACATCTTGACCTTAGTACATAAATTTGGATATTGCATCGAGACCTTTCCAGCTTTATTGGCTGTAGCAACCATTTTAAAGACATTGCCACGTGCCATTTTATCACAATGCATACAAGAAGTGTACTCAATGTTTTTCTTCCAACAAGAACTTCACTGTAACTGATTTAAGGACACATTCACTAGCAATTCTGATAGAAAAAAATCACAGTCCAAGGTATGTACATCTGTAATCCTGTCAGATACATTCTTGTTTGAAAACCCATGTAAGTATGTGCGTACATCCGTACATTATTGTTCCCATGCCACACAATTCATTCTGTGAAAATCACCATACTTTGTAGCATCATCATCTGGTGATGTTTGAAGATGCAAATTTAAAGAAATTCCTCTGCCTTCCAGTGGGCATTGAATTTGCCTAAATGTTAGCAGCCATTTATCTATTACTTCATTGCAACTTGAGTCTGTGAAAGGTGCTTGATGGTTATGGAAAATTAACTGCATTTAGTATAGCAAGACTATTAATAGCTTCCTAATACTTCAAAATAATAGATACACGTCCCTTCATGAGTTGGGTACATCAGAAGAGTCATCCCATGCCTCTGTACCCCATGCAATCACATGTATCCCTCTGCATTCCATGCAAATACAGTCTGGGGCAGAACAACAGTGCAATAAGGACTACTGCAGCAGAGTCAGAAAGATAAATTCTATATGGTTTGCAGAAAATGTCAGATGTTAACCTGAATACCCTTTTCATAGAAACAAATTACTAGACTAGATGGTAATGGTTTAGAAGAAGAACAATTGTCAATGACAGAAATTTTGTTTTATGAGATAAATCTTCAAAAGTTCATAGAAGAAATTGCAACGCAAAAGCATCACCTTGGTAAAAGAAATGGTGATCTGATGGCTACTGTTGAAATCAACCTTCAGCCTCAAGGTAGGACTCCTACCATTGTTGCCAGCACTTTTGATGGAGCAATAATATTTATTAACATGTTGAAATCTGATGCTAGCAACAACACACTTAATGATTATGTTCTGAAAAGTTTTGTCACACCTTTGAGCCAAAGAAGCAGGCCTGTAGGCTAAGCTGTTTGTGCTGGCAGAAGTCTCAAGTCTCAGATGAGAGGCAGGCAAGGAAAGGGAACCAGAAGGTTTTCCAAACCTCTAGCACCAAGCCAGGAACAGCTCTGGGGAAACACAGAACAGGAGTTACATGCTGAACAAGGCCCTCGTGGGTTTATGCATGTGGTACTGGCATTTTCCTTCATCTGCAGAACTTGAATAGATTGTGAAGACACAGAGAAATCACTCTAAAAGTAAGTATATGACAACACTGGATTGCATTCCCCTGGGTCCCTAATGGAACATGAAAAGCATATGGTGAAATAGGGAAGATTGTATTGGGTTTTTATTAATTTTAAGCCCACTTCTTTATTTTTCTCCTATCGTTTCTAAATGCTTATGAAGTTGTACATATACCTAAAACACAATAATATGTAGTAAGTAGACATACACCAATTTGAGTTACTATTATTAGGAAAGAGAAAGAACAGTCATCATCATTTAGCCAAAAGTGCATTGGTGATGTGCTACACAACTCTAGAATTTTTACAGAAACTTATTCCACTGCAATTCATTGCTTTACCTTTCAGGAACCCTTAGACAGGAATATAAGTGTATAAAAATAAAAAGTAACTGGGATGTGTTAACAAGATAAATAGTACTGAGATGTCAGGACTCAGATTTTAGGCAAACCACCATCTGCACCGTGCACAGGTCTAGCAGAAATTTTAGATTTTAGTGTCTTTACTGACATCCTAAAACTGTTGTGATCTTCAGGCTCCACCATGAACTTGAGAACTTTTCATAAGTTCTGGGTTATTTTTCTTTACTGTGCTTAGGCAGAGCAATTACAGTAGAGCCTATAAAGACCCAGTGTCACTTCAAATCTTGCTAAGCCCTTAGTCTCACTGACATTCATCAACAGTAGGCCCTACTCCCTAATTATTATAAATTAATGCTGTGTGAAAAAATATTTACTTTACAGCTACATCAGCACACTTCTCTGTGTCTTGTTGTTGTTGCTCCATCTTTGCTGCAGCAGCCAGACACATACCTTAAGGAACCATGGAAATAAGCAACTTGGATGCTGGAACCAGCTGAACAGCTTAAAGCAACTACACGTCCTGGAATGTTCAAATAGATTTCTATCACCTAAATGAAGCATATTTTATTTAATGAACAATACACCAAATCTCTTTGTCTTGTGAACTGAAATTAAACTCATGAGCTTAACCTCAAACTGGATGCATATTAAAATAAATTCCTAGGGATGTATTATCAACAGAAACCTGACCTTTAAAATAATCACCATGTAATCAGTTTCTGTGCAGAAACAGAAGTCAGGGTTTCCCCCTCTCTCTCTTTCTGGCTGTAAAAAGCTGGTCCATATTAATTTAACGTGTGCCTTTGACTTCCCCATCTTTGGAGCTTGTGGCTGTGTGTCGTCTGTTCTCTCTGTAGAGTATGACCAGCAATTCATGTGTGTCTTCTACATTTGTTCAACAGCCATGAGTGGCCCAGAGTATCTCTGCAAAGTAAGACACATATGGCAATGATTAATGGGGGCTGAGAAGTAAATAAATAAGTTGTGGGGGAGACTTGGAAAGGTCCACAGAATAGAAGAGAACAAAGCATCCCTTGAGTTTGATAATGAATTCGTAACTAACTGTAAGAGCAAATGAAGAGATTGTGCCAACACCTAGAAGCAAGAGAAAACAAATTAGGCGGACACATTATGAACCAAGATTTATAACACAATAAAAATGAAGAATATAATATCTGGAAAGATCATAATAAAAGCACCAGCTTCCTGCCAGTTCTGAAACAGGCAGCAGGGCAACTGGACTATGAGAGATAGCATCAAGCAGTGGATAGAAATCAAGGGGAGAGCAAGAAAAATGGTATCCCTTATATTAACCTATAGAGTTCTGGGTTGTTACTTTGCAGATTGCACCTTTCATCAGTAAATACCTACAAATTGTATGTGAGATATATGCATGAGACCATAGAGCTGCACACAGAAATATCTATTGGGATATGAATGGTATAGCTGACAAGATACATAGGATTCAGGATAACTTTTGTGTTGATACTTGAGTATTGTTTCTTTCTCCAGGGTCAGGCTAGAAGGATCTGAACTTGCTCAAGATACCAGCAGCCTTATAATGAAAATATGGGACAAAAGAATACAATTGCCTGGGCCAAACACTGGGGTCAGGAGTCTTCAAGTTGCCTTGACCATGGTATTTTTCTTCCTGCCATGCTCCTTTTTCATTTCTTCGCAGATGTCATTTTTATCTATGCAATGAAAGGGGGAAAAGATGAGATTTCATAACTGTTGGGTTTACTTGCCATGCTGCAAATAGTGCAGTACAGCCCAGCCTTATGGCACTACCATCCCACACAGCCACCTCAAGTGTAGAAAAAAAACCATGGGAACTGCAAAGCAGCAATCAATGCTAAGGACTCTACTCTAGGGGCCACTGAGGGTTGCTGCCCTGTCTCTGGGCTTCCTCAAAACAGAAGTGAATATTCTCAAAATACCTCTTCTTCAATGGAGATCAGATTATGATCAATGTTTGACCAGACCAAGTGTGAAACACTGGGTAATTTCCTGCTGATTCCACAATTTTCTATCATGGGGGCACAAGGCACCATTCAGACACTCATGCAATGCACTGAAGAGTCTCAAGAGAGATGGAATCATAAACCTCTCTGAAGCAGGCTGCCTTCTTAAGGAGCAAAACTTAACAAACCTGAAACAAGCAAGCAAGCTTTCACATAACTTAGGTTTTCACTTTTTTTTTTTTCTGCTAACCAATCTCTATACACCAATGTCTATGGGTAATATATATTACAGGTAAAGTTCTCAATACATCACAGCCTACACCACTTCACCATCTCTGCTACTGGCTGTCATAAGAAGAATGAGGCCAGTTCCAGGATTTGAGGCATTCAATTTAAGTGTATTTCATCCACCATGTGCAGCTTTCCTAATGCTTAGCTGAGAAGGAGAGTGTCAATCATCTGACCATGTGCAATGATCAATTCAGATAGGGAAGAATATAAAAGGAAATAGTCAAAGTAAGAGTTGTTTTCTAGGGCTTTTTTCTATTAACATTTTCAATTAGCTGTATGTTTTTACATCTTTGGCTCCTCTAGTTAAGTCTGAGCACGATACCACAGAAATAACGTCTTAATGCATAGGATAATGAATAGAAGAGCAATACATACTACATACTTGTGTAAATATATTCTCAGGTCACTGCTAGGCTGATAAAACATTCATATGCTGCTCCTTGGTTCTGTGACATGAGCAGAGCTCCTTTACTGAATTATGATACTGCATTAATTCACTCCAGGTCCAGCTGTTAGGCAGCACAGCTATCGTTCTATTTGGATGTCATGAGCTTTGCACATGTAATAAATCACTGTGACAGCAGAGGGATTTATGTGAACAATTCCTCATACATTTATACAAATTCATACACCTATCAAAGGCTGTCTTGTTTTGCAGCTCATTTCAAATACCACCTGCAAAAGCCTGCAAGGTTTCAGGATCTGACATGTTCATTGAGTCAATTTATGAAATGAGAAATTCAGTAGGACCAAAGACTCACAGAACCTTTTGGAGAAATGTTGAACATGGACACTCGTTACTTCCTTATTACTTGTTACTCTATAGAGCCCCAAAACATTCTGTAGGCTCATGTATTCAAATCAAAGTTATAGTAATCTATGCATTCTTAACTGTCCTCACATTTTAGGGCATTCACCATGTCCCAGATGCACTGGCATGGCAGTTTCAAGCAAGCAGTAAACCAAATATATATTTAGCAAAGCTGATACACAGAAGAAAGAAATACCTTCTGGCCCAGAGTTATGCTGAACAAAAGGGACAGGTCAGGATTCTCAGAAAAGCTCAGGGCACTGGACACACAACTCCCATTAAAAATTGGTTAAGTGACTTCATGGGTTTTTTTTAAATACTAGCTGCAGTTATTCAAAGAACACACCAGTTAATATATTTGGATGCCATTACTCTGGTTAATAAAAATAGGAGCCTAAATCAGGCTCCTGAAGCCATAGTGAGGCATTGAAGTGTCCTGGTTTGTAAAAGTGCTGAATACCAGCCCCTCCCACTGACTCAATGAATGTGCTCAGCACCTTTCTAGCAAATCAGGCTCAATTTAGAGCATGAAGCTGACATGAAGCTATTAATCAGCCAAGTCTCAAAGCAAAAACAATTCATCAGGGGAAGCAAGGCATAGAGAAAAATTAAGACTACAGAGAAGAGTGAAGAGATTGCTCTACAAAGTCAGCTTTAGATTGCTACAAGAGATTTTTCTTCAGAAGTTTGACATTATTAATTAACATAAAACAGTTCCACAAACAGAAACTCTTTGCTTGAGTCTGCTTCAACAACAGCAACACCAGTTTCATATAATGCATCCCCAGAGATTTGTACTAAATCAGGTTGACAAGAAAATCAAGACAGAAACCATGCAGAAGAGCTTTGAAAAATAAATCAAAAAGGCGATGCTGATTCTGCAGCATAGCTCTGTGCACAGATAAGTCAGCTTTCTCCAAAGTCATCTCAGATTGTTGCTAGGGCATGTGAAAATGTACAGAGGCAGGATAGGAGCAATGTAGACATTACACATCATCCATGGATATGGAGAAGAAACCTTCACTTACATGAATTCTGTTGTAACTACTTCAGCATTATTACTGTTTCAGCACAGCCAGGATTGGGCCCCTGTTGTTGAATATATCATGTTTCTCTAAAATGTTTGAACTACCACTAAATTAATTTCATGATCACTTGATACAGGTTTTCCCAAACAATGTCTCTTCTGATTGATTGCACAGATTTTGCACAGTTTTCTTTGCACAGATTTATATGTTTTCCACTTAGGGATTTTCCTATCTTGTCTTGATATTGTTTTATAAAAGGGTAAACTATTGGTCTCTTTCCAGAGACACATGGCAGCCAAAAAGCTTTCTTAATGTGTCCCTTGAGAAGTCTCTAGGGCAGAGGAGTCCCACATGCAATAGATCTCCTAGAAAATTCTATGTCATACCATGCCCTGGTCTCTGTTACTAGTGCTGGGAGTTTAACCATGTATGAAAGAAGCTCTGGTGCATCCTGATGAGTGTGAAAGACACGAAAATTCAGAAAGATTCAATGTTACTCTGAGTTAGATGGCATGTTAAGGCCTGAAGTTTATGAGATATTTAAGTCACCAAAACCCTTCAGGTCATTGGCAGGATCAGTGATTCTGGCCTACATATTTTGGTAGACACATCCTCCTCCACAATTCATTTCATACAATCTTGTTTTGACAAATATGCGCTTCAAACATTTTATTATTTCCTGACATATTTTTCACAAAGCTCTACATATGTTTTGCACCTTATATTCATTATTTTAGGCAGCTTTCACCCCAGAGTCCTTGCACCCCATATTCCCAAGACAAGAAATTGAGTGACTAAGGGAAAAACGTATGAAAGAAGGTGGCATGAATAACAATGAAGACGGGTGTGCTCACATAAATCAGAAGTCACCATGGTCACAGATGGCCTCCAGCGTCAAGTCTGCCAGGTGACAGTGATTTGTAGGCAGTGCAGCAAAGACAGGCCTTGAAGGGGGTTTTTGGAAGACAGTCAGGGGGTAGTTGAAGTTTGGCAAAAAATTTTACAGGAGAAGGCATCTAAATGGAAAAATGCAGACAATAAGGAGATAAATGTTAGTGGAATAAAGCAAAGGCACAGAAAATCAGGTATTGCATTAAATAGGGAAGGAAGTCTTAGCAATGAAACAGAAACTGCTCCTTTGGCTTTGTTACAAGTACCAAAGCTGGTATTTTTTTAAATGAAACATGATTTTTTGTTTGGTTTTATTTGTTCAGCTTATATTACAAGCTTATATTAACAGGCTTGTTGGGTCTTCTTCCACTTGGAAAAAATAGTGACAACTCATGTTCTGAAAATATTAAGAACTTTCACTGGAACTTTGGTGAAAGGCTAAGTCTATTAGTATATTGTTAAGAAACAAGGTACACACAAAATCAATCTGACATAGCAAACGTAACTTTGCATTCCTGCTCACCTATCATGTTTGGTAGCTTTTTCTGAATCATAACTATTTGTAATTTTACTAGTAAAATCTTTGAGGGCAAATTTTGTAAGCAAAGGTAATAGCTCTTCCTAAATTAACTGATGCAGGTGAGAAAAACCAGACAAGCTTCTGTACTATCAGTTTCCTAAGCCTTTGACAGAAACACTTCATCATTCCCTGTAGATTTACCTTCTCTGACCCTCTGACACAAACATCTGAATATGCCACTGAACTTGTTAGTAACATAACTACAGAGAATAGCACAGTCTTGCGTAAGACATGGACATGTTCAGACAAAGAACAAAGTGAGGAGTCCAAATAAGCACTGTTCTAGAACAAATTTGCAAACCTGGATTAGGTCCTGACAGAGTCCATGGCTTTCATTGGCATCTGGGAGTGATTGAAAGGAGGGAGCACTTGCAAAGACCATTAAATTATTGAAGATCTTGAAAACCATTATTCAATTTCTCTGTATATCAGAAGAGAAAGAGGAGGGCAAAAGCCCCCACAAACCCAGAACTATTCACCAATTTCCTTAAATTTCTAGGAAAACAGAGAGAAATTTCACACCTTCCTTAGTGACATGTAGTGAGGGCAAGTAGCCAGACATAAAGCATTACAGATTTAGGAGCCATGCACTGGCCCATTGACTTGTTTCAGTATTAGTTACGCTAATAAACAGAACCAGCTCTTTCTTTGCAAGAGAAAGATTCTGGGCATGTATCTGACTTTGGAATGTGGCTGTTTAGAGACTGAATGGAGTGCTACTGTTCAAAGAAAAAAATTCCAACAAGCTCATTGTACTTGAAATGTATACAACTGTACAAGGTTACTGAAGAAAACCCCAACAACAAACTGAAACAAAGTGCCTAACCATTAGTGACCTGGTTAGAAGGACTCTCTCTAACAGGTATCTGGTGTTGTTACTTAATGACCAAGCCTAACTTCAGGACTTTTCACGTGGGGATGAGCTACAGGTCATTGCATTGGTCTGTTGCAAGTGGGAGGAAGCAGGAGTTCCCCAGGAGGGTGCCAAGCCACAGGCTGCTCTCCATATCCAGGGGACAGAGCAGGAATGTAGGGAACACACAAGATCCTTCTTCCACTTGGTGTGTCCAGACCAATGCTGAGCACTTCACAAATGCTGTGCAAGGTTCATAGACAAGCTGGAACAAGACCAAAACTTCTCAGGCAATCCACCTCCCTCAGCTATTCTGAGTTTGTGTCAAACAGAAGTTTGGACATGGCTAATGCGTTTTCCAATTGTAGACCATAAAATCCAGAGATCATTTGAGAGCAGAGTTATTTTATTGGGATCAAAAAGCAGCTAATGTCATGGTTCATAACATCCACAAAATCCTGACCCAAATCTCACCAAAGGTTTACAAAATTCAAATGTCACTTTCTTGGTCTATCTCTGACAGAGACAAGGAAATTAAAGCCATCTAAACCATATGAAAAGTCTTGGCAAACCAGTTCTGTTACTTCATGAAAAGGTCTGGACACAGTTGCAGAATGTGTGTTTATCCAAAGCTACTAAGCCATGAAAAGGTGGGGCAGTCACTAGCAGAAGTACTTTTAGTGGGAGGTGTTATGCAGCGTGGTGATAGTATCATTTAGTATATTATGTTATATTATTACTATTAATATTATTGTATTATTATTTAACATTTCTAGCAACATATCAGACTAGTCTAATAATTCATATTTCTGCTCTCTAATCTGTTAAAGCTCATCAGTAAATCAGAAAATTATGATTAATTCTGAAAGTACTGCTGCTCTACTTCCTCAAAAGCAGATTTTTAAACCAAATTCTCTGCACATCATCATATTTATACAGCAGAGATAATTTCCATTAGAAACATAAATAAGATGGAATTCTCCACTAACAAAATAGCTGTATGTTAAGACCTCTGATCATGAAACTCAAGACATGGTTTGAGCTGCATGCCAGCATATGCAGGTGGAATTAAAACTGTAACCAAATGTGATTATAGCTTTATTTTGCAAAAAGCATAATAGCCTCTCTTTCTCAAAAACTGTATACCAGGATAATTCAATGTCTGTGTTTTCCAAAAATGAGTGTTGGTGACTAAGGTCTTTTACAATACTCACAGCTTTCCATAAAGTATTAAAATGAGAGATGTTTATATAAAGCTGACACCCTGAATGCACTAATCAAGTATCTTTGTGACATAAATGTCAAATAAATTAAATCTGGTGAGGTAGAAACGTGTCCTGTAGCATTTTTTACATGACATTAGGAATGCAGTAGCATGGTAGTTCAGAACAGAGCTGTACTATGTAAGGAAAAGCAGCAAGGATAAGGAGGAGAGCAGCAACAAGAGTTAAAATTGTTTTAAGTGATTGCTGACTGCAGGTGCCCAATTTGAATTTTCTTGTGTCTGTACTTTTTCCCTCACAAGTGCTGAATGTCTGCAGTATGCAGCATTTTTGAAAACAGTTTTTAAGTTATGTGGAGCTCAATTTAAATATATCAGGCATAAGGATTCATTCAAATGTTAGCTTTCTTTTCTTCCAAATCTAACAATAGTGGAGCCATTTTCAGCAATTTCTTTCATTTTTCTGACAAAGAAAAAATTACCTAGTTGGAGCTCAATGATATTCTGGTTTCCCTGATGATGTAACTAAATAAATAGCTTTAAAACAAAACAAGGATAGGTTCAGCACAGCTAACATGGAATGGGAAAATGAAGCTGATCTGTCACTGCCTTCTGGGTGACAACAGGAAAGACCTTCTCTGATTCAGCTCCTGCCTCTGCATAGTGCTGGTTGAAATTTATTCCACCTTCATAAAAATTGGGTGGACATGTTTTTTCTTCTCTCCACCCCTCCATGGCTAAAGCTTCTCACACAGTATTCTGTTGACAGATTCTTCTGTTTCAAGGCAGCTGCTAAAGCATACCTTAGGAATTAATTTCTCTTAGCATCAAAAGCCCTGGCTGGTGGTGTCAGAGGGCAGTATTTCCTTGCCACAGCCTTCAGGTCACTTTACGTAAAGCTGTAGCATAAGGAAAATACTGAAGTTTCCCCAGAGGTGGCATTTGATCACAAAGCAGAGTGTATGTCTCAGAGAACCATCTTTGGATTTATGGTAAATGCAGAGAAAAACCTAGAAAAAACAGTGCTAACATATTTTCACCTAGTCATGTTTGAAATTAATGTTAAAGTTATATATCAAAGGCAAAGTCATCCAGTAGCACATTACCACACCCCCTTATCTTCCAGATGCATAACTTGTTTTCACTCAGATAATTACTACACAAAGACTGT
The DNA here is from genome assembly GCF_037042795.1 of Molothrus aeneus. Classification (NCBI taxonomy): domain Eukaryota; kingdom Metazoa; phylum Chordata; class Aves; order Passeriformes; family Icteridae; genus Molothrus; species Molothrus aeneus. Next base: position 8,969,644 of record NC_089653.1, read on the forward strand.
AAGTCTGTCAAACATAATAGGAGTGGGACAGGGGGTTGTTATACAATGTTTTTATATCCCAAATAACACCTAAAGACTGGACTGTATAGGTGAAAGAGTAATAGTTTTTAGCTGTTCTATCTTGCACATGACTTCTCACAATAAGCACAACCTTCCTTTACATGTAATTGCAACAAAGGACAAATCTATTTGCTTTCTGCTGATTCACACTTAGCACAGCATCCAACAAAAATCTTACTGTCCTTCTGCTGGCTTGTAACAAATGCAAGTTTGCACAAAGTTTATGTGAATTTCCCAACCTGAATGAGAGCAGCAGGACTTGAATGAACTTTCACAATCTGTGTCAGAACCAGCACAGGAAGGAAACTTGTCTCCCAAGTCAGTGCATCTCTGGTGTGATGTTGATGCTGCAGCACCAGTTCTGGAGGGGAGGCTGCACAGTGGAGGCTCAAGTGCATCTAAGTGGATGGTACTGGTCTGGAATAATCTGGGTTTTCCTCTTAGTGAATGCTTCTTGCAGCTACTCAGGGGTCTACTACATGTCACAGCTTCTAGTGCTCTGGCCAACAGAGATACCAGAGATCTCCCCTCCAACAGAAATGTTACAGTCCAGTGTCTTCCAGACAACACCAACCAAATCCTAGGGACTCTAAATCTCTATCCCATTGAGAGCTGTACTATTTATAGATCCTCTAGGAAACAGTCCACATAGAAGCAACCTCAGCAGTAATTAAAGTCATAGTAGAGATGCCATGAATTTTTCCACTACCATTTATATAATTTTGCTAATAAATACATCCAATCACAGCTTAAAATCATCTGAAGATTTCAAAGCAGTAAATCACTGCAGCATGAGACTGCTGGCATTGATGAAGAGGTGTCAGCCAAATCTCTTTTATGGGAATTCCAGAGACCAAATCTCTTCCTATTGCAGAGTGTCCCAGGAGACTGCAGAGAATTGCTTTTCCCAGCAAAGATGACCCTGGGTCTGCTCAACAATGGTAAGAGTTCAAACCATAGGCAATTTGTCCTGTGTTGCCTTTAGCAACACTGATATGAAAATAATGATAGATACCCTGGTGATAACAACTCCTGGCATCCTAGCTGGGCTGTTTTAAAAGAGAAACAAGCCTTTCTCTTATGCTAGCACAGACACAGCTCAAAATAAAGGCTGCAAAAGCAATACCTACCTGCCTTTGAAATAGATGTGCTGGGAGCTTGCCTGTACTGCTGGTGTGTGTTCCTGCAGCAACATTAGCCAAACGTTGCCTCACTCTGCTTCAGCTGCCTGGCTCTGGAAACGGGACAGCGTTTGTGCAGCAATGCCATCTGCTCCCTTCCAGTCATGAAGGATGTTGAGGATAAGCTAGCAGGAGTGGTGATTCACTGCATTCCTCCCACCCGCAACAGTGACCTGTTGTCACTGACTTGCATCTTGGTTACAGCCAAGTCTCTCTGCTCCATGCTCATTTCTCTTCCATAGTTCAGAGGAAGCAGAATAGGATGAAAACTACTGCCCTAATGACCTTCAAGATGGACCTGGTCTGGCAGAGCATCTCTCAAATGAAGCCACCAGAAACATTCTGCAAGGCCAGTACAGTTTCAAGTAAATGCTAATGTTGTCAGGATTCCATACACTGCGCATTTTCTATAGCCACATGTGCTGTCACTAGCATGGATTGATCTACATTACTAGTGTTTTATAAAAGTTTACAGAAATCAAATACCAGAAAATGTGTGAGCATCATATTACAGTTTACTACCACAATAATTTTGTGGCTGGCACTGAGGTTTTACTACTGGCTTTCCAAGCAAAGTCTACAGAAACATGAAAGAATTTTCTATGCCTAAGTAAATGCTGTTTAAGGAACAAGACAACCTCCAGCAGGAAAAGGAAATTCCTGCAGCATTGGATGGGAGAGATGCCACAGTATTTCATTAAAAGGAACAGAAAATTGATGATTGTTTCTATCCATGTGGTGTGTATTCAAACACTCACTAAATTGTTCAAAACACACACTAAAATCGCAACACATTTCAGTTGCTCTGACCAGTCTTCTATAACCCCTGGACTTGTTAAAGCATTTTCCAATATGCATAAATATCCTATCTTTATTACATTTCTAATTTGCACCCAAAGAGCAAGGATGCAGAGGTACTGCTAGAGGCTCCTCACTTCTAACAAGTCAAATTGACCTCTTGAAGAAAAAGCAACTGCTCCTGCATTTAATTTCTGTCACTAGTCTTTCTAATTCTTTGTGAGACAGACACAGTCAATATTATTTGTTTTTAATAAAGAAGAGATCACTGAGATTGATGGAAGGAGAGACTAAGGTGAAACACCTAAGTGGAGCATTGTGGATAGCTCCTTGTGCCACTGTTAGAAATAAGACAGTCACACAGGATCTAGAGAAGGCAAAAGCAATACTTTAGGTTATGGAATTATGATTGTTTACATTTAGATGACCTTCAGGAAGAGGTTACAGATTCACACAATACTCAGGAGGGTAAATCCTCACTGGAGGATAGTAGAGCATTATTGACACAGATGGTACTATTTACAAGACACAGAAGTCTCACAGCTAGGGGTTAACTTGAGAGAACTACAAGTCACATATACAGTGCCTAACAGAACACACAAGAATATGTGCTGAGATCCATGAGAGGGGAACATCAGAAAAGGTATTCTAACATCACTTCTCAGAAAGCATCTGTTCTATATCTGCCCTTATCTGTGAAACACTGAATTCTATAGCCTTTAAAGCTGCCCTATGTGTGACACTCTGCACGAAGCAGGCTCAAAACCTAGTGAATCCAGTCAGCAAGGTATCTCTCCTCTGAGAGGGAATCCTTTTGTAGCATAAGGCAATTGAAGCTGTTCCTTCCTCAGCTCCTGCTATAGGAAATGCAGCTGGAAGAGTGTGCAAGGCCTGGACAGCAACAACTCCTCTGGATCCCAGCTTCTGGAATAACAAGTCAGCCACTCTTTAGAAAAAGGTATGAACAGACAAATTTTGCAGGGACAAGTTTAGCACAGTTTGCCACAAAAATCTGAGAAATTAGCATGTTCACTGCACCCATAACCTTGTTTCCAACTCTATTTCCATCCACATTCAGAACTTAATTACATTTGAAAAAACAAGCCTTGTATGATTCAAGTCTTCCAGGAAGCTGGTGTTTCCAATTAATCTGAACCTTGCTAATCTGCTCACTGTTCCAGGGGCTGGCACAGAACTCTTTGCTCAACTACCACTTGAGATGCATATGCTGAGATCTTCTGCAGAAGGGAAGCAGAACATGATTTAAATTCACAGTTTTCTTCTAAAATATGAGAATTCATTTCAAGCCCTGTAGATAAGCATTTGAAGCACCCTGTATGAAGAGGAGCTGTGTTCTCTTAGGCTAGATGACATACTAAACAAAAAGGCTTGCCCTATTACTATTAATTAGTAAAAGTGATAGGAGATTTTGGTAATGCTTTTAAAGATGCATTTAAGCAATAGGGAACACACTACAGTCTTCTGTACTCTTTGTCTCATGCCCATCACTTAAATATGAACACTCAACACCTCCCCTTAAATCAAGTCTGGTTGTGAGGCTTTGCTCAGTTTGAGTTTTCTTAGTAGTCTTGACTTGGATACAACTGTCTTGGAAGTACTGGAGTAGCCAGACACCAGTTCAAGAAGAGCCTCATGTCTCATTAAAGTCAACAGACCAAAGCACAGGTGCTGCCGCAGCTTTTCTTATCAGCATTCTATCAAGTAACTATACAACTAATGCATTTAGGCACATCAGAGCTCTCGCTGCATCAGTCTAGTCATGCTTCTGGAACACTCAACTGAAGTCTAGCAAAATTATCCTCAGACAGCTAAATTAGATTATTTGGAACTCCAAGAGCCTGCAAATTAGGATTGCTGGTTTCCATCCATCTATCTTAGACAAGTCTCTTAAGTAATAATTTTCCCTCTACTTTATTCTCATACATTGGCTGCAATGCAGGAAAGGCCCAGAGCAGGACTCTTTTAAGAGCGCAAGCAAAACAGGACAAGATACATAAGACAAAAAAAAACTCAGAAATTTGACTTTTTAAACAATGTTTTCAGCTAGGAAAACATTATCCTTTATTGTATTAGCCATTCTGGACTTAATCAGCCTTTCCATGGTGGCTATGGAAGTTGTGTTCCAGGAGATTTAAGATAACACATGGGGAAAATAGAACAAATTCACTTGTAAAGGAACTCCACTTGTGTGTGAGATTATTCTAGGTGTGAATTAGCCTAAGTAGTTTATTTCCAAGCAATTTTCAAACTCTTGTGCCAACTAACACTTTGCCAAAAGCAGAAAACTCATGGCCAAATCTTCCCTTAGAGTTCAGCACAGTGCTGCATCTTGAAAACCCATTCTGGGAGAAGGGCTGGACTTGGAGGTGATGAACAGGATAGGGGAGTTCAATGCTATGTGGCCGCTCCTCAGAGTTCCTTCCAAAAATAAACTACTACACCCTTTAAAACAAAATGTTGACCCTGCAAGACATTAAAGCCCTCAGCTCAAGCACTCTTTGTACACAGCAGGAGGAGATGTTATCAGAAGTGGCCCAGCCAACAGAAACAACTGCTAAAGCAAAATCCTTTTGTGACTAGTCCATTGTTTCTGAACGCCCAGCAAGAAGCAAAGGGTGTCCCTCACTGGAATGGAACAAACCTGTGTTACAGCAAGAAGCTTTGCAAATATCATTAGCTACTATTCAAAACAGCAAGACAGTAGAAAAACAACGTGAGGGCTTACATATGGTTTATCACTTCTTTGCACTCCCCATGCACAATTGTCCCAAACAATAAAAGGGCAGGAGGTTGCTGTCTAATGAATGGAAATGATATTGCAAGACAGTACCTCCTGAAGCCAGGCTCAGAGTTAAGTGCAAGCTGCTGCAAAATGCACACCAGTAACCTGCAGTTAGACTGAAGTTCAGGCTTCACTGCTGCACAAGGCAGCAAGGACATGCAGGGACATTTATCATGCCTTGCACACATACTCTGAGTTTGGAGTAGCACTGCCTCTCTCTGCATCTGAGCACAGACACACTCTGGCCTATGCAGGTGCACTAATACAGTGTCAAAGGCCATCTGTGCCATTTGGACATTACTTTTTCCTCACTGGGAAGTGTCAGATTTGGTGACTGGTCTTTGGCACATCATCCACAGAACAACCCTCATTCAAAGCACGTGAAAAAGTCTCACAGAGTACAAACAAGAAACATATTATGTTGTTATAGCTGATACAGCCAGAGCAACATATAAAACAGGAGAAGTAGCTGGTAGGAGAATGTAAGAAGATTCGAGATAGAGCAGTCCCACCCGAAGATGTGCTGCCAATATTTTAAAATAACAGCTCCCAGAAGCATTTCCCTGTCATGTGATGGATCCCACACAGGAGGAGTGGCTGTGCTGTAAAGAGAAGTGCTGGGTGGGTCGAGGAATCTGTTTGCTCTTCTCTTGTTTTTCCCATTTAAACAATGTTTTTATAAACACAACCAAGGAGGGAGGTGGCTCCACTTGGCAGACTGGCTCCTCCTGTAAATTTGCTGAAAGTGATTATTCTGTGTCCTGAAAGCTGTACTGAGCATACTCAATAGCTGTGCACAGAGTTCAGCAGGTACAACCCAAAACATTGCTGAAGGTTTTATGCAGGAAATTAGATTGATCCTTCCTCCAATATTCCTCTTTCATCCTTCTAAAAGTAACTGCTCTTTCAGTATAAGATGCATTTTAAAAGTAACTTTTTTACTTTTGCTTGAACTTGCTTGTATGAACCTCACACAGTGTTGTATGACTAATAACCAGAAAATGTAATTTGGCATGAAAAATCACTTTCCTCTTCGACAAGGGCTGGTTCCTGAAATTCCAGTGACCATCCTCCCAACACAGTTGTCCCAAACCCTACAGACTGACACAGATATACTGAGTTTTATAAATATGCTTTAGATTCTTTCCCTATAATTCCCCCTTTTTTCAGGGATTCACTTGTTTTCTGACCACTTTTCAGATTCTCAGAAACAGAAGAGATGTAAAAAGTACTGCAGTGCAGCAAAGCACACTCCTGTTCTCACTAGGAGATGCAGTGTAGGAGGAACTTGCTCTTAAATCACCAGTTTCAGTCCTCTTCCCCCACACATATAGATGATGCTTAATTATAACTGACATGTATTTCTGCTGCAGGGATTGCTTTATGTATTTCAGTCACCTAATGCTAAAAAAGCCCAATCTTATTTTAGTCCCAGACTAGGTTCTCAAAAATTAGAGCTAGCCAGCTCATTTTATGCTCAGAGGGAGACCTTATACACATCTGTCTTTTAATAATTGATAGCCAGGTGTTGAATTGTTCTCTGGGGAATAGTCCTAGGAAGGCTGAGAGATTGAGGCATTACAAAGCTGCTTACTTCAAGGCCACTCATGATTTATGCACTATATGATTAGCCAGAATCAGCCTCTAGGGTTAGGCTTGCAGATACTAGTTTGCAATAGACAGAAATAGTAAGTGACCTAATCAAGTATTTTGCTATTTAATACATAGCCTAATTAAGATATTATAATATTCAGGAAGTAACATAAGGTCCATGCCCTGTAAGAGATTTCTTGTAATATGAGAAAATCACATTTGTGTAGGTTTAGAGTAATTATTGAAAGGAAACTGGCATTAGAAAAATAAATAAATAAGAACCAGAAACATGCAGGAATGTTGGCAAAGAAACACAGAGGCCCATCAACAAATCAAAGCAGCACTGTGATCTGGGCTGAAAATAGTTCCACAAGCAAATTTAGCATCTTCAGTACATTAATAAATCCATATGCACGGCATGTAGAGAATGGCACACACAGCTAAAGATGCTAGAAGTAAGGGTAAGGGAAACAGTCTGTGTTACCATCAGGTATTTAAAAGAGCCAGGTTCTTCACTCAAGGGTGAAACAAAGGTAATCTTGCTTCAGAGAAGACAATACAAAAGTGGCTTTGTGCTCTGTTCAGGACAGAATTCATGGTGGTGAAAACATAGTGACAACAGGCTGAACTTGTCAAAAAGGTCTGAGTGAGGGTAAGAGTCAGAAGCCACTGCTGGAGAAGGCTAGAAGTCAGTTCAACATCTTTATCAGAGGGTTCAGCCTGCTCCTGCTAGAGCCAGAAAAAGGAAACCTACAACTATAACATGCTGCATCCTCTCTGCAATGCATGTCTAAATGCAAGTACAGTACAGACACTGAGTTTGCCTTGCCTAGACAGCTTCCCCCCATGCAAGGGCTTACATCAGGCCACGACATTCCTCATTTTAGGACTCTGATCCCTCTGATCTGTGTTTTGGTTACAAACCAGTATTGACAGCGGGCAGCCAAGACTCCCAGAGAGCACTTAAGTCACACAAAAACACTGAAGAGTGCCCCAAAGGTATATGATGTTCCTCTGCCTCAAACTGCAGCACATCTACACCTGCAGGTGGTCACAGGCCAGATAGCTAGGGACAAACAACACAGCTGAATGGAAAGACTAATGCACAGTTTTCCATGGCTAATATCAACTTAGGTAAATAAAAAATTACCAGAGCCAAGTCACAACATTGCTTTGGTATACCATAATCCAATATTTAATCTTTCAAGGATTCATCTTCCTCCACTCCCTTAATGCTGATAGTACCACTGTTTTCCAGGGGTCAGTGTTCCATGACTGGAACACAAGAACATGCACTTCCTGTAAGGGGGAGGAAGACAATCATAAACTCATGGAAAACTTTAGAGTGAAAGCCAGACTTGATATAAGGATGTCAAACTACATAAAGCTCACTGTATTCTAGGCACATTTTGCAACTATTAACTTATCCACAGCATTAACAGTTCACCTATCATTTCTAGCTTAAATTTGCCAACTTCCATTTACCACAACTATATCTCTGTGCTTTAATCTGAGCCACCTAGGTTGCTTTTTCTTTGTGAGATATTTCACTATGCTAACTTTAGCTAAAACCATGAACCCCAAGCATATTTCATTATGCAAATTGCATCAGATTTCAGAGCCTTACTGAGAAAGTCATGTTCAGTTCATTGTATTTGTAATAGCAATTGCTAGGAAACCCAACAGATAGCTGAAAAGCAACAGTGGGTTTTTTGTTATCGGGGTAAATTCGGCTGCATGAACAAGATAGAAACCAAGTTCTGGCTTATTTCAGAGACTGCACCTTCATAATTCCCCCTGAAGGATATTGAATGGCAATAAACAGGACAAATTCAGTTGTGATAAAAGCATTAGATTAGAAAATATTACTGACTTCATAACTCCATGCACAGTGTAGTGTTGTGGGGTGGTTTTTTTTAATACCTTGTCTACTCATCATTTACCCTTCGAACTTTCTACTTAAGCTTTTGAATTATCAGTTATATCTTCATCATACCAGTGAGACACTTCCATTTCGTTCACATTTTTCTTTAAATTAAAGTAATCAGCATGGTCAGCTTTGAAGCCTTACCCAAAGTACAGTTTAACACAGTTACACATGACTTGCCAGGTCTTAATAACTCAGTGAAGGTGAAATAATTAAGTCAGTTTTATTCCTGAGAGGTAGATTTTGAGTACATGGTGATTATCATGGCTTACTAGACAAAAAGGAACCTGATCTTAGGTGTTTTATATTTAGGATTTTACTCTTGAACTGTTTTTCAATGTTTCAAATGCTCAGAAACTCATATAACAGGCAACGGACTGACTGGCTGTTTGAAACATTACAAAAGGCAAGAAAAGTTTTCATTGATTGCACTGTGTGATTTCTACAAGACAGCAGTGAAAGATTCTGTAGGGTTGACTTAATACCTTTTGTAAAAAAAAGGAAAAATCAAAAATGGCCATCATTTTTACCTTTCTTACAGATCCTGTTGTAGTGACTAGTGGTGCTGAGCCAGTCTGAGGGGCATATTGTAGATACTCAAGCCAATCTTAGTGTTATCAGCATCTCAGCATTACCTCACATTAGATATTAAGGTAGGCATAAGCACAGTAATGGAGTCACATATTTTTAAAATATGCATTTAAATGTTCCCTGAATCTGGTAGGCCTTAAGCAAGTATTCCCTATAGAGAATATTCTGATAGTTATTTCGTGCATTGATGTAACTAGGACACATATGTATCATCCTACACACTAGGCCATACTTGTCCAAGATCATGCAAAGAAGGATGACATGGCAAAATCATAAGCAGAGCTGATCAATACACTTTGAAGATGCTGGAGCAATGCAACAACGTGACTGTAAAAGTGTTCTGTGACTGCCAGTTGTTGTGTTTTATGTAGCACTTTTTAGTCTCCCATCTCAATGCTTCTGTTGAACTTACACCTACTTTTGCAAGAACGACATTTTTTTCACAAGGTGTCTCTTGTGAAAATTTTTTTTTCCTCTGCAGTTGAGCTCATGACTCTGTTTTTAGGCTTCCTATTCATAGCTGCAAAAAGTTGCTAACAAATGACATTCAGGGAATCTCAATGAAGCAGGTAAGAAAGATTTTTCTTAGAACTTCTATATCACTCTTGGGCACAGATATTTTATGACCAACAAACATCTCTGCTCCTTAGTATTCAACTTTAGGGAGAGGAAGGTCAATTCTTCAATTTGAGAAGCAACATCCTAAGACAAAGTAGCAGCAACCCTATAATGTTACTGTTACAAGGTGATTTATATTACAAGCATGGACAGAACCAAAAGAGTTTATAATAAATTGTATTAAGCATAGAGGATGCAGTGTTTACAGTAGATCCACACCCCTTTATATCTGAAACACATCTCAACCTGATATTGCTCATCTGCAGTTTAGCTACAGCATTTGAAACATTGTAGTACTGAAGTCTCAGAATTAGACCCTATATTCATTATTTTATAAATGATCCTGTTAAATTCAGAGAACCCTTCCTGAAAGCAAAGCCAACCATGTAGAGTAAAAATCTATCTGCAAAAGTTGTTTTAATACAGATTTTCTACTGTGTTCTTCTACAAAATGATATTTTAAAAATTTGCAAAACAATTACATAATTGTTCATGAAAACAGAAATCTCCACCAGATGTTTCCTTTTTTTTTTTTGGTAGAAAAATATTTGACCAGACCTTCAGAATTATGCTCCATAGTCATTGTTTGAACTCCTAAAACATGAGTAAATTAACAGGCTTATGCCAGGTATCTCAAGGCTGTTTTTCACAAATCACCCACCATCCATGTTCATTCCCCTATACTCTATGGTATCAATTTGTGCCTCACTGCATGACTCAAATCACAGTCACCACACAAAATCATGCACAAGTACTGTGCAAGCACTTCTTGCCAAGATTTTAGTCTTCTCTTTCTAGGAATGTTCACGTAAGCAAAAGTTTGCATGGACAAATACTAACAGAAAATGGTAGGATTCAAGGGTTGTGAGGTGGGTTGGTTGGCTGGTGGGGAGGATTTGCAGTTGTTTGTCAGCCTTTATTCTTGTGGAAGAGAAGGTTGGAGCATTTCCCTGTTTCTCCCATACATATGTTTGTGTCCTACACCAATATGGGTATTATCAGATGCCCAAGTGCACGCTCTAAGTCAGATAGGCTGTGTCAAAGCCTAAACTGGCAATCAGTGCAGCTCTTTTGTTCACCTGAGGGATAACTAACACCAGCTGAGGATCTGGCCCTTAACATGCTGTCAAAAGAGGAGGGCTGTAGAAATCCACACAATCAGGTTTTGTGCACATTTCCTGCCATTCTTTAGCTCTAGTTTTTCATTGGCCTGTTTCATAATTTTATAAAATATCACTCCAATTATATTTGGTTTTGCAGTTATATAATTTTCCACACCCTCCCCCAGCCCTGATTACACTACTGCTGATGATTCAACTATTAATAGACTTTATAAACTCTAGAAACAATTCTCTAGTTTTCAGGTACTAAGGAATTACATTCACTTCAATTTCATGGTAACCAGCTGGCTGTCAATTGAACAGCTTGAAACAAACAAACAAACCCCACCTGCAGACAAATAAAGGTATTTGAATCCTCTGCTGTCACAAGAATAGTAACTAGTGCAGACTCACTAACTCCAGAAGCAGAAGTGCTCACTGTTATTGCTACTCAGATTATCAGATCCATGAAAATAGCAAAATGCAATGTCCCACCCTGCAAACTGCACGTCTTCTGCAAGGCTCCATGAAGAATCAAAGACTCAACAGCATCAACTATTTATATAACATAGCCCATTTTTTTTTCTTCTGGATTCATGTTCTAGATGAACCTACAGCCTCAAAAAAGACTGATATCTCTGTCCACGATATCTGTTAACTACAGCTTCAATGATTTTTAAAACTGATGTTATTTTACTCTTTTGTACAGACTATGCTATAACTGCATTCATTTGAGGAGTCTTTAGGATTTAAGCCCCTTTCTATGCACAAATAAATTTTCAAATTCTCTGACCTAGCAAACTAGCATAATTAATCCATGAACTTCAGAGAAATAGGAAATAAGGCACACTGGATCAAGATTAAAATTACACATGATATTCAGAAGGGCTGCAAAGCTAAATTCCAGATTGAAGAGAAGTGGCAACTACTTTATGCCAAATTCATCACTAGATCAAACAGATGTGATTTCCAAAGTTATGCCAAGTTGCAGCCACTTCTTATGAGAACATAACCTTTTCCATTCCCATTACTCCTACCTCCCCCTGCCCCCAATCCCTTCTTTATTTTGGAATAAAGCCCAAGACTGAGTGCACCAGTTATGTTTTTATAATACTCCACTCTCAGTTTCCACTAAGAGGTAAGAAAAGCCAAAATGCACATTGCAGGGCCCTTATAAATAGTTAACATCTAAACAACACTCCTACAAGAACTGCAGACTGAAAACAGCAGCAAGATGCTAGATGTTACAGAATGTAAAAGTGTTGAAAATGGAGTAATCAGAGTTTGCCTAAAGAATCAGGGTGCATGAGACAGTACTGTTTCAAATATGATTCTGCATTGATTAAAAGCAATGAGTATGTGTGCCACATTTTGCTCAAGCAGAAAGCACTGAGAACTTGCAAATAAATGCTAAATAGCAGGCTAAAAGTTACAGAGGGATTCAGTTAGCAATTACTACACAGAGACTTCAATAATTCATGGAAGCCTCATCCAGATATCGAGAGTATCCAAAGACTTAAAGTGTAAGCAAACCAATAGGTCAACAATGTAGGCTTTGCTATTAATGTAATAGGGGCTTTAAAAGCTATCTGCTTAGACAGGCCTGGCTGTCTTGCCATGTTTTAAAGATTTTTGTGGTCTCTTGTCATGCCAAGTCTCAGCTTTCTCTAGAACAGAAGTGCTGAATAGAACATTGAACACGTTTAGGGCCATCCATTGCTTGATTTTTAGCACGCTTAAAAGCCTGGATTCAAACTCTTGCCTTTTATCCCTTCACTTTCACATGAATGAGGACTTGACATTCTCTCTTGCAGTAAGTCATTTCAAAGGTCTCCATTTCAAGTGATTTTAGCACAAGTATTGGACTAACAGCTCTCAAGACAAAAGAGCCAGCAAGAGAGAGCATATAACAGAGGAAAACAGTATAGCAGCCTTTCATTCACCTAACCAAGGTCCAGCTGGTGGTTATAAATGTAGACTTGATATAAATGCTGACTGTAACTTCACCAATATGGTTCTCTGTAGACTGTAATGGTAGTCTCTCTCAAAAGCTATAGATGTCTGCTTTGCAGATGCACTGAGCTGAACAAACCCAAGGGTCAGAGCAATGAGAAGACACCAGGATTTAAAACACTGTTCTAGAAATGGAAGGTTCACCTGCTTTCCATTACCCCTTGAATCAGCTACATGTTATTGCATAGAAGGTAATTCTAGATCCAGTCTAGGAGCTGGATTGTGGAAGCTGGTGAATTCAGCTATACAGAGCTTTTAAAGAGTGAACAGTATATATATGAATATAACTGCTAGGTACCTGTACATTCTTGAAATTGGTCTGTTGTCATCTTATTGCAGGGGTTCCATACTGTTGTCTCTTATCACAAAACTTCCATACCTTCTTGGTGCTTCTCGTGGGCAACTCCTCAGAGCACTGACTCTTTCTTCTTCATAAAGCAGCCAACTGACTCCAGTTCCCCTCTCAACCAGCCCCCCCACTCTTTTATAGCACTCTTCTTCTCATTGGTTACACCTGTGGCCTGTTAAAGTCAGGCCTGTTCCTAATATTTGATAATTGGCCCAGCTGCAACTCCTTAGGGGTAAGATTACTTTCTACACTATCTTTATTTTCTTATATTCCAACCCACTACAGTCTGTGACTGCCAAACTCACCTGGATGCAAATACTAAATTCATAATTTCAGCCTATCATTCTCTACACAATACCTGCAACATCAGGAGCTGGAGTGATCACCTGTATGTAGTGATCCCTAGCAGCAAGAACAACCAGAGCAACCATAGAGTTAACCATAAAGAGCCCATTTCCAGTGTTCATGAGAGTAAGGAGGCCAAAAAAAGAAACCACACACATAGCTATTGTAACAGCTGATATTACATGTAAAGGCTTAGAGGTACCAAAATATCATGCGCTGTGTTCTTCAGCAAGTTACAGTTCCAGTTTCAGAAGTTTCTATGGCAACTGAATTGCTAATCCGCATGGTTTTTATTCCCATTCATGCCACAGATCACATTTGGCAAATGCCATGAGCTCTCAATTTATGGCTAATTGATTCTGCACTTGGGGATATAAAGTCCCATTTGCTGGGTTGCAGGGATTACATTGGCTTTGTACTTTCATACGCTGCTTCTTTTAATCACAAATATGAAAACCCAGATATTTTAAACAGAAATTTACTAATACATTGAAGTACAATTTAAAAGAAGCAGACAGGCTCAATATCTGATACTAAGAGCCTAGAATGTCCCTTGTGTTACTCTCCCCACACATTTCTTGTTGCATGGGCATTAGTGGGCAGGACTTGCCTGCACCTCACAACACCTGCTGAGGCTCCAGCTCCCAGCCAGAAATGCCATGGGTTATAGAAGTGTGGGGCAGAAAACAGAACAGCAAAGGATTCACAGAGCTCACCATGGCCTGGCTCCATACCGAGGTCAGTCACTAGAAGCTGTTCTAGTAAAAATAAAAGGTGCTATATCTCTCTTAAGGGATATTTTATGGCAAGTGCACACCCTTTAAGGAAGGTGGTTATTTCTCTCCATTCAAGTGCCTTTATCTGCTTCCAGCTATAAATTATTTTGAACTATAAAACTCACCAGTTTTAACATTCAAAAATGTTATAATCAATTTCATAACACTGCTTAAATTAAAATGAGCTAATTTGAAGCTCAGACTTGAAAAAGAAAAACCAGTATTTAACAGTTTTGAATATTTAGCAGTCTTAAAAATAGGACTTGTTTCATTTTTCCAATAATTAGTATTTGTACCATAATTATAATTTGTCTATAATTTCAGTAATCCTTAAGAGCTTAGCTGCAAATAGAGTGTGCTTATTCAGTGTACAAGAATGTTTCCAACAAGAGGCAAACACTCAAAATCTCTTCATACACAGAGTTTAAAAGATCCCCATGGATGTGGGGATGGATGAAGATAACACACATATATTACCAAAAATTCAAAGCCTGCAAAACAAAGTATAATGTGACATCACAGGCTAGTGCCTTCAAAGAGGCCCAAACATTCAGAAAGTATTTGAGGTATTAGTGTTTGGTAATTACTTTGTTCTGATATTTACACTAGTCCTGTCTCTCTGTATGTTCTCAGCTCCATTTTGGATGAAGCAATTTCATTTTCCAGTTTTATCACTTAACCCTGAACCTTTTCCTCAGGCCACTTATTATCAGCATCACACCAACAAGTCTCCCAAAAGTAAAGTTTTCCTCTGTGATAGCCTTTGAACCCAGCCAAGGATTTCCACAAGACTTCTACCTAGAAACTCTGTCCCAGTCATATGAGTTACTGCAAAACCATGCCTCCAACAAGCTCTGTTATCCTGGACACAGTATCAGCTGAGAGACCACATGTATCAGTGCCTGCCGGCTGTTTACATACTCAAAGAGCCTTTTTAGACATTTGTACACAGTACATAATTTTTTTTTTCTCTGGGTCACAAGTACAAGATATGGTATTGCCCTGGGCTGTAATTTCAATGTAAAAGTCTCCATTATATACGTGATTTATTACCCATACAATTTCTACTATTTTAGGTGTAATCTTCAGACAACATAAGAGAAATACTTGAACCTAGCACAATTCTGTTAAGATCAAAAATAAGCCTTTTCAGGTGGTCAATAACTGCATTTCTTAGCTTGCAAAGTGCAAGCTACTGAACATCTAATTAATTAATTTAGCATGTGAATAAGAAATATCCATTAAAATACAGGACTTTTCATGCAGGTAAGCTAAAAACTGATCCATTGTGAAGTCTGTTCAAAACAGTAGTTCAGTTTCTGGGACAGTTCCATTTTCATGGAATGGAAACTACACTAAAAAATCCAAATTTCAGTACTTCTGTTCCTTTCTAATCTGCCATAACTCTTTTAATTCAATGTCTCTCCAATTTCAGTTATAACCTTCCAAAAGCAACATTTCTGTGCTCAGATTTTTTCACACCATCAGTCCTTTAAATACTAAAACCTGAGTCACACAGCAGAAATGGAAAAATGTTCTGAAGAACTGAAAAGGGAAAAAAAAAAGGGAAAAGATTCCATAGATTGCTTTTCAACAGAGCTATAGAATTTGCAAATCAATTTTGTTGTGTCAGCCACTAATCTGTTTTTGTATTGTGATATTATTCTACAGTTGCCAGCACACACAGCAATACAATGCTTTAGCACCTCATCAACTGCATTAGAAAAATAATGGCATTTATAATTTAAAATGGAAAGTAGATGACTAAGTCTTGGTATAATTTTGGATGTTTCACAGCAAATATTTTCAGTTGATACTCACCCTCCTTTCCCCTTCAATTTTCTTCTCAACGTGCAATTACCCATTGAAGACAAGCATTTGATCCTTGAATGAAAAAGAAAACTGGCAATTCAGTGCTCTCTAGACTCTCTCCTCAATCTGTGAGAAATACTTGAAGCCCTAGTAATAGTGAAAATCACAAAATAGAAGGTCTTCTCTATTATAGGGCAACTAGGCAACTTTGTGCTTTCCAGCAGTTGAAATACATGCTGCATGACAAGTTTGGAAGCATAATTTCTTAGAATTGGAGATTTTAAAAATCAATAACTAGATGTAGTAAGTGTTCTTGGTATTCCCAGATACTTTCCCTTTTCTAAAAAGGGAAACATGGAGGATTAAAAAAATCCACAGGTGGTATGACCTTTTGTGAAATAATTCAATTTCTAAGAGAATTTCTAAGAGACTTCTGAAAAGTGCTAAATAGAAAAAATCCAAACTTGTAGGACACTGGTAGCTCAAAAGTAGAATCATCATTCTACCAGAGTTTCCTTCAAATTGTAGTACCTGAATATGATATTATGTACAATCAATCTTATGCAAGGTGTAACACAAAGTACCCCCCCATGAAGAACACAGCAACCTTCCAAAGCTCAGACTGCACTAAGCAAGCACAGATATCTGTAAAGCAACACCATTCGGCATTCAACGCTTGGTCTCTGTTTCTACATTTCTTTTTCACTCCTTTCCCCTGCTCTCTTGGGATAAGGTCAATGAAGGTAACCATAAAGGTAAAAGAAATTAAAAGAAAAAGCAAGAATAAACTACCACTTAAGTTACTTCAGCAGTACATCCTGGCAACTCAAGATCTTTCTTAAGATCATGCCATTATCAACTACCCCAGATCACCACCTTCCTCACACTGGGCCTGCAGAAGGACATTGCAGATATGTACTGATGCCAGATGGTTTCCAGCTCCTTTTGGGCAGCACATGAGGGTCACTGAAACTGTCTTCCAAACAGACCTTAGAAAAATCTAGTGAACACTTAGTCAATGTGCTACTCTGGGTTTGCTGTGATGCTTCCTGAAGTCTTCTGTAAGGTCTTTCTTCATTTCCATAAAGACAGCTCCATCCAACAACACAGACATTACTTCCTCCAAATAAAAGACCAGCTCGTACTGGGCTGGTAACTGGGCATCTCTTATTCTCTGCATTGACACTGCTTTAAAAATGCGTGGAGGGGAAGCACTTCCAAATCTCTAGCTACTGTCCTTTGACTTCAATTATATGAACTGTTCTGTAGTCCCAGGAAGCAGTCTGAGCAGCCTGGCCTGAGCCAGCACTCCTGGTATACTAGCCAAAACCACAATACTTACAGATTATTCTCTTAACTGCCTGGAGGAACATATCATCTTCCGGCAGAATGTAAAGAATTAACAGCTTTGGAAACTCAGCATAGTAAAGAAGGAATCAAGAGCTAGCAAGCTAACAACATAAACTAGCAGGTTTCCAGGAAGTAGCAGAGAACATTCTGGTCTTGTGCCCTGTAACACACAACACTGCCAAAACAAACCACTTAGTGACATAAAGCAGCAAATAAACACTGAAAACCATCTTCTCTCTGCTTCTATGTTATTTCATGAAAATAGGCTGTACACAGGTGTTCCATGTCATAGGAAGCATCAAACTACTGCCTCTCTGGGCACACTGCTACCTTTTCTACAAATGCAGCATGCAAAAACTTATCGGATCACAGGATCAAAGGTCAGAAAACACTTCTAGGATGATCTAGTCCAAACATTAACCCAGTACCAATGTGTTCAACCTTAAACCATATCCCCATGTGCCACATGCCTTATTGAACACCTCTGGATGATTCCACTGCTTCTCGGGGTAGCATGTTCCAATGCTTGACCACCTTGTAAGTGAAGAAATTTTTCTTAATATTCAATCTAAACTTTCCCTGGTGCAACTTGAGACCATTTTCTCTTGTCCTGTCACTTGCTACCTGGAAGAAGAGCCTAACTTCACTACAGCTTCCTTTCAGACAGTTGTAGAGAGCAATGTCTCCTCTGAGCCTCCTTTTCTCCAGGCTAAACAACTCCCTCAGCTGCTCCTCATAAGACTTGTGCTCCAGACCCTTCACCAGCTCAGTATAATGCTCTTCAGAAACAGAGAGATTGCCACCATGTGGATTTCCAGCCCCACTGGAAGACAGTCCAAAGTTAACTCCTGGTCCTACTGTAAGCCAGGGTACCAAAATGCCATTCTGTAGTTCTTAAACATGCAAGATGTTTGCTATAGCCACTGCATTGCATGTTTTAGCCCTAATTGGGATGGGGAAAGATTTGAGACAGAGATAAGTAGTGTAATCTGTTCTATTTAGTGTTTCTAGAATCATACGTAGAGAGTTTTAGGCAAATAATGATCAAATTAAAATGTGAATGTCTGTGGGGAAAAATGTGATGGCTATTGGGGAGAAAAGAAAAAGACTATTTATTAAATTAGCAATAAACTTCAGAACTTATAAAGTTCAAATATATCAAATAGCATTCTGTCCAGATCATTTTAATTCACCACAAGAGCATAACACCACTCTGTGTGGGAAGAATAAGGAGTTGCATCTCAAGACAATTTAAGGATGGATGCTTTAAATCCTAACCCTTGCTAGGAATGGATTCACAGCTCAGAGAGCCCTCGAGTCGGAACATACTGGTTTTGTGCCTATTTTGGAAAATATTCTGCACTGCCAAAAGAGAAAGGTCAACCTCAAATACCACAAAGTGCATGACAATGTTACACAGCACGATCTCTCACTTGCCCATCACAAACCATCTTCTCTGTCTTTCAGGTGACCTGTATTTACTGAACAAATATTTAAATATTTAAATACTTTTGACAAATTTTGGACTCGTGACTTAAACTGATCTTTACTGGTACTCACCCTACGGGAAGACTAAATGAGGAATGAAGGGAAGGGCTAGATGTTCCCTTGTGTGCTCTGCAGTGTACTTATTTAGTAGCTTTCCATTCTGTGGCTGTTGCTTTGATTTTCTGAAGAATTTTGTGCTCAGCGGTGCATACCTAACTGTGCAGTGCCTGGCAGTGTGCCCAACCAGCTTGGCAGTGTCTACTGGTATTTATACTAGACATATTCTAGATCTCACAACAACTGGCTGTGACCTTCTTCAGACAGGTATCATGACAGAGAACTTACCCAATTCCCTCTCCTGGCAGTTGCTTTAGCACACAGACAATTGCATGGAAACCCATCTCTGCAGACACACAGGAGTCTACTGCAGAATCACACATAGCATAATATTCTATAAGCATTTATTGTTATTTTCCAAAAATATAGTTAAATTATTCTTAGAAGAACTCCTACCAATATATTCTGAACCAGCAGACACAAGGAATTTAGATGACAAATTTGCCCTTTTGATCACATGTTAAACTCATGAAAGGGGATCCAAAAATTAAAGTCATGTCCAACTTTGAAAAGTAATTTGATCCAAAAGACACAAATCAAAGCTTCCCAAGGGTTATATTGTATAAATACTGTGTTATTTCAGCTGGAGGTGGTTTTGAGCTACTTTAATTTAATCAATTATCTTTTAGATAAATATATAATCCTAGACTTATATGATGTCAAAACAGAACTGTATATTCCATGTAATAGTTATCTTTTCAAAGACTGTTAACTCTGCCAGTGAAAATTGTATTTCCAGAATATTGCATTTGAGCTAGGCCAGATAGGCTCTTCATTTTTCCTATTTTTCTTTTTTTAACTTGTTAATGCAAGTATACAGTAAAGAGAACGTCCTTCTTCCTACCCTTCAAAATCAGATTGGCTGCAAAAAAGAAAAACAAGCAAAAAACCACCTGAAACATCATGATGTCAAGATGAACAGGTGATGTCAAGAAAAATAAAAAAAAACACAAAATAGCTTTTTTTTTAATACCAAGACTTCATTTAGTATACAGTACCCATGAGTGCAGACTCTGACCATTCTGCTCGGCTTGGATAATGAGCCAGTGGCCAAGGACTTAGGAACATTTTCTTGGTAATCGCATTGGGTGCTTAAGGGACAAAGGGTCATCTGAATGTTGTGAATGGAAAAGTCACCATCCTAAAGAGCATATAATTTTATTATGATGGGAAGAAGAAAGCATTTGTCAAATTTTATAGGCAGAAAATGAAAACACACGGATACAATATGATCACAAGATCGGTGGTTGGACCTGCATATTTAAACCAACACAATTGTTCATATTATTTTGCTGGACTTTTCATTTCTCCAGTCTGACAGTACCCAGTTACAGAATAAACTGCAGACAAATTCAGCAGTTCAGATATCAGGTTTAACTTGTAATGAGCATCAGAAGCAGCTTCTGTGACCACAATTTGAAGGAACAGAAAGACAATTCAACATAATTTCAAGCTTCTAAATGCTTTTCTTGCAAACATAAGATTAGGACTGAAGGAAATGAGCTGGTTTACAAGTCTGCAGAATTTTCTGAGGAGCAGCAAGAATTCTAATAGGGAATTTACCAAACAGATACACTAAGACCAACTTCATGTTTCTAAGCAATGTCAGGAATTCTCATATACCTCCATCTTGTAGCTTTGTTTACTTTTTTCACAGATTTATCTTCTTGCTGTTTAAAAATTTCCAGCAGCAGTGAAAACTGGATCTTGCTGTTCATCCAGAATCCAACATAAGCAATCTTGCTCACAAGTTCCTTCCATTTCTTTTATTAGTCTCTTCCTTTTTCCTCAGCACCTGGGTCTCCACTGAAACCAAGAAGAAAGCTTTCTCACCAGATATATTCAGACCTTTCACAACTAAATCCCCAGAATTTTGATGTCTTTATACTAGTACCACTACAGCTACCTCAGTTATCCATTACACTGGACATACTCCAATTCCCAGCTTGCTCCTAGGCCCCAGCTCTCCAGGAAACCATTTTGTCCCTTCTCCATAATAAGAAAAGAAATGGCCTTCTAAGAATCAAAATTACAATATAGCTCTTCAAATCAATGGCTTTGTACATATGAAGCCAACAGACTCCATCATCCTACTTTGCTATTGTACAGTTGTGTCCTCTGCTGTAAAAGCCCTCAAGTATTGATTTTTCTTAGTATCAATTACCATCTCAACAAAACTGAGGCTGACTGTTGGTCTCAAACATGTGACAATGCTTTGAAGATCTGTTTAAATATTTCTAACAGTGCTTGCTATGGGCAAAAGCAAGCCCCATGAAATGTGGATAAACAGCATTGCCTCACACACATAAAACACAACTTAAAAGGTTTTTTCTAAGCTGTACATTGAACCTTGCAGTGCCTCTGGCTCATGACTTCATCTGCTCTGCCCTGTCACTTTCTTCTGCAAGAAGTCCCTTCTTGTGGGGCCTCAACAATGCCACACACTATAGTGTTCCTCATTGCTTTGTGGAGAAATTAGAAGCCACTCCCATTGCCCTCTCTGACACATAGAAAAGGCAGCCAAAGTTCCTGAAAGTGGAGGCAAAAAGGTCAGTGTCCTGAGGGCACTGGTAGTATCAAGATTGCCTATGTGAATGCCTGCATGCTTGAGTTGTGTAACAGCCAGGGAGTGTGCTCCTAGAAGCGGTTCCCTTCCTCTGAGGAAAGGAGAACCACCCAGAGATGTTTGGATTGAGGGTGGATCTATCAGTTCTTCAGATGTTCATGGGCCAGTCCTCAAGCTGCATCCCTCAGTTTGAAAAGGTCACAGATGACATACAGGGGAATGTGTTATTTACTATTAGTTTTGGTACTTTGGATAACGGCGGTTTTTATTCCTTTGAGAAGACACTTTCATGGTGCAGAGTTAACTTCCCATCCCTTACAATAGTTGAGAAGGAATGGCAAGTATGGATTACTGGCTGGCCTGTAAACCAGAACCAGCCAAAAGCGGCAGTTCATATTCACTTGCTCGCTTTGCATACAGTTCCCAGATATCAGGAAACCCAAGAAAGAAAGTCACTTGCCCAAATAAATTTCTCAAAATCACTGTAATACAAAGTCATCAACTTTCAACTCATTCAGTCATATGGACAGGCATCTACAGATCTGATATGTAACTCTCATTATTTTCCTGCTACAAATAACATGGACTTATAAGTCCCACCATGTGAGATTATTTACTTACAACATAACGGAATATTAACTCCTTTCTGTCCTCCCTGTAGGACAGAAATGACACTGTTCATCAGCAGAACTGAAAACAGAAAATGTCAGTAAAACACAACAATCTTTCAAAATGCAACACAAACAATGCTATTTAGAAACAAAAAGTGCCAAAACTTTAAAGACTTGAAAAATTCCTCCTAAGTAAGAAACAGCTTTTTTATTCCATGTAATGCCACCAGCTGACTAATTCTGATGATTCATATAGGCAGGTGGAATTAAAATAGCTTTTCAGGGAAACACTCTTCCATTTTTACATAAAGAACACTTGTACACTTTTGACTAAATTAGTGCTCAAGGAACACGTGTTGAGCAGCCTGATACCAATGCTTTAGAAAATTCAGATGAATGAACCCAGGCTTTCAAAAATACTTATATTGGAACACAGTACTTCAGAAGTAAGGTTTAGGAGACTGAATCACAACCAGTGTGATTCACAACCTTGTCATACAACAGGCAAGTCTTAGATCAACCAAAAGCAGCTGAAACTTGACTGGACCAAGGACACCTGGAAGTTCACTACCCTAAAACATGTTGCCCTATTCACAACACAGTATCTAACCTTATGCATGTATCTCCAACTCTACAGATATAAACTGCATGAAGATAGTCAGAAAAAATGCTTAGAGGTACATCATTATCTTCTCTTTAATGGAAAACAAAGTGGTTTAATTTGTGTCACACTAGATATTTTAAGCACACTCTACCTTGCTATGAGCTGCAACTCTTACTATTTGTTTATGCATCAGTGTTCTCACCCTCCTCACTCCTGACCCACACACCAAAACCAGAGTAGAACAGGATCACAGATTCCCAGTGCAAGTGTGCATCCCAAGTAAGGTGCATTGCTATATTTAATTCTTCTCTAGTTGCCAGTGCATTTCTCTGTGCCAAATTTCAACCCAGTCTCAGGACTGAGAGACCCAAGTACGTCTTCACATAAAAACATGTCTTGTTACAGTTCTATATACACACAATTCTTCTGCTTCACCAGTTGCTAGAAGACTAAAAGCAGATAGAACCTCACTAGTAGATCTGGTCAAAAAATTAAAAAGAAATCGAGTCAGACTAGACTAGAAATTAGAGTAGATAGGGCTTGAGCTGACTAATCCAGTAATTTAGTGCACTAACCAGGACTACAGGCAGTAAAGGCCCTTATTCTTCTTTTCCAAGGTAACCTAGAACCTAGAGAACTCAAGGCAAAGCACAGACCTTCTGGGCTTCCAGTACTCCTCCTCACATAGTAGAAGTTCTAGGCTGGGAATCTCAAAGCTTCCCAGTTCTAATCAGCTGTTCTGGCTTGCTCAACCCTTCATTGTGTAATAAGCAACACACAATTTCATGTAACAATTCCCATGTCCAAGGGGTTACATAAAAATTTCCAATTTGCAGATAACTTCAAACACAGGGTTTATTCTGAATTGGGGTAGGCTTGAGCTAAGATTTCCTATGAGTCAGAAATACTCCAAAAATTAATAATGCTCAAGAATAAACACAGCTTGTAATTAGGTTTGTTAGAGCATCAGTAAGTGTTTGGGGCACTGCGAAAGGCTTCTTAAGGGTAGCAGTTAAACACCCTACAAGTACAGAAAAGAGGTTGACATCAGCAATTTAGGTTTTGTTGAATCAAAGTGTTTCACAATGCCAGAGATGGAGAGAAAAACTGTGATAAATTATTCAGCCATTATTTAAAAGATGATGTCCTGGATTTACAGATCATCAATTCTAAGAAGGGAATAAAGAACGCAATCTGAGGTCAAACCAGACTGGAAAAGAAATTGCTTCATTAGAGAGTAACATGCCTGCTGCTCCTTGAACCACCAAAGTTTTCCTGGCATTTTCTAGACAATAATCAGGATGTCTTGCTTGTTTTGAATTTGTCTGTTTATAGACAGACAACTGGTGTCAGATTATGCTTAGTCCCTCTGTGAGGACAGAGTTCCTTACAGTTACATTAAAGTTAGAATATCTAGCTTCAGCTAGATGAAATCTCAACAGCTTATGTCCTAGACCCCTCACTGTCAAATGCAGAGTCTTAACTAAACTTGTAGGAGTTGTTTAAAATCAGGTATTGGAGGCTTACTCTCACTTATACAGCTCTAAGTACAACTATACAGCTACAGAACAACTATAGAGCCCATCAGCTGCTCCATCCCACAGCATGTTGCTATGGTTTCATTAACTTGAAGCTGAAGCCAATACCCCAGTTCTTTAGAGCAACCCACTGAGGCTTCTTTAAATATAGGATGAAGAAAGCCCTCCTCTTCTTCCAGACCTCACAAGGTCTGGAGCAGCGAGCAAATTAAAGCTCAAATGTCTTCCAAAACCACCTCTAGCCAAGCCATACAAACCAAGCAGTTGGCAAGGCAGCGATCTTGTTCAAGATGCTGCCAAACTGAATCCTAGGAAATACTGGGAAAGAGATTTTTGTGGCAGTGCTCTTTCCCAGGATGCATTCTTGGTGGCACAGCTGATGCATATTTAGTACAATGTCAAACTTCTAGGGAGAATCAGATGCTCTCAATCAAGCTGAGATTTTCAATGGCTTCCCCTGGATCCTAACCTCAGAAGAGCTTTGTCTGCTCTCACCATGCTCATACCACCTCATTAGAGTAATATTAGGATAATAATTTTCCAGGATTGTGACAAGTCCAAGTCAGTGTTTTTGGAACTCCCAGAGAAGATATTGAAAAAATGGTGAACAAACACCTTTCAAAGGACATCTGTTCATTAGGAGCACTCTGTGGCCACTCATATTAACTTAGTTTAATATATATCACATCACATTATGCTTTGAGAAAGCATAAGCTGAGGATTTTTAAGTGCAAATGACTCTTCTTTTCTAGCAATCTTTCTTCACCACTATTCTCCACTGGGATCTTGGATTTCAGATGGCAACAGTTATGGAATGAGATTACCTGTTCCTTGGATTCAACCATGCTGCAGTTTATGCAAAGGAGATCAATCATATTGTGTAATTTCCATGGGCACAGGCTTCATGGGAGCAGTAAAGGCAGAGCCCCTTTGGAACTTTGCTGAGGGAAGAAACCCAGTGTCAAAGCCAGTCCAAGTAAATAAAGTCACATATACAAACATGTACTTCTTTGAATTTAGGGATGTATGAACAAGGCTGGTATCTTTGCCACTTGCTCTTCTCTCTGCCTCAAGCTCTAGAAAATTTTAATTTCACAAGACATCCTGGTATCAATTACCCTGGATAGAAGGCCTACACAGGCAGGCATCACAGTTAATGAGATAAGAACCTGTCCCAACCTGAACTGCAGCACAACCAGCATTTATTTAGCTTTTCTCCTGAACACTGACACTTGGTATTTCTTACCCTGAACAAAGCTATCCAGACTGATTGACTGACACCCTTTCCAGAAAAGCAGCAAATAGCTGCTTATATCCTGGTGATTTCTGTGATTACAGTCTGATTAAGAACCCATCATCTCAGTTCTAGTTATGGATCAGGCATCTCTGTGGCCCAGGAAGGCTGTTTAGTTTATTTGTCCTCACCTTCTCTATCAGGATCTGGAGAATGACCAAGTGTTTAAGCTGCAGTTTCACAGAAACTGTTATAGAACAGCATCATCAGGCTGTACTTTTAACACATCCTGAACCAATCAAAACTGCTGGCCAGCAAAGTCCTGCTCTGTCCTTACCTCAGAGTGCCACACTCCTTCTTGGCACTAACAGAAGTGACACCAAGAAAGTTATTAATTTTCTCACCAGATCTCAGAGCAAAGATGGCACCCACTACATGAGGACAGATAAAGGTCAGAACTAGCAAATGGAAAGGCAAGAAGAAATGTATGGCCAATTAGATCAACTTCAGTCATCACAGGAGCACAGATTTTGTAATTCTTGAATCTTACGAGTCTCTGAAACATTTTTTCAAGTGCAAGTATTAGATGCAGTATGGAAAGTGTGAATGGAAGGCCAGAGCAAAGTCTCTGAATGAGTTTCACTATTAAAGCTAAATGGAGTTTATTGGGAAAAGACTCCTCTGCTATTATGAACAGAAGAAGCTCTGTTGTCGTCTACAGCAGCCCTCACAGCCAGAAATGGAAGGCCCAGAAGATGAAGTGACGTGGCAGACAGACAAGAGGGGTCCTCTAGTTGGCAGAGCACTAGAACAGGAGTGCAACTTGTCCACACAGCAAGTCAGAAACAGAACTAGGTAGCTGCCCTTTTCTTTTCCTATGTAATCTTTAACAACTTTAGCCATTCAGGCTAGTGTTTTCTAGGCTAAGCATCTGTTAGAGCTTATTTTGGCTTTGCTTCAGGTCACAGTCTTGCTCTAGGGAAGGTATTTTGCCAAATGAAATAGAAACCTTCTGGCTCTGGTGCTTGTGAGCAGATATTTAAAATACTGTTTTTGTAAAGGACAACTTCTTTTGATAGGTTGCAAAAGAGCCAAATCCAACTTGATACATTATTACAATCCCTGGAAGCTCTGGTTGGTATTGATTAAAGGGCAGCAGAAATCAAAGACTTCATTTTAATGGAGCAGTCTTTGAGCCTTTGCAGAAGTTCTATCCCAAAACCCAGAACTTGTGGTGACACAAACTGGACATTGCTTAAAACAATTAAGCATCATGTTCTCCTTGCATAGCATGTGTCCTATAATTTGACTTCAGCTGACAAAACAAATGTGCTTAGCAACAGCTAAGATACATTAAAATCAGTACTGCTATGAACCCACAGTCAGACTTATGTCTTAGGAAAGGCTTGCTATTACACAGGAAACACAATTCTAGTTCCCATGCTGAACACAGATGATAATGACTGAACACTACATAATGTAAGCCTTGTTAGATACTGGACTGTGCTCCAAGTCACTGCAGAGATAGTTGTATCTGCTTGAGTACCTCAGCAAAACATTGAAATACTCTTCCCATGATATTGACATGCAACACAACAGGATAGAGAACTGCCATGAGCAAGCAGACTGAAAAAAAGTACATAAAAGTTTTCAAGGAAAATGAATAAAAAGAGAACAAAGAAGCGTTCCATGCTAAAAATGGTTTCTGCAAAAACTCCAGGTGACATGGAGTCTCCTCACCTTTGGAGAGTTCTGTTATAGGATTCACAGTCACGCAAAGCTAAGAAGCACTTCAAGGTGAAGTTTTGCTAACTTGCTGTAGCCAAACATCAGCAGCTCTACAGTTCTTAACCAACGAGTCAGACATTTCTGTGAGCCTTTATATACCCATAAAAAAGTACAAGGCTCCCACAGAAATGAGAAATATGTTCCACACGTTACCTTTTTCCCCACAGCCCTCCGATTTACTGTAGATGGTGGCATGACTGATCATCTGACTACCATCTGTCCAACATCTGCTTCCTAGTGAAACCACTCTGCAAATACAGCTAGCTGGCTCTAGGCTACCAGAATTCATAATGAATACCCTGTTGTACATTGAAGCTATCACTAATGCTGCTCCCTTAAAAAGATTCAGCATACTGACAGAGCCTGAGCTTTCTGGTGGGGGTATGTGACAGTGATGCTATATTGCCATTAGCTTTTAACACTCAAATATCCTAACAATCCCCTAAACTCTGAAAGTAGACTACAGCAGCTTGTCTTGAAAGTCAAAAAAGAAAAGCCCAGAAAAAAAAAAAAAAACAACAAAACAACAAAAACCAAAAAGCAACAAAAACCTCCCCACAAAAACAGAATCTAAAGCCAAACCCAGGAATTATTGCAAGATTTGCAACAATATTACAAGCTTGGCATCACACTTCTGATGGCAAGACAGTAGCATGGCATCTTACACAAGAGAAAGATTTTAGGCTCATGACAGCTACAAACAGAGCTGAAGGTGCTTCAGTCATTTTAATACCCAGAGCTTGCTACAAATCACATTTAGGATTCCCCTTCTGTCCCCTAAAGGTATAGGTAAGCTGAGCCAAACCACTGACTATTCCTGATTTCTATCTGAACTGTAAACCCTTTGGAGCTATATATCCTTTTGTGCCTGTATAGCTCTACCTGAACAGAAATAATATATCAGTCTGCCAGAAATCCAGATCCCAGACACAAGGAAGCTACTGAAGCTTTAAGGTGCCATGACCCAAATTCTGCTTGCAAAGTGAGTTTCTTGCAAACTCCCTCTAGACTCATAAATATAGTTCTGTTTCCAATAACATGATTCTATTTAATGCCTTCTGCATTTAAACCCATAATCCTTTAATAACTTTGGGAGTATTTGAAGATATTAAAAAAAAAAACAAACCCACACAACCCAACCAGAAAGCAGTTGGGCATCCCTGAAGTTGATAGTTTATTTGACTAAGACATAGGACAATAAAAGGCCAGACTGACCACAGTAATAACTCCCAATGCTGACTTGAAGAAATTAAAAGCAGGCCAGAAAGCTTAATTCTAAATGTGTTTTCAATTGATCTTTGTTCCTGACTGTGTTTAATGGTTAGCTGTTCAAGAAACCCTCTGGGATTCTGCTAGTTGATTTCAAACTGGGAAACAACAAGCAGTACCACAGAGAGATGCTTTTCTTTTCAAGAGAGTGAATTTAAACACTGCTGAAAGGCCACATACTACTAGTCTCAGAAAAGCAAAAAAAGATTTCTAGGCAGAGCTAGATAAGAGAAGGTGACAGGGCATGGTGAGGGATAGGTCCCATAAATGTATCATTGGCAGAAGGCAGCCTTGCTGGTAGCTACAGAAACAAATGAGTGGGATGATACTTCAGTGGTGAATCAGCTTGGTTTTCATTCCAATGCAAAAAAAAGATATGCAAAGGGATGTCATCTAGAATAGCAAACGGCAAATGCCAAATTTTGAAAAAATTTTGAAAAAGAAAATCCACAGAAAATCTAAAAACAACTGTGGAAATTCTGAACTTCTCATGTCAAATTACACTGTAAAAGTTGTGAAGTTGTAGCTGCAAATAGAAATTTAACTTTTCAAAATGGGCCTGGAAACCAAACCTGAACAGTCTAATTGAGCGTGCTTATGGACTCCCCTCTCTGCCACAACAACTCAAATTGAACAGTGCTGTGAAGACCTGTGATTCAGCTGGAGTACTGGGCAGTTGGAATCAACTCCTTGTTTGTGCAGACCAGTCCAACCAGCCTGATACAGTTTGCTCAGCCAATGCTGTATCATGCTTTCTGATGCAGAAAGGCAAATTGGCAATCAGAATATAGAGGGTGAATTCATATATCAGTGCTCATGGAATCTGAAATCCAGACAGATTGGTTAGGACAGCATTTAGCAGAGAGTAACCCGTGCAAGGTTTGATACAAGATGAAATCAAATTTTGCTGCTGCACCTGAGATCTCATCAGCATGAACTATTTCTTCTTGGGAAACAGTATGGACACAATACTGTTCTCCTTAGGCTAGTTGAAGACTTCCTCTCTTTCCAAAGTGCACAGGGTCTAGGTCAGGAAATGCCCTGTTCAGCTTCCTCTCAAAGCTGTTTCCTCAAAGGGTAAGGTCTTTCCCGCCTTCCCTCAGAAAACTGTGCGTATCCTACACATAAACCTATCCTCTACAGGATCATCAGTCATATTTTGCAGAAGTGGAAAACTGAGATCTAAAGGTTAAATGACTCCCCCAAAGTCAGTGGAACAGACAGAGGGACAATACTATCCTAATTGTTTTCAAGCACTTCACATTGTAAGAGCTAAAGCACTACCCAAAGTATGTCTCTGGCATTTTTTTCAGTTATATGGATGCCTTGCCTTAACATCACCCAAATGCCAGCAACAGAAACATATTGGGTCCTCAGGTCTCCCAAGCTCCTACACAGAAACTGTTCCCTGGATTTTATTCCCACTGCTCCTTTCCAGCTCCTATTTCTATATGCAAATCATTATCTTCTTACCTTCTCCCTCACTGCCCACTTACTCATCCAACACATCACGATGCAGCTGCCTCAAACTGGAAAAAACCTGTTGAGAGCTGTGAAGGGACAGAAAACACTGTTAGACCCTGGTGATATACACATCATATAAGTATTCACAAAATAACATTTTTGCCATTACATATCTTGGCAGGCCTCCCTCCATCATCAAATGAAATATCTATTTTCCATTCTAGTTATTTCACTTCTGCATGCATATTTTGTCTCAAGACACCAAATCAAATGTTTGTGCTGAACGACACAGCAAAAAAACATTGTCAGTCTCAAAAGTCTTGTTCAACACTTTAGAGGACATATGCAATTTTGGTCTGGGCTGATATGTACAAACAATGGTCATTTTGACCCATGTCATAAAGGGCACCAAGGAAAAGGATTTGCTTACTGATAGAAGAAGTAAAGTCATAAAGTGATTGAATAAGAACAAGGGACTCGAAAATGAGATTATCTTCCCAACAAATAGCACACTGACACATTAGCTGTTAGAAGTGTTAGAAGTTCTAATATTTGAAATCTGCCTGCACAAGAACTTTCACACTTATCTGCTATTAGTGGCACTATGCTTAATTTTATTTGGGTGTCAGGTATTAAAAGACACAGCTCTTCTCTGTTACAAATGCTTTTAAGTCAAACACAGTAGCAGCAAGTCACCAGACAAAGGAACACTGTGTTTAAGGCTGCCTGCCAGAGATGACTTATTCAAGTTGATTACACAGAAAGGACAGTAGTGCTGCCACACTTCTATCCCATACTCCCTGGGGAAGAAAAAAAGCCAAGAGTCATATCTAGGTTTCCTTCAGTTCTCACTGCATGGGGTAGGCAGAAATAATATAATGACACAAGGTTTGATCTTGCAGAGTAGTGCACTTAACTGCTTTGCTAGGTCAATGCAAGCACATTCTATCTTAGTTTTAAGTACAAGCAGTATATAAAATGCCTCTCATTTGAAAGCTGACTCTGTCCATGATTTGAGTCAAAAGCAGAAAGGAATCACTATTTTAGATCATCACTAAGCAGGAATGTCTTGAGAGTTTGAGGAGTTCAGGCTCTTATCAGAAACCCAAACCACCTTTCATTTCCATATATTTCAGCAAAATTTGGGGTTATACTGTCATATTATCACATCTTAAGGTTGCCTAGTCTTAATATCTGTAAGTAAATTTCTCCATAACATTCCTATGTGAAATGAAGGTAGGATTTTATGAATTATGAGGAATTAAGGTACAATTGCAGTAAAATTAACAAATTCTACCTCATCGATTCAACCTTAATGGTTACTAACTTAAGAAATAAACTGCTGCGTGAAATACATGTAATAAACACTGGTGGGAAAAGCTGTGTGCACCAATTCCCACTTACGCTACTCACTTCAAAGGCGGCAGAGTGAAGTCAGCAATTAATTAGCAGTGAGTGGTTGGCAGGCTGCGGCGCTCCCACAGCCCCTGGGGCCGGCAATGGCCCCGCGGCTCCAGCCGGGCCCCGCGCGCCCTCTGGCGGCGAGCGCCGCGCATCCCCCGGGAACGGGAGCCGGCTCTCACCGGGCAAGGACCGAACTTCCTCCGGCGGGCACGACAGACAGCACCTTCGGTAAGATCTGCCTGCACCATAAAATACACGGCTGGCTGCGTTTTTATAGAATATTAGGACTAGCATTTTCAGTCAGGTAACACACCCAGGAAAAGACGGTGAACACACGACTGTACAGACTATGGGAGAGGCATGGTATGAGACAACAGAAGACTCTTTCAGAATATTGTAGAATCATAGATTCAAAAAGACCTCTAAGAGGATCAAGTTCAACTGTTAACTGTCACTATCAAGTCCACCGCTAAGCCATTTCCCTAAGTGCCAAATCTACACATGCTACTTCCCTGATCCAATGTTTGACAACCATTTCAGTGAGTAAATTTTGTCTAATATCCAATCTAATCCTGCTGCAACTTCAGATTATTTCCACTTTCAGAATAAAAGCAATTAGCCATGGATCCCAACATTATGCAGTGATTTACAAAATTACAACAAAAAGCTCACCACCAAACCTACCTTCTCTTCTTGAAGAGCCTATTCCAAGTTTTTACTGACAGATTACAGATTCCCATTAAAGCCTGAGGGGTTACAGTACTGCCACATCAAAAATCTGCCTTTCAAATCAAAATGCCCTTTACTGCAGTTTTTAAAGGTAGTTCACCCATCTTTTTTTGACAGATCTCTCATTGGAACCAGTGGAACTCTACATGCAAGAACTAAATAAAAGCAGCTAAAGAAATAGGTTTTGGGACATACTTTGACAATTTAAAAATTTCAACACTTCTCTGAGCCAAACATTTGTACCATTTGGGGTTTAGGATACTTTATTTCCATAGCCATTCTTCAGTGAGTATGTGTTTCCATTTTCCCTTCCTCAGTAAGTATAAAACTCTGACCATGAAAGTATCTGTTGCCCTACACATGCCAGCCTATGGGCATTACTCTCTTAGTTTTCACTGCAAGCTTTACTGTATACTTTAGCTTGGATCTCTATATTTCCATATAGCGACTAAAAAGCCCCAAGCAGCCCGCAGTGTGCTATTTTTGATCACCTAATGATAACTCTTCCATGGCCACTCTAACTTTAGCAAAGGTATATTCTTTTATCTACATGGAATGCAATTGACACTATGCCTCATTATTTTTAGATGGTGTTTGGATTTTCACTTTAAGCATTACCTCAGTAGTCCTATGTGTCAGAGTTATTTCTCTGATAATTAAGGCAGCCCCATAAAACATTACACAAAAGCAAAAAGGGCCTGAATCTTTTTTGCTGAAATGATGAGGCTGAGTCAGCCGATGCATTGCACTGGGAGCTGGTGGCTGTTAACAGCTGTCTTTCATCTCCTGGTAATTCTCAGATGCATCAGTATCTAAGACATTTGATGAAGAATAAATAAGGGAACTATTATCCTTTTGAATAGGAAAAAAACAAAGACAACCCCCAAACAAACCAACCCCTCACAACCCAGAACCTGAAACCATTGCCCATGACTGCATCATGTATAAATCCTGGATAGAAGGCAGAGCTAATGGATCCTTGCATGGTTTAACCCCAGGCAGCAGCCAAGCAGTGCCCAGCCTCTCACTCACAGCTCCTACAGTGGGATTAGGGAGAGAATCAGAAGAGTAAAAGCTGGAACACCCATGGGTTGAGATACAGGTTAACAGGGAAAGCAAAAGCCATGC
Organism: Molothrus aeneus; assembly: GCF_037042795.1. Lineage (NCBI taxonomy): Eukaryota > Metazoa > Chordata > Aves > Passeriformes > Icteridae > Molothrus > Molothrus aeneus. Next base: position 9,002,900 of record NC_089653.1, read on the forward strand.
ACACAAGCAAAACAGAACAAGGAATTAATTCACTGCCTCCCATGGACAGGCAGGTGTTATGAAGCTGAGTAATGCAGAGTCCCCAAGCAGGTGCAAGAGAGAGCCCTTCATTGCAAAACCCAGGCCTTTTTAAGCAGTTAGCCCCTTATCAGCTACATTCCATTTAAGCACAACAAATGTAATTCAACCAGCAGCCATAAGCCAAAATGTGAGCACATAATGGCTGTATAACTTGTTTTTCTGCCTCCAATTCAGCTGAGTCACTTTCCCATAGTCCTTTTCTACTTAGCCAAGTAGCAGGCCTGAGCCACGATTTTACAAGGATAACAAGGCCCTTCTTTTATTAATGTTTTACCTGCAACAGGCAGGTGTTCAGCCATCTTCAGGGAAGCAGGACCCCATCACCTGTACCCCTTATTTGGGAAGACAAAAAAACATCACTCCCAACATCCCCCATTTCATATATTGAGCATGATGTCATATAGTCTGGAATACCCCTTTGGTCAGTTTGTGTCACCTGACTGTGTCTTTTTCCATCCTTGTAGACAGAATGTACAACAAGAAACCGTTCTTATAATAAAGGAATAAAAAAATATTAAATCCCATGAAACTAACCAGATAAAACTGCATTCTGAAATGAATCAAATCAATTGTAGATATTTCACTTTACCTGTAATGCAATATAACAAATCTCCCCTAGAGCAAGAAATTATGTTAGATAATTTCTAACATAACATAAGAAGATGGCTACTGATAAAGAAATTACACATCACCAGTGAAAGTGCAGCTGACATGACAGCAAATGCAATAATAATGACTCAGTCACAATCAAGGACTACAAAGAGAAATATTACAAGAACAGAGCTCGGAAATAATTATAGTCATCATTGAAATCAGACACAAGGAAACCTAGCAAGGGACACTGTAAAATCAGAAGGCCTTGATTTACCATGCTGATCCATGCACACATGAGAATGTGTTTTCAGTGTCCCTCTAGGCAGACAAATTCTACTGCAGCAGGGTAGTATCTGAACATCTTAATCCTATCAGTAGGTATATGTCAAGTTTTTATCAATAGGCACCATTGATAAGTGCATCTACCCTCCTCTAAAAGTTGTTATTATCTTATTGCAGGGGTTCCATGCTGTTATCTCCTTATCACAAAAGTTTCATACTTTCTTGGTGTTTTCTCATGGGCATCTCCTTTCTTCTTCTTCATAAAGCAGTCAACTGACCCCAGTTCCCCTCTCAACCAGCCACCCCACTCTTTTATAGCACTCTTCTTCTCATTGATTACACCTGTGGCCTGTTAAAGTCAGGCCTGTTCCTAATATTTGATAATTGGCCCAGCTGCAACTCCTTAGGGGTAAGATTACTTTCTACACTATCTTTATTTTCTTATATTCTATCCCCCTACAAAAAGTAACCTGATACTTTGTGAAACAATATTAATTATAAAGGTCTTCATTTTTCAGCAGTCATTTAGCAAGGAAAAAACAGTTTTATAGCTTGGAGACATCTGCTCCAGGCACGATCACATGATTGATTTTCTTATCATTAGATTTATACAATCTTTGTATTGAGTGGGCTTTTTTTGAGCCAACCACTGGTCTTGGGCTTTTGAGATACAGGCTATCCATCTTCACTCACTACATATACTCTCTGGCACCCTGTGCAGCAACTGACGTCAACTAATTAAAAGAAGGTTATCACAGTTGCCAGTTTTGAAACACAACTGCTGCTTGCTTCACATTAAGTTGCCCAATTTTTAAGGTGAAAACATAAAAGTATAATGGGCTCTTACAGAGCCTTGCTTGCTCCACATGACTCTGCAGCTGACTATGTCAAATTAAGCACTAAGCCCAGTTTGATGCAAACAAAAATGAGATCAAACAGCTACTCTCTAACAAGAACACCTCACACATTAGACTCCTCAATGACACATCAAAGCTCTGGGAACAGAAACGTTTTAAAGCTTTATGCAATTTCACCCAGCCACACCTACAAGAAATGAAGGCTGCACGGAGAAAGCCTAAGAATAGGAGATCCAGTTTTTACTGGTGCACAGACCTGGAAGTGCTTTTATGAAGAGATAAAATCTGTTCATGCTCCCATACATTAGCTCTGCTTTGTAGTTTTGAAAGGTGTTCCCCACTTACGTAATAGAAGCAGACTGCTTCCACATAGGCAGAATGTGTGATCCTTATATTGAGGTGCTTCTTTTATACTTGGGAGCCTTCTTCAATGACATAGTTGAAACTGCTCATTTACTGATGACGTTCAGGCCTCAATTAATGAAGCAGGGAAAACTCCAAAAGTCATCTGTCACGATAAAATGGTTAACAAAGAGAAAGCAAAATTTGGAAAGAATCCAGTCCCCTTAGCAGCTATTGAAAGCATATATGTTTCATTTGACAGAATATCTTCGGGTGGAAGGGACCCACTGGTCCAGGAGTCACACAATGTGCCTGAGAGCAGGGTTCAAACACTTTTTGAACTCCGTCAGGCTGGTGCTGTGACCACTTCCCTGGAGACGCTGTTCCCTGTTCCAACCACCCTCTGGGTGAAGAACCTTTTTCCAACATCCAAATTAAATCTCCCCTGACACATCTTCAGGACGTTCCCCTGGCTCTGTCAGTGCCACCACAGACATCAGAGCCTGCTTCCCCTCACGAGGGAAGAAGCTGCGGGCTGCGATGAGGTTTCACCACCTCAGCGATTCCTGCCCCACCCGCACAGCTGCGCTGCTCGGGAGCGAATCCACGGGCGCTACAAGCAACAAGCAAGTGTCATCCAGTAAGTGAATTTGCTGGGCAGTCACTAAACCTTGCATAGGGACAACCAGCATTTCCTGTTGACAGAATACTTGATGAGCACTTATTCTATTGGGGCAATAAAGACTAACAGCGCTTGCTCGTCTCACAGAACCAGGACCCCAAGGGCTGCATAGCCCCGCATACAGCACTGCTGGAGCACCTTCCCGGGCGCCGCACCGCCCAGCTGCGTTTGCAGCGCCACCACCTGAGGGCCGTGAGGCAGCCCCGGCCCCCGCGGCAGCGGCCCTGCCGTGCCCGGCCCGCCCGCACGAGGGCGCTCACCCGGCCCCGCCAGGGGAACGCGCGGCGCAGCACCACACACCAGGCGCAACCCCGCGGCCTCCCTACGCAGCGCTGAGCGGCATCTCCGCAGCCAATAAATGGCCTTAAAGACGGGCGGGGAGGGCGTTTGTGACCAATAGGAGAGCGGAGAATGGGGAGGCGGGTAATGCGAGAGCCCAATTGAGAAACTTTCCGGCCCCGGGAGGGTGGGAACAAGGGTAAGGTTCAGTCACAGACGGTACGCGCTTCCTCGAATCAGAACGTCTCCCCTCATCGCCCGTTTCGGATTGGCTAACAGATATCCTCAGCTCGCCCGTCTCGCCAATAGGAAAGCAGCGCTGCATGACAGACGTTCGGCTCAGCCAATTACTGTCGGTACGAAGGACCCAGCCTCTCTCTCTTGCAAAATGGCGGCCACAGCTCCCAGTGCGGCTCCTCCAGCGGCCGCTCCGCCGCAGAGTCCGACGGCGGCTCCCCCCGCCCTGGCGGGGAGCGCTCCCCCCGCGGCCGCGCCGACTCCGCCGGCCGCGCCGGCCCCGCCACCCGCCGCGCCGCTGTCAGCCGCGCTCTCGGGCCCCTTCCCCGGCGGCCGCGTGGTGCGGCTCCACCCGGTTGTGCTCGCCTCCATCGTGGACAGCTTCGAGCGGCGCAACGAGGGCGCGGCGCGGGTGATCGGGACGCTGCTGGGTGAGAGCCGCCGCCCTGCCCTGCCCTGCCCGCCGCGGCCTCGGGGGCAGCGCGGCGCCCCCTTACCCGCTGTCCTCTCTTCCTTCCTCTCCCCCCGCAGGCACCGTGGACAAGCACTCGGTGGAGGTCACCAACTGCTTCTCCGTCCCGCACAACGAGTCCGAGGATGAGGTACGGAGGCCGCCCGGGCGGAGCCGGGCTTCTCTCGGCGGGGCGCGAAGGGGAGCCTCGCCGGCTGCCGGCCGGTGCCCGTGTTGCCCTCCGGGCTAAGCACCCTGTAACCGGCTGTCTCCCGTTCTGCAGGTCGCTGTGGATATGGAATTTGCCAAAAACATGTATGAACTGCACAAGAAAGTGTCTCCTAGCGAGATCATCTTGGGCTGGTAAGTTGTCCTTCTGCAAGAACATGCAGGTCGTTCTGTTGATTCCTTAAACTACTTAAAATACATAATTCACTTTGTCACAGATGGAAAAGCAGAAGCACTAATGCCCGTGACAATCATACCTTGCAACTCTTGTTACACAGTTAGTGATAAAGCTCCTGAAGCTCATGAAAAGAAGAGACAGTATTGGAGACTTAAAGGGTTGGGTTTTGTTTATGTCTAGCAAGGTACCACAGAGGAGTGATGTGTTAGAGAATGTGTGTCCAGCTTTGTTAGAAGAACTTATTTCCTGTAATACAACCTGTACCATGGAAGTTAACTGGTTAGAAAGAAGGGAGAATACAAAAGAGGCTTTTAACGTACCAAAGGTGTCAGGAGGAATCACTGATACCAGTTTGAGTACTTAGTTCTCTGCTGGAAGTAACCTGTGTGTGGGATGTGAAGCAAGATCAGTTCAGTCTTATGGGAACAGAGTGTGGCACAGTGTGTTTATGGCTCTTTTCATGCCTACAAAATGGCTTCATTTTCTTTTTGTGTAGCAAGCTTCCTCAACAGCCTTCTAATGGCACAGCAGAGTACAGCTCCAGTGACAGGAGTTTGCCTGAGAATGTGAGATGCTAATTGTAGAGCAGTTAAAAGACCTAGATTAACAAGTTAGACCTCCTGCAGAGGGATGTGTGATTTGTGGATGGGAAAATTCGTCCAAGTTTGTTTGGTATGCTTTGACTTACATAGATGGAAAAAGCTGGTCTAGAACACAGTGACACTGTAACTGAATATTGGGTGTTCAGTAATTGAATATTGGGTGTCTGATGTGAATTTACTGATGTTTTATGGCTGGTACTGCAACACTGACCCTTTGCATATTTTGGACATGGGTGTGCTCAGCCTGTGATTCCTACAATTTTAGCGACAAGAGGCCATAAAGTAAAAAATCCTCAGTTAAAACACTTCTGTTTAGTATGTTGCTAATCTCAGTCTTTGGAAATTGGTGGTTTAGGATACAAACCTGTTAAATACCAACAGTATAAAACACTGGGCACTTGAATGTTGGAAGGATGGCTCTTCACCGTGTGTTCTTTTGAAGGTATGCAACAGGGCATGACATCACGGAGCACTCAGTCCTGATCCATGAGTATTACAGCCGGGAAGCTCACAATCCAATCCACCTCACCGTGGACACGAGTCTCCAGAATTCACGCATGAGCATCAAAGCCTATGTCAGGTACTCTGGGATTTCTGGGAGGGCAGCAGTCTGAGTTACTGAGAGATGCCGCATCAGGGTAACAAGGAATGTAGTGGGGTGCAGTGTCCTTTCTTGGGCAATATTGTGCAGTAGTTAAACATAGTGGTGAGCTGGAGATCATGGCTTACTTCTCATTGGAATGTCTTGACCATTGTATATAGGCTTAAAGACTTCATTCATTGGAACCTCATTGGGTTGGTGAATCATGACTTAATTTACAATTTTCAGAACATCTTTGGGATATTTCACAGGGTTCACACAGCTGGCAGTAATGTCACTAACTTCCATTACACTGACTGAATGATAGCCTGTAGGCACAGGGCTTTATTGCTTGGCAGTGCACTTATACAAGTTGGAGGATAAGTGTGGTTAAAACAATTCAAACAGCATCTTCTTGATGGGTCTTTATTTCCCTTAACCCCATCATTCTTATCAATTAACAATGGAGATTAAATATTAAGAAATTAAACTCTTCCACCTCACTGAATTCCTCCCACTATTGGCTGAGGAGCTCTGCTCTGTAAGGAAAAAACCCTTTTCTTTGTAGAGAAAGTACTGCTTCTTGACTGTGCATCTTTAAAATGGGAACTGTTCCATGAGATCTTATTTAAAGCTTAAATGGACTTCAAGTACTTAGAATAAGAGGTATAATAAAGGTGTTGAGAGTGCTTTGTACTTGAATTTTGTCATATTGCTCGTTGTTTCAGTCATTTCTTAAAGCGTGAAGTATTTCAGGATGGAAGAGCACTTTGTCTAAAAGCAAGAAGGAACTCTGCTTAAGATGATAGTTCTTCATGCATTCATGGTGACGTCAAACCAGCTAGGAGTATTCTTGGATGAAAAAGAACAATTAATAGCATGCCAGAACTGGTTTCCTGTCCTCAGTTATCCTTGGGTCTTAAAATTGCTCATTTTGGTGAGAATGAGTAATGTACTCATGTTCATGCTTTAGTGCTAACAGAGATCTTTGAGATGGAAATCTCTTCCTTCCTCCCTTATATATGTCGTTGCTGAAAATGTTTTGTTGTTCTCTTTTTTTTCCCTAGTGCCCCAATGGGAGTCCCTGGTAAAACCATGGGCGTGATGTTCACACCACTAACAGTGAAATATGTTTATTATGATACAGAGCGGATAGGAGGTGAATGCTTTCTTCCTATTTTGGTTATAACCATTGTTGTGACAATGTTCAAATGTTTCTTTTACCTGGTAAAACTGCCGTTCTGGGAATTTTACTGGTAATCAGACTGTCTTGCTGAAGCTGACCTAAAAAATTTTCAACAAGTTAAGGGTTTAAACTGGTATCTGTGGCAGTCAGTTTTTTTCACTGATCCTCCTTTTGCTTTCAGTGGATCTTATCATGAAGACCTGCTTTAGCCCCAACAGAGTGATTGGCTTGTCCAGTGACTTGCAGCAGGTGGGGTCGGCCTCAGCCAGGATCCAGGACACCCTGACCATGGTGCTGCAGTACGCTGAGGACGTGCTGGTAAGGCCAGCTTTCTGTCAGCCAGGAAAAAAGTCTGATGTTAACTTGTGCATCTGGGTTTTCTCTTTATTATTTCTCTTTCTGGGCCATAAATTCTGAGTTCCACTTATGCTGAAGTGTGTTTTTCTTTTGCTTAGTCTGGCAAAGTGGCTGCTGACAACACTGTCGGGCGCTTCCTGATGGATCTTATTAACCAGGTGCCAAAGATTTCACCAGAGGACTTTGAGACCATGTTGAACAGCAATATCAATGTAAGATCTTAATTTATTTTTTCTGTGGCTTGCTAGCAATTTGGAAAGTTTTATATACAGACGTACATTTGTCTATGATCTATCTTTTCATACAACACGCTAATAGCTAATATAGCTTTTTTATTGTCAGTAATTTGGTGTTGTAAGGGCTGAGAGTGGATAAAGAAGCTCAGCATAATCTTGCAAGAAAATGCAGATAAAAGTATTCCTTTTTAAGGACTTAGGAATTTTGCAAGTCATCTGAAAACCAGTACCAATTCTTCTTTCATATTGATTGGACAGTATGAATTTCAAAACTTTAAAAAAAATTTATTTCAGCAATAACGGGTGACTTGCCAGATTCTTTTGCCTGAGCTGGAGTTCTGTCTCTGCATATCACTTACAAACATGAACAGGGTTTTAATTTTAGCATGCTACCTGATTTCTCTAACAGATTTTTAGAAAACTTAAGGTTTTGAATGTGTTGTTCACCACAGTCTGTAAGACCAGAACTAATTTTTAATTTTGCTTATACCCTTTGACTTCTCTGGTTAACATGGGTGAACTCAGAGTTAAAATTTCACAAGCAGTGTTTCATATGCCAGTAATACCAAAAGCTTCCTGCAAGGCAAGGATTCTTCAGGGTAGGACTTTCAGGACTAACAATATTTCTTGTAGCTGATTGTAAAATGCTTTACAGATGTTAAAAAATCAGCTAATAAGCTATAATTTGTTAATATTCTGATCACTGGTTTTTTTCCATCCCTTTCAGGACCTACTGATGGTTACCTACTTGGCAAATCTCACACAGTCACAGATTGCTCTCAATGAAAAACTTCTGAGTTTATAAAGAAACTTTTGCCACCCTACACTTTAAGGAGCCTGAAGAATGAGCAGATACACTTTTCTGTGGTGCTAGGAATTTCCTTGGACTGTAATTTAGTGATCTACATGACTTGGTTTACAAGTCATGTAGAAAAAGCCCCTAACATGTTTTAGGAGATGAATGGGAATGGCTGCAGTTCAGTTGAGCCTGGTATTTTAAAATGGAATATGAAAATCTTATGTCTTGTGGATTTGTCTACTTGTATAACAAAATACAGCTTTATTGTAAGAATGTATTTGGAATAAAAGTTCCATTGCAGTGGCAACAATGGCATCTGTCCAGAAAAAAACTTTCTCATTTATTGTGTAATGAATCCATTTTTGAAAGAAGGTGGTGGGGGGGTAAGGTGGCATCAGGAAAGAAAGAGTGGATGGGAGTGAAGTCCAATTCTTTGCAGGTTTTTTTCCAACTGCTAAAGCACACTGAAAGTGTGGAGATTTGTGTTGCATATAATATGCTTTACCATGAAGGACTGCAGAATAGTCTCTGGTTTATCAGTGTTGCTGTGTATATCCCTTCAGCAAGGTACTGACACTACAAGACAGTAAATTCAGTTTATGGTATCACTTCTATGCATATAATTATTTTCTGATTGTTTGGGAAAGGAAGTAAAGGTCACTAGCATTAGCCTCTTGCAAAGGGGGAGTTCAGAGAATTAAAGCCAGCAACTGAGTTCATGGTAAAAGAGTTTGAAAAGTATTTGTGGCTAAACAAGCTTGGCTACTGGAGTTTCCGTCTTTGCCAAATAAGAAAACGACAGCAAAATGACAATCCATGAGATTTGAGGTTGAAAGCTGGGTGTTGCCAAATAGGAATTTTCTATTTCATAATGCTGTTTCTATTTCATACTGCTGCTAAAATTATGTGAAGAGAATCCCCATTTTCTCCCCAAGATACGTTTCATGTTAAGTAAGTTCAGCTGGAAGAAAGCCAATACAAATATCAGCTGTAACTTTGCACAGTCTCTGCCAATAATATTACCTTTAGAAGGCTGTCTTACAGTCCAGCTGTGCTGAGGGGGTACTCTGCTTTAACAGAGTTAAAGCATCCCTCTTCTACAACAAAACTGTTCCCACTTTACTAAGGACTGTATCTAGTTTGGTGAATGAATTTGAAATTGAAGTATGCAAAGAGAGTGTTCTCCAAAACTGGTAATTTGCCAGCTAAATCCAAGAATAAGACTCAGATTACAAATCTATAGATCCTATATTGGTTGTTCCAATTTAGAGAGTTCCCCCAGTGACTAAATGCTAAATTCTAATTGCAAGGTCAATGTAAGTGAAAAGTGAAGGTCAAGCAAAGATCCTCATCTCATTGAAAATGTTATTTGTGAACATTAAATAAGTATTAAAACTCAGTTTTTTTATTAGTCTGAATAAAAATGTTTTGCTTTCCTTTCTCTTTTTTAAACTTAGTATTCTTAAATTCAGCCATTTAATGTTTCAAAATTTTCATATCACAGTGTTTTTTGAAGAAAGTTTTGACATGGCATCAAGTGGCAGAAAAGAGGAAGCAGCAAAGGTGGACAAGTCTCTCAATTATTGCAAAGAAGTTGTGTGGAGAGAGGGGGAAGCAAAATATTCTTTCTCTGACCTCTCCTCTGCAGGAAGCTCTTTGTCATTCCCTGTTAGGAAAATGGAGAAAACATAAAAAGAAAGCTATTCAGCTTTTAGAGTGTTAAAAATCAATGTTTTATAAGCTGGTGTGCACAAAATGCAAAGTTCCAAGAAGAACAATTTGTGATCATTGTGGAATTTGCCAGTCCTTGCAAGTACTGAACACTTATAATAAAAGATATGCGATAAGGGACACAGACATTATGCTTCTCTCTGACATCTTCCAGCACAGTAAGACTGTTATGTTTCTTATAAAAATTAATACTTTCAGGATAAACTATCTTATTTATAATTTATATTTAGGGAATGCCTTCATAAAAATTCAGGAGGAGGTGGTAATGATCCACTATTTTTTAACCGATGAGACTCAGCAGAAAAAAATTCTATATTGTTGGGAATGACAAACCTTATTGTTATCTGCAAATTGAAACTCAAATCCTTGCTGCCAGGTTAACAATTTCATTTGGTGATTATTTCCATGTACTCAGATGAAGGTCACTAAATTTATGTTTTGAGTTGAGTCACTTCAGTTTCTTGGCAGAAAACTTAAACCTGCTGCAAAGAGGAGCAGTGTTTTGGTGTGCAATTTTGTGAACCTGTGGACATACGCCACCTCAACCTGAAATTCATGGGTTCAATCCTAATGATTAAAATTGATGTGAAAATGTTAGACACACAACTCTTCTAGAAGAGTTAAGCAGAACAAGCTGCTGTTCTCCTGTGGTTTGAGGAAGGGCGAAACTTCAAGTTCCTCCCAACGGAACCAGAGACTGGTTGGCAGCTCTGTAGGGGTTGAGTGAAACCCCGATGCTCGGAGCAGGGCGGGTGGAGCATTCCATGAGTCACCGGCAGCGACTCCCTGGAGCAGCTTACCAAACCCAGGGCTCCTCCTGCCTCCCCTCCTGAAGGGGCTGAACTCGCTCTGCTCCCTGCACAGGGAAGGTTACCTCAACAGCTACTGGGACTGCAGTCACAAGGCAGTCTAACAGTAGAAGTGGTTTTAGTACATAATGTAGACTTGGGCCACTGCAGTATCCTGTGGGTTTATTACACTTTGACCTATGGTTCAAAGCTGACCAGTTCTTACAACAAACTTGGGGGAAGACTTTGTTTTTAATTTAATTATATTGGCCAGAGTAGAGCACCAAAAGTAACTTCCTATTACTTTAGTGGGAAACAATATTCCAACCAAGACACATAGAGAAGCAGCAATGCTTTAGCTGCCTACATCACCAACAATAAATTCTTCTGGAAAAAAAGTTTTGTTTCAGCTCTTTTGACAGCACTCAGCACAACTACGTAGTTGAGCCAAGTCACTCCAGACCAGAATTCTGTCCAGTACCATGTCCTAGGATCAGATGCAAGAATATTACAAAAGAGAAGAACAAAAGTTTGTCTCTCCATAAACTTGAATTTTCTAATAGTGAGAAGCTGCCTTGACTCTGCATGGGGTTTTAGAAGCTTTCCTAAATGTGTGGGCTGTAGGTATAATAACAAGCCAAGGGATTTCCCAAAATACAGAGTGAAATTAGATGACCACAATGGTTCCATTGCATGCTTTAAAAAAGTAATTCCAAATATTCTCCTTGATACATAAACATTCAATGCATTTAACAGATTCTTCAAACACATATAATTTTGATAAAAATATTTTCTTCCTTTTACACAAAAAGAAAGGAATTTATTTTAAAACAAATCTTTCTTTTCTTGAGTAGCTTAAGTCAAAACAGTCCAGTAAATGAAAAAGACAAAGAACTGTGTATTTTATGAATGTACTTGGTTCCCATGGAATCAAGGATTAAAATATATACCTGTCCTGAAAGAAATGTGCTTAACAGGTGAAATAAAGTAGACATGAACTTGGAGTGTCAGCTGAAGAATGCTGTGAGGATTAAATTCTTAAAGCCACTCACTCCTGATGTGTTCTGGGCAAACAAGAGAGAACAAGCCCAATTTTCCTGGATAGGTAATGTATTAGATTCATGTGGCTTTAGGTGCTCTTCATTTGAAGTGAGCAAGCATGGTAAATTATTACCCAGCTATTTTCTGCTGTCTGCACTTCACGCTGTTTTATGGACAAAGAGAACAGTGGTTGTTATTTCATCTAGAGCTGAAGTGCTGCACCAGGTTACAGGAAGGAACCAAAGCTGTTTACATTGGAATGGTCTCTAAACTGCTAACATGTTTGTCATAAAGAAACAAAAAAAAGGGCATATTTTGAATAACCTCAAGTAACTGGTGCATAATATTATAGGTGAATCCTTCATAAATTTTATATTGTTTGTCAGAATGTCTTATGAATAATTAACCATCAGATAAAGTACGTGTGTATAATTTCTATTCAAAGTATAATATTAATAAACATTACAACAGACAGAAACAAAACAGTAGGCGCACTCCCCATAATTACATTCAAATAACTATAATTAACATTTCTTTCTAGAAAAGTGTATGTAGTAGTCAGTCAATCTTACCTTTATGTCCTCTTGGGACTTAGGTCCTGGTCTTCAGTAACTACAGCAAAAGGAGCAGCTCCTCTAGCTCCATGCACTTAGGTCTTTTATATCCTTTGCCTGTTACATGCAGTTCTGGCGGCCTGGGTGACTTGATGGACTCCCTGCAGCTACTGAACAATGATCCTGATCTAAAGACGCATGTGTTATTGGATTACAGACTTGGCTTAAAACTACACGCATTAGGGCTGAACTCCATTGCAGTGGTGCTACAGGGAAACTGCAGTGTGGACTTTTCCCTCCCTTTCCTACCGGGTGGCAAAGGGCTGCCGTGGGACAGCATCTCCGGGCGCTTCCTGTGGGAACGCTTCCCTGTCACAGCTCCACTGGCGAGCGGCTCTGCGTTCGTGGCACTTGCGCCTGTGAGCTTACCTCTCGTCCGTCCCGAGAGACAGCCGGGCATCTCACAGCTCCCTTCAGCGAGACAGCCGAGCCTGCACGGACAGCAAAGGGTTCTGTGCTGGCAGGGCCGTCACTACCGGCACCGGGCGCGGTGCCCCTGCCCGCGGGGAGCGCGGCCCGTGGGCCGGGCGGGGCGGGCTCGGTGCCGGGGGCGGGGCGGGCATCGCCGGCCGCACGGGCTCCATTTTGCGGTGTGGCTGCGGAGAGAGGTTGGAGGCTCCGCAAGTTCCCCTCAGGTGAGGCGGCTGGGGGGGAGGGAGGAGCCCCTCGCCCCAGCCCCGCCGGCTCCGCTCGTACCGCCCGGGGCCTCGGCCGCAGCCCCGACTCTGCTCAGACATCGCTGGGGGGCTCGGCCGCAGCCCCGGGGTGTGCATGGAGCTCCGGGCAGCGCTCCCGGAGCCGCGGCCGCCCGCGGTTCGGGGCTCGGCAGGTGTCCGACCGAGGGAGGTGTCGCCTGCCCCCGGGAGCCGCACCCCCGGCGGGAGCTGCCCTGGCGCTGCGGAGCGGGGACGAGCTCAGGTGGCCTCGGGAGAAGTGGGTACCGGGACACCGGGACACTTGCCTCCCCTCGCAGCTCCACCTCGCCGGAGGGTTCGCCGGGCCGGCCCGCGGCTGGCGGCTGTGGGAGCGGGAGGAGCCTGGGGCGATGCGTGACTGCCCTGAGCGGAGCGGAGCAGCGGCAGGCGGGGCCCTTAAAGGCCGCGGGGGCGGGCGCGGTGCCGGCGGGGGTGCGGGGCCGGGCGGTCCCGGCGGAGCAGCCGCCACGGGGAGACTTCTCGGTGTTTACCGGCCGAGCTCCCGCCCAACGCACGGAGCGCGGCGCGCCCGCTGATGCTTCACCGCGGGCCAGTGCCGCAGCTGACTCACACCCGGCCCCCGGCTCAACCCGCCCCGTGCCCATCCGCGGACAGCGGGGGGAAACGACAGTCTGACGGAAAAAAATCTGTTGTTGTTTTGGTTATAAAAGTAGTTATGACAGAGCCACTGTTCAACTTGAGGATGCTTGTGCCAAATTTAAAGTCCATTTTTTCCCCCCATCATTAAAAGTTTCATAACCTGGCTAATGGTCTTGGATCTCCCTGCCCAGCTGGTTGGCAACATGCAGGATGGGATGATCTCTACCCCTACTCCCCAAGTCCCTCTGTTAAAAATGTGACTAAAAAAAAAAACCAGTTACTGTTAGGAAATAGAAATTGGCTCCACAAATGAAGTAATGCTAAATACCTGTTCTTATCAAATTACCATTTTACATGGCATAGCTAGGGTACTGCTCTTCTCCTGGGAACTACCCCTGTGAGCGGAGCAGTGCAGGATGATGGATACAGGTGCTTGGTGCAGTCCAGAAACCTGCATAGTTTCTGTCCTGGCAAAGGGTTCAAGCTCCCTCCTGCTGGCACCTCAAAGTGTATCCTGTATTTTAGAGCTTTCTGGAAGTTTGAGCCTCTTACCATGCTTAAATGTCTGTCTGACCCCTAAATAAGACTGATAGTTAATTACTATAATTAGTATGAGTTGAAGATGCTTGCCTTCTGAATTCTGATGGTTATGGTCAGATGTAGGAGAGAAAAAAAGGAAAGTTCTGTGGGTTAATAGCAGATTATTCAAGTGATTTAAGAGATAATTAGCAAGCTAATACCTACTACAAACTCAAAGATAGTGCCTCACAATGAAAATACCTTTTTTATTTTTTCTTCCCCAGAATGTCATACCCAGGTTATCCCCCTTCTGATGGCTACCCTGCTTTCCCAGGTTACCCTGTAAGTATGGCTCTTGAATGTGTTGCATTCCTAATGCACTTGTGTTCTGTGAATAGCCCTTCTGACTGTGCTCCATGTGTCTGTAAATAGTAGCTAGTAGGAAATAGTCGTAGTCAGTTCATGTACCCTGTTCTCTAGTCTATGGTCTTTGTTTTCCTCTGTGTATCTCTGGGAATGAGTTTACAGCTGTCACACAAGAATTCCAAGAGGAAGCTTAATTTTTTTAGTGACACCCATTGTTCCAGAAAAGTCTTTGGTCTTGTTTTATTTTATCTTGTGAGCTTGGTGTTTTAAATATAGCTGTCTCATCTCAACAATTCTTTTTATTTTCTAAAGTTTCTTCTGTAAATAGGAGGCCCTTCATATGTAGGGTTAGAAGTAATCTCTGAACCAATCTGTACAAAATACTCACATAGCCATATCCCAGGATTTTCAGAGATGTTCAACAAGCTTCACTGGTCACAGCCATCAGGAAGAGCTTGGAACACTTCACTCAAGTAGCCCAGCTTTCATATAACACCATGTAAATATTTTTCTGAGGATAGAGGACACTCTATCTTGACTACCTTATCCACAGGACTGTTCCACCTTCATCTCACAACTGAATGGACTAAAAATTTGAAGGAAACTTAATGGAAGGCTGAATTGTATCAGGTATGGCTGATACTGCAGTCTTTTTGATATGCCTGCAATATTTTTCAAAGCTAGATTAATCTCTGTGCTTTTATGGCACTGATGGTGGCACTTGTCATGCTGTAATTATGGGAATTTTACCTGTGTTCTGTGTAGTACAGAACTAGACTTAAGCACGGATCAGGCTGAATGCCTTTAAGATACTGAAAAGCTATAAATACATGTAAAATATAAACATATACATATAAATACGTGCAATAAATTCTCTGATGATTTTGTTTTACAATCTATCCTTACTTCTTCTGAAACACTAAAGTCAGTCAAATGAAAAACATGATAACTCCAGGATTTCTTTTCTTCCCTTAAGGTTCTGCTGAACCCTCATGATTTTAGCTGTAGTTTATTTTTAACTACATCTGAAAATATCTTTTTTTCTTAGCTAACATCTAAAAAAATAGCCAGCTTCAATGAATTAATTTATAAGACCTTTTAGACTTGTTATCAATGATTTCCTAGTCTCATTGATGATGCCCAATATGATAACCGATTTAAAAAGCATATGTGAAATTGTTTTTTTCTGCAGCACCAGTAGTGATCTGAGCAGGGCTTTTGAGGATCCTAATTTTGGATTTATGAATCTAAATTCTAATAAAATCTTTTTGTTGAGTCAGGCAGAGAAATGTTAGAATGTACCTCTAGGGAAAAGAATATTATATAGCCTGGGCACAGGAATTTGGGGGTAGAAATCTTGGGGCAGCCAAACCCAAGAACATTTGATTTAGGCTTTTCTGCTCTGCACTTTATTTGTTTTCTGGGGTCAAGAATGAATGTGTACTATATGTAATGTGTGACTCGTATTTCTAAAGCAGTAAAGATGATTCCCAGCAAGTGAGTAATGGGTCCCATCCATTATGCTTCATTATGAAGCTGATTTTGAATGCCTGATTTCTAAGATCATGTATAATGACTTTTACCTTACAGGGCTTTCCCTTAGAGATCTAGATTAACCAAGTAAATATTTCTAATATATCTTAATGCTAATAGCAGCCTTTGTGGTATGGCTGGTGAATCATACATGTAGCAAAACAAATACATATCTGTTAGATTTGTTCTTTTTATTTAAAACCTGTAATAGGTGTTCAGTCTGACTCAGTGATCCAGATTTAATCATTGAATGTCCATGCTTTATAACCTGGATTCCAAAGGAAATGGGGAAAAAAACCCCAAAAAAATTCTTACCCTGTAACATTTGAGAATACTGTTTGTGCAAAAGAGGCAGAAGTTTCAAAGCTACTAAGCTCTTAAAAGTCTTTTAACAGGGGGTGAGCTCCTAATGCTTCAAAGAGAGCAAGCTGAGCTGAGCTCACCTCCTCCTTGTGTGGGATAGAAAGAGCAGCTTTCCAATAAAGGACCAGGAGTCACAGTGGCTGACGAGTGTGGCTCAGCACTGAGTCCTCAGGGAGGAAGGCTAATGGCACAGCAGGCTTCAGCAAGAGCATCTCTGCAATGCTGTGTCTGCTTGTGGCCTCCCAGTACAACAAAGGCATGGACAAAGAGGAGCATGTGCAGGGAAGGCTGCTTACCTGGAGCAGAGCAGGCTAAGCATAGATCTGTTCAGTTTTCTGCTGGCTGAGGAGGAGCAATAGGGACATTGGAGCCAACTCTTGTCAGACGTACACAGTGAAAGGGCAGCTAGAAAATACAGCTTGCAATTGCAATTTGGTTTGAGGAAAACATTTTTCTCTAGGAGAGTGGTCAAAAACTGGAACAGGGGCCCAGAGAGGGTGTGAATTTGTCATTCCTTGTATATACTGAAAACTTGACTATCAGGCCTTGCATGAGCTCACTCAACTCCAAAGCTGGCCGTGCTTTGAGGGTGGATGGGATCACAGGTCCTCCAGAGGTGACTTCCACCCTGCAGCAGTCTCTGATTCCATGTCAACATAGGAGATGCATCAGAACACCCAACCAGGAGGACCCCACCCAGGCTTCAGGAATTCTGCTGCTGCCGTGAGCCCTACAACTAATTGTATAATTCACGTTGTTATTATACACGTGGACATTTTGGCAGCTTAGGAGTTTTTACTCTAATGTGCTGTTAACAGGCATACAGACATCCCATTTTTGTGTTTCAGCCAACAGGACAGGAGTCTGTCTATCCACCAGCTGGTCAGTATGCCTATCCTGCTGTTCCTGGAGGATTCCCTCCATCAGGAGGAGGGACCTATCCTGCAGCACCACCAAATGCTGGGTTTCCAGGGGCAGCAGGGTATCCTGCCCCAGGGGGCTACCCCGCTTCGGGGGGCTTCCCTGGAGCTCCCCAGGCTGGAGGAATGCCGCCTTACCCTGGAGGTAAGATCCTTTGTTAGAGTACCAGTCAGGAGTGATCTCCAGTGTAACCATTCCCTGTGCTTGTCAGAAACAGCAAAGAAAAGCAGTTTTGTTCAGTGATGGTGCAGGCAGCAGCACGCAGGCAGCCAGGTTGCCATCCAGCAGTAAATACCTGAGTGCTGCTGGCAGAGCCTTGCTGGTTCTGGGTCACTGCACGGACACGGAGAAACCGGTCTCTTACATAGTTTTGCTTAATAAGCTGGCTCCTGTTGTGTCAAGAAGTCAAGTACAAAATACTACGTGTGCTAAAGTCTTTTTTTTTCCCCTGGCTCCTCCAGGCCCTGGCTTTGCTGTGCCTCCCACTGGGCCTGGCTTTGGTGGCTATCCACAGCAGCCTCCTGCCCAAAGCTATGCTGGAGGTGGACCAGCACAAATTCCATGTATGTCATATATAAGAAACTCCAAGCATCCATGGTTAAACCAAGAGACTCCAGGATAGGTAGTAACAAATTAAGCCCTTACCTTTGTTACTTGTAGCTGTTGAGGTTTGTATGCTGTGCACCTCCTGCCACCTTTCCTGACCAGGCCACTGAAGGGCTGATAAGAACCATGTCTGTAGGTGCTACATCCAAAGGGGATGGCTGTCCCTGAATAATGGTCATGATGCAGTGGTTTAGGTCCTTTTTCAAACTGCAAGTATCTGATGAGAATTGTGAAACCCAGAGTCCACATTCAGTGAGTATCTAGCAGTTCTGTTAATCTCAATTGCATTTTTCAGATCTGTGTGTTCACAATGATTCCTGACACACTGGAGAAAGAGGAAAGGAGAATGCACACATTTGCTTAAAATCAGTGCAGTGTTTGTAATGCTTTGAGTGGTCAGTTGCTATAGAGACGATTTTCTTTCAGAAAATCATATATACAGAGATATATAGAGACTATAGAGATGATTTTTTTTTACCTTAGAGATGATTTTCAGTTACTCTAGAGATGATATCCTGGAATGTATCAGTTGTGTTTTAAAGAAGTTCTAAGCAGCAAAACCTTTTTGTTTTATGGTTGCTGTAGTTAACTAGTTAACTCTAGTACTAAGCTGCTATTAAACTGATAAGGAATGTGCATACATATTATGAATAAAAATAAAATTCCAGTACAAAATACTAGTTTTAGCTTTTGTATTACTAGTGCTTTTGATCACAAAATGAGATTACTTCAATCCTTTTTGCAGCAATGAGTTCTAAATATTTATTGTTTACATGCTAGGCATTTTAAAATGTACATAACATCTTTTAAAGAGAGCATGGAACACACATTCTTTGTTTCGGCTATCTTGGCTTCTGTCAAAAATAGCAGAATTTCATAAGGAGAGATCCTGCCAGTTCCCACAGCACCAGTAAGTTTAGTATTTTTAGAATTGCCTTGCTAGTGTATGTACCAAAATGCATCTGTGATTGCTTCTTCCCATTATCCCCAAGGGAAGAAATTCAATTACAGATTGTGGTAGGTACCATTAGGAAAGAGGTTGTGTGCAGTGGTAGGTTTGACTTTATATTCAGATTAGATGGCATTTCCATAATAAGAGGAGACCTAATTAATTTCTCCTTCCTTGTTCTTTATTTTCTCTAGGATTTCCTGGTGGACAAGTACCATCCCCAATGCCTGGTCTGGTATGTGCTGTTTTCTTTTCTATAATTAATCTTATGTGGCTTCTGTAGTTTTAATGTTTTTACAGCTGATTTCCAAAGGTTTTGGTTTTGTTCTGCATCAGGAGTTTCCATCTACCCTCAGAATAATGTTGCCCTGATTCTGTGTTAGAGGAAAAAACAGAGAACTAATGGAGAACTCCTTCTCAAGTACTGATTGCAGAGTTGTGATTTTAATTTGAATTTTTATTGTGTAGATATCTAGTTACATGTGACTCTTATTTTCAGCCTGCTGCAGTGGTTCAGTGTACCCAGGGTACAATTCAAGCTGCTCCAAACTTCGATGCTGGAAGGGATGCAGAAATCCTACGCAAAGCTATGAAGGGTTTTGGTAAGTAAGAAATAGAAGCTTTAGTTCTTATTGATCTAACTTCTTAATGCCATTATTTTATTTTCTTCAGTGCTTATTTAACTATACTTCCCTCCCAGAAGCTTTTCAAAAATTACCTTTTCAAAATGGCTGGGGTTATTTAGTAGATGAAGTTACACAGAAAATTTGGTGGACTTAAATAGCAGCCTCTTATTATGTAATTATGCCCAAATGCAACAGTATAAAATGCACAGTTTTGGAGGGACTATATTGCATTCTTACATGACATTGCCCTTCTGTTTCCAAGGAACTGATGAGCAGGCCATCATAAATGTTGTTGCTAACCGCTCCAATGATCAAAGGCAAAAAATCAAGGCAGCTTTCAAGACTATGTATGGCAAGGTATGTTCACTAGTTCTTTGAATTGGGAAATAAACCCAAACTTTCAGCTGCTGCTTTAACTGCCTGGTTGCATTTTAGTCCTGGGGAATGATTTGAACATTTTTAAAACGCACTTCTTTTGGTTATATTCCTTATGTATTGGGAGACATCTGGTATTTGATATAGGCTGGTCCTGATACCTGGCAGAAGGAGGGGTGGGGGAAGGCTGGAGGCTGTCTCTGTCCCTGACCACACAAGCTTCTCATGCTTGACGAAAATAATCAAGGTTAATCTGCCCTTATTATTAGTATTAGTAATACTCAGTATTATTAATATTAATAGTATTAGTATTAGCAAAAAAACTCTGTAGTGTCAGACACTCAGTATTAGTGTCTGACACTACTGAGTTTTTTTGCAGACAAACCAGCACTGAAATCTTCTTTTTCCCAAGAAACAAACTGAGAAATGATTGAGGATTGGATAGTAAATAAAATTCCAGGTTAATTTAATTTCTTCCCTGTCATTCTTGCAACCTAAAGTGAAATTTTGTAGTTGTGGCATTAATGAGGAGATAATGGAGAAGAGCTGAGCTGTCAGAGACTTGGACAGAGGGAAGTTCTAATAAGAAATAAAACAAAGCTTTACAGGAAAAACAGCACAAAGGTAGAAATAAATCATAGAAGTAAGTTCTAGTTTGATCTTTCTTCAGTATATAATCTATATAATCCTAACACTCTGCAAAGCCCTTTCTATGTTTATAATTGAACAGGATTTAATTAAAGATCTGAAGTCTGAGTTAAGTGGTAATGTGGAAGAATTGATTCTAGCCCTCTTCATGCCTAGTACCTACTATGATGCCTGGAGTTTACGCCATGCAATGAAGGTATGGTATTCTTGCAAAGGAAACAGTTTTAAACTATCTTAAAATGCTCATCTAAGAATACTGAGTCCCAGCATTGTTGAAAAATCCACTAGTGTCAAACAAATCCCGGGATTGCAGGGCTTAAAATTCTTTTCTGCTGCGTCCCCAGTTCCAGACAATTTCTGCAGGATTAGCCAATTGGCCAGGGCAAATGTCCATTCAGTAGAGGAGGAGATGCTGCAGGACAGAACCTTGTTCTCTACTACCTGGGCATAATTTTTGCTAGAACCTAGAAAGGGCCAGGGTTAAAACCATAACCCCTGTTTAAACCAAAGGTATATGCATTTCCTTACTAGAAATAAACCTTTGTTACTGAAAGATATTTTTGGATTTTCCCTTTTTTACCCAAAAAACATAATGAAAAAGTAATTTCTTAAAGCCCGATGATGGATGTATCTGTTGAAATATAAAGACACCATTTAGAGATTAGGTGAACTATTGGTTTAAACTTTTAACTCAGGTAAACTGGTACATCCAGTTTACTGGAATGTCTTGCTTGAGCTGCAGCAACTAGCAAGTGGAAATGAGTAACTCAACCCATGTATGAATGCACACCTTCTAGAGAACATGGAGCTTAAATGAAGATCTGCCTTTAATGGGGAATAGCCACTTAACCATTTTCAAAAATTCATAATATAAGATTACCTGGAAGTCTCACATACATCTCCTATAAAATCCTTCCCTGAATTGAGATGCTCATGCCAGTAGGATCCCCCAGTATACAGAAATCACAATTAACTTTTATTCTGGAGAGAGGGAAGCATCTATAAAAAGTTCCACATTGTGGAAGCAGCCACATTTGGATTGAGAATACACTTGTGTACTGACCAAAACAGAATTTACATGTGTACATTTGACTTTAATGATTATTATAAGGCTTTACGTTCCTTTGGTAAATTTCCAGATTAAGGTTGCCAAAGAATTTCCTTTCCTAAACCATTTTGCCTTTAACTTTGGCCAGTGTCACTGATGTGGATGTATGGGGATGTTTTGGGGTGTTTGTCTGAACTGGTGCAGAATGGCATGTTTGAGGAATCTTTATTCCATTTTAAGTACACAGGAGACTCGGTGCTTTCGCACTGCAGGCAATACTGCTCTTACAAGCTAGACTGTATTAAATTTTGAAATACCAGATGACTGCCCTATTTCACAGTTGAAGGAAACTGCATAGATAGTGCTCTGTATTTATGCCTTTGTTTTCTCTGCGCACAGGGAGCAGGCACTCAGGAGAGTGTGCTGATTGAGATCCTTTGCACAAGGACAAACCAGGAGATTCGCGAAATAGTCAACTGCTATAAATCAGAATTTGGAAGGGACATTGAACAAGACATCAGATCAGACACTTCAGGACACTTTGAACGACTACTTATATCTATGTGCCAAGTGAGCTTTTAATTTTTTTTTTAATATAAGATAACAGTGTACAGTCTGATATGTTTAGTCATAATGGCTCCACAAATAGCCTGGGCATGCTTAGCATGAGGCAGGTTTTTAAGAAATTAGCCCGTGGTCATTAATTTATTCCCTAAGATATGACCCTTCAGTCCCTCCTCAAGAGATACTTTTATCTACAAATCCATTATGAATTCTGTGACCTAATTTAGCACCCTTAATTAATACCAGAACTTATGTGGGAATATTGTGCAGATGCAACCAAGTGGATCCCTAAACCAGTGCTCTACACTGCTGTTAGAGCAAGATGCTTTTTATTTTTTGCATATGTCAACAAAGCAATCTGGGTGAAACTGATTGGATAATCTCTGTGGTATGCAGAATGCCTGTGAGAATCCCTACAAACAAGATAAGAGCAAAACCTCCCCGTCAAGTTACTCCAGTGCCTGCCTTCCCTTTATGTCACCAGATGTAGGGAGGTGCTGCTGTTGAACTCAGATAATCACTGGAGCTCTTTTATCCCATATCATTTACTAGGGCTTATTTTGTGTTGAAGAATAGTAACGTGCAATTACTCATATTTAGGAAGAAATATGTAACTAATGCAAGTTCCCACATTTCTCTGATCAATTTGCCTATTACTGTTAGAATTTCTGTGGCACTTCTCTATCTTACTGGCTTATTCCTTTGTGAGAGTTCAGCTATGATCTAGATATTTGGTTAAAAGTCAAAATCCACAAGAAAGCAAACCTGGAGAAGCTCATGCTGCTAATTTTTATTTTGATAAATCCAGTAGTTTACAATAACTGACAACCACATCATTTAAATAGTATATTAACCTCTATAGATACAACAGTATTGGAGAGAATGTATTCAGCCTACTCAGCCAGTATGTTTAGCAGTGTCCATCCATGCACTGGGCAGCAAAATGCCAAAACAACCAACAAAGCACATAAAATGTCATATAAGCCCTACTGACACAAGTGTAGTAAGTGGTTTCTAAAGACATTCTTACTTGAAATAAGCAACTTATAAATAAAATAGGAAGGAAACCTGAGATATTTCAGGTGTGCATATTCAGTAAGATAATTCATTAGTTCGTTTGGGAAGAGTCTTTGCAACTTGAAGCCTAGAAACAAACAAATCAAGAGAAAGCTTACATTATTAAGTAAAATAGAGAATTAAGTACAGTATTTAATTAGAACTATGAGATGGTTTGTAGGGGTGAAGTTATCTGAGTCAGTGTATCTGCAGTTTAAAGCATGTCCTACAGATAGTGTTCTGAGCCACTTTTGTATTTACTTCCTATAAAGAATATTAAACCAAAGAGAAGTTTTAGTATTTCAAATGACCTCTCTTTCTGCTTCAAGCTTTGAAGATATATGCTTGGGGTCTCTGTACAATGCAAGTAGTTAAAGCATAGCTTTCTCTCTGAAATTTCATTTTGAAATCTGCTGTCTTTGCATTAAGGGTAATCGTGATGAGAATCAAACTGTGGATTATCAAAAAGCTCAAGAAGATGCTCAGCGTCTGTACCAAGCTGGTGAAGGAAAACTTGGGACTGATGAATCTTGCTTTAATATGGTTCTGGCAAGCAGAAGTTTTCCCCAGCTGAAAGCAACAGTTGAGGCATACTCCAGGGTAGGAGGTGTTCACTGATTTCAAATAAGCTTGGTCAATGTATTTTAAATTAAGTTCCAGTTGCTACTGCATTTCATCATCCACATATTAATCTCATTTATTTGTAGATTGCTAATCGTGATTTATTAAGCAGCATTGATCGAGAATTTTCTGGAAATGTGGAACATGGTTTGAAGACTATTGGTAAGTTATATGTTCTTCCCTCCCCTCTTATCCTTTAGGAATTAAACCTAAATGTAACCAAAGAAAAATCCAATGCAGCACTGGCCATATGGCAACTGATCACATAATCAGAGACTCTGCTAGAACAGAAGTAGCTTCAGTTATTCAAATGATTCATCTTGTACTTCAGTGAAGAAAATACGCAACCATCAAGAAGAAGTCAGTTTCAAATAAGAAAAGGCCACATAGAAACTACTTGTCACTTCTCTGGGAAGGCAGGCAAGTGCTCAGAACCAAGGGTCACTGGTTAGTGCTTGTAGCTGTGTAATTCAGAGTTCTGCAAGCAAAAGGGGGTACCAGTGTCACAGAGCCGTGAATTGGTGTGCAGCTCCTCAGCAGAGACAGCTGAGCCACCCACACAGATAACCTCAGAGCCAACATGAACCCACTGAAGGCACAGTTCCTTTTCCATCCCCCTCCTTGCTACCATCTACCCCAAAAAGCTCAGCTGTGGCTAAGGACAAGCTTAGCAAAACAGAAGATGTTGTTTTGACTTAACTTTTTCCTACTGACTTGCTATAATAAAGCAGTTCAACACAATTCAGCACAATTAACTGATGATGAAATGAAAATCAGTAATATTTAGTAGTAAATCTGGAGACACCAGTCATATCAGTGCTTACCCAAATGACAGCAATTCTGTAGCCATAATGGATAAGCAAAAACTTACCAGAGTATATTCTACTCAAAAGTTTAATGGGAAAAATTCAGGTCTGAGAATCAGGTAGAAGAATAGTGGCTTGTCTCTAAGCGTGAACAATCTACCTGAAACAACATCTATTCTGTAAGTACAAGAGTTGCAGAACTACTACAGCACCTTCTACATTTGTACTTTTCCTAGTGAGATTCTAGCAATGGAGCATGAGTAAAATACCTTGTGTCCCAATACCAGCTATCCAAGGAGAAGAACTGTTTTAGAATTACCTGTTGAGAATTAAGATTTCAGAGAGTTTTGAAAAACACTTCCAGAGGAGTTAACTGCTACTAACTGTAAGTTTTTGTGTGAAGGAATAACTCACTTGATCAACTTGAAAATAAGTTTAGCTCTATAAGCAAGTCCTGTTATTTACAGTAACTGGATCTTCACTAAGACCAACCTCTACCTGTCTACACCAAAAATCCTGCCAAGTTGATCCTGCCAAGTATCACTATTTAGGATACATTACTGGAACTAATCCTAACAATATGCTTTATTGCAGTGCAATGTGCTTTAAATCGCCCAGCCTTTTTTGCAGAAAGACTTTATTATTCTATGAAAGGAGCTGGCACAGATGATTCTACCCTCATCAGGATTGTAGTCACTCGCAGTGAGGTAAGAAATTCCCTCCTGTGTCCCAGTCATATGCAGCAGAAAACCATCTACCTAAACCAGCTTGTCACTCAGTCCTCCTTTCACAGGTGTAAAATCATGTACTGCATGAAACTTTTATGGGGCTCACATTTAGATGCATGTGTTAATTAGCTTTAAAGCCAGCTTTCACATAATAATTTAATTAACTATGCCTTGATTGCAGTAACTGCTTGTTTTCCTTTTTAACTGTTGTTGCCCGTCTAGGTAGCAAGTGAGCACCTCCAGGTGAGAAGTTCACCTGTTCACAGTTAGGACAGCACAATCTTAACAAAGCATGGAACAACTGCTGCACTCTGCTTTGGGAGCTGCTCTTCTAGCCTTGGAGGGACCTGCTGGCTTGTCCACTGCACAGGGTTAATCACTGCACATCTCACCCTTGGCATGTGTTCTCTAGTTCACAAGGGAGGAGATGTGGGGTGACTGTCTAGGATTTAAATCATACACTGTGGTTGAGTTTTCTGCTTTTTTTTTTGTCTTTGCATAGATTGACCTTGTGCAAATTAAGCAGATGTTCACACAGATGTATCAGAAGACACTGGCTACAATGATAGCAAGTGATACGAGCGGTGATTACCGGAAGTTGCTGCTGGCAATTGTTGGGCAATAGAAGAGGATTATCTGGTTTTTTGGTTTGTTTTTTTTTGAAACAAACTGAAGGACATGAAACATGCTTTAAGTAGATACTAACTATCCCTGTAAAAGAATAATTTTAAAGGTTGCCTAATCAAATACGCCTTCTTGATGATTCAGTAAGCTTTTTGCACTTACAATGCCTTAATTTACAGCACATAATATTCTTTATTGTATAATAAAAGATGTATCTTATCTATTAGACCCTAAGCCTTAGTCTTTTTGACCCAGACAAAACCACTTCCCCTCTACTGGATTCCTGCATGCATCTCTGTGGGAGTCAACTGTTTCAGCCAAATGAATCTGCAGCACTCAACAAGTTTCTGAAATACCTAAACTGCTGAACTTACTGTAGAAGACAAAGCCCAAGGCTGTGATGTCAAGCATTTTACACCCTGTCCCCTTTTAATATGTTTCCATCATAATGTTGAAAAACATGTGGGTGCACAGTTTAAGTCACAATACACTGACAGTTTAGGGGCCTTGGCAGAATCTGACTGCACTCACCTATTAAAGTCCTTAAATTAGTGGTTAGGTGTAATGGTAACTAAGGCAACAATGGAAAGGAGAAATCATATTGGATCTGATTCTCAAGTCTCTCTTGTAAAGGAGTGGGTTATACAGTAGCTGACCAAGCAGTGAAAAAGCATTTATTTAATGCTAACCTGTAAATGCAACCCAAAGCAGTTGTGATCTACACAATATAAATGGCTATGTGGATGTTTTCAAAGGATTTAAAGAGAACATCTTTGAACAGCACATACGGGTTTTTTAGAAAGATGCAATGAATCTGTCCCCAACCATAAATTTAAGAGAAGCTTCAAATCCAGCAGTAATAAGCAGTGTGTTCTTTCTTCAAGTCCAGCAGTAATAAGCAGTGTGTAAAGCAACGCTTTAACAAGTAACAACTGCATTATAGGACACCCTCACACAAACAGCACAAACCTATTTCTTATATTATCAGACAAAAGTCGCTAGGGCTGGTAGAGCTGGTTCCAAGATGACAAATCTTTCACTCTGCTCAGCATGAACATAGAGGTTTTTACACAGCAACTACAGATTATCAAGTGTATCATACAAAAAAGCTTATGTGTTTTACTTATATCAGTAGTCTGCAACCTAAATCTGGTTTTAGACTATAAACTTTTTCTGTTACTAACTGAGAAATACAGTTCAGCTGGGTCAGATTAATTATTTCAAATACAAATTAGATGGAAGATGATTTGGAGAGACTAGAAGACATTTTACTCTGCAGTGCTTTGGTCATCCTTAGTGCAAGCATCCACTGAGATAGATAGATATACATGTGTGTGTATAGATAGCTATCCGGCAATAGCTTTCCAAGCTTGACCAAGATTCTTAAAAGCTTTGGTTCTCATTTGTTTCTGAACAAACTTCCTTACATATGAAGCACCTTAATACTTAATAATTAAAGCATATTATTACGTGTCTTTTTATGTGACTGAAAATCCCTACCATTTCACTTGTCATTCAAAGCAGTATATTGATTAAATCTGGTTCATGTACTATCACAAGGAAATGAAGAGATGAATAGACTTCTATGTTCTATTCTATGTGAATGTAAAACATTAACCTGTTTTATGGCAAAAATATTTTCTTTCCCTTCTTAAAATGCTGAAAGCATAAAACTAGTAATGCAAACTACTTACAGTTTTCTGGGTGTAAGGAAATAATTTCTTCTCCCAAACAATATAAGAATTAGAGACGGCTCCAGACTCCACCTTACAGAAACACAGAAAATGAGTGCCTCCTTTACAAACAGCAACACCCCCAGACACAACCCTGTTACCTGACTACTTGCCTAAAAGGTGACAGGAGAAACACAGCATGAGAAATCAGGCCAACAATCGAGTGTATTTTCCTTTACTGCAGATCTGCCTTCATAGCTGGTGAAAACTATTACAGACAATGGATACTGCAAGGGAATCTTTACAGCAGCAAAACAGATACTGCAAGGGAATCCTCACAGAAGTGAACATCATTGCTGCTGGGCACTTACTGCCACACAAGTATCAGAACCTGTTCTCTCCAATTACAGTGAAGTCTTTCCACACAAAGACTGAATCTGTATTTTCTTAATATATACAGTTCCAGCTACTCGAAATCCTTATCACAACCAAGATCTGAGTATCAAATCAGGACAAATACCTTCTTGTGAGGTTGTGACATTTTCCACTAGCATTTACAAGGAGAAAGGTACCATCACCACGTTCATCATAAAATTTCAGTTGTACTTTGTAATAGGTTTCTGTTCTTCTCTAATATGACACTGTATGCAGACTGTACAGCTCGTGGGGATAGGAGTGCTTCGTAAAAAAGCCAAAAAACTTACCATTTTTAACTTGATCTTCTGGACTCAAATCTGAGAAGAATTTCCAATTAGAATGCATCTGCAATAAAGTAAAATTGAATATTAAAACTCCCCTTATCAACAGTGTGTCTTATCTTAATTCTCATCCTGTTCAACAGCTTGTCCTTAGTTTAAAAAGAATATGCCAAAAGGCTAATTTGTGTGTCTGTACAGAGGGCCAAAACAAACAATTTTTTACCTCTGCCTAAAAAGCATCCCCAACACACTTCAGCAGTCAAACCAACTGTTTAGTTCAAACCAACATATGAAACACAGCTATGCATAAGAATCTTTTCTAGAGTCCGCTAACCCTGTTCTGACAAGCCTGTACAAACCAAAAATGGATGTCTGGTTTACCACGCACAAAATATTCCTGAGAGAGAACTCAAAAGCAAAAAATAGCAGCAGGAATAAAATTTAAATTACATAGTGAGTGTTTACATTCAACTAGTTCTCTGCAAGCTAAATCTGACCTTTTATGCTATTTTTTTGAATGGCTTAAATATTGAAGGCTATTTCTAAAAAATTTGCAAGGCCAGATTAGACCTATGTATGCCAAATAAAACCAATACACAGTGATAGGAGCCGCAGCCCATGCACAAAATTTATTGTGTGCTACCGTTTATAAAATACTTGAATAGTTCAGAACATGCATAAAATTTCCAACTTAAGGGTATGTACAGATTGTAGTTTATGGCAAAGGAAAAAAAAAAAAAAGAGATGAACTCTAGTGACATAAGTTTCAAGTCGTGTTCCAGGGGATGAGAAGGACATGTAGCAAATGTCAAAATATATAACAAAGTACACTGGCAATCAGTACAGTCCATTATTTGTGAACAAATTAGCACAGGGCTTCAATTTTTATTTTAACCAAGCAGTCCTGTAGATACCAAAATACATGCAGTCTCAAGTTTACACTTTCACTAATGCCTTAGCAGTTGAACATAGCAATTGCTTACGCGCTGCTTTGCTTAAACAAAAAGTATGTCCGATACAGGTTCAGTTTCCTTTACAGATTTAAAAATAATAAAAAAGCTTGCAGCTATTCAGCCCAGTGATTGTTAGCTATTTATGCAACCGTAATACTCACAATAAACTAAAAGTACTTATAACATCTAGGTAACCTATAGATGTACATCATAGGTCTATATATTAAATATTTGCAAAATGAAAACATGCATACACAAAATACAATGCCAAGCTTTACAGACTTGATATGAATCAAAATTTACTTAAACAATGTACAAAGTTCAATTAAAAGTACCTTAAAATTAACACTTCCATACTTTTCTTACTTTTAAAATTAGTATATATATTTTTTTAAATTCAAGGTGGGGAAAAGTCTTGAAAAAGCTGGGCAAAAAAGTTTCTAAATTAAATATTTTTTTTTAATCTGTGTTCAAGTAATAAACATTCCTACATAGAAATCTTCTGATAAGCTGTAACTAAAAAATACAGTGAATACAATATAGAATTAGCAACATCTAAAGGAGTAAACCTGAGGTCAGCATTTTACAGAATGACCAACTGAAACGTTTTGGCATTTTTTTCTGTTATTTAAAGTACAGTTTTTGCAGCCTCAGATATTTTAAGACCATTCTAATCTATAATTTTAAAGACATATCATGAAACCAATGTCCATTAATAAATAGTTAGCTCTTAGGGTTGTATTTGAAAGTCTGATTTAAACAAATGAACAAACAAACTACCTCTACTGAAAGAAAAATCCCATTTGTAAACTTAAAAGTGTTGACAACGTAAGCGTAAGATGCTAGCCTAGGTGTGCTTTAGTGAGAACAGTCCGATCCTTTCCCCAGATCTCTTCCGAAGCTGCAGCAGCCAGTGATGGATGTTTGTGTGAAAGGGTGAGGCACACGCTCCCGGGAGGTTGGGTCACCGTGTAAGAGAGGGGCTGTTGTCTCAAAAGCATGATGGTCTCTCTTTAGTGGGATCAAGTCAGATGGTTTTCCACCTCGTGTAAGTAGTCACTTCAAGTGATCCCCCTATTTCATTTGTTGTCACATCAAAAAGCAGTAATCTAGGAATTCTCAGGCAGGACATGAGTGAGTAAACCAGAAGCTGATGTGGTCACTGTGCATTGTTGTTGCCAGTTCCATTGTTTCCATTGGCATTTGCTGTGTTTACAGTATTAATACCATCTTGCTGAAGAGCATCTTTTCTTGGTGGCATTCTCTCATTGATCCTATCCAAACCTTTTGCTTCTTCAAAACTGCAGATTCTATGTTGCGGAGAGAATCCTCGTATTGCTTAACAAAATGCAAATTTGATATGTCAGTAATGGAAAAATAAGATGAAAGCATATACTTTTTCTAACAAATGATGTTTAAAAAAAGATTAAAAATCAGCCAAAGAAACTTATTGCCCTGCAACTGTATTGCTAAAAGATTCTCTAACCTGCTTTCCTGGAATGTTCACAGCAATCATTGTTTCAGTTCGTTACAAAAAGAAAAAAGTATGGCAAATATTCTGCAAGCAGGAATCAAGGGGTTTAAGCCCACTTGATTGCTTCTGCGTGTCCCTGGTGGGGCCAGCTATCACTGCTGTGCTTTTGCTGCTCAGCTCATTGGGCTAATCTTAACATCCCCCTGCTCTTCAGGGCAATGTCAGTAAGATCTAAGCAGCACAGCAAGTGCAGTGGAGGCAAAGCAGCAAAGGGTTACAAAAGTAGTGGCAGATTTACATCCTGCACACACACCAATGGCCTGATCCTGCAGTTTTCATGCAGGCAAAACTGCAGGATGTGATTCACACTGTGCTAATCATGTGGATGATGGAAATGGACACAACCACAATCACCAAGTTAGCACTGTGGTTCAACAATGGTATCATTTAAATACACATGTATTTAAAGTATAGAAAATAGGTATTATTTTGCTACTGATTATTTTGATGAATGAGGTCTGTAGTTGAATTTACACCTGAAAATGGCTGACCACATAATAAGATTGAAGTCTTTGGGATGAAATAATTCTTTGGAGATTTAAGTACAGCTTTCCACTCACAACAACAGGACCTCTTGCAGGTGTGTGTGAGAACAGAATATGGCACTTGTTTATATTTTTGGAGATCTGACTTCCTTAATTAAAAAAACAAAGAATACAGTCATTAAACGGTGCTTTGCAACTAAATCTGAAAAACCCCAAAGGTAGCTCTCTCTCTCAATGGCTAGGCTGTTTGTCATTAATTTCACTGAATTCTGAACAAGAAGAAACTAAAGTCTCTCTGAAAAGAAACAATCTGAAGTTGAATACTCTGAACCAAATAATTTTATGGCATTTTGCTCAATACCAATAATAGAGGATGTATATACAACTCATTTAGCATAGAAGCACTAATAATCCATTGAATTTAACATGTCTCATAAATACTAGAAATAATTTTGAACAGTAATTTATATTCAAAATCTATAGAAAAAAGTTATATGTCTTGCACTACCAGATATCACAGAAAGTTTAAAAAAAATGTTCAAAGCCATTAAATATATTTTATGAGAAAAGGCATGCATAAACAACCCTCCTTCCACATATAAGATCCCTCCCCCTAATCAAACAAAATCTTCAGTTGAATGCAGAAAAAAAACCACTAAACACTTCTATTTTTAAGAACTTTGAGACAACATCACATATCACAACATGCTATTGTACAAAAACCTATGGCATATTCTGTAAAAATAAAAAAAAGGAGACCAAAAACCCCCAAGAACTTCCCTAAAATATTAAAGATAATCATTATCCTAAAGCCAGAAATGAATGTTACATGTAAAATAGATGAATCAATGCAGTTGATTCATCTCTGCTTGTGCAAGTTGAAAATAAAACACACCCACACAGAGTACTTTTGAATTCCCTCCCAGACACCACAGATCTCTGCCAAGGGCAAAGACTCTGATCATACCTTTTTCAGCCTCAATTGCCTCTACAGTGGCTGTACAGAAGTGAGCAGATGCATGCAAAATGAATGAGAAAGATGAAGAGTGTAATATCGCACAGCAGAAAAGGCAATGATCAATTTAATATAGTATGCTACGCCAGATTCGATTACAATTAGTTAAAATGACAATTAAGTTTTTGGGGGATTGTTTTTAGGTCTAAGTGAAACTTTTCCTAAATTTTATCTAACAGAGTTATCAACTAGAAGTTTGTCTAAGTAACACTAATTGAACTGATGTTATTAACTATACATTTCTGTAACTTTTAGTTGTGATTTTTGTTTTGATTTTTTTTTAAGACAGCAACAGAAAACTTCAACGGATGCTAAAATTGTGGTATGGTTTTAAAAAATACTAAAAATCTATTTGAGACTATTTCTGAAGATTAAAATGCATTAGTGAGCTTCATTAAATTACCAGGAGTGACACTATAAAAAAAACACCACCAGCATTTGAATAATAATAAAAAATTACTTTTCTCTTTATCTTTAGCTCCCTGAAGTTTAACTAGTACTTCAATTTCTCACAATATTTTAAGCTAAAATGGGCATCTCTGAGAATTGAATCATGAAATTTAAGCCAAAGAAGACAAATCTAGAAAGTTAG
Source organism: Molothrus aeneus (assembly GCF_037042795.1). Classification (NCBI taxonomy): domain Eukaryota; kingdom Metazoa; phylum Chordata; class Aves; order Passeriformes; family Icteridae; genus Molothrus; species Molothrus aeneus. The sequence goes on from NC_089653.1 coordinate 9,035,643, forward strand.
TTAAATCTGCATATTTAAAAAGTAAATTGTTTAGCTGAATCAATGACAAAGTCTACAGCAGGAAGAGGTCTGGATTTAACATAGTTTTAGTGGGTGAATTAATGTGAATATGAAGAACATCTAGCTCACTAGCTGTTTTTCTAACTAAATAACTATGACAACTGCTTTGATTTCTTATGTGTAAGATCTTTCCTCATAATTTTAGCTTTAGATAGCAAAGCTTTAACATAAGGTTATTATTATTACAACCTGAACTGTAGCTAAGTCAATCACAGTAACAACTTTTTACCTCCTCCTCCATTTGCCATACCTCTAATACCATAATTTCAGAAATATTAACAAAAAGTAGCTTACATAGTGGTAAACCTACTTGTGTGGTGCTTCATACATACTGTTAACAACAAAAATCATGGCAGAGTATTCAAGCAAGTGCTGGGGAAAATAGCTCTATAAGAAAATAGGGCATTAGATGAGAATAGAATTCTTTAAAGAGATTTAAGTTTATTACTTCTCATTTCCTACCCAACAAAACCAATCATCTACAGTGTGCCTACACTATCTTATGTATGAATTGCCTACACTATGTTTTAAGCTCACTGTTGCATAAGGTTCTAATTTTCACTGAGATAGTCTAAAAAAATCAGATACTTACATTATGTAAGTATCCAATAAATACTATTTTATTTCATAAAATAATATTAAATACTTAAGGAAAATGCAGCATTTTGAATTTCATATACTGCACTTTCCATGGAACAAAAAATGAAAAAAATGTTAAAACAGTTCTGCACTGAAATCTACAGAGACAAGGGCAATTCCAGAATCAAATCAAAAAGCCACTTGAATGGATGCTTATTTATTTTTACTTTAAGGGAAAGAAACTTTCTCTATTTCTAAAAATAAATTACTTTAAGAATTGTTTTAGAAAGTCACCAAATACACATATGCAAACTATAATCAATTTGCCATACAAATATAAAACTATGTAAAGAAACCACCTCTTTCCACCATTTTCTGTTACCTGTGGAGTCTTTGTTTTCAATCTTTTCCTGAAAAGATCATGAATACTGATTTATCTCTGCAAATTATGTCGCTTGGTCATAAATACAAATTTCAAAATTTACTCCTAGTTCACGCTACTTGTAGTACTACTATTCCAAAAAGACCTTGGAATATTCATCACAGTTAGGAAGAAGATAATTTTCAACTTGACATAAAAGAGCAAACTGACTGGAAAATACAAGCACTTAAAAAACCTGTAGAGACTCAATTTGGAAAATCATTTTGTTGGATTCTCTTTTGCAGGTATATCTAATTAAAATTTTATACTTTGTAGACCTTGATAAACCTCAAATAAATACTGGACCACATGAACAGATAATTCTGAAGTCTTTGCTCTGAAAATTCTCAATAGAAAGCTCATTTTAAGCAACAGGTTTCAATGGCATTTCTATCCTTAATTTCAGCTCTCCTCTTGTTTTACTTAATGGATGTATCTGATAGAAAATCCTTACCAATTTGCAACCTAAACACAAAAAACTATCTTAACTGCTTCCTGACTAATAGCAGGGGCAGTAGGTCAACTGATATCCATGGAAGTACTTACAATTATTAATTTATATTTCTGTTTAGTGTGTTGCTGAATAAAGCTCTAGGTGTTTAGTCAGTTTTTAGCAGATGTTGGCTCAGTTTGGAAGCTAATTTTATTGAATTCAATTCACAAAATAAGTCACTAGGAAATATTATTTTAAAGACCAGTACTTAATATTATCTTTATTATTTCAGCTACTATAATGCAAGCAACAAAAACAATAAAAAACAAATTTACATTAAAAATATTAGAAATACACAAAGACCGTGGTTTCCCAAAGTCTGTTTTTAACCTAACACATTAAAGCTATCAAAAAGTAAGTTATGATTCTTAAAAAAAATATATCTATATTCATGAAAAAAGAAATCATACATTGACATCTCCCATAGGATATAGGCTTGCATTTTTTTCCAGAATTACACTTTTGAACTGAGCTGTCTTTGCTGCACTCTGCATTTGCCATTCCCCCCATGGCTGCTCTGTGCTGCAGTGAGGATCTGTCCTGGGGCTGCCTGGAGGGATGGCAAAGCCACCAGGCAAAACCACCAGGCACTGCTGCTCCAAGCAGGAGGAGGAGGAGGAGAAGGGTCAGCAGGTCACAAACACAGCAGCTGGGCTCTACAAAGTCCTGACAGAACAGTGGCAGCTGCTAAGACCTACTATGGAAAATGTTACTGACATTAGGAACTATAATAGGTAGATATGCAAAAATTGCATGTGTGTATATATCTATTTGCCCTGATAGAATTATTTCAGCCAGCTCTCTAGAGAAATGTAAATATACACTCCAATTTCTTATAACTTTCAAAGCTGCTTATTGATTTAACAGTAACCGATGTGCCATTGAAAAATGAGCATCTGTAAGACTGAAACCAGGAAAACCTGGGACATACTGGTCAATTCTGTATATCTTTAGGCCAACAGAAGAACAGAATAAAAAAATTGCTTCAATTTAAAATTACTTCAATTAAAATTACTTCAATTACTATGTTCTTTTATTTTTGCAAGCCTACGCTAGTTTAAATTATTGATAATATACTGACCAACATAGTACAAAATATTTCAAAGAGTAAATATTTGTAGTAAGAAATATAAACTATACTATCAGTGACTGTATTTTTTGTAAAGAATATAAATTCTCTGATACTACAATGGCTTAGAAAATGGTCAGTTAGTGAAGTTTTATTTTATTTTTGCTTTACTGCTACCTTTGCAATTGAGCATTAACTCTAATTTGAAAACTACTCTCCTAAGACTGAAACAGTACCATGCCTATCACTAAAAAGAAGTTACTTCCATTTAAGAACTAACTAATTTATTTTGAACAATCAACATGATTAGAACAAATGAGGAATATTAATGTAGTGCATCAGAGAATACTGCCATCGAAAGTTCTAGTCAAGAGAAAACACACACCCACAAAAATCCAGTATAGATTTTGCATACTTTCCAAATGTCCCACATTTTCAGTAATGGTAGAAAGTCATATGCTTTATGAAAAAAAAATTTTCAAGTCAGTTTGATCCTCCCTGGTATTTGTAATGCAACATGGATAAAAATTTGTTAAATGAGTGAGAGGAATGCAGACTCATTTTTAAGCATAATAAAATTTCTTATTAAACAATGAAAATTAAAGCTAGAACATATGCTTTTGGAATAGTTGAATGGATTAGGAAACATACACCGTTTCTTGTTATAGACATTCACAAAACAATCACATACATACACTGGACATATAAACTTGTAGACATTATATGTCCACTGAAAAATGATTTAAAATGTGACATTTGTGTTTCAAAGCTATTAAAAACCAGCTTTGATAGTTTAATAGAAAATGTAGTGAAAGGCTTTTAAAAAACTACATAGAAAATATAAGGAATTCAAATAAACAGTCTAAATCATGAAATGAGAAAAGCAGCTACTCTTGTAAAGTAGATTGTGTAAAAAGTGGTATTCACATATCACAATCTTTCAATAGTTATAAAATTCAGTGTTCCCACACTAAAGTTTTATACTTCGTAGTAAAGCCTGAAGGTGGCCAATAAAAAGTCTTTGAATATGTTAAGAGTGCTGCTGATATGAAGCCCAGTTTCAGACTGGTGTTTTTTAGTTATTCACCACTGTGAGCAGAAAACATGGACTTCATTCTTTTAATACACTTGGTATAAGCTCATACCATCTTCTCCCTAATCCTAACTAATCATTACAGGCCTTGTGAAAAATATGATCCAATGATTCAACAAACTAAAAAAAGAATGAAAACCTTTTACAAAATATTCAATGAGCCAGATTACCGTTATATTTTGTATAGAGTTCTTTTTATTTTCATGCAAAAAAAATATATGCACACTTAATAACACCCTTTTATTTTGATTTATTTACAAGTTTTAAATTCAATCCCTTTATTCTCAACTGATTTTATAACAAATGATTGAATATTTTTCAATTACATTGTTGTTGAAAACGCACAGACAGTGTGCAGCAGCAAATGCAGCAAACCTCAAAAACAAGGTGCTACAACATTGCTTCTACATCAAGAGACAGACAAGTGTCTGGGATAGTGGTTTAATTTTAACACTTATACAGACATACATCTATACCTAGAGAGAGACAGACAGATCTAAGAAAGCAGCTACATCTGCAGAGGAAGGAAACAGCATGTTACAAGGACAATTCAGGGAGGTCAATTATACATAGAACATTTGACAAACAACATAGAGAACAAACTTTGGCATTAATTACCAGGGTACAAAACATAGCACATTCCAATCTGTCAATGGAGTGTAATATGGAACTATGCAGTCTGTAGCTGTTTGTTAATATTAATATCAACAAGTATTTGACATTGTCAATGAAAATACTAACACAGCTATAATAAAACCATTTTAATGGAGAGCACACAAGTAATGATGCAAAATTACACTGCCATTTTTTTATCTGTAATGACTAAATGCCTCAATACGAGATCTATAAGGTCACCCCACCTGAAAAATTGTAAACTAAGGAAGCTCAGAGTCTGAAAAACATAGCTTGACACAGCTGAACTAGTTGGCTTTTAGTTTTATACCCTGGTTAAGTATCCATTTCACATTGCCTGATTAACACATAACACTATGCTTGTATCAGCCGCTAAGACAAGAACTGAAAAGCATAAGAAATTCCCTGCATGCATTATGTGTGGTGTTAGCAAAAGAGTGAGATGTGCCCCAGTCCATCTGAGGCACAGCAAGTTGCATAACATCATTACCACTTTGCAGGGTCTGTCGTCCTCCAGCCAACACTCCACTAGGTAACATTCCAGTGGGAGTCAAACCCTTGAGTGTCAGCACACTTTCACTCTCCTCCCTGGGTGAAAAAAACAGTAACAAAACCTTAAATATCTGCACATGAAAACTTACATTAAAGTAAAATAATGGATGGGGAAAGGGACAGCCCAGTTTTTTGCTGTGTTTTAGGCATGTCAAGACTGACTGCAAATACAATTTCCAACAATTTAAAAGGCAAAACCAATTCTATTCCATACCAGTCTTTCCTCTGCCTAGGAGTTATAAATGCTTGCTACTTCTGAACCAAATTCTGAGCAGTTATTCCCATGCAGGTTCTTTAGCTTTGAAATGAGCACTGAATGCTTCATGAGGTACAGAATATGTCTCACTACCATAAAACAGGCCCCAATTTTGTCTGAAATGTCTCTACTTTGGGAAATAGGAACTTTAAAAAATTACCCCTATTTGAGCAATTATGTTCTGTGGAAAAACAGACATTTTGGGTAAATAGGATGATGAAATCTCAACATTTAAAGAAGATGGGATATTTTTTTAAATAGCTGAAAAGAAACAAACCAAAACTGAAAACAAAACCCCTCTACTCCTCAAGTTTGTGGTATGTCAGAAATTTTCAGAGTCAGTCCTGACCTCCTTCATTATACACTTGATTTCAGTCTCTCCATCTGGTATTGCCTTTCCAAGACTCTTAGTTAACAGCTGGACAAACAACATGTACACTAAAGATCACATTGTCTAATTTCTTGCAACGTGTCTCAAAAATAACTCAAAAATATTCTTCAACCAAAAATTCCATCAACAGGGTGTTCCAATATGCCAAACCAAATTCTGATGCACAGTGATCTCCCTGAAAAATCTTTGGCATTCATTATCCTGAAACAGAGATGTTTACCTTGCATATGTAATAGGGGTTAAGGAATGCAGAAATCATGCAAGTACCTGAGAACAGAGAAGACTCTTGCCATCTTGCCAATTGCACGAATTTTATTTCTGATTATTTCCTTCCTTGCGGCAGCTGTACCTACTTTCAATAGAAGAAGAAAGAGTCTCAAGCTCATGATTCTTTAGAAGGTCATTGTTTTAAAGTGCATCAAATTTAACAACTGTTTAAGTTCAGTACTCTTCATAGGAGGTCACAAAGTTATCAAATTAGAGCTTCAGAATGCCAGCAAAATCACCATCACCTCTGTGTCCACAAAATACACACAAAAAAGTTTAGATTGTTCACAATGATTTTCTAAACCTAGTAAGAACCTGAACTACCACCACTACAGTGTAGTAACTATAGTCACTCATTTACCTAAATTTTACACTTTAAATTCTTAGTACTGACATGTACTAAGAATTGTGTATGTGTGTATATCAACACGTAGGCAAGTAGCCTAATATAGAAGCCAAAGAGATACTAAAGCCACAAAAATTCAAGATTTTCTAATTGTTACACAGCTGTTCAAGAGAAAACAGTGGTTTCCTTGTTTTTATGTCAGCTACCCAAAACACAACTCCATGAAAACCCCTCAGAAAATAAACAAGCAAAAAACTGCAGTGGTACCTTTCTTACCATTAAGTCTGTGTTCCACATCATCTTAGGTTTGCATCATTTGCAGAAATTACAAATACCAAAGATCTGGTGTAAATACTGCATATTCCACAGGGCAGAGCGATACCACTTATGACCAACAAAAGTGAAGACAAAACTCTGAAAGGAGGCTTGTGATTAGGAAGGAGAGCCACCTTTGCCTGCCTTGACATGAAAACAGAAACACCTTTCTCCAACACCCTTCTCCTTTCTCTGGTTTGTTTCAATGTACAAAAGTCATCCTTCCCCTCATCTTACTTTCCCTTTGCTAACTCCTCAATTTTATTAAAACAGTAGAGGCAGATGAGGAGGTATCAAAACCAAAATCCTTACTTCTCCTCAGCCATTGGAGAAGGAGAGCATTAATCACATCAAGTACGAGTAACTCAGTCATACTGTGAATTGAACCACAGGGGACCAAGAGTGAACAAGCTCAGACAGGTCTGTCAGGTATTCCAGAACTCCATGTACAGTGTTGTTCAGGCTTGGGAGAAAGGCACACAGTAAGAAGCTGCCAACTAAATTGCAAGAACGTAGAAGAGAGGACCAAAGAAGTGGGCAGAGGAAGAGCCACATGTCCAAAACTGTCCTACTTGCACTCAAAAAGGGAGCTGAGCTGTGGAAGAAGCTGTTTTCCATCCCTGCTCACTAGCACGGGGCTTCCCCATGAGGGCACAGACACTCAGGCACAACAGTCACACTTCTCAGACCACAGCTGCAAGGACACAAGGCCTTCTGTGGCACAAGAGTGGGTAGACTTTCCACCCTGAACACCAAACCAAATAAAAGACAAAAGATAAATCACGTAAGGGCAAACAACAACAACAAAACCACACAAGACAGAAAAGGTGTAATGACAAAGAAAAAATGGGGGCAAGAGACAGCCTTTGTAAGAACACAGTGACAGAATCTTGGGGTATGACAAATACCTGCCAGTCCACATAAATAAAGCAAAAAAGCCAGCAACTGTTGAGTAAAATTTTTTTTTAGACAAAGTTACAATTTTAACAGACATAAAACTAAAAAACTGGCAAAACAGGTGGCTCAGGAAAGACTTGGAATAGGATAGTATGAAACATTCAATTTTTACTGAAAAAAAATTTCCTTGAAATCTTAACTTTTAATTTTTAAAGTTGTAGAAATTTTTGCTTTCTCTCTTTGAACACTACTGAATAGCTACTTGAGAATCTGGAATGAGGAGACTCTTTTAGAGTTTGAGAAGCTCAGGGCTAAGAGGGACATCAAATATTTCTCTTTAAGTTCCTCAATTTTCCTTCTACCTACACCAATCTGCAGGCTTCACTGATGCCAAGCTGTAATGTGCCAAATGGAAAGACTTCAGGCAGTGCTAGTCTCTGTGCTCTAAAATGAGAAAGGTTGCTTTGGGGTGTTTGGTTTGTTTGACGGGGTTTTGTTTGTTTGTTGGGATTTTTCATTTTTGTTTTTTTTAAGATGATTTCTCATTGCCCTGGCCCTCCAGAAGCAACACAGCCAAGGCAAAAAGCCAAAGGCATCACTCCAGGCTGCAGCACTGCACTAATGTGGCCACTCAGTCCTGGTTACTTAGAGAATGGCATCTGCTTGCAGAAGAATGTCTTGATTACACCCCAAATTATAGGAGATATGACAAAGAACTTCCCCATTTCCCATTCCCAAGGCCTGCATAAGAAAGAAATTCTGAAATGCTGACATGTTATGCCCCCAGACATAACTTCTGGAAACATGTCTATAATCTAATGCATTCCAAAGTATTAGAAATATTCTCTGGAACCAACAAATTCACACAGAGAGAAAAAATATTATTAGGCAAGTAGTAGCCAGAAGAACATCTCTGCACGAAACTATCTGTCCTGTGATTTCTGAAAAACAAGTGACAGACCATGAATTTAAGTTGGTAACTAGGCTTCTTTTTACAATTTGCATCTGGCCAGTTTCAAAATTCACAGAGAATTAAAAAGTACTTATTTTGACATCTCAGTTAAGAAGACGAAATGTACCACACAAACCAGATTTTGGAACATTTTATAAACACATTTCATGCACAACCTTAAAAAACAGCTCATGAGGAAAGTATTAAAGAGTAAGACAGACAACTGAAAGCTCCCTACACATGCAGGACCAAAGATAAAATTTTAGAAGTAGATAAAAGAATGAAATTCTACAAAAAAAGGAATGAAAAAAGAAGGAAAAAAAGTCATGCACAGAAAGACAGATGTCTTGAAGTATGACTTCTCATCACAAAATACACAAGTTTTTATAAAATTCCCATTAAAATGGTTAATAATCATAAAATATTACAAAATAACTCTCAATAGAAAGGTTATTTTCTCATTAATACTTTAGACTGTCAGGTTCTGTGGAGTCATATTTCAAAACATTCCTACTCTGTCTGGTCTGTACCTTTTTTATTGCCATATATGAGTCGCTCTTCAGATGGAGAGTCCAGAAAAAAAGGAAGTGAACGATGGAGAAAAAGGTGAGTGAGACAAAAAAAAAGATATTTAACTTGGCAGTGGTAATAAAGAAGGAATGGAGAAGAAATATGAAAAAAAAAGGAAAATTGCAACACTTGAAAATGCATTCATCAAACAAGAAGTGCAATTGTTGAGAATATTTAAAATTTGACGAATAACAAGTGAATGCTTGAAAGTCAACAGTTAAAAAAAATCCAACCACATAGAAAGATAAAGCATAGACAGTACCTAGGTGGCATAAGAGATGCATCAAGCAAAGAAATTGTTAAAGGAGACAGAATAAAAAATAATTCAAATTAAGAAACTACAGACAGGGTATATGCAATCAACTGACAACTGCAGCTATTCTGGCAAACATAAATCCTAATGCCTCAGAATACCACCACACCCTGCTTGGTGCAACTGCTTTATGCTCAGTTTAGGAGATTTACTTGCATGAAGATCAGGAATTGACTGTTGGTAGGATCACTTTTGACACTTCTTCCACGTTTTCACATTTTTGGCAATCATCTAAATAGCAGCAAAGTTGAAGTGGCTCAGAACCAATGCACTCCAATGGGAAACACACAGCTGCTTAGCACAAGACTATTCTGCTATTGAATTTGAACACAGTAATGCTAAGAAAGGGGTTGTGTCTAATGTCTTTACAAATGATCCTTTCATGTTCCTCACAGGCTGAAAGTTTTCTTCCTCCTCCTCCCCCATCAACAACAATTCACCAGATCAGTTCTGTTATTGGATGAAATGAAGCAAGTCTGAAAAACGTTTAGGTGTGGCATTAAGTACTTCTGTAAAAAGCCCAACAAAACTAAGTGTGATATGCTAGGCCTTCATGTCAATGTTGCTTCCTAATCATCACGCTACAAACCTCTCTTAACAATCTACTGTATCACAGTTTAAGAGACAAAAAGATGTTGTAATTCATTACACAAATAGACATAATACAATGTACATAAACAAGTTGTCCTTTGAACTCAAATGCAGACTTAACCTTGCATTTCAGACTTTATTTATAGTACTTTGCCATAAAAATATTGTGTCTGATGTTCTCCAACATCAACTGTTATTGAAGGGCAATAATTAAGAAATTTAGTGTATTCTAATGCATTTATTCTAAATAGTAGCAAAGTAAGTTAGTATGTTTCAAATTTCAAATGCCAAGACATTTGGTGAATTTCCCACTAAAAGTTTATTTTATATTATAATCAGATATGAGGATTTGCAAAGGTTACTATTACTGCTTCTCGATCACAAACACAAACGCAATTCCCTTCTCTGCCCCACCAAAAGCATTGTTTTCCACAGAAAAATTTAAAGGCAATTTTGTTCAAATGCCAGGCAATATTACACCAGTCTGAGTTAACTATTGTTTATAAGTTATTACAATTAGGAAGATTTACATATCTTAAAGTAAACCCTACCGTCAAATTGATCTTCTCCCTCTGTCATCAGCTCATCATCAGAGCAAATGCTCAAAACATTCACCAACATTTCTGTTACTGTATAGGAAAAAATAAATCTTAATTCATTCTGTGTAGAATTTAAAATATTTCCATGTACACAAAATACAGCTAGTCACCAGCAACTCTAGTGAATGAACTTCTCACACCACAGCCATCGCTCAGTAACCTCATTTCAAAATAATTCTTGATGTGAGCTGTCAAAGAATTTAAAAAGCTCAGAAAAATAAGCAGCTATAAATTATACAACTAAACATTAAAGAATCAAACAACTTGAACATTCCTCTCTTACAAGTGGTTCTTTTAGATAAGACTTTTCTTGTAAATTAGTAGTTTTATGTTAAAAGTCAAGTACTTGAACTAGTTTTTATGCAAACTTTACCTAAATATGAAAAACTTTGACTGCTCAAAATCAAGCTCGAAGTGAAAAAGCTATTCTATGCCTGACAACGGCAGGCATGTAGCAGAAATACTCAAGCAGAAAAATATTAGAACATAAATATGTTAAATATAAATACATAAAACATATTTATATAAATATAAATATCTATTTGTATTTTCAAACTCCCCTTAAATATATTAACATAGTGGATACAAGATTTTTGAGATGAGTTTGTGTATTTTTTCCCCTCCATGAACATTCTTATTCTGCCTTTTAATCTTTCCGATGTATATCAGACTCTTTCTTAAAATATTCAAACCTTCTTCTACATGGAGTATTCAGAAACCTATCCCAAAGGCAGTAGGTTAAAAACCCTGTCAATTGCTGCCTACGTTTATCCATGACTAATTCATACAGCCCCAGTGTTATCTGCTATGGCTGTATTCTTCATTCTTGGGAAAGAGTTACTTGCTACTGTAAAAAAAACCCCAAATTATTATGATTTTGATCTGATCAATGCAGACCTGACAATATTGACATTAAATCCCTCACCAAAGTGGAAACATGCATTTGTCCAAAGGCAAGGCTACCTAAGGGCCATGACTGCAGCAGTCTGAAGCACTGAGCAGGGCAATGAAACACTCACTGTTAAATAAGCTGCTGGATATCATTACCAGCAATGCAACAAAAGCAAAATACACAGTAGCAACCCTTTGCTGTTGAAAACATTATCTACTGCATAATCAGGCAAGAGAGATACAAACCAAATCTTCTTTCAAATGTCAGGTCCCTTTATTTAAACATTAAAAAAAATTGTTGAATTTGTTAACCACAGTAAGAAGTGTCCAAAGTATTTGCATGTAACTGCTCACTAAAGACAACATAAGCAAATCTAGAATCCTAGGTTTTTATGTCCTTAAATACATAACTGCAGGAAGCCTAAAACTTAGTTAAATTTATTTTATTTAAATTAAACTTAAACTAAATTAAAAAGAAACTTTCAAAGAAATCTAAAGAGCTCTCCAGATCTCTCTTTATGAAAAGAGCAGTTTCTGTCATAGAAGGATTTTAAACAGACCCAAATAACCTCTAACCTCGTTACTTGCCAACTGAGGACTACTGGGGGCCCCAGTGTCCTAGATTCAGAGTTATCATCTCTAGAGGGAAAAGAAAAAAAAAAAAAAGGAGGATCTGTGCTAAATTATCTTTTTTACAAGAAAAAATTATAACTGAAAAACTTATCTTCAGTGAAGGTCAATCTGTTATAGCCATATAGGAAAGTTAACATTTTACACAAACATCTCAATATAAATTTATACCTATAACTACACAGGATTAATAATGTATATAACTTAGCATTCTGTAGAGTATGAACAATTTAAATATTAACTTCAAATGCAGTTCAAAGGTGCTACTTAACAATGAAGATGCACACCCCCAATGGAAATTATAATTTAACATCTTAGCTATATTGGATGCAGTTCTAACTACCTTGACTTGAACAAGTAAAGAAAACAAACACAAAAATAATGCAATTCATCTTTCATTGGTAAATATATTTTAAAAAACAAAAATCCTACCAACATTAATCTGGGAGAAATAAGATATATTAGTTGATACATAAAATCTACTAACCTTTTTCTCCAACAAATGGCAAAGACCATGTGAAAACATCCATAAAATTTGGTAGCCAGTAAGGATGAGGAGAACAATTGAACTGACGAATATTCATCACATTGTTTTCATATTTTAATACAGCAGCTACAATGAAATTCAAACATTTTGAAAAGAATGTTTAAAACTTTTGAGTACCACAAATGTAAAGTCACAGGTTTGGCTTAGGTCTATTTATACTTTAGACTAAATAATCCCAAAGGTATTCCATTCTCTTTCTTTCACAATATTTACAGACAGGTAACTAATGGAGCACTTTGGATTTTTACTGTGTATGTTTCACTCTAAGGTACTGTTACATGTCAATACAGGTCTGTACTGTCCTATTTTAGGTCTACAATCAACAAAGATTTTTAAAAGTCCTGAAAAGGTATCATTTCAGTAACTTTAACAAGACTAATTCAGAACAGCAGTACATTCAGTATATGCAAATTCAGGTTTTATTCTTCATATGTGTCTTCCCATGCTATAAGACTAGAGTAAAACCACAGACATCTTGAAGATGAGGGAAAAGAGAAAGCATAAAGAAAAAAGACAGAAAACCAGAAGCATTCTAAAGCTAAACAAGTAGTTGACCACATTTTTCTATACTTACACTTGCATCAGACTGGGAATAGCTCATGTGAAAAAGGGTTCTATGAATACAGTATCCATAGAGATAGTGAAAAAACTTGAAAAGCCAGTTGAAGATATTTTTACTTCCCCTTTACTTTGCAATCAGTGAAAGTAACAACGGCTCATCTTTTCCTGTGTACAGTTATGCACCCTACAGAAGTGGTATGGGCTGGGGGTGGTTCTTTATAGGTGGGTGGAAGAAAATGCAATGTATTTAATAGAAAAAAGGTGTTGGTTTCAAAGGAACACTATTGGAACATTTGGAGATCATTCATTCATCACAAACTTGAAATGCCTTACTTTAATATCATTCTTGAATTTCAGCAGGATTTATTTTTAAATTCCGTTGTTGAACTTTATTCTCATCAATGAATAATACTAATTCACAGCTAAGCTCTTCTCTGTAATTCTGACTTGCAAATCTTTCTCCACACTATTAAACACACTTCCCCTGTTCAACTCCATCTTAGCAGAGGATGGACAAAAATGGATTTCTTGTTCTATACTTCCATCTTAATATTTCCAATGGTGATCAGTATTTTGATCACTACTTGCTCTTCTTTGATTTCCCATATATGGCCATTATGGGAATTACAATCACAATTAAGATGCACAGATGCTACAATCCACAATGCAAACCACCTTCCTTGCCCACTAAAAACAATGAGAGCAGTGAATACTCACAGCACAGGGAAACCTTGCCTGACTGGATAACACCAGCAGATTTAATCACAAGTACTAAATAGCAACAACTTTCACAAAGGAAACCTCTGACCACACTTATGCTTCAAGGTACTCCTCTTACGGGAGGTTGTCATTTATGGCTCTTCTTTATAACTTTCATGAAAAGATTTTTTTTTGTCCTTTAGTTTCTTAATTGGAAAAAACAGTTGATATTAGATTATCTACTTAGACTATTTTATTTTATTATAACATACAATTACTAATAACAAGTTCTTACCTTTATTATTGTAGACATCCAGGTAATTAGGTGCTGAAAAAATTGTTATTAAAGATGGGAACCCTGTAGTTTGACTTTTCCTGTACATCCTATAACTGTAAAACCAAACAAATTATATTACATCTTACAGCAAATAAGCAATTAATTTTTATTTTACATTGCGACTATTTCCTTGAAAGATACAAAGTACTCACCCTGCATCTTGTGCTTCGTGTGCTCTAATGATTGACAACAAATTATTATTTTGCAAAAATTCACAAACTGCTGGATAGCTGTGAAATGAAAACAATTATGAGTATAAGATATCCTCCTAAAATATTCAGGAAGAGTCAGTACTAAAACACCCAACTAGATCACAGCATACTCTCACCTATAAAAGTAGGAGCATCCTCTGACTGTGTTATGACTGAAATGCTCTGGTGAATTTTCATTTCCAAAATCTTCTGAAGGATCTGACCACAATAAGTCACACATTGGTCCAAAAGCTGGAGGCTCTTTGAATCTATCTAACTGTTTAGAAAAAAAAGGCAGAAGCACAAATACTCTTTAAATATTAAATTTTAAAGTTTTACACATTTGTTAACCTACATATCCATCAATATCAAACATTTTTAGAATAAATCCCAACCATATCAAAGAGAAGTAGTTTCTGTATAGTTTTTCCTCTCCTCCTCATGAAATAAGGCACAGGCATGCCAAAAGAACCAAACCTGTTAAGAGCAATAAGATTTATTAGTTGTAAAAAGAAGGGAGATAACTTCCAGACTGATGGATATGTGTAATACAAGGTCAAGATACAGACAAGGAACAAAATGGTCCTTTTTCATGCACATGCCACATCTACCAATCTGGAGATACTACCAGGAATTAGAAAAGAGAAACAGTACAGAAAACAGGAATTGTAAAAGAAAAGCATGAATAAGTAGCACCAACTAGAAGAGACTAAATATATATTACAAAAAGACCCTAAAAATCCAAACCAAAAAAAGGAAAAAAAAACCACCCTGTAACACCCATCTCCATAATGGATCATTTAACAATGTAATGAAGATGCAACTGGCCCAGCTGGCTAAGGCTTTTTCATACAAGCTTTATTTTTCAGCTCTATCCCTGATGTAACGGGCCATAGAATTTTGGCGGATTTTCTCTTGGTTTCTCTCTTGCTGCTTCCTTATTGATTTAAACTTGAAACACCTATTTTAGCAGCCTGCAAATTTCCGAGTAACCACAGTCAAAAGGGGCAGAAGTTAAGGAGAAAAGTGCATTTGTTAATGTAAAAGGAAAATGCCCTGCTTAATTAAGTTATAGGCAATCAATCTCTGATGTCCCAGAAATGAAAGCTGATATCCCAGGTTCAATGTAAAGTTTATTTGGTCTTTATGTAGCTGGAGTTTGTTCACAAGATGATTTTATCCAAGAAATGTAGGAACGGTTCTTTGATGGACAGTGCATTTATCTCACTTCACTTCCCATACCAAAGAAGATGACTTTGATGGTACTAGAGAACACTTAACTCTTCATGACAGGCTCGAAGGGAGGTTTGGTGAGCACCTGGTGAATTTGACTCTAACGGTCCATAGGAATCCATTCAAATATGGAACCAGCAGTAGTGCCAAGCTCTCTCATGCCCTGGAAAATCAGAGCTCCCGAGGCTGCCACCTGTAACATAAGTGGAGAGGTCCAGATCTTTACAAATTCCTGCCAGATAATGGTAAGGCAGGTATTAACTGAAGTTGTTGTTGGAATTTATTCAATATTAAAATCCTGTGGTTTAACATTTTCCACACTGGATGATAAACCTGGTATGGAGTATTTCTTCCAGATTGAAGAAGTCAGTCCATCAACTTCTGCAAGTACCTGAATTTCTGTAGATTAAACCATCAAGTTTCTAAACCTCCAGCAATAAATATGGGTCCAGAAGCTAACAGAGGCATTCACACAAGGAAGTTTCAACTGTTTGCTGATTGATGTTTCCTGCAATACAGAAGGCTGAAAGTCTAGAAAATATTTCTAAGAATTTTTCTTTAGTCTTCAGGGATTTTCCTTACGACTTTGGCCAAATCAATAGAGACATTATAAATAAAAAGTTCTGGCTGCCTGCAATTAACACACCTCTCTCCCAAAACAATTTCTCATAGCATTGAAACAATAATGCAGCTATTTCCTGAAGTAAGGTGAGTTTGTAAAAAATAAATATACTTACATACACTTATACATACAGTACATATACTTACTTACATACACACCAAATCAGTTTCTTCTTCACTAGAAAATCTACTAACTGGCACAGTTCTCAGGATAGCCCAAAATTGAAGGAAATGTCCCTTCAAGCTACTCAACCCAGACTACATGTATCAAATCAGAATAATCAATTCAAGGGCTTCTCTACTATTGGCACAGCAAGTAAGTTAAAGGACATGAGTAAATTCAAAACATCTGTTACTGATTTAACTATTTCTGAATGTGCTTTGACTATAGCAAAACAGAATCTCAGTACAAACTGGCTTAACATTTTTCTAAATATGATTAAGGTAAATGAGAAAGACAATTTTCCAGAATAAGAATCAATACACCTGGTGTTGAAACTGAACTAGGTAGTGTATTTTTTATATACTGTGAAATATTTAAATCTATATTATTTTCAAGGTACTATGCAGTCAGGACAACTAACGTGACATGCATTATTCCTCCACATAGATGTTTCAATTCAGAAGCACCAAAACCTGAGAGGCAGATTAAGGTCCAGCAAATTAAAACAATTTTGCTTTTGAGACAAAAGACCTTCACAGAAGTTTCACACACAGACACCAGTTTTAATAAATCTGTCCTAATTTTCTTGAGAACTATCACCTAATAAAGCCTAAAGAACAATGTGAAGGCCAGTGAAAAGTGGAAGCCCTCTTACATATTACTGAACAAAAGGATATTTCAGCAGGGCACAGAAAAGAAGCAAGGTATTACAGATTCCCATATGTGCTGCCATGTATTTCAAGGCAATTTGATCAAGTCTTAGTATCACCAAAAGCTAAACAAAGAGTGAGCATCTGCTGTAAATGAAGGAAAAAAAATTTTGTCTCTCTTTTTTAGACTCCGCATAATCTTACCTGGATACTTCCTTCTTTCTAAAATGCTAGGTTTGAAAATGACAATTCTTGGCATTTTGTTTCAGTAGAAGTCTTGGCAGTATAAATGAAATCAACTAAACATCATCTCTAAGTTGATGGACATGTGTCTGAAAGAGACACTCTTTACCAAGACAACCACAACATTCATGGAATTGATATTCAGAAAATAAATATCAGATTACCACAAGTTTGACAAACTTCCATTTTGGCAGAAACACAAAGCACCTAAAATAACCTTTCTGGTTAGGATTCAATGTCATGCCTAGTATGAAAGCAGTCCTCTTCTGGAAGTAAATTTATGACAGCAAAAATAATAGTTTAAATTGTGTAGTTTATTCACCTTCCTACATATCAATACTGATTAAAGACTTCATCCAGAAGAAACTGCACCCGGCATAGAATTTTTCTTTAGTTCTTAGGTGATTCCTGCACTATTTATAGAGCTGTGATTTCCCTTTTATGCCAGATAATTATGTCCTTGCAGCTAAGACCTCTCCTTAGTAAGAACTTCTGCTAAAAAACCAGAAGGCCTGAAATATTATACAATTCTCTTGATTGCTTACAGAAGTAACTTCACACACCACACTCGTACCCCAAGTATACGATTTTTTCCTAGATATAAAGTGAGCATTTCACATCACCCATTTAATTTAAATACATTTACAATATCAGAGCATGCCAAGCTCTAATGCAGCTACTGAAGCCACTGCCCATCCATGACTAGCACCTTTTTCAGGTTACCAGATGAGTCTTTAAAAACGAAGAAGGCCCAAGGAACAGTTCTATTAACACTGCCTTACATTTATAAATGTGTTTTTCACCAGAAGAAAATACAATGCAGATTTTCATATATGCATATAAACATTTCAGCCTAATGTAGCCTTGAACATTACAGAAGCACATCTGAAAATACAGGCCAAGACAAGAAGAGAACTACCTTTTAGTTACATTTACTTGATACTGTGAAACCTGATCAGCTACAAGACTGAGACTAGCAGAAAAATGAATCACAGTCCTGTTATGAGAGTGGCTTTCCAAAATGTTTTTCCAGAGTATGTTTTCTATATTACTTTCCAGAAAGCCTTGACCATGCTTCTTTCCATCTGTATCGTGAGAAGAGTTAAGGCTTTGTGAGAACGGCACTGTTAAGTCTCTTTGCTTTCTTACTGCCCTTTCTCTGCACAATGCATTTGGATTTCTGTACACGTCAGTATTTGCTCTGACAATGCAATGTGCCTCAGTACATTTTCCCACTTACACCACTGATTGAGTAAATACACTTCCTCTCTGTTTCTGCCATTTTCTTCTCCTCTCACATCACTCTGCTTGGCAGTGTTATATCTGTAAGCAAAATAAACTGACATTTGAGGCTCTGAAATGGTCCAATCACTACAAAAAATCCCTAATTAATAAATACAGTGAATTCAAAAATGAGATTCAACTCGATGGCCTATAAATTTGAGAAAAGGGAGAGGTAAAAAAGAAAAACAAAGCACAAATAAAGGAGAAAATGCTAAGAAAATGAGAAATGTAATTAATGAAGATAAAAAGACAAAATAGGCTGCAATATGTACTTTTATATACTATAAAAGCAATTTAGGAGCATGCTTTTACTTTCTCTCTGACATTTAGATCCTTTTACAAACAGGCCCCCATGTACCTTCTTCCAGATGTGGATAAACCACATTTTTTCTTCCATCCTTACCTATAATCCCAAGGCTTTCTTAGAACCACCTACACATATTTTAAGCTGAAATCATTTGCATTTTAGTTGTTCCTAATCATAACAGGAATGGTTTTGAGTTCCAAGTGCAGCAGTCAAGATGTGAGCTAAGTTAACTTAAAGAAGCTTAAAATGAGTATGCAAAAATGAAGGCAATGGTAAATTTCATTTTGATTGAAAATTCCCATCTGATACAATCTCCACCTGACAAGCTATCCATGCAAGTAGAAACCACGTTATTAGAAACACATACCTCATGTTATCACAATCTTCTGCCCTTTAAATTGCACACCATGATTTAGTGTTTCCATTGTGTAATATTTAAAAAAATCTTTTAAATTCTTCTTATTAATATACTCAGCACATTCATCACAGTGAGAAGTACTCCTCAACTGTTACTCAAATGCCTACCAATTTTGCCATTTTAAATAGCAATCTGAATTTCTATTAAATACTGCAATATCTCACTTTGTCTAAACTAAAATCCACATATTTGAGACAGTAAAAAATTTTTCAAAGAAATTTGAGAATAACTGAAACATGATGGTAGACATAGGAAACAATTTTAAGACTACAATTAATTTCAACAAGTTTTCTCCTGGAAGCCATGAGAACACTAGCTCTTATCTAGAAAGAAATACAATGTATTATTTGGAATGGATATGAAACTCTTCACATGTCCTACCTGTCTCAAAAAACTATGTGGGGATTTTGAGGTTTCTTCTTTGTGTGTGTTTTGTAACAGTCCTAGATGTCCCAATGAAGTCTACTAATTGAAAATGCACTAGATAATCCATGAGATTTTAATTATGATACTGCTTAGCCTACATTTCAGCCCTGATTTACACTTCAACAAGAGACAAGAACAGAAAACATACTGACAACTTAATAAAGATGACTTTGCACAGCATCATATAAATATCTCTATTTTCACTTATTTTCAAATGCACAAAATACTCACTCTCCTAATGTCATCTAGTGTATTAATTTCTGGTGAAAGTCCACCATGAACACAAAGAAACTGTTGATTTAAGAGAGCAGCAAGAGGGAGACAATCAAAAGCTTCCATACAAGCATCATAGACTCTTTCAGAGTACTTTATTTTACCTGCAGGAAAGAAAATAGAAATCATTAAAAAATCCATAGTATATGGATGAAGTACTCTAGTGGATCATGGTTATAAGAATATATATCAAAGTGAATCCTTAAAAAAGGTGAAACAATGATTATTTTGGGGTTTAAATGAGCATTTCCAAACACCTAAACAGCAAGCATGTTTCTAAGACATATTTTCTTCCAGAACTATAAACTGTTTTCACTTCTTCTGCTATCTCAAGTGTGAAGAAACTATTGTTTTTAAAATCAATTTTAAAATTTTTGTTTTTTAAAAAATCACTGAAATATTTAATATTTTTATACAATTATACAGCATACTTCAGTATAAAATGCTACTAAGAAATTTGTGAATTCTCATTCACAGTGAAAAGCTAAGAACTGATTATAGATTATATAATTTTTATCTACATCAAAGAGGGTTTCACCAGGCCAAATGATCCATTTATCACAGGATCAATACTTATACAAGCCTTCAAATGGAGAGGTAGCTTGTATCACCAAAGAGTTATCTTACTAGTATAGCTGAAATCCATCCTCCAAATGGAAAAATTATCCCACAGTAGGGACTTTTTGCTAGCTTCACATCACTTCTCAGCAAGTTACTCTGCACTCCTGACTACAGCAAAATTATCTTCCTCTCAAGGACTTTAAAATCAAGATTGTTACATCAAAATTTACTCCATAATGTATATTTACGGCTAGCTCTCTTCTTGCACTCCAAGGCCACACTGAACTGCAAGCAATTCTACAGAAGTCAGTGGTGCCTCCAGATGTTTGCAAGGCCTTAATTAAACTAATTTTTCAAGCACAATGACAGACTATAGATCAGCAGGTTGCAAGTAGCTAATTTTACATTCTTAGACAGTACTTACATTCTTGCTTAAAGGTAAAATACTCTGTTAGGTGTCTGCATTCATGGTTGCCTCTCAAAAGAAATAATGTGCTTGGGTAAAGAATTTTCAGGACCCATAAGTACAGCACGCACTGTTGAGAAAACAGGATAACCAGTAAAATACACTAGTTTAAATGAACTTTAAAAATTATTACTGAGAAATACTGAATAAGGGTGTTAACAGTTTCAAAAAGCAGGTACTGCTTAATGTGCCATTTTAAAACAGCACTACTTCCCCGAATCCAGTTCTGGACATGAGTTATGCAAATTGCTTATTACTTTTCCTAATAACAGCCACATAGAATAGTGGAAAAAATTATATTTGCTGGATATTCAATACTAAAATAAACTCAGCAGAATTAAACTGTAGAATATTTTCATCTAGACAAATACTGTACGTGTTTCTGCTTAAAATCTGGTATAATATATGATTCTAAACACTGGCATAGGAAGAAAAGCAGACATTTATTAACAGAGACTGGGAAAAACCCCCTGACAAAGTAATTTCCCTTAAGGTTAGATACATCATTTGGATATCATTTTTAAACTATAAATGGACAGAGTAAATCATCCTCTCCCCAAACACTGTACACTGAAAAAGCAGTCAGCTTCCCCAAATAGCAAAGTCAAAGAATTTCAGTAATTTTCTATCTATCATTATTACTGCAAGAAGAGCAGAAAAAGCTCAAAAAGAGTCTGTTACCATCCAGCAGTCCTGAATGCCAAAATGTATTTCACAAATTTCATATCTAATTATTTTATTTTTGACTGAGCACAGAAAACTCAAAACCCCACAAGTTTTGGACTTCACTGAAGTCACCTACACACTCTTATTATCATTGTTCTTAACAAATTCCAGTACCCTGAAGCTACCATTACTCAAAGTTATTTTACACAGAATAGCAGAATACATGAAAAGGGAAGAAAGAAAACAAATGGACACTTAAAAAAACACTGCAAACATTGAGAAACACATCAAAGACTTTTATTGTGAAGTTTAGTTAAACTAATTACTGAATTTTTATCTTCTTAGAAAGAAAATGTAGAATTAACCTTTGTTCAGAAATTTTTTTAAGTGTAGTGGTTGAAAAGCTTTCATACCAGATTTTGATATATTAACATATAGAGTTGATATGTAAATGCCTTTTTCAAGGACAATTACATTATTTGTAATCATCAAAAACAAGCAAAGATCAAATTAATAAATAGGGAATATCTACTGAAATTTTTCCTTAAAGATGACTTTGAGGCAATCGCTGCATCTCCTGTTGGTCTACCATCTCTAACAACCCCAAAATGCATTGTGCATGCCTTTCACAGCACATACCCACACATTATCAGAACTGCAACATTTTAATACAGAAACAAAAGAACTACACTGGGACTTGCAAGACACTGTTTCAAATGGCATGCTATTCCATTAGATTCAGTATCTATGAAGACATCCCAAGCTGAGGCACTTCCCAGGCTGGTTACAGAAGAACACCTAACTTAAAAACCATGCTCTGAAACTAATCGATGTGAATATGTGAATATCTTTAAAACGCAGCACAACTAAGGAACATGCTGAAAATAAAAAAATTATTTGAATTCAAAGTAACTGAAAAATTGATGGCAGAAACACAGGTCATCCTTAGGGAATATCTGTATTTGCTCTAAGAATTTTTGTAAAGAAAAATATTAATAATTATTAAAAACCATTTGATTATCTAAATAAAATTAGTTTCTTTTATAAAAATAAACAGATAATAATATTATAAATAATTGAAAGACCTTGCAGTCATGACTCACCTGTTGTCCACAAACATACAAACATATTACCAGACAAGCAGCAGTACATATAATAATGTAACAGAATTCAACTTTTAGAAAACCAGCTAAAGAAAGAGGAGAAAAAATGAGTAAGTGGCGATTTCAACAGGACAGTCCAAACGACTGGTCAACATCCTCCTGTCAACAGGCCTTTAGCACAGGAGAAGGCACAGCAAGGAAGAATGCATTCAAATGTTAAAGCAGACCTAAAACTGCATTTGAAAACCTAAGTGAAAGTGTGCTTATAAAAAAATCAGGACAGAACAGATTAATATATTCAGTTACCTCTATACTAAAATAACCTCTGTCTACATAGTCACCGAGGAAGAGGTATCTTGTGTTAGCAGGTGATCCTCCCACTTCAAACAGCTTCATTAGATCAAAGAACTGGCCATGAATATCACCACACACTGCAAGCAAAAATTTTGTTCAAATTAATTTTAAAAAATCTAAAGGAAAAGGTACCAATTATAGTTAACATCCACAAACTACTTCTAATTGAGAAGAAAGACAGGTATAAAGCAGAATAACAGAAATTTTTGAAGGTTGCCCCTTTGCTTTTCATTAAGATGCTGTCTTCACTACCTGTGACAATACTGATGATATAGCTCTGAGTCCAGGAGACTGGGGGGTATTCTTCCAACACATTTAATGCACTGAGATTGAGGCCTGAAAGCTGTCAGCCCCTCTTTAATGTCCTCCCCAGCTCCTTAGGTATCTTTGCAAATTCTCCTTGGCATGTGTATTTGAAAATGCCTGCTGCTTCACACCAATTTGCTGAGTTCATGTGAACTTGAAAAAAACCAGGGAGTGTACTTTTGTTTCTGTTTCAGACTAACACACTTCTTATTAAAATCATATCTTCTCCTTGCTGAGTTACTTTTCTCCTTCAAATAACCATGTGCATTATTTCAACAGTGGATTTTTCCTGTGTTTTTAGAATATGAGAAGGGACAAGGCCAGTGGTCAGCAACCAAAGGCAGAAGTGCCAAAGATAGCAGCAGATGGGAAGTCTTTAGGGAGCATACAGCAAAACCAGGTCATCTCACAACTTTAAAAAGTAATTAAAAATGCATGGAAGAGACAACTGCTCCTGTCTCCTCTTTCCCACAGGAGTTCCCAGTTCAATGGAAGTCAGGAGCTGCCTTCTCACTTCTGCATAAGGTGTCAATGGTAACAACAGGAATTTGAGAGATTATGCCTTTCCTTGATGCACAATGTCACCGATCAACTGACAAACAGCATGTCCTGACTTTTTAGAGTTTATCAGTAAAATCTTTGGGGAAAAAAGTTGTCCTAATTTTGGAAAGAAATACTGGATATGGCAGACCACTATATAGAGGTTGTTATTCTCTTAGAGCAGACCATTTGTCATCACAATCTATAAAATATGACACTAAATAGAATGGCACTCTTTGTTGTCTCTTTTCTTAAGATTTCTACTCAAACACTGAAAGAACTTCCCTCCTTTTTAAACTGCCAATAGACCAATTACCTGTATATACAGAAATACAAGAATGCTAAACAAACTTGAATTCTGAGTTTATCTGGAACTGCAAAGGACTCCGAGCTCAGTCAGCCACTTAGTAGTTTCCACCATTTCAATCATTCATTTTTTTCAAAATGTCAGCAATAATATGTAAAGTTTTCATTTACCCAATACTAAGAAATAACAAGCTGATGCCCTAAAAGAAGCTCGCAGACACTAATTTAATTTATATAAGTCCATTTAAAAGAAAATATGTTCAGATTAAAGAAAATGTGATTTGAACATAAAAAGCAAATCTACTTTCATTATCATGAATAACAGACATGCAACATAGCTACATTCTATGACTCTAGACGGTTTATAAATAAAAGCATTAAACTACACCAATTCCACCTTTCACCAGGTCAAACAGAAACAGAACTGTTCCAACTATGAAAATACTCAAGAAAACCCTAAAAGTCAGTTTTGTATCCCAGTGGCTCTGGCCCTTGTGTCAAAGATGCTAAAACAATATCAGTACTACTGCTCTCACAAGAACATGGTTTTACATGCAGTCACCAGTCTCACTTACAGAGCAATATAAAGGTGAATTTTTCACTAAGAATCCCAGTTCACAGTATCTGTTTCAAACCACAATCATGAGCTTCTCTTCACATATTTAGATTTCAGAATTATCCTGAGTTCAGGTAGATGCCTTTATTCCTACTTATAATATTGAAGGAATTAGAAATTCATATTTCAACAGCATTTAACTACTTCCTTCTTTTTTCCCAATTTTAATACCAATCCTACTAGTTTTTCGATAGGTTTAATGCCTTCATTTGTTGAGTAAATGCAGTTGTGAGGGATAATTCAGAAGGACTAACAGAGAAATTTTCATTCAGCAATTTGAAGACAAATTCTACTACTGAAAATATCTGGCTTTTTCAAATTTAATTATGTATGAAATTACCTAGAAATATTACCTGTAATTGGAGCTTCAACTTCTATCATAGTTTTTTCCCTCCGTAATATTGCAGCACCCTCATTGATGATTCTAAGTGCAATTTCTTCATCCACTCGACCTTCCTTTATCAAGTGGTTCTTCAAAATGTCAACCCTTGGTCTTCCATCTGTGTCAAACACTTCTTCAGATGTCAAGCGATGCGTTGGTGGAAAAGGGACAGCTAAAATTTAAAAAGAAGAAACAGTAGTCATGACACTCAATTTGAAATAGGAATGGGGAGAATGGGGATCCATCATGGAATAGCTGCTAGCCCAAGTAGCAAACTTGTCTTTTCACCAAGGAATTTTACGACATCATTAAAATTTGGAAAGAGTAGTGCTGTGTTTGTATTTAAAAAATAAACATCTCTATTATGCAAGGTTGTAGAAACTATAAAACAGAGTTAGAAGGCATAGTAATATGTACAATATCTGGAAGAGTCAAAACTGACTTTGCAAAGGGAAATGATCTCTCTCCATTATACCACCATTCCCTGAAGGACTCATGAAGTACTGGTGATGCAGCATTATCCATTTAATAGCTACTCAGACTTTCAACATTAAAAATTATCCCATCATCAAAGCCTCAGGTGAAAAAACCCACCAAAAAACCTCAAACAAACAAAAAGAACTACCAAAACAAATGCAAAGCTAGCAAGAAAAGGATCCAATACTGTTCAAAAGACTAGAAATAAAAGGAGTCAGTAAGCAGTGGTTGGGGTACCAAAGCAGGCTCAGCAACTGCCCAGACAGCACATCTGGCAATCTGCAGCAGTTCAGTTACTGCACAAGTAACTGAATATGGATGTGAGCCATGGAAAAAGACAACACTTCAAAATGCCACTCAGCAATGTCATGGCACTCAGGATGTTACAGGAAATAAAACTAATCTGACCCTGTCCTCTCCTCAAGCATTCTACTGTTGAAAGAATTAACAACAACAGAAGCAAAACCATTCTGTTTCTCACCATTTAAATACTCTGTGTCAAAGAGGAAAATAGGAGGAATACATCTATTCAGAAATAAGAACTAGTGGCATGAATACACTTGTAGATAGAGTATTCATATTTATTTTCGTACTCTCTGAAGTTAAACATTACATTCAAAAAAATCAATGCTTAGATACTGAAACATTCCCTGACTTCATTTAAATCAATTTCTAGATTACTAGTAACACATTGCTACCCTTCTGTTTTATGGAGGAGTAAAAATAAAACACCTGAAGCACAAATCATATATATATATTCACTGAAATAAAATTTTCTGGAAGATAAACTACAGATATGTCTACTATTCCTCTTATAAAAGTTTCTATGTAGCAAAAATCTGCAAAATGTGCCCCTACATATTGTAGAACGAATTCACCACTTTTCTGTGGACATAAAGCATTCGATTAATGAAAGGAAAATTTTATGCCTTTCCTTCAGCCTCCTCTATCAGCAATTCAAGTTTCACTCAGAAATGCTAAAATTCCATGTAGTCCAAATGTTAATAAACTTAACTTATTTAAGATATCAAAAGACAATCACTTCTATTCCACGCACAATTATTTAAAAACATAAATCTGGCTCTGAGAAGAGAAATTAATTATTCTGACAAAACAAATTCATCTAATTTTTAAAAGCACTTAATTATGACCAGGCAAGCATCAGTTCAAATATTAACTGCTTTTCTGAACTTACTTTCTAACCTTCAGATTCTCTTAATGTTATCTTTTACATTATTTGGAAGTTTTTATCAATCTGTACATGAATCAATTTTAGGCTCTTTCTTGCCCCACTTTTTTTAATACATTATTTGTGGGCCCACAACTGCCTTCAGCAATTCAAAGTTGAGCTTTTCTTTTCAGGAGAGACCAGACAACTCAAAAAGAAGATTTCTCCTGCTTTAATTCCTTCAAAAGCATTAGAGATTTCACACACCTTCCCACAACCAAAGTCAGTGACCTCCAAGACACAGTTTTTTAA
The DNA here is from genome assembly GCF_037042795.1 of Molothrus aeneus. Taxonomy (NCBI): domain Eukaryota; kingdom Metazoa; phylum Chordata; class Aves; order Passeriformes; family Icteridae; genus Molothrus; species Molothrus aeneus. The sequence goes on from NC_089653.1 coordinate 9,062,771, forward strand.
AAGCTGTGCTCCATTAATCCTAGTATTATTCAGATCTACCAAGGTGAAGATGACTGTTTTGTTCTTTTTGGAAGCTTTCTTTGGTAGATGCAGGGTGTGGCAGAGAATGGTCTGTTGAGGTGACCACCCATTCTTCATTCTCTTAAATGTAAATCATGACTAACTTACTACAACTACCAGTGGCTGCAGAATTCAAGAAGACCTCTTCCTTATGGCAGTTCAGATATTTCAGGGATTTTAAGTTCATGGTAAATGAAATTTTCTTCTCTTAATAAAGTTCTTGTATCTACTAACAAAATAAAGCTTTGAGTTTGTCTATTGAATTATATTCTCTAGGAGGCTTAAAACCCAGCTGTTTTTACTCCGGTGTCAAGATCTGTCTCAAATTATTTGAATTAATATACTTATGAAGACTCAGATTTAAAACTCTGTATCCGGGGGTTTGTTATCCATAATGCTCAAAACCCACAACTGTGGTATGAGAAGTAATTAAGGATCTCTGAAGTTATATTTGCCTCCTGAAAAAATGAAGTCTTAAAACTAGTTCCTCAGAGTTTAACAAAATTCTTTTCACATAATACATGTATTTTCCCATTGCTCAAGAAGGATTTCTTAAAAATAATTTTCAGAGAAGACATAATAAAATATGGTAAAGATTTTAGCCATGATCTGCATCACCCAGTAAATAAAAAGTAATACATTTTAGAAAAATTGTTTTTTTCCATTTTATACTTGGAGTTTTGTTCCAGCAAAAGTTAACACCATATTAGAGTGCATACCTTTGAAAAATATTACAACTGCTTTTAATAGGTTAAGGATGAGGATTTTTGAAGCATGTAGACAATTTCTGCAAACTAATTGGTTTAATTAAAGCTTTGATGAAGTAGTCATAGAATGTTATAGCCTGAGGAAAAAGAATTGCAGCATGATGTGTTCCAAGACATGAATATAATCCATGTTTCAAAGTCTTTGTGCACAACCTGCGCTCTCGGGACTGAAACAGAATGGTAATTAAGAGGAGTTACCCTAAGGAAATAACATGGTGTTGGGCATTAAAGGATTCTCTTCTTCCATTCCCAGCCAAGCTAAACAATAGAAAAGTATCTAGAGATGAATATCTAATACACACTGCAATATCTTATTAGTAGAAGTATAGATGTTAATAACAAATGTAGCACATAATGATTTACAACCACAGACAAGACCTTCTAAAACAAACCGCTGCTTACTAGTCACAATTCATCAATTTCACTTTAAAAATACATACAAATGATACAATTTTAATATACTGATCAAACAATGTAAAAAATAGAGCTGAGGAAAAAACAGTGAATAGCTTTTGGGAGTTGTTAATGAAAATATTTTGATGGCTTTTTATTGCTAATTGAATATGCATTAACAAAGAGGAAAAAAAATCACCTCTCCTTTGTACTGCAGTATCAATAAGAGATATAGAAAGCAAAACCTCAAAACTTAATTCTACACTGACTTTCTACAAGCCTCTGGGTACATGTATACCTTACAATAAAGCATGCTGTGGAGATTCAAAGATTAGCAGCAATCTGAAGGATGAATTCCCATGACATAGTAAGAAGTTCAAAGGAGAAAAACAACATTAGTGTGGCACTTTACCCAATATAATAATCCCTGCTGAGAGGCGCAATACGGCAACTCACACAAACACGCCACCTCCAGACCCAAAGCAGATCTCACACTGCCTAGTAACTAAATACAACAGTAGCTGCTAATCTAATTTTACATGTAGATACTGTAAATTTAAAGCACACTGATACCTATGCCCATTGTAATAACCTCAGATAAATCTGGCTTGTATCAAGAGACACCCTGTTGGAACAGGCTCAAGAAACAAAATGAGATCAAAGCCCCTAGACTAATGTAAGAAATAGCATCAGAGATCAACCGTAGAAGGTACTCTACTTTCACAAGCAAAATTGTTTCTGTTCTTATGACTGTAAAACTTAAAAAAATTCTTTTTCCCTCACAGTGAAAGAAAAGTAACCATTCTTCCTCTATCATCAGAAGCCCATGACATGTTTCATGAATTTAATTTTGGCTGTTAAACCTGCTCAATATCCCAGACTGCATTTTCTGTTTCAAGAATGTTTTTGATTTTATTGATGAAGTCTGTCTCACCTCACATTACTAAGGTTACTAAACACAGATATTCTGCTTGCAAACAATTTGTTGCTTTGGTGATAGGTATACATGAAACAGTCTATAGATAATGTTTGTCTCCACCAAGTGTATCATGTAGCATACAAGCATGGTGCTCTGTGAAAAGGAAGGCCAGCATCCTTCATTTTCTCAGCAAGTTTATTACCATGATAGCAAAATGGTCTATGGTTTTTCTGTCATTTAGCCACCTTTTGTGGTCTTTTGGTTTTATAAATGCATTGCTGTCTATGTATTGTCACTCAGAAGAATCACAAAGCCTAACATCTATTTACATATTTACTCTTTCAATTTGTCAAGAGTTTTCACACCTCTGCCAGCATCTCTACAGAAGGAAAAGATGCAGCATCCATAACTGCTATGAGGACAGAATATACCCAAATATTCTTCTGCACTGGCAGAACAGATTTGAAAAGAAACAGCATAAAGGCATCACAGATGGTCTGCGGACCAGCAACTTTGAAAATACTAGATAAGCACAAATACATAGCCACATCCATTGGAATCAGAAAGCTACAATCAAAAGCTGACACAACCCACAAGTTACCCTATTCACCTCAAGCAAGAAAGCATAAATACATCAAAGTCAATTTCTTGCAAATTACCAAATCTATCCCAAAGTTTCTTTGAATGCAAGGTTCCTGCTATGTTAACCAGCATCTTAAAAGCAAGAAAAAATGGCACTGTAAACCTTGAAACCCCACAACAGCACTAAAGGTACTATTTATTTCATCCTCACTTATCGTGTACTTGTAGTCTCAAAAGTCTCATAGAATTTTAAATCTCAAATGAAAGTGTGGATATATCTTGTATGCCATGGTACATTCATTCATCTTTTATACTGTGTAGTTTTTCAATTAACTTGGTTGATGTTTTTAAAAGTTCCTCACAGGAAAAATACAATTATTTATTTGAAAAGTATTTAAAGATACTCCTGCTCTTAAAATGGCCACACTGTGTAATATATATATTAAAGATTACATAGTGCTTAAATGCACTTCTGGCAATGATGCATAGATCTTTCCCTCTCCATACTCTGTTTTTGAAACAAGGTGGTTTATGGATTTTCTCTAAAGTTTCATCCAGACCACCATGTTTATGACCACTGCTAGAACTGTTTTCCACTATTTTGTCCAAATTCTGAAGAGACATTTTCATAGCTTTTGCCTCCACTGCACCTTTTTACTACTAATTCAACAATCTGAACTACATGTTACACAAAAAGGTATTTCACGTCTTCTATTGTTTGGTACTGCATTCCTCCTTTTCAGAGGGTGACAAGAATTACAGTAGCTTCCCATTCAACTTTTCCATTAAATATCATTCATAAGATAAGAAATATCTAACTCTATCCTCTATTCAACCACTCCTTTTCCAAGTCAGAGACTTGTCAACTTTGTCACTCCACCTTGCCCAAATGCCACTCTCCGCCTCCGAACATATCTTTGGATAAAGAAAACCAGAAAGATGGAACAAAATTACATGTTGTTGTTCAAGAGGCACATATAACACAACATACATATAATGGCACGATGGTGCAATCTCTTTTTTCTAAATTGGTCATCTAATACTCCCTGAATTCTTATCAGACCAGTTGACTGCCACTGCATTAACATTTTCGTAATGTCATCCATACAGATGCTAATATTTATTTCCCAAGTTCACTGCCTCCTATGTTTAAAAAAGAATTGTTCTGTCCTTTGTAGAGTCTGCTCTGTCTTTCTCTGAACAGCATCTCCTACAACTTCTTTACCAAGCACTCAGCCTAACAGGAGCTTACTGAAGCATCTCTGGAAGTCCCTGGATAAATGTTACTATTTGCCATTCTCTCTGTTTTCTAAAGAACCTGTCAACACATTTAAAGAGCACACATGACAGATGTTAACCTCCATCCACCATGGGAGTTTATCACCTAACATCCTTTCTCTCCTAACTTTGATCCAGAAGAGGATATTTCCTCTTCTGCTTACTTTAAAGACTTCAGTGAAGAAACATGATTAATAGTTTTGCCTGGATCAACAAGCTCACTGGCTTCTTCAAAATATTCTAACAATTTTTCTTGATTTTCATCTATGAAACCTGTACCAATTCCTCTTTAACACTGTATTTCCTGGGTATATAGCTAGGCCACTCTTTCTTATAAGTGCTATGAATCTGTTTAAATTAAACTTATTGATTTACAGTTGTCCAGTTAATTCCCATTTTTTTTTTAAATGCAGCCATGCTCCATCTCTCAGACTCAGAAGATGAGTTACACCACAGGCTATGGAAAATAAACATTTTGTACCCAAAACTCCCAAGGAATTCCTTTAGAGCCACCAGACAAATATCTCCTGATCCTGAGATACTTTTTGGGAACATTTTTCTCGTTGATGAATCTTGAAACCACTTACATTTCAATGAGAGAATTCTTTGATCCATTCAGCACTAAGAACTGACTCATGTGGGAAAGAGTCCTTAGTTCCTTACACAATAAACACAAATGTGAGCAGTTGCCAGATTTTTGTGCTCTGGCCTTACCTTCCCAGCCCTCAACTGCCAATTTGCCCTACTGAAATTGAAACAGGCTTCCATTTTTGGGTGAGGTTTTTTTGGTTTTGTTGTTGTGATTTCAAGATTCATCCCCTCTAAACATCCCCTGAAACAAAAAAGAAAGACCAAACACTCACTTGCCAGAATTCAGTTCCATTCCATTGTCTCTCCCCCAAAACAAAACTGTGATTTTTTTTTTTTTTGAATATGACCCTTTAATACTCTCTTCATGCTGCTGCTTCTCTGGATCATCTTAGAATTTGGCCAGCAGCATAAGTGCCTTACAAAATTTTTAAAACAGGCTTCATGCTGCCTGTCGACTTTTTACCTTTTTTTAAAACCAGACTCTGAATTATAAATTTAAATACTGCAATGATTTCTTTTTCTCCCTACATGGGCGTAATTGTTCAAAAGTAGCTATTAGAGCCTTTATTTCAGAACCTGCTCGCTCAAGGATTTGAGTTACATTTCTTTGGGTTTCTCTAAAGAGTTGTTTCAATAAGCTTCCATTTAATATCTCAAATGACTGTCTGCCAATCAGACTGTACCATGACTTCTATCCAAAACAAAGGAATCTTTCCATTTCCAGAAGAACAGACATAATCTCCAAATTTAGCATTAGGTCAGCATGACAAGGTCCCATGGATTGTGTCCCAAGGCCTAGCAACACCCACAGTGCACAGTGTAATGCTGGGAGGATGGGAACTCCCAAGAACAGCTCTGGGCTGCAACTACCCACAAGAGAGTCAGGGAAACCCTGATGCTTTGCTCTCAAAAGAAAGCAATCAAGGCTCACCCCTGCCATGCTCAGGACCACTGTATCAGTGTGAGCTTCCAAACTCTTCTTCATCCCTATCAGGGAAAAAGTGCCTTACTACAAGGCAGTGAAACAGCTGTTTCAGGAGCAAAGATACATTGACAAATTTAAAGTTTGAAAGTCACATGGCTGAAAGGTGAGGTGAGCTGACTGCAGTCAGTCAATTCTCATCTAAAAAAAGGCAAACCCAAAGAATCAGATACAGCATTTAAGTATCAAGAACAGTTCATTGCAAAAGATTTTGACAGAACATAACGAAGAGAACAGATTTGTTTCAGAAGACAGTAAAACACTAAGTATCCTTCAAAGATGGACAGGGTGCCTTAGAAAACAGTGAACAGAACAACAGGTACATTTTCTCATCCTCTTTGGGAAAAAAAAAATATAGCAGTAACAAAAACCTCATCACAAGACACCTTTTGGGAACCAAATGCCAAAAGATGACTTCAGACAGCTTTTCAGTTCCACAGCTAACCATTAATTTACAGGAAACTCTGTAAGTACAAATTACTTAGGCAATTTAACTAAGCCATGTAATAGAAAATTTGAGCTTTTTATACACTTCAAAAGCAATCAATGACCTTTGATGAGAAAATTTGTACTTGGAAAGATATGCTAGACAACACAGCTAAACTGCATATTTAAAGCTATTTTTATTTTGTATATATCTATCTGATATGACATATTAAATCTGTCAGCCTTTCAGATACTTCTCTACATATCTGTATTTCCCATCAACTGCTAAATATACAAGTAAAAATATGAAGGGGGACACATCCTAATCATTATCCTACCTTATTAGAAAAAATTAGTTACTGATGACACAGTAATTCAGTCATTTCTTCTTGGGTGAGCATCTCTTGCCCACTTTTGCTAACATATATTATAACTGGTAAAGAATTCAATTTCTCACAGCCTCTGAAATTTAATGGATTCTATTCTTTATCCCCCTCTTCCACTGATACGGAGGAAGAAAATAAAACTTAAATAAAATCAAGATAAACAATGCAAGTAACAGCAAGCTTTAGTACTGAATTCAAATTTTCTCCCCAAAAGACACAGTATATAAAAGGCATGAAAGGAGAAATATGGACCAAAACACAGATACACCAGATAATATTACTACATTTTCTCTGTGGCTTTTCTTAAGAACCTGAGACATTATAAAAGACCTATTCATTGTATAATAGGAGAGAGTATGGTGAATGTTTCTTGGTATGCAAGAGGCAATGCATCTGTTTGGGAAGAGGGATGTGACACAGTTGTCACATCTTAGCACGGTTTCAACAAATTGCACAGATACTCCCACTTAGGACTGACATAACCTGCAATCTTGCACTTCTGGGGTCACTGTCTAAAAAAAGTGTTTCCAACTGCACTGCACCTAATGGGGGAGGAGAAACCAAACCACCCTGTCCTTTGTATCAATAACACTGAGAGCTTGGCACAACTGGCCAGGCTTTCTCCAGCAGCCAGTGATTCAGCATGATAGGGGTGGAGAGGACAGGTCAACAGAAGGTACAGAAAAATGCTGCTATAGGAACTGGTTCCAATCATGTCAGATGAAGCCATCAAAGACTGATTACCTATACAATACAATATTACCTACACAAATAGGTATACCTATACCTGCTATCTATACAAATTACCTATACAATAGCTCTGCATCCTAACACCCAGGTTCAAAGAAATACTGCAAACTCAGGCAATAATTCTGCTTAGAATGAAGCAACTCTCAAAGACAATTTAAACAACCAGATGCACAGGTCACATTGTGACAAGCTGACTTATTAAGTGATTGGAAATCAGCAGGTTTTCCACTGCGTTCTAAAGCACCTGATCACTTACTAATAATTTTTTCCCATTGTTTGAAGAACTTAACTTCTTACCACAAATTGCAGTAAAGGTACAAAAATTCAGCAGGTCTAAACACCACACACTGAAGTAGCACTAAGGAGTACAGGTTTCCAATAGACTGGTTTTAACATTTTCTACTTTTACCCTTGCAATTTGTTCAAACAAATCAACAGATTAAGCAATTCAAATGAGTAACAACTTATTGCTAGTAAAGCTTTCCAGTTTTCTAGAAAACACACCAATGTTCAAAATATCCAATGGGATTCCAAGGCTTTAATTAACACCTGCTGAGGACAAATGCATCCTTTTCATTTCTCAAGGCCCCCTGTAACATAACAAGATAAACAACCAGATCTGCACCCCTTCCACCTCAGTCAGACCCTGTGTTCCTAGGAATGTCAATCTTAAAAGCAGACTCTTGTGTACACCTGAGATTTCCAACCAGGCCTGCCATAACAATTGTCCACACTGACACCACCAAATACAGTGTAACATGAAAACCACTGGGATCAAAATAAAATGATGTGCAACTTGAGTAAACATAACCTAGGAATTCTTTGAAGCACTACCTACGCTCTACCCTTACCTATCAATTTAGGTCTATCACACATATTTCAGGATGCTTTGGCTGCAAAGGATTATTCTCCTCACAGAAACTAAAATGACACACTTCACAGGGTTCAGATAAAAGAACTATTTTATACCATTTTGGTCGCTAGACCATCCTAGTTTTAGATGAATGTATCTACTATAAAATGCTTTACTTTTTCTCCTAGAAGTATAAGGTTTGACTTTTCGCGGCTCCCCACGAGATTACCAAGGAAGGCCACAAAGAAATAGATCAAGGTGAATTTTCTCCATCAGAACTGGAACCTGAGAACAGCAGCCAATAGAACGGGCGGCAGCACCTTCCCATTCGCTCTTCCCCGGCGCTGTCAGCGGCTGCAATTACAGGGCTCTCCCCTGGCAGGCAGCAGAAAAGCCCCGCAGAGCCGAGGCCCGGGAGGGCCGGAGCGCGGCGGGGCCCCCGTTCAGCCCCACACGCCCCTCGGGCAGCGGATCCGGGCGGGACGCGCCAGGCCCGCAGGCCCCGGCCACCGCTTCCCCCGCAGCCCCGCCGCCCTCACAGGCCGCCCGCGCCCAGCTCAGTCCCCCCGATGCAGCAGTGCCCACCCCGGATACTCCCACGCCCGTGCGGGCATCCCACGCCTCCGCAAGGTGGCCGAGCTTCCCTCCCGTCCCCACCTGCGGGCAGGGCAGCCCGGCCCGCACATGGAGGGCACCGCTGCCCACGGCCAGGCCTCCTCTCCGCGCCCAGGCGGGCCCGGCGCTCGGGCGGGGGTCACGGCCCCGCCGCGCCGTGCAGCCATGTTCCCTCTGAGGGACAGCGGGACGCTCACCCTTGACGGCGCGTTCGCTGGTGGCGTGGGGCGTCAGCAGCAGCACCTTGCTCCCTTCCTTGGCGGACATCGCTGAGCGCTGCCGGGCTCCGGCGGCGGCTGCTGGGCGCGGCAGCGCCTTCGTCCGCCCCTCCGCCGGCGGCTGGTGGGGCGCGGCGGGGCGGGCGGGGGCGGCTACAGGCGCCGGGCGGCGGCGGCCCGGCGGAACATGGCGGCGGGCGCGGCTCGCGGCTCCTGGCGCAGCGCGGGGACGGTCCGCCCCGGGCCCGGCATGCACCGCGCCGCCGCCCGCCGGGCACCGCGGGAGCGCGCGGAGCTCCCGGCCCCGACCGGGACCACGGCGAGACTCCCGCCCGACCCTGGGCGGCGGCGCGGGGCGGGGCGGGGATTGCGGCCCGACACCTCCTGGCGAGCCCCGGACAGCAGGGGGAGGCGGGCGAGGCGGCCGGAACGCCCCCGCCCCAGGACGGGCGGGCGCCAGGCCGGGGCCGAGGGGGAGGTGCGGCGGATGGCCCGGCCCCCAACGAAGCCGCGCGGGCGAGGGCCGGCGGCCACCATGGAGAGCTCCGTGGGGCCAAGCCGGGGGCCATGCAGCCGAGGGAGCGGTGTTGGGGCGTGGCGAGGCCCTCGCTTCCCACCGGGAACCAGCGCAGAGCGAGGGGCCGCGGCCGTGCCCTCAGGGGCGCCAGCACGACAGAAGGAGACCCAGAGCCGCACCTGGCAGGAGAGGGAGGAGGAAAGAGAAGTTCCCCTGCCGTGAGAGTTTGGGCACAGCTTGGGGCAAACTCCCCGTGACAGATCATTTAGCCAAATTCTCTGCCTTCTCCCTGGAGCTGAGCAAGAGTGGACCAAAGAGCATGAAGGGCCCTGGGTACGGCGGCAGGAGCTGCACCCCTCATCTCCCAAAGCTGCGCAGGCTGACAGGGGGTCACTGTCCCTTCCATCGCAGCCCTTATGTTCTATACAAACCAACAAAGTTCACATGCATTATTTATACCGAGCTGTACAATCTATTCCACACAATAAACCAGGAAGTTAAGAAAGAAAAGCCATTCAGAAGTTTTGGTTTCCAGCAAGGTCTTTGTTCTTGCCACATTCAGGTCCAAGGGAAAAGGATGACACCTGAGATGAAGATCTCCCATGCTGAGCACAAAAAGCTCTTTGGCTTAAGCGAAAAAACATTGAAATTGACACATTACACAAGTGCTTGAGTTAACCTTGCTTTTCTATGTTACAGCCAAGACAGTACAAGCAAGAAACTTTGAATGAAACACATAAAAACACTCAAGGAAGCAAATGAAAATTTTAAGAGAGTAATAATTATAAACCCTTGGGGTATTTATTAGTACACTTGCAAGACTCCGAAGTTTTGGAAAACCAGAGTTCTAGTAATTCCATGCCCACAAGTAAAATGTGTGCATGCATGCAAAAAGAGAGCTGGGATACATTAAAGTATCATGGAAAAAAATCCTGGATGACTCCTTTAGATTTAATTACTAAGCTTTCCAGCAGCAAGAATTACTACTTTATACCACATGTTCTGCAAATGTCTGTCATTGTACAATCAATTTAAAGGGCCTGGTTTTTAAATAGGACAAAAGCTCATTTCCTTCAACAGCAAGGATGTGTATCAATTCAGTGTATGCAGGAAGAGCACAGGACAGGAAGGGCAGTAAGTAGATGTCATTCCTGATTTTAATGTTAACTTAAAGGAGATCTGCTGAAACAAGAAGCAGGGGTAATGAAATCAGTCTTGTATTTAAAATCAAGAGGAGTCCAGTAATAAATGCAGTTTGAATTTTTGACAGCATGAAACAGCAGAGAATCCCATATTATAAAGAAATTCATTTATCCATGCATTTCCAAACACACAGGGAACCAGAGCCCTTGCTGAGTGTTGTCAGTGTCTTCACCTCACCTGAAATGCAGCTGCAAGAGAGATGCCTTACTTATTTCAATTGTTCTCTTCTCCCAGGAGCCTGCAGCCATGTTCCCTGGGGTGTGAAGTAAAAGGGACTGATACAGTCAGAATGCTTATTGAGGAAAAAGCACAGCATAATATTATTTTGTTATGATGCTGTACCAGAAGGGGACATTATCAGCCTCTAGGCAGCATACCTAGTGCCCTGCAGGCTGAAACACTTCCAGTTACATCCAGGCATTACCTGAAGAAAAGGCACATATGGATGAAATCTTGCTGGCTTTGCTCCCCCAATATCAGGTTGATATGAAAAATGGTATTATGTCTCCCTACAAATGACACATCCAAAAAACATTAAAATAATTATCTTACCACTTTCATTGATAAAAACAGCTAGAAAAGTAAAAAAGCGCAGTTACCTTGGCATTTTACTGTCATTTTTCTGACATATTCTATATTACCTCATTAAAATGCCAAGCATGCGTGATTCTCACTAGGACAATATAAAAATCGTCATTAGGCAGAAATATGTAGTTGTGTCTCTCCCTAAGCCCTTTATTGAAGCTTTTCCATGTGGTATTGGCTCTAAATCTGCTACCAACTCTGTAAGGGACATTTACATTGTCCCAATTTGGCGAACCTCACGGCGAAGGCAAAGATGATTGATTTGATCCGTCCTGTGTTCAACAAATCAAACATCTTCCACCAGCACCACATGTAGCATTATCATTGTAGGAACTTTGGAACACAATTACAAACAGAAATACAGCCTTGCAGGTAGAAGGCAGTGTGCCTTTATAATCCTGTGAGTTTCCCACAAGTGCCATTCAAATCTGAAAAGCCAAGTCATGTTTTACTTCCTGTTCAGCTTTGCCACCAAGTGGCCATTCCGTTCCAAGGAATGGAATGAGAAGGAAAGGGATAGGGAAAGGAGAAAAGAGAAAAAGAATATGATAAAGTCCTATTCTGATGGGATATTCCAAACCATTACCTAGTTGCTAGAACTGGACTGCTTTCTGAACAACTTGCTTTCATAATGAAAAAACAGTTCAGCAGGAGAAACACATGGAATCACCAAACCAATCCATCTTCTTCTGTACCATGGGGAATGGGACCATTTGGGATGCAGATACCTGATTTCCTTCTGCTCCATCTCAAGGCAGTACCCACTGAAGCAGCATGCAAGAGCTGTTTAAACAAAAAGGTGCTATGTTAAAACCTTGACTGTTCTGACACCTCCGCTGATGGAGGGCTGCAAAGTATAGTAGCAACTACATTTTAGTTAATCATTGCCTGAGACAAGTGCTGTTTATTGAATTTCAAGCAGAAAGAAGTCAGACTTAAAAATGATTGTGAAATTTTGTAGCAGCAGGGCAGATACCAGAACAGTATCTTCTGACTCTAACAGCGACATACCTTAAAAACTGGCACAATGTCCCAGAATCATCTAATTACCCAACAAGGACTTTTTGAAAACTAAGAAGGAAATTGATTCACAGGAGAGAGAGATATATTCCAGATCCCAAGAGAAAGATGCACAGAACAAATCTTGCAAAGATAAACCAGGTCTGAGAGGGGAAGACGTGATATGAGCAGGAGAGTAAGATGAAGGCAAAACTTTTAAGAAGGTGTTCCATTTCATTGACTCTTACTACTGACTGTTTGTAGCTGTACTTTCCTAAACGCCAAAAATGATACTGAGGTTGGTATAAACTGTAGGACTGCCTCAAAACAAGGCATATATTATTTTAAATATATCTTGACATACTGCTGCACTGAGTTTCAATATCAGTACTTCAAAGTTTTAAGAGGACACAAGGTTTCCCTGCCATCCCAAGTCAGCTATTTTATGACAAATCTTATTATCTGCAGCACAGAGGCATTTTTCAGAAAGGTTGAAAGCATTGTCTTAAGCCATTTTCTCCAGCATTACAAAGTCATTATCAATGCAATACTCCAGCTCCCAATGTCATCCAGTACCGAGAAGCTGCACCGACTTCAAAAGAGAATAACCAAAACCAAATTATTAGATAGTGTATATATATATATTAGATAGTGCTGGTATAAAATGACAAGCTACTTCACTATTACAGTGTATCCTGTCCCACTCCCTCCCAGCACACATTTCCCTCATTGCCTGATAAACTCTGTGAACGGGCTGAGGAAGTACAGAATACATTTAAGAAGTTAGACAAGGCCACAGGCATTACTTGCATCATACAAGAACTGTAAAAAACATGCTAAAGCAACCCGACTCCAGAATTTAGGTAACTTTCACATACCAAACCCTACCAGACACGTATCTGATTTAAATTTCACACCTCTAGAGTGATGGTACCTCAATCCCTTCCTTAGGTTCCTCAAAACATCACTTTCTCTGCTTAAAGCATTCCTTCCCCTGCCCTTATTATCTAGTTCAAACTTTTCCTTCCTTAGCCTTAAGCAATTGCTCTTTCTCCTACCATCTGAGACCAACCAATTCCCTCTCTTCATTTATCTTACTACCTTAATGATATTAATAGACTATTAATAGTCACCTCTACTCACTCTAAAAATTGAGTTCACTCTGCTTTTTGCTGCCCTCCTTTGTGTTCTCTTGTTTCCTCAGCGCCTCCACAAGCAAAGACTTAACTGACAAAGTACTCAAGGTAAGCAGGTCTATGTATAGGAGCCTGCAAAAACCCCCCAAACTTACTATTGCTCTGTAACAGGAACTATGACAGAAAACAGTGTGAGATGTTTTACTATTTTTCTAAACTTTGTTGATCCATGAACACAATGTCCTACAGATCAGAGAAATCCCATTAATGAATTTTAAAGGAAAGTGTTGGGGCAACAAACCCACAAAAAGCAGATATGACAACTCAGTTGCTGAAGAGTTCATGCACTCTTTTCTCACAAATGCATCTGACCATCATGACTATGAGGTGAAAGTGCAACTATGCTTTCAGCTTACCTCTCTGCATCTTTTGAGACCAAACACCATGAAGTACTAATAAGAATTAACTGTTACATTAGGATTGGATAGGTTGAAGAAAGGGTTTGACAAAAATGACCTTCATAACTGGGCAACCCTGAGGTCATGAAAAATGAATGCAGAAAAGGATATCTCAAGGAAATATCAAAATCACCCACATAAACATTTTAAAGCTCTTCTACTATGTATTCTGTCCCCGTAAATTCCTAAGCTAATAGACAATTCTGAAACTACTGGAGAGATGTGGGCTTCCCCCCAACCCACCATGAGAGGTCATTCCATGAGAAGTCATTACAATTTTATTTTCTCATCTGTACCACTGTGCTCTTCCCATGAATTACAACCCTGTTTTCAAATCAGCAGCTTAATGATCGATCAAGACTCCCACACACATACCTTCTTCTCTCTCTTCAGAAGAGTATGGTGTCAAAAACCTGGCTTGATTCATCTGCTACATTAAATAGCTTCTTTTACGCCTCTAAGGACAGTTATCCAAAACCAGTCCACAGCACTGAAATGGTTGTTTAATGTCAACTGAGTTTTTTTTATCTATCTGAAGAAACCAACTGAATTTCAAAAAAAAGGGAACGCATGCATTATTTCATCCTGTTAGGAACAATTAATACATACCACCATGAACAACTGGTTATTTCTTCTTAAATGTACTTTTAAATACATATCTTGATTTCTGAAAATTTGTAGCTGAGTTAACAGTAATTTAAGATTAACTTCCATTTGATTAACATATTTTAGATCTTAAACAAAGTCAGCTGGAACTTCACAGGTACTGTCTGTTAACGTTGCTCATGCTTCCAGGGTGACTTCAGCTAATTTAGGACCAGTTAATAGGATTAGTTACTGTCTATTTAGGTAGCTCCAAGCATCTATGCTTGGAGCTCCCTCAATTGACAGTCACATAATTATTAACTGGTATAAATTGTGAGTAAAACCCTGGAAGGATAGCTAACCCTAAACTGCCATCAAAATAATTTTGCCTGAGTAGTGAAGAACTTAAAATTTAGCAATATTAAATGATTCTTACAGTTATTATTGAAGTACAGCTTATTATATTCACTTTTCTCATGTGGTCCTATTTTAAATTATTTTGATTAGTGATATATACACACATAAAACTTCTCAAGCCTATGATTAACTGGTGAATCATCTGGGACCGAGCCAGCCAAAACTTAAGATAATCCTCTTTCAACAAACCTAATGTAAGTTAGTTTACAAACAGACACTTGACCTTCTTATTCATGAGAATATTCAGTGTTTACTCACTCCAGAATTAATATTAAAACAATTCTATTGATGCCAATAAGGAAGTTTGTTTCTTCAGCAGAACTCTTTCACTTGTATCTGCTTCCACAAACATGCTAGTGAAAATATCAGCGCTCTCAAGTGACTCCACAGCTGCTCTTAGCATTTTTCCATTAATGAAAAAGCAATCTAAAATACCTTTCCAAGCTACATTGCTTTGGTTTTAAAGGATAAAAAAATTATTCAATGAACTAGAAGAATAATGCAGATAGCAAGAGAATTACAAAATAATGGATCTAACATGCTTTTTCTAAAACATTTTCTGAAACTTTAAAGGTAATTCCATCTGCAATAGCAATGGTGAAGAATTAGCCTTTAAAAAGCTGTACAGATATATAAGTAGCCTTGAAAAGATTCCGGGCTATGAAGTGATAAAATGCTAGAGGCAGCAAGCACAGATGGATGAAAATATACTTTTGTTTTTTACCAGCCACAGCACTGAACAAGAGACAGCACAGTGGCTGGAGACTCCAGAACACATCTAACTTCAGTGAGGTGTTTGTAAATCCCAAGCACGTTTTTATCTTTGTCCAAGCTCGCAAACACGGACTTGTCCTACACTGTTTGTCCAATGTCTATTTATACATATAGCAGCAGTACCTAAGTGCTTCTGCACAGTTTCATTTACCACAGCAGTAACATAACCAAAGACTGCTACAAAGAACATTGCCTACTCTCTCCATCAGTCAATCTTCCTTTCTCAAAAGCTTCAGCACCCCACTGCTGCTGAGGACCATCTCTGTACAGGAATCTATCCACTGAAAGAAGGAAGGAAAATTTAGACTGATTACTGAGTGTTCCTTAAAAAGAGACACATCTGAGCGAAGATATGCACACATTTCCTTTCATTCTGCCTTTTTCACCTATCCATCTGTTCCTTCCTATTCCAATCCACCATTTCTTTTGCTTTCCTCCTTCTCTTCTCCCTAAAGCTCTGCCCTACCCCTCTCTCCCTACATAACATTAGATCCAAACCCTTCGTGAATTCCAGTATTCTGAAATCCTGCCTGTACTTTCTATGTCCTACCCAACCATCACTGGTAAGTCCATTCCAGCAATGTTAACAATCAGGGGAAATTATCAGTAAACAGTTCCTTCCCTCTTCCCAAATTCCTCCATCTTAATGTGGGTGCAGTAGCCTTTGTTAAAAAGAAATGGGCATTTCTCTTCTCTAAAGCAGAGCATATTCTGGTTAACTCCCAAGTGCTGCACGCTCCATTTGAGCACATGTGCTGCTCAGCAGGTCTAAATATGACTTCCACAAACAGCAGGTACAAACTTGGTTGCCTTTGAGAGAAGGAACTGTGCTAGGTAGTTCCTTTTCCAAACACAGAAGGATCATACTTACATAATTTCGCTACTGCTAGGACAGCAAGTTACTCTTCATTTTATTATTGCCTTCTTTTGCTCCCTGCACAAGGTCTAAATGCATATTACAAACAGAATGAATGATCATAGAAATACAGGGAGTAAGAATTTTATATTTAGAAGAACTGGCATTCACTTATTTTAAAAAGGTGAATTCAAGTGTGTATGGCAGTCATTTCATTTAATTCCATCCACTAACATACTCTTCAGCTAGGGACAAAGAAAAGGTTATAATGCATCAAAGCTTACAAACTGTTAACTCTTAAGAATTCTCAATAGCTGCTGAATTCCTGTGGGAACCCCCTCCTCATCCTGCCTATAGGCAACAGTGAACTTCAACAAGCTATTAAACTACTACATAATTGATTTTTGTATGGTATAAATATCACTAAAAAGACAAGTTAGTCAAAAGAATTACAAAGTAAATATGTAAATACTGACCTTACTAAAATTTGCAGACACAAGCTGAAGCAACAGTATTTTTCTAGCCTCACATTTCCTCCCATGTTAAATATATTGTTGAAAGTACTTCAGTTTGTTTCTCTTCAGATGGACTAATATACTGCTTGGTATGGACCCAGTTTTTCCTTTTCAGGCCTCTGGTTAACTTCATACAAAGCAACTGATATACAAAGAACATATAAAAACAGTTTTGAAACTTGGTAGCTAGAACTGTAACGGAATAAACACAACAGTTCTCTTAAAAAACCCACTTGGTTACTCCTGATTATTTTAATAAATTTCATCAACTCAGAATTATTCTGCAGAGCTTTATGTAAGTATACTTCCATTCTTTCCTGGTCACAACGACATAAGAAAGCTAAAGCATGCACATTGTCTTCAGTTGCAGAAGTTTCATACTTTATATTAATTCTTGAAGTGATGACTTTGCACTTTACTTTGGCAGCTTGTTTTCTTAGATTATCCTGTCATTCACAGGGCAGCAATGGGGCAGGGCAGGGCAGCCCTTCCAGCAGCAGTGGCATCGCCACAGCTCCAGCCCTGTTCCCAACAGAACCATGTACCAGGACAAGCATAGAACAGAACCATGGAACAGGATAAGCATGGAACAGAACCCCCCCCCCCCGCCTGAACACCTCACAACCATCACACCTGAAATCATCTGCAGGAGCAGGAGGACAAGCATGATTAAAATGACACTTCTCTCCACACCAATAATTTCTATGATTTTTCTGTAGATCTGCATACACTACCATCCTGCTTAAATGTAGTAGTTTTCCTTAAAACAAGTAGTCAGTCTCAAAATACTTTTTGAAGGATGCTTAATTATTGTCCATCATGAGGAGAAACTTAAGTGCTGAGTAGTAATGAAACACATGAAGTCCTGAGTCAAAATTAGGCATGTCCTCCAATCTAAGTCTTTATTACATAAACCTTGATAATGAACTAGAATAAACAACTTAATTACGTTTGTTCACATGTAAGAAAATTAGACGTTTCCAGCCAACTGAAAAGTAAAGCTAAACTGAAAAGAAAGCTCAAACACAGACATGTAAATAGAACTATTTTCATAGATTTATTTGAAAAATACTTACAAAAGCAAGTATGCTTGACACTAAAATAGTTAAACTTATTCTGTGTTTACATCGGTGTTGTTAAGCGTGCAGCATTAACAGTCTTTTCTGTTTGAAGCATCATTAGTTTGCTTTAAAGAAGTGGAGAAAATTGGGATTTACTGTGAACAATGTCTCCCTGTCACTTCCTCTGCTGTGATCTCTGTATGAGATCTCAGAACACTGAAAACTGTGCTTGCTTTACTAACTACCACCTGCCAAGTGCAGATTTACTGGAACCTGGAAGGTGGATCAGTTTTTGTTTTTTTTTTTCCCTAGGAAGGAACAGGAGAGAGGAAGGAGAAGAAAACAAAAGGATTGGTTTCTTTTTGTGAAGAATTTACCAAAGCTACATTTCATGAAAAAGAGTTCTTAAAAATGTCCTTTTGTTAGTTGTCATCTTCCTTCAAAATGTGTGCACACTTCTGAACTTACCCGTAAGCAAATTACCATTCCTATAGCACTTGTTTGCTAGGAGAGGCCAGGACTAAAATAGTTAAGATTCCCCATCCAGACAGCAGTTCAGTAGTGTCAGAAACGAAATACAGTGCAATTAGTTTCCACATACTGTATAGCTACATTTTAAGACAAAACTGGCAGAGATAGTGTTTGAAAGACTTTCCTGTCTCCAGGCAATCCACACTCTGGCAACAACCATAGTCCACAGAGTGGTGTACTGGGGCACATGGAGTGAATGGGATCTCACCAGCCATTATTTTGCATGGTGCCAGTAGCTGCTGCTGCTCGAGCCAGCATATTTCTGTGTGTTTCAGAAGCAGAAGCAAAAGTCCCATCCCTCACATGCACTGGCAGCATTCGCCTTCTGCCAGGCTGAGAGGTGTAGCTGTTCTCTCGCCAGTCTTCTTCTGGAGGCATGTCCACTCTCCTTGGGCCCGGGGCCTTAACACAAGAGGGGGGCACAGGGCAACCTTGAGAAGCACCGGGATCCCAAGAAGGCTCACGTGGTATTCTTAAAGTGCTGTAGTCTGTGCTGGCTGGTACTCTGCAACCCATGGCATGAGATTCATGCATGTGATGTTGTGAAGGCTGCTGGAGGAAGCCCTCTTGGAAACTCTTGCCTGGCTGGCCAGCATGTTTCCCCCAGAGCATTGTTCGCTTATCTGGTAACGTGGCTGTTTGTGCAGCAGGATAATTTGTGTTCAGCAAACGGCCAGAGACTCTCGATGCTCCACCTCCTAAATGCAAATTAACAAGAGGCTTTTGCCCTTGGGAGAGGGTGCCTTTGGGTACACAAGGGAGACTCCCATAGCTCAGTGCCACACCTGGGTAGTCTTCACCTTGGAAAGCTTCACCCCTGTCAGGCACAACCAGAAGCTTCTGGATGATGTTCTTCTGATCTCCTGAAATAAATTTTTAAAAAAAGGTTTGCTTAGTTATAATTTTTGTTTCATCATCTCTGAACTATCAGCTGTGGCCAGCAGGTGACAGAAGAACAATGAAATCACTAGTACATCCAGTTACTGGCTGACATGCAATTCTGAATAAAAGCTAGCTGTACCTTTTCCACTATTCATTTTCCTCACTGCATTTCCTCTCCTTATCCTACTGCAGCTGCTGTCACAGATTTCTTTACTAGCCCCTTGTTTCATCAAGGAGCCCAACAAAGTATTCCAAGGCTGGCAGATCAAACTGGTTTTGATGATGTCACAGGAAAATAATTCTCATGCAGGAAGTAGTTATTTCTACTGGTACATATGGGATTCGTGGGAATGAGTAATTTGTGGAAGTACTCTTACACATGGAAACAAGGTGGTGGGTTTTACTAATACTTTAACATTAAAGAAAATAACTCATAAAAATATTGATATGACTTTGTATATAGCCATCATAATGTTTCCATAAAGGTTATTGGCTTTGGTTATGCACAGTTAGCACAGAACCACAGAAAAATTCTGAAGGACAGAGAAGAAGAAACGTGATTTGTCCTTCCAGATTTCTGGAGGAATTCAGGCAGATAGTGAAACTCCATTATGAAGGACAAGAACTGAGGAGCTGTACTTCAGCAATATTTCTGATCACCAAGAAGGATGAAAAGTCCTGTGATTATTACCTGACAGTTTACGTGCCTTGCCCACCATGCTGGGCATCAGTACATCATGGGGTGGGTGCTGCACCTGGTTTGGGTTGTGCTGGGGATCAAAGGGAAATACAGGAGGATCATGGGGGAAAGGAAGGGAAGTGGAGCTGGAAGAACGGTGGCTGGTGTCCACTGGCATTTTCCTCGTATTTGGTGCTTCCTTTTGTAAAATGAGAAAGGAGAAGAACAGAACATAAAATGATGAGTAAACACAGAGTTGGGTTGAAACAAGCAAAGGTGGTGTTGATCCAAGGAAGAAAGGGATGAGTCACTGGAACAAAAACATGCATCTGTATGTGAAAAAGACGGACAGACAAAAATTGCATCAATCCAGTAAGGCTCTTACTGAAGTGGTGGGCTACATAGGATCATTAGACTGGAATTGTAACAAAAAGAAAAAATCAAAACGAACACAAACCACTCCTGGGGGTTTGGCTGACAAACTGAATACACCAAACAATGTCAGGCCAGTCAGCATTGGAAATGGCATGCTACACAAGCCATCAAATACAGCATTGCTGATTCTTCTTTTCTATTATCTACCAGGCTTTATTGAAAGCTCTGATTCCAGACTGTGAACAGATTTACCTGTCACAGCTGAAATATTTACCTGTGCTGTACCATTTGCCTCTATTAGGAGATACCCACCCCAAAAAGCAGGGATGGCTGAATGGCACAACAACAAACCATCACAGACTTAAGTGCAGTGACTTACTTGAAACAGACAACCATTCTACTGGCCACTTATGTTGTGGGGATAGAAACCTTAGCAGAAAGGGCAAATCTTGAACAGCTAGAGGTTTGTAATTGCTTCTGCCAGCACTTCCAGGTATGTCAGAGCCCTTAACTAAAGCATGCTGAGAAGCAAACTCTTCAAAGTTTGACATATACTTAATTTATGGTACACAGCAGAGAGGTGCAATTGGAGCAACCTAACTGATTTCGTAACTGAGACTCTTCTATACCTGTTACGTAGTTGGTTTCAAATAAAAGTTTGAGCAGAGTTTGCAAAAAATTCAGTCAAAGCCAAAACCTGACATTATATCTAGCTGTGTTGCTAAACACTCTGTTACTGTTTTTCTGACACTTTAAAATTGCATCTAAGACTACTTAACAGAAAGGACAAAGGAAAGATCAATCCCCTTACATTTAGTTATTTTCTGTATGTAACTGTCTGCACCAAGTCTTGAATTGCCTCCCCTTTAATGTTGACTTTTACTTTCTAAAAATGCTATTTGCTTAATAAACTGAAAAGAGAGCAGAAACGTTCCTATTGGTACTGGTGGGTTTTTTTGAAAATTATAGGTGTATCAGAAGCTTTCTTAAAAATACTTTAAGTCAACTGAAAAAAATATTTATACTGGCTGTTTCTGCATACTGACAAGTAATGTTAGCTGACATGCCTATCAGCTGCAGCAGTCACCACTCTGCAATGATACCTAAAAAAGACAGCTTTGCTACTTATATAAAAGTTCATTCTTCTTCCAAAGACAGAACAAAAAAGACAGGCTTTTATCATGGCTTATTATTGAGCTGTCTTCTGTCTTGTTTGTTAACTACTAAATGAAGACATAGAAAACACCAACCCTACACAGAGATGATAGCTCTTTGGAAAGCTGCACATCATTCTACTTACAAAACTGTGAGAAGAGACCAAGGTCTCTTCTCTGTTAGAGATAACTGTCCCGCTGAGACTGCGAGCAATGCGACGGAAATTCTCTGCACTGTAGATTTCCTCCTCTTCTGGTTCCCTGCTATGTTCTCTGGTAAATGTGACCTGCAGACAATATCCCACATTTCAGACAAGGTTTTTAATAACATCAATTTTGTACAATAATTAGGGGCAACAGATGAATAGAAATCTAATGGAGCATATTTCAATGATATTTAATGACCTCTTCTTTCCTAAAATCCTTCACCTGGGTACTACTTGGAAAACTTGAGATAAATGGGTCTGTTTGGATCTGCTGATTAAAAGTATTATTCCTTATAGTATTTCTTACCTTAGTAAATATACACAGATTGATTTGTCTAAATGAGATACATTCTTTTATAAGTACCTAAATCCAGGACAAAATTCTTTAGTGGGATGAATCTACCTAAAGGACTGACTGCTGCTACAAGCATCATTGCCCCTGGAGAGATAATCATGGCTGCAGCTGACAGTCATCTTACGATAAAATACTACAGTCTTCTCATAACAAAAAAAAAAAAAAATCTAGGATTATTTGATGAATGCTGGAAACTTGTTAATCTTGTGCTAGCAAGGGAAATGTTTATTCCATCCTTCCTTTCTTTTGTTCTATAAAGGAACAGACTTTGGGCTCCCTTAAACAAGTACAGAGATATTACAGGAAATGTCATTTCCCCTTGAAAATACTTCCATGTCTTCATATACAGACAGTGATATGTAACTGCCAGTTATTTTAACAGTTTCTTCCCAGGAAAAAATGAGAAAGAATGTTCTCCCACTCTGAGGTGACTAACTACCAACTGTAGCAAATACCAAATTATCACCCACTTTAAAAATATGTAGTGACACAGTGAAAAAAAAAAAAGAGCCTGTGCCCCTGCAAGTGGTAAAATTAAGAAGCAGTTATCATCAGCTGTGATGCAAGGGAATTCATGCCACCAAGTTGAAAGAGACTAGATCTTAATGTTTTCAGGAGTGTCTTCCTCCAAGCCAGAATTTAGATCATCTGACTGCATGCAGTGCATGCAGCATGAATCACTCATATTTTAGCTAGTTAATCCTGAGCTAGACTGCACTTAAAATTCTTTCTAACATTAATAAAAATGACCCCAGTATCTTTTTCATAATGTACGTCACTTATCCCACTGTAAATTCTTTCTTGCACAGGGAGAGCCCTTCCCCCTCTAGTACATTTTAAGTACCAAAATATCACCTTGGAGACAGAAGAGACACTGGATCCACACAGACTGCGCTCGATCTCCGCCGTTGGGGTTTTCGACAGCCCCATGCCAGCTGTAGCAGGCAGCTTCCTCACACCCGGGCTCACAGACACTGGGAAGGAAAACACTGATTAAATTCAACACCTGATTGCATGTTACAGCACATTTCTGACTACCTTAGGTCTGACTCCAGCAAAGACAGAGGGACTATACACACAGAACAAGAAGTCACAGATCCTTGGAACATGAATACATCAGCTAACACCCAACATTTCAAGGGGAGACAGCCTATCAGGATACTATGCCTACTTCCCTGGCCCTCCTGCAGGCTTCAGGGGAGCAGTTAACTGAACTATTTAAGATTTAAATAATTTAACTGCACATCAACACTTGCCTGATACAGAGGTGAGATTGTTTAAAGGGCCCAAAAAGACAGAAGATCAGCTACCAGAAGGAAGTTACCTTAAGTTATTTGGGATAAAAAAGTCAGCCTCAGGTTCCTTCCCCACATATTCACCTGCTCCTTCCCATTCAATGCTACCATTTCTCAGCCATTTTCTGCGCTGGTTAAATACTTAAAGGTGTTATTTTTAACTAGGATTGCTACAATTCACTTCAGTGCAATCCCCATCAACCACTTACAATCCTAAAATTCCTCATGGAATAGACAGATCAATGGCCTAATTTAAACTGGCCACAGGGAGTTAGTTCCTCTCAAAAGAAAGAAAGGTGATATGCTGATAACAACACCTTTTCTGCCTTGAGGTGGTTGCATTTGGCTTGGCTTTAACTGTGCTGTAAAGCCCCTCTAATGAAACAGACATTTCACCAAGATTCTGAATGCAAAGGTCTAACAAAACCAGTGGATATGGGTCAAAGTTTCAACAGCATTTGAAAATGAATATGTAATCCAAGTTAAGAGAAAGAAAGAGCAGTCCTAGACCTAGGACTAGGTCTAAAAAAAAATAAATCAGGTGATTTTCATCCAGTTCATCACAGTAGATGCACTGGTTCAAACTTTTCAGTTTTACACAGAATTTGCAGAACTTAGGAAAAAACAACTGAAAGTTACAGCAAACCAGATGATCTCAAATTCAAACTTCACTTTAGAAGAATGTCCCTATCTCATATCAAATATGTGGTGGGAAAATAGGCAAGAAAAGTCAGCATAAGAAATGGGTCATTTGATGACAGCAGAACTCTGAAACTCCAGCTACCACTAAAGCAACTGGACTTTATGCTGGTAGATTTCCAGAAAGAACTTCCAAAATCAGTCAGCTAAGTAGGAATTTATAAGACCTTCTGATTCAAGCCCATGCATGACAGTATCTGCAAAGTTGTGAAGTCAGATCCTGCCTAACTCTGAAAGTAAACCAACAGGACAACAAATGGTAAATGGCCACATTTTGATGTCTTAAGTGGTCTATGAGCAGACTGCAAGACACAAGAGTTCCAGAGAAAACTCAAGCTGTTCAACAAAAATCTGCTCAAGACTTTACTGCAGTACTCACTCTGGTCACAGCCAGGTCTGACATTGTCAGGAATGATGGGGGCTCCACTGCCATGGCTGTAGGGCAGGGGAGAACCTGTCCTGTGCATGTATCCATTGCAATATACATCATATGTGTACAGCTATATCTGTGTCACCTTGGTACCCATCCAATTTCAGGCTGCCTTGTATTTAACCAGAAAATTCATAGCTTTAATGCTATGACACAGATTATAAAGAAATTTGCTTCACTTGTGAAGCAGAGAAACAAGGTTGCCCTGTCTCAGGCAGGAGATTAGATCAGTTTAAGTGGAACCAGATTGCTGTCATCAGACTCTAATTGAATGTCTCCAGCAACAGCTGGATGTCCTCACTGGTGGAATCTGTTCGTTTTCTTTCATCATCTACTAATCCACAAGGTCTCATGGATCCTCATGTACCCTCAGTGCTGTTTTCACAAGTAACTTTTCAGAATTTAAAGCAGGCAGTCCTTAGCAAAACACAGGTTCAACTCTCAGATCTTGATAAACTTTTAAAAGTTTTCCCTCAACCAGATAGAGACCAAATTCTCAATTACAATACAATCAGTTAAAATTCACCAATGTGGAGAACATTAGCATCAGGGATAGAAACAGTTTAATAAATTCCAGAGGGGGTGCAGGACTTTCAAACAGCAAAATTCATTAGCCTGACATAAGCAGCTGGCTCTCTACTTGAAAACAGGATCAATTATTTCTATGTTACTCTTAACAGATGTTTGCCATGATCAACAGCTACTCTGCAGTCACCCCAGGCAGTGCTATGACATTGCTTTCTCTAGTTAGCTGGAAAGTTTCCAGAGTCTACAACCTGAATTTTTCTGCATCTGTGCACGAATTAATACCCGTTTAACTAAATCTACTGGAAAACGCATCTTCACCTACACTGGAGTACACAGGCAGGTCAACCAAGAAAAACAACTGCAGCATTCTTACCTGATTGATCAAATGGATACCTAGCACTGTCCTGTCTTCCCAAGAAAGGCCTAGTGGCCTGAGATGCCTGCAGACTAGTCTGATAGAGGGATTCCAGTTCTGAGAGCTCCTGTTCTGTGTCTTGATTCCACTGTGGATGCAGGTGTACTGGGATCCTGCTCAAGTCATCTCCAACTGCTCTCTGATCAGAAAGGAGTGGACTCCTCCCAGGTACAGGAAGCCATTCAGTATTCTTATTAGCCTTCTGAGAACTGTAACACCTAGAAACATTATTCACCCAACGGTCCACAGGCATAGAGGCAACCATGCTACTAGCAGCTCCATCATCCACCTCTTTCATTCCTCCATCATGACAGTGCCTTTCCACGTAGGGTACAGGGTCTGCCATATTCTGTCCACCTCTTCTACACAGTTCTTCACTGTGAGAACAAAAACTCCCAGAAGCAACATGTTGGGCACTAAAACCCTTCAAAGAAACTACCCCGTCCCTAATATCCACAGTTGAGTGTAACTTTTCAGAAGACTGGGTTTTATTTTCTTGGTTTTGATGGATTAGCTGTCTGTAACCGGAAGATGAATGGCTGATGAAAGATTTTTGTGTTAACTTTGGAGACTTCTCATCCTGACACACTGCAGTAATCCAGTCTTTTTCACGAGTACCTTTTCTCTGGGAGACTGCATGCATTTTCTGAAACTGCTCTGCCAAGGAGCGAACGTGTCCCTTTGTACTAAATGCCTCAGATTTAGAACCGTCTGCTGTGCCATATTCACCCTGTGAGGGAAATAAAATCTCCTGGCTGTTTGCTGTGTAGTACTTATTTTTCTGCAAAGGATCCGAGGAGCACTGCTGTGTAGGGGATGAAGTTGCAGGGGTCATTGCATGATAGGCCCCTAAAAGATCAATGCTGGGCCGCACTGGAGAGCTGGCAAGTTTGGAACAAGGACTGTGCTGGCTGTCCTTTTCAGGAGATGCTGCTTGTGGTGGATGTGGACAGGAAAACAGTGTAGGCAAAGACCCAGAGTTTACTGTGTTAGCCTTGGATTGGTACTGAGGTGTGAGAACAGGCATTACGTTATGAACCTCCTCTAACGTGCTGCTACTGCAGCAATCCCTATAGTCTTTTAGCCCTGTGGCTGTCGTGTCAGCAAATTCCCCACTCTTGTGGGCTTCATTCTCAGTTCTTGCAGACCTCTCTGCCAACCCTTGCCTATAAGGAAAAGAGGGGACTTGGTCATGAAAATCAGCAGAAGCAGACTGGATGTTTGGAGAGATCCTGTTGGATGGATTGCTTTCAGAAGGGGGCAAGGAGGAAGACTCTGGATATAATGATGAGTGCAATTCATGGCAGGAAGCAGGTGGGTGGAAGAAAGAACTGGACCCAAATTCCACTTCTTTGTTGGGTTCCAGTGGTACCTCCTGGCTCAGCAGTACTTGGAGCGGGCCAGTCTGTTCACTAAAACACACAGAAGAGTAAATGATTAGCAGCAGTCATTGCTTACGTTTATCTCCAGGGTACAGACCCTGCACTAGCTGACATACAGCTCAACACACTCTCCTCACTGTATTCTGATGAAGACTTTGCATTAATTCACTAGACACATTTGTGTTAGTCCTTTGCTTCTAACTTTGTTTTCCTACTTTAACAGTCTAACTGAATCAATTTCATGTTTTTAAGAGTATTTTGCTACAGTTAGGCTTTACATGAAGTATTCTTGCACAGCACCAGAGGCATTTCAACCAGTACACTGAGTATGTGAGAAGGGATAACTGTAAGAAGAGTAGGAATAGCATTTATATAAAATAACATTAAATAACTGTTTTCAACAGTAACATCTTAGATATCTTTTAAAATACTTTGGGAATGTTTGTGATCTGAACATGAACTGACAGTATTTCTGTAAGATTCCCTCTCTCATTCTTCATGAAGAATGACTTGACAAATGGAAGAACAGGTTGGAATTTTTCTCATATCATTCTTATAGTCTAATTCTTTGAGATATTGATCTAAAACATTAAATAAAGTTCAAGTTAAATGCATAACTATTACTCTGCAATAATTTGTACCCTAAGCATACTTCTAGAAAATAATGTCAATTCTTTCAAGTACCAAAGCAAGACAGTTATATTCTTGAGTGGCATTTTTCTGCATTTAGTTAGCATTTTAATATACAGACAGAACAAACAGTAGTACGTCCACAGCCTATGAGAAAATGATAGGCTACATCAGCTCCAGCAGAAAACTTAAGGCAACTGTAAAATTACTGCTTTGTTTCCTCCTTGAGATGCATGGAATGAAAGTTATCATGAAGACCTAGTTGATGCATGTAGCAACAGAATATTATTTGTGAGGAATTGCAAACTTTGTACTGTCTACAATGTTATTTAAATCAAAGCTGGAGTACAGAACTCCAGCTATGAACAGGGTTTCTTTTTCCTTGACTGAAATATTAACATTCAATTGGATATAACATTTTGCAAAAGTAACGCTCATTTCACAGAGCAGCCGTGAGTGAGTTTAGCATTAGCAAAACTAGTTAAGAAAGTGCTTTTCATTTTCTTAGAATCTGCCAAATGCCTAATTTGAGCTCTGCATTTCTCCTGTAAGAGAGAATATAATTGACTCCTGATTGACAACAGGATCAGCTTTCATTACATGTAATTCAGGTACTGCAGAAAAAGAAAAGAATGTTATGAACTATAGCCTGGCAGGTGTGCAAATTAACTGGGTTTGGATATAGCTGTACCCGACATTTTACAGAAAGGAACAGAAAAATGATTCTCATCTGAGATTTTACCTAAGCTTCTGGTAATACAACATGTTAGGAAGGGGAGAGGGGAAAAAAGTAACAGTTCAAGAAATAGCCTAGAAATTGGATAGGGATGGTCTAGTGCTAGGAGGGAATGGCATGGGAAGAAAGAAGGATTAAGCTGCATGCTAAAGACAGTAGGAAGAAAGGATCAGTTATAGCAGAGAGTTAATTATGCTGTAGTTAAAGTCAGTATGGAAGAAAGAATCATGAAGAGACACTGAGGAGGGCTGGTAAGCCAGGCTACAGGATGCTGAGAAGCACAGAAAGAAAATGAAGAATGATGGAGTAGTCAAGGTGACAGGATCAGGATCTGGATTCAAGAGTTGTACCAGTGCACCACGAGAGAAGTGGACTAGAAAGAAAAGATCAGTGTACTTGACAGTTTTCAAACTACAGAGCACTAAACATACTGGCTAATATTCCCAACATAAAAGCAGCTATAGCAAAATTTTGACTGCAGTACAGTCTTTTACTGACTGAGTCCTGAAACTGCTCCTGATTATAAACAGTCACATTTTATCCTAACGTACCCCCACTTCTTTTAGCCAGATTATTGTCTATTGTATTTTTTCGCTTGGTGCATGAGACATCAATGCTGCCAGGCACTGACTGCTACAATTCTGTGTCACAGATCACATTCTGAACACATGCACATTGGACTGTTCTATAAAGACTGGGAGAAAGGGTGGTGGGGGGGGGGGAAATGGGGTAGTTGACTGTTTTACAATAGGATTGAACCTAGAGAAGAGAAGAATAGGTGTAACACAGTAGGACTTGGACTATCCAGGGAATAGACAATAGTTTGCTATTTCTTTCCAGACTGCACTGCTCACAGATGCAGCCCGGGTGGTGCCCAGGCGAGGTACTGGCACTACCTTGTAGACTGGGCCATGGTGCCGCCCTGTGGTGGGTGGCAGGCTGGCGGAGGCAGCGGCTGCGGTGGCTGTTGGTGCTGCATGCGATCCTGGAGGCTCCGGGCTTTTCGGATACTGATTTGCAGCTTCTTATCGACTAGGGCTCTGCTGTGAGTGCTAGCGCTGGCATCATGCATGGCAAGTCTTAGTTTAGCTAAAATGCAAAAGAAAACATAGCAGAAAACAAACAGAAAAAAGGAATAAAATTGAAAAAGAAAAAAAAAAAAGAAAAAATATGCAGCAGGAACAAAAAACATGGACCATGCAAATACTGCCACAAAAAAATTCACAAGGATGCTACTGTTTCCATTAATGCACATTCAGCTTAGCCAGGTGTACAAACACATTAATTGAAACTAAACCAAAATAAAATAAAAATATCGTTGTTTTAGCCCAATTTCTCATCCCTTCACACAGGCTCTTTCCAGCTCTACTACAATGATGCTTCATTCTGTCATGTACTCTTCTCCTGCATCCTCTGTACCTTTGTGCGGGACTCCCTTTGTGCGCAGGAATACCCAGCTGGGATTTGAGATTCCTTGCTGGAAAGAAAGCTAATAGAGCTGTCACTACAGCTGTATGCTGCACCCTTTATTCTGCAGTCCATAAAAGCCAATTTCTAAATGAAAACAGCACAGGAGCTACTCACCCTGTCTGCAGCCATTCTACACAGACAGAGGGGAGCATGGGGTGAGACAGCCAGCCAGTCATAATGGAAAAACACCAAAAATAAAATGAAATCACATAGCACACATTCTCAAAGGTCACAATGCATTTAAGCACTTCAATGTCCTAATGCTTTTTTCTTCATGAAAGTTAAAGTACAGCATAGTTCACTTCTGCTAATCCAGAAGACTCTAGAGTGGGCTACCATTTTCTTCCTATGCTACACCCTCCATGAAAAACAGGGGAGCTTAATGGCCTTTGCAATTCGGCCTGACAATGGAGAAAAATTGTGAGGACTGAGTGGGAAGGGGAACCACCTACCAGGTGCTTGCTGAAACATAACAGCACCAAAAAGGGCACATCAGCACCCCAGTGCTCTTACTGCCTTAACACTGGAGAGAACAACAAAATGAATGTAAACATGAAAAAAACAGAGATGAAGAGGAATAGGACTAAAACCCCCAAATGGAAATGCTTATAAAAATGAAAAATTCTCTCCACCTGCATGTTCCTAAAGAGCAGCTGAACCCCCTAGCACAACCTGACCACTTACTGTGATGCGGCGTTTCAGCCTCTATTCTGTATTAGTAACAGTCAAAGCGCAGTAGCTCAGGCGGTTACGGTTACTTACATATAGCTTCGTTACAGAGAGCCAAAGCTGCAGCACAATCCCCCTTCTGCTCCTGATTCAGCGACTCTTCAAAGATTGAGTCTGCCTCCTGCATCGACTTCTCAAAGCCATCACTCCTCCCTGCAAATGGGCAGCACCCTTCATTTTGGTTTCATTATTGCAGAACCCTCACTTACCCTCATCCCATTTGTGATCACCAAATCCTTCCACACACGGATTCTTGCAGACGCTGTGCATATTCCAGACTGCACCACCTAACCCTCCCTAAGCAGAAATACATCTTGAGCACCCTGATATGCTTGACATCCATACAGTAAAACAACATGGAAGGGATTTTTTCCCTCAAATTTTCTTTAGTTGAGAGAGTTGTACTGGCTTATTCTGCTATTTTCAACACTTTAAGTCAGTATAAAAGATGGTACAGACATAGAAGAGAGTCAGTTCAAATGACTTCTGTCAAGTAGGAATTAAACTAAATTTAGAACCAAATCTAAACCAAAATGTATCAGTAAAAGAAATACAGCAGATTAGGGTTTTTTCATTGTATGTTAATTTTCCTGACAAAATCCATCTGCCTCTTCTTCATCAAAATGGAAACAAACTGAAACAACCAACATGTCTGGGGAAGAAAATTCAGGAGTTGAGTGTGAACATAAATGCTTGCATGAAATACTTCCATAAATGAGTTTAGTGCATACACTTAACTGCTGTAAGTCAGAATATAAAAACCCAACAGGTCTTGCAACTTGAAAAACAAGGTGGTGGAAGCTGAGAAGAAGGGGACAACTGTCAAGAATTCCTTTTGCAACAATTTGGAAAACAGTGCTGGAGAAGGATAAATAATTTTGGACACAAAAAGAAACTGTGTCCTGGCATCATAACATCCATTTCTGAGAGGAAGAAATGCCCAAACTATTTTGTGTCACCTATTAGGCATTATGCAAATTATACACTAAAATGTAAACATTCAAATGAGGCAGGGAAAATAGAAAATAAAACTTGACTTTTACTCTGTTCAGGGGTGGGTCTTTTTTAATGGAACATCTCTGTCATTGTGGCAGAGAATGTGAGTACCTTGATCAGCCAACAATAAATCACATTCTCTCAATATGCATAACACATGCTATGGCCTGACCTGCTCCCTAACATCGCTGTGCACAGATGTAAATACAAACTCTTTTACCATAAACCCCAAAGAATCTGCATTAAAAGCTAGTACTGGAGAAAGAAGTGAGAATTGTTAGAGCAGTAAGTTAATCAAGCAGCACAGCACCTTCAGTTTCAAAATCAAGGCAACTGAGGCTTGTAATCAAGGGCAGAATACTAAAGTTAGCTTTCATTGCATGAATTTAGCAGTTTACTTGAGGGGAAAATGAGTCACAAGCGTTCTGGAGTTCTGCATACAAGCAAGCCTTCCAGGCAGTCCAGCAGCCTGTTAAGCTATTATATCTCTGACTGGGGTGGGGAAAGACTGAAAAGGAATAAACAAAGGCTTCCCTAGATCTCAAGTCAATGCATCTGGACTCCTCAAACATTCTACTAAATTCTTTTTGGATTAAGCATTAGTCTAGTTTACTTTCTTTTCAACAAAGAAAAGCTAAGTAATTTTTGCTTCCATCAACTAATAGAATAGATCAAGAAGAGGGGTAAAGTACTGGAGAATATGCTGTTTTCTTTCATGCAGGAGAAGCAGAGAAGACAACATGCTCAGCAACAGAGGTTTACTTTTCAGTTTTTAAACTACTGGCATTTATGTTACAAAAGTAAACACTATACTAATAGAAAAATATATTTATCTACTCTGGTACATCAGAATTTTTGACCTGGTTACCAGCAGGCCATAGTAGGACTGTAAAGTATAACTGATGGTCAGTAAAAATTATACACACATTCCCAGTCAGACATTCTCATGGAGATCATATTGTTCAGCTGTCACTGGCACAGTGTCATTCTGCCTGCTGAGCAGCTGGCATGGCTGTAGGTTGCAAAGCACAGTTGGGATTGTGTCCAAAACTGGCACTGCTGTGGGCTGGCCCTCTTCTTCCTCTCCTTGAGCAGCAAACCAGCAACCTCAACTCCCTTCTACATCAGGTTGAAGAAAGCAGCATGGGGATGCCAGGAGGGCTGGCAGCACAGTATACCACAGCAGGACTGCCCTGATCATATATACATTAGTTAAACCAGAGCCCAGGTGTTCACTCTTCTTGGCCTTGCTCACCCTCCAACAACCCCCAGTTAAGTGTTCCAGCAGGTTTCAAGGTTCACTCTTGACTGGGTCAGTGCACTTTATCCCACCTTTCTCCTGAATCCTCTTACTGGCTGATGGAGATTCAGGGCTAAAACAAAGTATTACACGTGAATCCTGTCATGTTCCCTCTGTTCCAGCTGCATCCTTCCAATTAAACCTGTTTTGCTGCCATCTCCTCCCAGAAAAATGAGGAGTCATGGAAAAGACAATCGAACTTCGTATTTGGTTTTTAATTTTTTAAAAATTCTTTTTCCCTAGAAAAGATAGGCAACTAAACCCTGCTCAGATTTTCAATTAGATCCAGCCAGAGTACTTGTCCCAACACCTGTGCCGTGGGTCCACAGCCAGGCAGGGAGAAACACTGCACAGCACAAGGGCAGAACAAGCAGAATTGCTCAGGGCTGCAAAGGTACTAAAATCAAGCGGAAACAGAATGATGGTTTATATTAACCACCTCTGCTGCAGATGAAGCTGAGGTGCCTGAAAGGTAAAAACAGCCCTCTCATTCCAAGATGCTGGTTAAAGGCTTACAGCTAAATCAAGGTATCAATACTATCAACAGCATGTATCACTAAAAAATTGGAAAAATGCACATATACTAAGAATATCTCTACATTATTTTGCTTTTTCATTTAAGAAGAAATTTGGTCAAAATACTAAACAGTTTTTTTACTCTCTACAGGTTTGAAATGGACCGTATTTCACTTCCTGAAGGCACATATCTGTAATGGGAGGTGGATGTGGCGAGAGACATGCACACACACAAATAAATCAGGAAATTACATTCAAAGGTTCAAAAAACTTCAGCACTACCATCTTGCAAAATATACTGCATTCAAAGGTTACCCTGATTCTGCAGTTCATCTAGATCCATAAACCTGCTGGGACGGGGATTAAAGCCCATTGCTGCCTCCATTTCCTTTTCTCTTTTTCTGCGTAGCTCTTGCTCATGTGCTCTCCTTGCCACCTCTTCTTGCAATTCATCCAGCTCACTCTTTAAAGGAACAAAGATGTCTCCACCTTCAAAACAAACAAGTAACATTTTTGATAGCTACATCTCTTAAAGTATCCCTTAAAAGACAAGGCAATATTACTGGAGAATAAAATTAATATTAGGTAATAAGAGTCTGAGACCACAGAATTGCAGAACATAAATTTTGTTAAGTTTTATTTATAAAAATACAGCAGTGCTTCAAGCTCCCCTGCAGCACAGCCCATGGATTCACTGACTCACACAAACAGCATATAGAACAGAAAGAACCATTGGAAGAAATAACCCTAAGCTGATGATGAAATCTTGAGGCTTCTTGCGGTGTTTATAACTTGTAAATAAAGCTATGTCAAATTAGCCAGATCACTAGCTCGTGGAAGTTAAATGGATACCAATGAGATGTTTTTCATCTAACTGCATGAAGTGGATGAAAATGGGAGGAAAATAAAGCACCTCAATATCCTACACAACAGAAATCCATCAGTTCTCATTCTCACTCCAACTATTACTGGTATTCAGAAAGTGTCTCCCCTGCTGCCTTTCCCTTCTCTCTCTGGAAAAAAGTATTTGCTTAGAATGATACATAAGCAGAAAAGCTTAGCCTCAGCCCAAACAGCTTGTAAAAGATTCACAGTTCTAACAGTTTTGAATTTTGTATAGAATTACAAGCTGGTTTTCAGAACTTTACTAAGTTATGAGCTATGCTTGGGAAGGTCTTTTTGATGGCAGAATATTGAGTTATATGAAAGAATAGGAAAAAATAGTTTTATTTTATCATTTAAGTCAATACACAAAAAGACATGCCAGAGCAACATGATCAAAGGAATATTCCAACAGGTTTTTTGCAATGCCCTTTGGTAAATCTTATAATTATTTCTTATAAAACTTATGTTCTTCAAAGTTGCTTCTCCCTTTCCTTATAATTTCCCTGTCATCATAAACATCCAGAAAGCAAAGAACAACTCGATACATTTTACCTTGCATAACCACCCCTACAAAGTGTACCTTACCATTTCCCATGGTGTGTGGGCTGTTTGTCCAGCTCCCAATTGATGAAGCTGACTCCACTTCCAAGATGCTGCTACTGTGAGACTTTGGGATGTTGCGCCATGCAGGAACAAAGGCACCTCCTCTCTTCATATGAACATCCCTCCAAGAAGAGAGTAATTATAGTTTACCATTTGACTAATTTCTCCAGGAGAAATTGCATCTACCTTTTTTGTATCCACACAAACATATACTTGCATTTTAATCTAATTTTTAAAGAAGTCTACCATAAGAAAATCTTGGAAGAAACAGCGGAAGAGAACGTTAACAAGGAGGACAGTAATTCTATTCTCCTCCATAAGATGATGCATTTCTTATTAAACTGTGGTCCAGGAGTTGTTCAGAAGAGATTCTTACCTATTGTTTATTGGCCATAAACAGTGCCAATTTGTGATTACCTAAAGCTTCCTAAGTCAAGGAAAGAAACACATAGTGCTATTTTTACATACAAATATTACAAGTATGTCAGAAAACAAAGATTTCTATACAAGGCTACTGCTTTCTGATTTTGTACAAGGTATCTAGGAATCAATGGTCTAATGCAAACAAAAAGAACTATGAGTTACTCAAAGTACAAGCTTTTAAATCATAGACTAAAGGCACAACTATTTCAGATGCATCACTTTAGACCGTATTTCCCGCTCACTCAAGCCCCGTTTTTTTCTCTGCTTACCAGCGGGAAGTTATCAATATACTGAGAAGTACAGGCTCCCATTTCCCTACTATTTCTCCCCTGTTCCAATACAGCTATATGTAAAACTAGGACCACTGTTTTGCAAGATGTTCTACACCATTATGTAACTACAAAAAAAATCAAGACTTCAATCATTCCAAACATGAATTCTGTTGAAATGTACCTGTGGGTGCTTGAACTTTCAGACAAGGGCATGTCCAGACTAACTGGGCTGTTGCTGTTGCGCTCACTGCTTTCATAGCCAGACTCCATCCTCTGTATTAGGTGAGGATGTTGATCCACCACATGGTGCTGGGTGCCCCGGCCCAGCACACCACGCTTGTATCTGACATTTGACTGGCTTGACCTTGTTTCGTGAACAGCATGCTCCTTCACCTCATTCTCAGTAAGTTCTTTACCTGTCAAGATAAACAACACAGGTTGGTAAAAGACATAAGCTTCAATACCAGCAAAACATCCATACATGTCAGCTTCTCAAATATGTTTAAATCACAAGCACCATCCTTAATTTTGCATAAAACCTGCAATATTAAGCAAGAAAAAACACAATACTTTTACAGCTTTCCTAGCAATTTTAAGCAATAACTTGTTCACAAATTTATCTTTGAGTCTTTCTTCAGTATAACTTACCATATTCCCCCTGAGGTAAAAATTATGTCTGGAATGAAAATCCTTTCTTCCCCAAAATAATTTTTATTTGTACAAGATAATTTTACAATATATCCAATTGCATTTCCAATACTCTGTCATATCTATTTCAGATGCTCTCATTTTTTACACTGTTTATTTTGCTATTTATGATTTGTTGTGGCTTATACAGAGAACAGGAAAACTTGTTGGTTTTTTTTTAAATTCTGCCTTATACATTTCACAGTCTTTCCACTTAATTCTTGTTTGTGTCCATTCCTTCCCTGGAGGTGTGTTCTCTTCCCCTTCGCCTTCCCTTTACATATCTCTTTATGCTTCCCAATTTGTTTCAATTGTCAAAACCAGCAAAGTCTCCATGTACAAGCTGCATAGCTGTAAAATCTTTCCAGATAAATCATCACTGGCTTCCACGCTCTTATCTTCACAACAAGACCTCTGCACTGATACACAAGGTACTTTCTGCACCATACTCTGAGCCATCAAGTAAAAATACCACGATGAGCCAGAGGAAAAACCAGAGCAATACAAAAGCTTGCTCCAAAGGACAGACTTGGGACACTCAGTAATATAGCTTGTGTCCATTCAAGCAGGGTAGATGGTATAGTTTCCCTTAATTTTCCCTTAGACAGGAAACGCAGGACACAGAAATCAAACAGAACTACCACACATGCAATATGAATACCCACACAGGATTCAGTCTTCACAGACATGACTCACCACTGACCTGAATTCCATGCTCAAAATTTCACTTCCCACACATTCTGAAGTAAATCTTCTCAAACTCTTACCTGCTTCTTCAGAGAAAGGGCTAAGCTGAGTGTAGCCACAATGTTTCCTCTTGTCTTTACTGAAGATGCTGTCTATATTCAGAGACTCTCTTTTGGGTCTCCACGTTGGCCGGTACCTGCTAGATGAACTGGACTTAGACTCACTACTGGTACTCTCCACTTCCCAGTCGCGGGTGTGTGCAGAAAGGCTTTTTGAGGGTCGTGTTTCTGCCTGATCCACGGTATTCCCTCCGCGAGGGGAATTCTGGATGGTTTGGGAAATCTGCTGTGGTCTGCTGTGGATCATATTGCTCACTGTCTCTTTAAATTCCCTCAGCCTGCTGGTGCTGCTGGATGGTTTGGGGGCAGTTCTGGGGGCTTGTTTCTCCTTCAAGGTTTCCCCTGCAGTTTGTAGAGACAGCAAAAGCCACAAAAATAACTTCAATTAAACTAGCAGCCCTACTTGCAGCATCTTCATGCAGACTTTGAGAAGTACAATCCAAAACAACAAAATTATAATATAAAATCCGACACTCCCTAAACAAACATCCAACCAAAACAGACCTAAATATCAAAAAGCAAAGAGAGGACTAAATAACGACAAAGATGGAAGAAACAATGAGGGAAATGCACATACACACTGAGAACATTAAAAAGATTCAGAAAGATACTGATATTTAAAATAAAGTAACATCTCTTGCCTTCACTGTGGTATCCTGATGACTGAGCCTCATCTCCTTTCCGCCTAGACCGGCTAGAACTCCTCTTGCGGTCTGCCAGCGAGCCCTTCTTTGAAACATGCCTCTGATTGCACTCACTGTCAGTCAGGTGGCCTGGAAGGAGGAAGAACACAGCAGAGATGACAAGAGCCTTCAGATCAAGTGTTCACTGTGCTAAGAGCAGCAGGACTCTTGCTCCTTAGGAACTGCAGACACTTCAACACTAAGTGGCAAGTTTAGGTAAGTTTTTTGTATCTCTAAGTTTTTGGTTTGTCTTGGAGAGGATGTTCCATTTTTAAGGTCATAAAAGAACAATACAACCCCTCCAACGACTCTGGTTAATGACAGCTTATCCAAGTGCCAAGGAAAATGTTGACTCTGCTTTGTCTTCGAACAGTCTAAGGACACCACTTTCTTGCTGTCAGTTTTAATGACCATGAACATGAAACTCCTGTGGACAGCTTGCCAGACATTACTCTGTTGAATAAAGACTCAAACACATGAACAAGTTACCACCTAATAATAAATGACTGCACATCACCAGCTGCTCTGCACTAACTATTCATCTCTTTGCCTGTAGCAAACACCAAGTAATCTGAGTTAGCCTAGTCTACAGTGAAGAAGCCTCACTTGGCTCTCAAGGGCCAAGCCAGCCAATTCACAAGTGCCACAAGCTAAGAGCACACCCACAAACTATGAACATGGATCAGCTGACACACAACACTCCCTTACTAGAGCTTATGTGTCTGAACGCCAGTATTTTCTCTTCAACACAATTTACTCCCCATTTCCTCATATCAAATGGGAATTAAGACTATTTGACATCACAGGTTTTCTGTATTGCCTTTGCTCAATTCTATGGTTCTCACACAGTCACAGTCCTAAACCTGCAAGCACAAACACACGCATGGCTTTACTCACGTGAGTAGTCCCAAGCAGACATGCAGGATAAGAAGGGAATTTATGATAAGCTACAAAGACTTTTTTCTAGCCTTTATATCACAAACTTTTACCCCTCATAGGATGATAGGGAATCAAAGTCCCTAATAACAAATAGTGGTCTAACAGCCCCCAGAGTGCATAGCTGGCCCTCCTGAGCCTTCTCCCTGCTCTAGAGATTAGCATCAAAATCAACAACATTAAAAGCAGATTCTACATATAAAATTGTACCTGCAACAGTTAAAAAACCAATTCACTGCAACTACAATTGCTACAAAGATATTACAATAAATGAGCAGGAAGGAATCCAAACAATAAAAAGCAAGCTACACAAGGTTCACTTTTCATTTGCAAAGGAAAGAGTAATTTTGTGGTGAAATTTTTTAGAAACAAGCAGACTACATAAAAGAAAAGAAATTAAGGAAGCAAAAGAGAAATGTTGGCAATGAAAATAAAAGATGTGTAGCACTTTGGTACATAAGTCTGTACTTTGATGGATTTTTTTCCCCTTCACAGCATGGACTGCCACATATCTTTCAGGAACTCCAAGAACAGTATTATCCTTGTAGTGTCTCCCCCCAAGACAGAAGAGAGTGATGTTTCACTTCAGCATGCACAACTTCTCTAGTTAAACATTCCAATCTGATAAAGATTGTTTGGTAAGCATCCTTAACTACCATGAGAGAAACTATTTGACAGTATTTAGTGCTATTAGCAGTAGCTGAGGGTTTGCATTGAATAAAGCCCAGCTCAGTCTTTTAGAATGAAGGCTGCTAGCTTTGCATTAATATTTTCTTTTCCTTTCAAAGACTGCAAATATTGTCCCATTGTCATCAGACGTTTAATTGCCATGGAGGAGATGTCAAGAATCAGAAGTCCTTAGGACACAGGCTTTGTTGTCTTTATTGGGACACTCTGAAACAAAGACTAAATCCAACATAATGCATGAATATAGGAATTAAAATCCCAAATATATAAGCTAGCACTTAACACTCACTTTTTAAAATTCACTAGAACAACAATCCAAGACTTTTGAGTGCCTAACAATGCTTAAAAGTTGTGTCTTGATGGATGTATCACTTAAACGCCTCATCCTCTAGACTTAGGATGGCTTCACAAGCAAACAGCAATATTCCAAGGAAAAGTTTGGTTTTTTAGGAGTTGCATGTGTGTCTAAGAGCATGTTAGAGAAGGAAATTAAATCAAATGGGTTAAGACAGAACACCCTCTACTCCCTCCCCCTGAGATCTCAGTTGCACGAATAGGGCAGCCAGAATACGCACATTTTTCTCAGCAGCACAGGTGGGTAGGAACAAAGAGAGGGCTTGTGCCCCACTCTTCTGCCCCCATTCTGAAGTACCCAGGAGCCTGAGGTCATGCAACCCAATGGTGGAGCTTCCCTGGAGGATGATGTGGGATAGGGTCCATAACTTTCTGGGCTGGAGTAGTGGGTAAATGGCCATTAAATGAAGAATCCTGCTCTTGCCCAGAATGATTCAGTTGACAGGTCAGTGTGGATGGCCTCTTTATAGCCCCACGGATCGCCATTTGATGACAGAGCAGTTGTATTAGTTGGCAGACTGACTTTTTTTGGAAAGGTAGTGGGTAGGTAAAAAAAGAGGGGAAATGCCCAGACAAGCGGTTAGCTAAGGGGATTGGACTGACTATGGCTAAGGCTGAATCAGGGAAGATAAGGACAACTGAATTTAGGTGGAGAACTGGGCTAAGCTGAAGGGAATAACACAGGAAAGAATCAATAGGAGAAGAAAGAAAAAGAAAAGGACAAAGTCACTAAAAATGACAGAACAAAAGGTTACATGCTGAACTTCATGCTTACATGTTTGCGACCATCCCCCTTACTCTCCTTTTCTGCCAACTTCTGCATGGCAAGTTTTGCAGGCAGGAACCTAATCCAATAAACTCTGTGCCATTTTTGCAGACTATTTAAGAAGTATACCACAATCTCTTTCAATGTTGTCTTCTTTGTACACCAAAGACAAACATACATTTTGTTTCCACATCACTCAATTTCTGCTCCAACTTTCTTTTCTTTCTCACACCCTACCTAAGGCTATGACTGGTCCCTACAGCATTAAGTATTTGCTAAAACACTGGAAGGATTGTTGGGCTATCTTAACCTGTGTATTACAGTTACTCAGGCCTCTGATGAAGAATGAAAGAATACTAAATAAAATGAACTTGAAACATTTTTTTCAGATTTTGATGTACCATAGATTTTACAAATGAACCAATTACGATACAAAAGAGGAATAACTTTACCAAAAAAGGACAAAGCAGTCTGACAGCTTTGAAACTCTGGTGCAACCTAACAACTGCTGATTCTACTCTTAGGTCTTCTTAGAAAATCTATTTACAGCACATTAAAGTAACTTTTCAAACAGAAATAGCAGATCCTACTTCTGATGCTACTGAAGTCTGACCTTAACTTATGCACTACTTTTTTAGAACTGATGTTAGAAATTACTGCATGCAGAAACAGGCTGACTGTGGACACTGGCCATCAATAATTGAGGAGATCAAGTCTTTAGACTTCCAGTTAACCTCTTTTCAACTAGGGAGTGTGAGGCAGACTGTTCAGCTGCCCAAAGGAACATATATACAGACTGTCTTCTCACTGGATATTCCAGCTTAACTTGCTTCCATGGAACAGGCAGGAAATTATCTTATGCTCCTCACTGGTGCAGTAAATACTACCAGCACTCACTTACACAAAGTCTTTAGTTCCCAAGTATGAGGGACTCTGGTGATGAAAGCACCTTTTCCAGACAGCTGCAACTCCTGAAACGAAGTAACTGCCCAGACACGAGTAAGTAGCTCACACAACAATTACCAAATCCTACAAAAGGGCCATGCAGACTCCAACTCACAGAATTATATAACAGAGCAGGCAGTATTGTGGATAACAGAAAAAGAAATCTCTAAATGCTTGTCTGGCTAGACACAGGTCTATAGAAGCCAACAAGACTTTTAAATTATGGGGTTTTTTTGGTGAATGCCAACTGTTCATTACAAATCAAAAACTCAGGATATTAAACACCGTTTGCTATTCTATTACAGGTTGTGTGAATATATAGAGATATTTTCAACTAGAATCCACTGAAGTCATCTTATCTAGTGACAATGATCACACACAGATGTAATAGTATCTGCTACCTGTGTCCCTGCTGCTTTGTGAAGCGGCATCATTCTCCACATTGTAGATGACTGTCCCCTGGGAGTCAGAGGAGAAGTGACTGACCACAGACTCGTGGTGTGCCTGTTTGTAAGGATAGCTGTCTGTAGAGGAATCTGTCCGGGTATCACTGGAGATGGAAGGTTCCCTCCCTGGAGAAAAAAGTAAGGTCAAGGAAGCAATGTCAAATTTCAATCTTTTTCTGCTATTATAAAAGTCAAGAAAGACTAAGAAAAGAGAGCAGGGGCAACTATACAGAAGTTAACAGAAAAACAGAATACCAAGATACCAACTCAGATTCAAGAACACCAGAGATTATGGGAAAAGTTTGCTCCTTTGGAAGCAGGGACACAGTGTCATTCCTTCTAAAACCCCGTTTCTTTCTTCCTCTTTTATAAGTACAAGTTTATCAAATCTTTTTAATATGCAAAATTAAACTACATCCACTGGACTGCAAAGTACACATTACTACCATACTGAAATTATTGTTCATTTTCAACACCGTTGAAAATGTTGAGTGCAACTACAATATAAAACACTGCTTTGGAGAAAGCAAAAAAAAAATTACGCAAGTACAAAATATTAATATGTGTAACAAGAACATCATGTTATAATAACTCACAGGTTTCATCTACTACAACTC
Organism: Molothrus aeneus; assembly: GCF_037042795.1. NCBI lineage: Eukaryota > Metazoa > Chordata > Aves > Passeriformes > Icteridae > Molothrus > Molothrus aeneus. The sequence goes on from NC_089653.1 coordinate 9,105,115, forward strand.
AAAAGCTATCTGGTATAAACTTTGTACTGAAATACTTTTATCTAAAGCAAAGTAACCTGCTCCTTCTCAAGAAGCCAGCATTGATCCCTACTGAAAAGTATGAAGCATCATGATTCAGTTTCAATACAGTAATACTTGAACTCATTAGTGGAGGTGAAAAGGGCAATCTCCTCCCTCCACTTTTCAGTGAATAAAATTTAAAAAAAGTAATTAAAAGTAAAATCTAAACAGTTTGAAGACTATTGGTAATTTTACATATGCGATATATACACTCCTTAATACATAGGATATTAGTTTCATACTCATTTCTCTGTAGAGACATTAAAGAAGAAAAAAATACAATAAAGAAGGAAGTCATTCTTATGTTTAACTGCTGACCTTGAAGGCACTTTGTATTTTTGGTGAGAACAAGCCCTGCAGTAAATGTCCTATTTAAGGACAGTTCAGATCTTTAGAAGTCAGAAACTGCAGTTACTGAAGTCATCAGTTAGTGTTCCTCTCTACATCCAAATCATACCAGGTCCTTCACTTCCCCCATCCCCCAATTTCTTTCTCCAAACTTTTTTGGTAAAAATTGCTATCCAAACAATCAACAGTCTTAGACCAAGAGAGAGGTTCACAGATAAAACACTGGAAATCCTCTTGAATTCTTGATCAGCCTTAACAAGCAACAAGGACCCCTGCTGACAATAATACACTCCAAAGAAGGAAAACATTTCACATGCCACATTTCAGGGTGAAGGTACAAGGCCCAGAGCCCACACTGCTTACCTGAGTCCTCACTGTCATAGCAAGTCCTGCTATATTGCTGTAAATCCACCTGAGGGGGCAAGTCTTGCGTTGACACTGGAGTTCCTCTTGGATCTGCATAGAGCAGCAGCAAAGGCTGATAGTGACCCTTAATGCACTTTGTCACAACATCTTTCCATTTTGGACCAATCTGAATTGACAAGAGGAAAAAAAAAGAAAAAAAAATTAAAGAAAATTAAGGTTTTCTGTCATCATTTCTCTAATAAGTTCTCTTTTCCCCCCATCACAATTATTTCAGAGTTTGATTTTCTACTGACATACTTTAACTCTTTTATAGCCAGCATTGACCTGGACTCAGCAAGAAAGCTCCTGAGCCAACCTAATTAAAATCCAGGTATTCATCATCCTATGGCTAAATTGATTACAATTAGCTAAAAATACAACTACAAAAATAGTCATTCCCTTTCAGATTTTTTTCCATAAAAAACTTTTCATCCTCTGGGATGTTCTAACTTTGCATCAACCAAAAAGCAGAAGAATTTTTAATGAACAAAATGAACAATAAAAGATACCAATACAGTAAATTCAAGTCAAAGCTAAATACTTCAGGTATGCAAATCTTTCTGCTGTGACAGAACCTCTGCAAGCACTGATAGGCCAGGCAAGTAATTCACATAGTAATACTAATCTCACAGGTTTCACCTGACAGACTGAACATTTACTCCAACAAATTTGCTCCCTATGTGAGTATTCTACTAAAGCACTGCAGTACCTATCCTTGCAAATTTTTCTGCTAAGAAGCACGTCTAAATATATGCATTAAGAGGTTTTCACTCATTGAGACTGTGTTTGGCATGACTACAGGAGAAAATTTTCCTCTCTCACCTTTGTGATTCCATGACTAGAAGGAAAAAAGGAGAGTGGCATCAATAATGCCAAACAATCTAATGGGTTATAATGCCCTGCCAAGATCCCAGCACTGGTGGCTTTAATGTCAAGGACCTCATGCTTGGTGAAAAGGCTAAAAAAAAGCACTAACAGAAGAGCGGAAAATTTGTTGTTGGCAGCAAGCACTAGAGAAGACTGGCATGTAGACACTCAAGCAGAATTCAACAACAGGCACTAAATAGCTATACTGCTTGTCAGCAAGGGAAAGAGATGGGTGTTAGCTGTATGCACAAGCAACTGTACATTTTCAAACAACAGCATAAAAACAAGACTGGGAGCCAACAGAACAGAACTAAGAATAGGGCTTCTGAGATTTCTGGTATGCTTTTTTAAAAAATATTTCACTTTGCTGAGAAAAAAGGAGGAACAAATTTGTGAGTGGAAAACCAGCAAAAAACCCTCTCAAAATCTGTAGAAAATAGAATGGATTTACACACAAGCAGCTAACAAATTTCCCAAAGAGTGTTTTCCTAAACATTTTTTCTCACCTCTTTGACATGAGCATCATCAAAGTACATCCATTTGCGGATTTTAGTCTGGAAGAAGAAGGTTGAATAGTGTTTTCCATAGTAACAGATCATTCCCACCAAATACAGCTCCGAGTGTTTTGCTCTGTCATCAGTTACTCTGAAGAAGAGCTTCAAGAAGGGAGGTAAGAAAAAGAGAAGGAGAAATTAATAAAGTGCTCAGAATTTTACATACTGCTTTATATTCAAAGACCTCAAAGTACTATAGAGAGGTGTCAGGCTTTTATTTCAAAAGATAGAGAAAACAAGGCAATAAGTAATCATGCAGCGTTTAAGCACACTCAGAGACACAGACCAGAAATGGACTCTGACCAACTCATGAGATGCTCATAAATTGAGTTAGACTTGGAGTATGTGTACACTTGAAGGAAGACATTTACAACAATGTTAAAATACCTGTTACATAATTTGAATGTGGTTCTATTCTGAAAAGTTGTATTCTGTGTCATGCTTGCTGATTATACCAAATACTGTTTAAAACACTCATTCCTTTTTGCAGAAACAAGGTGGTTTGGACAGTAAACAGCTGGCATTTATTCTGACTTGAGCAAGGGCTATCCAGAATACAGATGGACCAATTTATGATGTTAACACATAAAAGATCAACTGAAGACATCAGCAGATCAAAAGAATTCAGCACACAGGAAAAAAAATCTTTTCTATTAATTGAATTTTGTTAATTTGAATTGCACAGGTCTCATGTTTTAGTGCATTACTGCTTTACTACACAAAGACCACACTGTTTTATAACCACATTTCCATCAGCTCACACTGATTCTGGTACATTGTGCACTGGAAAATGCTTTTTTTCTTTAAACATCATGTGTATTTATATATTAACTATTTTATGCAGTATTTCAATGCTACAATAAGACAGAGCTACAGTTTGGTACACCAATAATTCAGCTCTAATGCCTCAGTTAATGCAGAATAATGAATCCTCCAGGGAATCCTATTTAATTCAGTCTGTCATTCAATCACACAGTGCCAGTCACCATCTCTTAGAGACTGTTCAGTCACAAATAACTCTTCAGTGTAATGACCACACATTTCACCAAAAAGAGGAGCTAAAGGTAAAAAAAAAAACCAACAAAAAACCCAAAGACCACTAAACCACATTTTGTCTTCAAAAGAAATAGAAAAAACTTTCTTTAAAATAAAAGAGCACATATGTATTTTTATAGAAATAGCACAACCCTGATCCAGAATTTCCTTTCACTTGAAAGTATTTTTGCAGTTTCAGACATTTCAGAAACTCAAGAATATAGAATTCACAGGTTTTTCTAAGGCTTTCAGAGACAGGTCAGATCCTTGGTTCTGCCCTCTATTCCTCTTTTTATGGACACCAAAAAGGTGAAGCTGGTGACTTTATATTTTTCTCCATTTGCTACTGTAGACTACCACGAAAAAGACAGCCTTTGTAAGTAGTGCCAAAATAAAAAAAAAACTCACATCTCCCAGTTTAAGGCAAGTTCCCAGACTGTGAATCACATCCTCAGCCAGATCAGAATGGTCTGAGTCCCAAACCAAGCCAATGGTGATGATCTGTGGCGAGTTCATCAGCACACGACGAATACGGATCTTTTCCCCACAGTTACTCTGAGCATATAAATAAAACAAGACACTGAATTTAATTCTTCACTTATTATAATGTTAGGGCAAGGCACTAACAAGTATAAGTCTCAGAATTACAGCTTCCAAAGAGGAGGTGGTGAAACACAGCAGATATGCTCAGTGCCAAGGTAGGAGCTTCTCATGTCATAGATGAGATGTGCTATCAAGACCATCCTGCATTCTCAAGCTTTGAAGTGAACACTGCCAATCCTTCCTCCTGCTATTGATAATGATTAAAACATAAGAGCACAAAATCAAGCTTATTTAGAAAAAGATAAGCAAACATACATGGAAGATCCTAGTAACATTCTTAGGAATTGGACAGAAAGGTCACTTTTGATCAGAATCTCAGATTAAAAATTGTATGTACACAGACTGATGCTTTATATGACAATGTCAGGAAAAAATTTCTGCTTTGCTGTTAAATTTGAGTGTTTCTATAGGGTACCTCAAATATCCCATCTTAGACAGTATAGCTAAGTCTGTATTTGTATAAGTATGAGAACAGTAACTAAAAGATGAGATTAAGAGTTGTTTTAATAACTCAAAGGAGTTCTACAATTCTTATTTCCTGTTTTGATTTTTCTTCCCATTTTTTACTTTTTAAATAAGTACCAGTGCACTTTGCAGGGGAGGGGGGTGTCAATGATGCAATGGAGTGGTGGGGGGGAACATGACAAAAGCTATGATGAAGTCCATTCACAACATTCCTTTTTTCCCTGCGGCACATCACAATGGTACCCCTAGAAAATTGTAAGAAAAAAACATTTTCGTACTGAGAATCATTTCTCTTGTCTACAGAGTCCAGTTTCACAACTGGATATAATAATTTCTGACACTAAAACCAGGGAAGATATCACAAAGCGCCTCTTACACACAGCAATCTAGAAAATTTCATCAGAATTTCAGTCCCAAACATCATTAAGAGACAAAAATGAAAAATTGAAAAAAAAAAAAAGAAACTGCAGAGGACTCTGATGTTTAAATGTAGATATGAGGTCTTAACATTAGGATGACTTTTTTCACATGTATTTTGAAAGGTTCTTTTAAAGTACAAGCAATTCTGTTTATTACCTCCCAACCTATCTTACTCTCAAATTGTCTTCTTTGCTTCAGCATTTTCAGCATGACAGCAGGAACACGGCATCCTGATAAAAAGCCTCCTTACCATAACTTTGAGGCCACACTTAGCTAAACCTCAATAGAAATTGGTTTTGAGTACAAAAAAGAAAGGAGCAGCAAATGCTGGTATGCGATTTTATTCAACTGATTATTTCACAGTCAAGCAGTTTGCCCTCACCAAGAATGTCTTTCTATTAAATTTCACATTCTTTGGTTATTAAATAGATGGACTCATATGCACCTTTTAAACGACAATAAAATATCTTAATTTCTTTTACTTAGATAAATACGCCACTACTTGCCAATATTAAAAAGTATATATTTCAATGGAGACTTTTACTGAAGGTTTCAGAGTTATAAACTGGGAGGGGAGCCAGGTATAAAATGGAAATACTTACACTGGCCCCAGGGACCAGGTACACAAGGCCTCATGTTAAAGGTAATGCACCTAACAGTAGCATTATATGAAGCAGCAACTCTGCAGCTGTTTCCTGCCCTACCTATTTATCAATATGTAAAAAAAGTTTGATGATAACTCTTTTTGCATATTTATTAAAAGGCAGAACAAGATACTGAACTCTTATTTTAGAAATCTAGCACTTATGCTATACATAAAAAATAAGCATCTATTCTTGTTTTAATGCTTGTTGCTAGTCAAAGCAGCACCCATCATCACTAAATTTTCCCTTCCTTCACTAAATACCTGTGAGACACTGAATTCACACCCAAAGAGAACCAAGACTACTCACTGGACAGTTTCTCAGGTCCCCCATGGTACTGGCATTCTGCAGCAGCTCTCCAAACATATCTGGAGTTGGCTTCTCCCGCCTCTCCAGCATACAAATAGCTTGATTGCTTCAGTATAGACAAAGCATGGAAAACAAAAGTTTAATAATAAAACCACAAACCCACACTAATCTAGTATACATTTCACCTAAATTTTTTATTAAATTAAGAAACTTAAAATACAGAACACTTTTTATATTTAACATTGTAGAAACCCACATAGTTAATTGTGAATTACCACATCTTCCACAAAAATACTGCATAAAGAAAAGAAGTAGAACTGAAAACAGAAATAGATTGCTTGGTTTAAATTTTGTATCTTAAAAGAAAATTTAAGCAATTGATAAATACTTGGTTTCAAAATGAAATATTTGCTTCAAAATGTGCCTCCTTCAATAAGCACAATTATAGTAAAGTAGCAGAGAAAGGCACATTCTGAATAAAATTACTAACAAAAAATAGCACAGTACCCAATTTATTTCACTGTCCAAATTCAAAGAAAGATATGTACACAAGAGTATTAGTGCTCAAAGCATGTTCCAGCTTAAAATGGTTTCAGAGATGAATAAACATATTAGTATGTATTGGTATTTCTAAAATAATGCATGACTTAAGATTTATTGTGATATTTCCTAAAAAATACTGAACACCATTTACATAACTATTTTGTCCTTTATCTAATAAATAATATTCTGACATACAGTGCCTGCTGGAACCTAATGAAAATCTGCAGCTTGATGGAACAGCAGGCATCAGCCACAAGGGGGATGCTTTACAGTACTCTTGCTACACAGGTTAAGTGGTACCTTTTAGGAGATCTGTATGTGAAGAGCAACTAGCAGTCTTCATGACAATTTTTTCTGTAACTATAGATATCACTGTAACTACGTATCTCACATGCCAGACATAAAACTAAGAAAAGTTCTAATCCCAATAAAGATTTCAAGACAGAAACAAATAACAGATTCCCGCCTTAATCAGATTTAAAAGCCTTCTAACCAAGCAGCCATATCCTCAAAGAAGACTTCTCCAGCATTAATTCAAACAACCTGCTACAGACTTCATGCTCATGCTCTGTGCAGCACCTTTAAAGAAAGGTCACAGTGACCAGGGAAGTTCCCCCATAACTAGATTAAACAGGAGCTATATATTCGTCCAAGTAAAGAGGATTTGAGAACTACAGGCTGGTCAGTCCCACTCCACCACCTGGGGCCACGACAGACTAAATCAATCCCCTTGGAAATCAACCCCATGCATGTGAAGGATAAGGTGACTCAGGGCAGTCAGCACAGATTTACCAAGGGCAAACCATGTCTCCAGTAAGAACTTCCCTTTCTGCAACTTCCCCTAGTTACTGAGGAACTGTCCAGGTCACCATGAAGGAGGGAAAAAACCTTTCAGTTCAGAACTGGAACAGGCAGCCCAGAGAAGTCATGGAATTTTTGTCCTTTAGGCACTTTCAAAACTCAGCTACACACAACCCCAAGCAGCCTGATTTAGCTTTGAAGTTTGTCCTGCTTTAAACAGGAGGTTGGAGTAGATGTCCAAAGGTTCTTTTGAATGTAATTTTTTTGTTGTTTTACTTATCTGTCTTCTTAAATCACCTGCTCAGACATTAAAGTATTTCAAAATGTACATGAGTCCTCGCTACTACAGTTGTCAAGATTCAGAATCATTAACAAGCAGACACACTGATCCATGCCTAAACTACCATCTTCTGCTTCACTAAATCCTCATGTTCTTTATCAGAGTTATCAAAGCTCTGCCAACTTTGAACAAATCATGTTCTAGGCATTTAATCAATGAAGATCATAAAGATCCAACTGCAATACCAGGGTGGGAGGAGAAAAAAAAGAAAGAAAAAAGTGGGGGGGGGAGCGGAGGGTAGAGGGGGGGGGGGATACCTGTGAAAAACTCAACTCACCAGAGTGAAGTTGTGGAAATATAATGTACCATCTGGATGAATGGTAATGGGTCAGAGGTGGCACCACAACTGGTACAAACACACTAAAGAAAAGAAAACATAATACATTGACAAGATTACCAGGTATTTCCACTGCAACACTTCTGCCTGTACGTTTCTTTACTGTGGCAATGCATGTTTTAGGTGAAAACATAAAACTTGAGAACTGGCCCTTGGCATCAAGCACATATCTTTACCTCACCTGTTCAAATAAAGTCATTGCAAACTTCTGGTGGGAAACACAATGTGGTGCAGTGCAAATGTCTTCCTTTGTCTCATCTGCAATGTGGAAGTGAATTCGCATTAACAGGTTTTCCTAGCCAAAGGAAAAAAGGAAAAAATGCATTAGATAATTTCAACTGCAGACAAAAACTGAGATACAAATCACAAAAGCATGCCAGATGCAATAATGTTAAAGACAGAAGGCTCCTGCGAATTCATGAAAGTTACTTCAGAAACAAAGAAGTTGGTATTTCTTGGATAAAAAAAGGAAATGCCCTCCACTTCTGATTTGAAATGCTGGATCAGGTAACCATTTATTTTATTTAATAGCACTGCTGAAGACTCTGCTGCTGATTTTTCTGTCCAGTTCTCAAGCATGCATGGATATGACCAAATGTAACACAGTACCTATGCAGTTTTAAAAGTCACTGGATTGACACTAACTTCTCATCAACACAAAATAAATCAACTTCTACATTCCATGAGAGCTTTGAAGTTTGCCACATCAACTATATTCTATCAAAAAGGGGGAAAACTAATAAATGAAGAGGCAGACTAAATTCTGTATGAAACAAAAGGACTGAACATTTCCTAGATATTAATTCATACAACTGCATCTCTTTTAAAGTATCCAGGAATCCTTGTCCCAAGACCTTCTCTCCTCCCACTGTTGCCAACATTAACCTGTGGATGCCAGAATCTCTTGACAACTCTTCCAGCAGAACACTTTTCACTAACACTACTAGCTGCCTGGGTGGTTTATAGGCCTGCAATAAACAGGTCAAGATTAATTACTTGGCAAAACAGCTCTAACATTGTACAACTTCCCTTGAAAAATTTTCCTGTGGAAATGCAATTTCAGAAAAACTGGCAAACAAAATGTCCTTTCACCCTTTTGAGGAGATCCTTAAAACTAGAATCTTGGATCATTCTTTTAGTGCAATTTTTTCATAATTCACATCTAAAGCACACTGTAGAGGGCAAGCAGTTCACATGCAAAAGAAACTGTAAAAACGATTACCAATGCTATTACCATTTCCAAATCATTAGTCTGGGGATCCCTCTGTGCACTTTTCCAGGCCAGACATGCTAAGTCTGTTGCAATTTGGGGAAAGAAGAAATAGTGGGGAAAAAAATTAAGGGAAAAAAAATCAGGGAAGATTGGGTAGTGGTGGGCCACATCTCTGCCTGTCAAACCACCTTTCAGTTATACTCACAAAACATTCAGCAGCATCATCCATGATGCCCAGCTGGAAGCGTTGCTCATCCTGAAATGTCTTTGCAAGAGCAGTGCGCAGGGCATCAGAAGGCAGTACCTTCTCACTGCTACATTGAAACTGGTTGAATATACCCTAGCAAAAAACCAGAAAGATAGTTAAGTTACTGTCTTTTTCAAAATATGACTCAATTTATCTGAAAACAAACAGCAAACATTTAAGTTGTTTGAATCCTGCAACACACAGATACTTGTACAGTACACAGACTACAAGAACAAATCCCAGGAGTGCCTCCTTTGAAATAATACGCACCTTTGTGTATTTCTTCCTTTTCTTTCACAGATACAAGGGAGGGTTAGGAATTTAGGATAAAAATTCCCTCAGTGTCAATCCCTCCTGGATCTGTTTGTCTTTCTCCAAATCTGATTCCTGAAGCAATGAACACCAAAACACTGCTTTTTATTTCCATCTCTCCCTCTCCATTTAACTTTCTCACCTCCAGTTTACCCATACCACCTTGTTCCCTCTTTTAAGCAACTCTTTCCAAACATCTCTAGCCCTTAAACAGCCACAACTTGATACTTGCACACTTTAAGAAATTTGCCATTTTTAAGTCCAAGTGGGTAAGAATTAGATGATTTTTGTATCAGTATGCAGGTGGGAAAAGGCACGATGTGAATAGGAATAGCAGTTCCCATGTACAGCCAGCTGTTCATTTGCTGCCATAAACCTGCATTTTCATAACTGTAACTCACACATCACCTGGGTAACAACCATTTGCAAGGAGGAGAAGTTCTAACAAGACACATTATTTTGTGAAATGTAAGTTATATGCATGGAAGTTCTGTACATATTCCCAACTGATTAAACACCCACATTTATTTTGTGTGCTTGCGTGCACATGTGTGTGAAATACCCAAAACATCATCTGAACATTTGACTTTCACTGTGCCCTTCCTACAAAAACAGGAAAATAATTCTGTATGCAAGATCCTCAGTCTAAGTAAAAAACTTCTAGTCCTTATTTTAGTACAAGACAATTCTCCATCACCACTGTGCTCTACTTTCTACCTCATTTCATATGACAAGCAACCATCTTCATCAGTGTCAATCTCAAAATTCTGCCTGTCCTTTCCTATAAAACTGTCCTCATGATTTCTCTAAAGACTGTGGAAAAGCTCAATTCATACTGCAAGAGAGGAAAAAGGGATCACCAGTCTGCTTTTCTGCATTCTAAACTTAGTAAGATGAGGAAAAAAAAAATCAAACTGTTTTGCCTGCTTGATATTCTTTCAAATCTATATTAATCTGCAGTGATTCACAATTCATGTAGCACTTCTTCCTTTAATTACAGAAACCTTCTCCCCAACATACTTAGGATCTACAGTAATTGGAAGTCATCTAAATCTTTCTCTCCTTTAACTATTTTTACTTGTTTCTCATCAGGAAATGGGAAGGTAAGCTGGGAGGTTTGCCAAATGGTATAATCTTGTCTGTTTTGAGGAAGCTGGAAAAAGTGCCAAGCACAGCTGTCACTGCACAGGCAGTGAACCACCCTCCACGCCCCTGCCATTTCTGCCCACAGGAATGGTACAATTTATAGTGCTGACATAATCTAAAATAGATGTAATATGCCTATATCTCTTTACTGCAACTTTTATTTTGGTGGTCCTCAAGGTGCTCATTGATGGAAAATAGCCCATTGTGTTGAAGCTCACAGCTCTTCTATTATTGCCTTTATTAGAGTATCACAGAATCATGAGAAAAGGGTAATGAAAAGAAAGCCATGAGGCAGTATTATACTTCAGGAACTACAGACAATACCCCCCTCAGTTATCTTCTATATATACATACATAAAACAGAAACAACAACAAAGTCTCTGCACTTAAACTTGATTGCTGTTTCTGTCACTCTGATAACTGAGCAAGTTTCATGTTTCATTAGTGAATTTTCTCATTTCAGTGACCCTTAAAAAAAAAAGGCAGTGAAACACAACTCCACCCTGCTTCACATTTTGCATTAAATCATTTAAGAGCACTCCAAAATATTCACAACTGTGCTTCAGAAATGTGTTTATTCTATTTATTCAATCTCACTTCATAGATCTGAGACTTGTCTAGCAACTGGTCAACAACCTCACTGCCGTGAGCTGATGGGCAGGATCTGGTTTGCTTCAATGAGAGCCCTGAAATGGCTTTGCACTCCTGAGGGGTGAGAAACAATGCAGGCTCTAAACTAGGTAAAAGGAGAAGCAAACAAGGAAGCTGGAACTCTTCTTTTAAACTTCCATCTTTAAAGAAACAGTATACTTACCATGGAACAAAAAATAATTAAGCAATGTCAATTCTGTGAAGAATGCAAAAATCAGGATGTAACAGATCCCAATATTACATGGAAGAATGCTTCCTCAAATTTGTAATGACATAGCACACAATGGTATATAGTCCTATTCAGATTACAAAAGAGGAACAAAAACTTAAAACCAGTGAGTAATTGTGCAATTTAATTAAAGATCAAATCTTATTATGGTATTGAACAATCCAGTTTAGAGCACGTTGGAACCTAGTGCTTGTAGGAAGTCCCAAAAGCACCTCAAATGGAGTCAAAAGTACTCTGAACACAGGGGAGTTTGGTTTTTCTTAGGTTTCAGTCACCGGGGTTGGATTGGGATTTTGGGGAGGGAGATGGGGTTTGTTGGGGTTAATTCCCCTTTCTTTTCAAGATAGGTTCTTTGCTCCCCTTCAGAACAAGTCTATCTTGTCTCTCAACCTTAGACGGACAGGTGTGGCATTTCCTGCAATTTCATCACTTCAGATTATCTAAGTCAGATCTCCCTCCTTAATTTAAGGTCTTGCCTGTGAGCAATACTGTTAAGTGCTCAAACATTGGTTCCCTCTACAGGTATGGAAGCCAGCTGGGTGCAGAACAGGAAAGCACTCATTCTTCCCCAGGAGTTCTCACGGCACCTTTCTTCCAAAGGACTATGGAACATGAGAACTTCATAAATGAAACATTCAAACTTCATTCTCCTCCAAAAACTTCTTCAACTTCTTCTGAAACTGAAGATGATGGAAATCCCATCAGTGTACTCATGGCACTGATGATCTCTTTCAATGACTACATTCCAACACAAATGAGAAGTGGCAACAGTAAGAATGAACACTGCTAAAAGCCCCATGAAAATGCAAAGTTTCTTCTATTTTACCTGTTTTCAGTAACTAAAATCAAGGAGGCAATACAAAAAATAATTAGCTTAACATAAAATCTAAGAATTATTAATACTGTATTAATAGCAGTACTTTGACTTCTACACTGAGGAAATGGTTCTTGGCATGTTGGTCAGTCTACAAGCTAAGACAGAACAGTGTGAGCAAGGGAATTTTCAGATAGTAAGTCTGTGTTCTGGTTATACTGCATTCCTATGAGGATCTATATGTAAAAGAAGCCCATCTCCCTTCACATCCCCTTCCCTACAGCTATTCTTAAGTCAGGAAATGCTAGCAGAGAATAAAATTAGGAAGTGCATGAGCTCTTTAAGACCAATAAATTAGCTAAGTCCATCTAGTTGCATATAGTCCTTCCCCTAACACTAACATCAACTCCCAACTACATTGTTATCTTTCACCAGCTTGCTCTCAGATGGGTCCAAACCTGGAACTTCCTTAACCATCTTAGACTATCAATTGTAGGGCCTCACTCCATTTTTTTACTATTCAGAAGGCTTTTTCATAGTTTTTAAACTGAAGGCTTCATGTCCTTGGTACTACTACACAGCTGGGCCTCTGTTACACATCAGAACAAAGCCTTGCAGTCGGTGGGCTTCCAAAATAATGTCCTCCACTTTGGGAACTGTGGGAGTGGGGATCAGTATGAACTTCCTAGATGTACATTGATCAAGGATCAAATAAAGGAAAACAACCTAAGTTTTGAGAAAAGGTATATTTATCATACAGCTCTTCAAGAAACCTTGAAGATATTTCAGAACACTAAAATTCACATGCATGATCATAAACCAAGTTTTTTTTCACCTGGTTTATTGATTAAAGATAAAAAGTACTCTTTTAGGTAATCCATGGGCTTGACAGGCATTCTTGGGAGTTCTTTTAAAGATCTGAAAGTTGCAATAACTGCAAACCCCCTCCTATCATCTACAAGATCTGCTCCCAATTATCCCTAATAATGTTTGGAATCAACTTCCTTCGTAGGAAAGAAGTGTTCCATTTATTTGGGGTAAACTGACATCTGCAGTGTGTAACTAACCAGAGTGATGAAACAAACCAAACTTGATACACATTCACATGTGACTTTCTAATCAAGCATGCAAAAGTAGGCTGACATAAGGATAAATTGATGGGTGAAGACAACAGGGAACAGCTACTGAATCAGAACAGTGTTTATGCACTGTAATTTTGAGTTGTGTCCTTGGCAGCTTTCTGGGAACTAACCCTTCCAGAATTATATAGAAGCTTCTTCTGTATAGGTGTATCACTGCAATACTAGTGGTATAGTATTTCAAAGAACAAAACATGTTCCCCTCACCTTAGTATTCCCTACACTAATCAATTGTTTCTGGGTTTTGGTGATGGGATTTTTGTTTGCATAATTTTTTAAGCTTTCTCTCCATTTCAGTAGCATGCCTTTCTCACCCTGCTCAGTGCACCTTTTTTTCTTGCCTGTAGTACCTAATCTCTCATTCAGAACATCACACTCTCCCACTGAAGCCTCATACTCAGTACAATAACCTGTTTCAAATGGCTGCTAAAAATCATTTTTCTCCTATCCAAACACAACACTCCCATACCAACAGTATTTTCACTAGCTCAATTTCTTCCCCACATTTCCTTGTGTTGTATTTGCCTTCAAGGTTGCAACAAATTCTATGTCTATTTGGTTTTGTGTCTTTTGATCTCTTTTCAAACTTCTAAGTCTGGTGACAATCAACCTAGATTTCCATTCATTCCCTTCTTTTTATGTATCTTCCATTTGTACTCACACTGTATCCTGAATATTAAGATCAGGTCCCCAGTAGAGACTATCAAGTCAGGCACTTCTGGCTACTACCAAAATCAAGTAAAAATAATACTTTCCACAAGTCTTGTTTAGGAAGGCGGCAGGAAAAGAAATTCAAATCATAGAATGTGCACATCTACTAGGTAACAATTCATTAACTGCTTGATCAAGATCAAAGCAGCCAACTGTTATTTGGAAGCTTCAATTACCAGTTTATTAACTCAGGGAACTGTACTTGCTGCTAGTTTATTTGGCAGGCAGTTAACTGCAAGTGCCAACTGATGGAAAACATTCAAACAATAAAAGTAATTATGTTATGTGTTTTGACTACTATTTTACCTGAAATACTACTGTCATTAGAAAAAGAGCATAAAAAAGAGGATGTAGTCTTTGCAACCAACTTATTATGGTCTCAACCACACGATGAACATTTCATAATAAATCACTCGATTTCAAGCAAGTGGCTTATGAGAACCAACTGTAGTCATTCCACTTTTTTAAAGTGCTGTAAAACCCTACTGTTCTCCATTTTCATCTTAAACAACATCATCTCTACACAGAAAATTCACATTCTTCCTGCTTTTGTTGCACATGACAAAACAACAGAAAAGACCAGCCCTATTAGAATGTATCAATCAACAGAACATTCTTCTTTGTGACCTACAAAAAACACTCTGTCCCGTATCCTGGCACTATGGAGCTCTCAGTACAATCCCTGGAAGGAGAACAAACTGTGGCATGCTCAGTACAGTGGACGGATTTCCCCCTTCCTACCCTCTTCCAGCTGTGATAAACACCAAAGCAAAGTCATGCTGAAAAAAAAAAGGAAAATAAACCAAATCATAGTAGACTTCATCATAAATAATAAATCAAAAAGTTGTTTCAGTGTTATGGCAGGCAAACCACATAGTGGTAAGGACAGCTTGTGTATTGAAAAAAATACTTAAATAATGCCACATTTTAAGGGGCAGTGTTTGGGGTTCCAGCACTGAGTCTGCAACTCTCCCTTTTTATAGCTGTTGATGCAAGGTAACTTCCAAATAACCAAGGAATGCATATCTGGAATGATTTCAAGGTTCATTTTCTAGCTACATAAACACAGTCAGGGAGCACATCAAGTTTTAAAATGACTTCAAGACTTTGTGAAATGGAAGTCTTCAACGCAGTATAAAAATAAAATGTGATTTGATCAGGTATGACATCACTGTCCTGTGATCCCATATTTGAAATTACAAGTAATATTTAGAGAGCTAACTGAGCAATTACAGTAAATACAGTGCATGACATCCAAATTCCTAGAAACAGTTGCAACAAGCCAAGAAAGTGTGGAAAAAATACAACTTCTTCAGTGTTATTCCATGGCTAAATTTAGCTTAGAGAAGACTATCTTCCTCTAGAGCCAAAAGGAAGAGGATGTCACCTTCAGAGCAACATTTCAGAGCAGGAGAAGAGCATGAAGCGTCTCTATACAACACAGATGGTGTCAGGTATGCTGTGAAAGGACCCTGAAGTGAAGTGGGGGAGCATGACGTAGGCTCCTCCCCACAAGTACTGTCCCTTTCCCAGGCCAGGCTGGAATCTGAACATGCCAGCATGCTCTGAAGAAGGGTAAACATGACCTGCCTCCACCTTGCTTGGTCTGGACAAGTGTTTTGGGCAGATCCACCTGACAGCATGCAAGGCTAATTACCTCTCCCCAGACCCTAATAGGAGATTTTCGCATGGTATAGAGCTCCAAATTCTGGTGTTCCCACTGGATCCAGCCACTTCTTCTCCCTCATCTTAGCAAAGCCTAAGGCAAGATTCAAGAAAAAGAGGATGTCAAAGACCTGGAGGCTAATCCAGCATTACTCTGGCAGGACAATAGTTAAAGGCTTCCAGAGCAGAAAGGAGAGCTGGGGCAGGGGAAGAGATGGGCACAGAAGGGAGGGGATGACCCTGCTGCCCTGGAACACAAAACATGCTCTTGGTGATGCTTGCAGTATTATGTGTACATTAAGCACATAATCCCACTTGTCTTATAGAAGTTTACACATAACATGTACCAGACAGACTTTTACAGGAGCAAGAAAATAGAGCAATTTGAAAACACTGATCCAGAGGGCAGCAGAGAACGAGTAAACACCTTGAACAGCCCTTTTCCCCCCCGTCTACTGCCTGCTTAAGGAGAACGTGAAGAGAATGTGACCATCTCCATGGTTTGGGGCTGTCCCTTGTGAATATCCCTACCTTTTCAGCTGCTTTTAAGCAAGACAGCTTACATTTCTGGTGCCCAGAGGTTTTTTTAGGGGTTGAGGGGAGGTTTGCACCCCCAATTTCACTTAGAGTCAAGTGACAGCCCTTATAACTCACCTTTATAATGGTATTTGACTTGATAGCAACACAAAAAGGGGGACGGGGGAATTTTCAAATACTTATGAACACACCAACATTTTACACAAGATAATAAAAGTGAAAGCTTGGCACAACATTACCCAGAGAAAGAGTTTCTGGAACAGGCTTTGGTAGGATGCACAGCAATGTCCCATGAAGAACAGACTGCACATAGAGTAGATGCTAACTTTTTGATTTGGATCCAGTTGGAATCTATTTACTTTTTTAAGTTTTGGTTACTGCCCACTTTTATGAATAATTGTCTGGGTAATTCTTCAATTGCTTATGTGATCTTTAGAGTTTTTGTGAGCTCTAGGAATTCTGCACACAACCAGACACAAGTTTCCCAAAATGTGCAAAAGTAGTAGAGGATTTGGTGCAATATTATTGTTTTATTGGAAATTAAGGGTTGTAACAAGTACCACCTAGGAACATTATTGCTGAGAACTTCAGGTAAAAAAAAGAAAAAGCCAAACAAAACCAAAAACACAGACACATAAAATCTTGGCAGGTATCTGAGAGTGAAGAAACAGCAGCAAATTTTTCAAAAGCTACTTATTAAAAAATAAACACACGGCTGCATGCATAGAATTTGTGAATTCCGCCACACCACCTGTCATTTCCTAGTTTTATAATAGCACACTACACAATTCAAGACATCAAAAACAAGGATTTTACCAACAAAACTGAACATTATTTGACCCAATGTCTGCTTTTAGTACATATATTTCAGAGATCCTGTCATTTTCCAGTTTTCCTGTAGTGCTTTCCCTCTCCCACCAGTACTGCTAATCCACATGCATCTTTGTCTGCAGTTCATCTTTCAAGATCAGTAACACAAAGGTTCATCCTCTCCTTTTTCCTGCAATATTCTTTCACATCCCTCTCCCTCTTTTTCAGTATTCTATACAGAAAGACTTTTAACTATTATCATAATATTAAAACCTGGACTCTAGTGCGGAGTTGAGAGTCTACTTTCATTCATGGCAGAACCTGTCTGATCTCCTGGTATTTCCTTGATCATGTTTTTCAGTTAAACCCCAGAAGAGCAAAAGCTTACATTCATGGTAAATTCCTAAATCCTTTTCTTTCTGACCTCATCTTGGCTAACAAAGAATACCAACAAGCACTTGACATTACTCAAGGGCATGATCCAAAAAATACCTTTAAATTATCCCACTGAACTTAATGAACTCAAACCAGATCATGACTAAGTCTTGTCATTCCCCTTTAAGGAAGGGTATATATTTAATATTCCATCTTTTCTGTGTCTGAAGAGCTGTATCTCACTTTGGATGCACTACCTTGCTCCTAACCCACTGTTACATCCTCTTCTGATGATACTGGTGTAAATATCATCCTGTCTCATCATTTCAATAGATATGTCATGAGACAAATTTCCCCTCAAAAACAGAAAAATTCTCTCACTTCATGCCTTAATAGTCTCCCCTTTAGTGTTCATTTGCCAGGAAAAACTCCTCAACAACAGCCCAAAAGCTCCCTACATAATTCATTTCAAGCCTGTCTCTACCAGAGCACCTGTGACGTTACTTAACAGCAGCAAGACAGCTGTTGTATCATAAATATTGCCTGGGAACGTCAGATGATCTTAATTTAACCCTGCACTCTCTATTTTACCATTTTTTAAGACACAGTGTCTGCCATTTTTATTACTGTACATAGAATTTATGACACAAATTCTCTACAATTAGTTTATATATTTAGTTGGATTTCACAACGCACTTGTGATCAAAGAAGATGTTTAAGTCTCAAGCTCAGAAAGGAAAATCACTGCTCAGGAAGATTAAAGCTAGGTATTTTCATCATGTTTGCATCATATACATTTCTCCCACAAAAAGCCAGGGGTTTGAGCTAGCAAAATTTAGAAAGGGGGTCACAAAAAAACCCAAGAATGCAACAAATTAATTGATAGAGACAAACAGAGACACAGGATTGCACAATTTACTCAAGTACATAACAGTACTCAAAATCAGAGCTAGCATCTAGATCTTACTGTCCAGGCAGCCTCTATGACAGTCAGTTATTGAATCTGCAGCTACAAACAGAATTGATGTTTTTTAAAACAGAGACTACAAAGAGCTGAGCCATTTAATGCAGACATCAATATTTACAGTAGAAAATAACCTTTTAGTCTTACATAATCAACAGTTTTGAACTGTTTGAAGAAAGGCTTAGCTAAATGGCCTTCCCTATCCTGACATTTAAAGTAACTCTGAATGGAAAGGTAAATGGTGATGAGCACACTGACTGCATAGAGTATTATATTTGTATACCAAATGATAAATCAGAAGAAATAAAGCAAACTTGTATTTTACTGCCTGAACTAATGGAGACTCACAATGACCTGCACACCATTAAGAAGAGTCCTTGTGACTGAAACTTTACCAACACATTTGAACACATTTTAGAAACTGGATCCTGGACCACTAGCTATCACATTTACCTTCTTCTCACATATTTTCAGGTGCAAGTTTGATTATAAATATTAATTAAGTATCATAAATATTTCTGCTCAAATTTTAAAAGAATGGTTTTCAATGCATTTCTAACTTTTACCTTAAGAGCACAGAAGATGCAAGAATCACCCATACATTTGTGCGTTGTGATCTGCCGGAAACTGCGGCGAAAAATGTCCAGGTGCCACAGAACCTGAAACAGAAAAGGGGGCACAGCCAATTTTATGAATATATAACATAAAATATTGCATAAGCTTCTGACTAAACTGCATATGCTGAATAATCCAAGAAGTATACCAATGTCAGCAGTGATCACCTTCAAAGGGATGCCTTTTATCTAACTGCAAGTTGACGTTTTCAACTCTCTTCTTTAGCTGTAACCTTCACATGCTAATTTACAGTATGACCTTCCTCTGAATTTCTTGCCTTATGCTTTTAGATAGAAAACTCACTTCTCCATCCATGTGGCAGTGCTGGCTTAAACAGCACCTGCTCTGACTGCTCTGCTGTGCTGGCACCAGGGCCGGCCACGGGGCAACTGCACCATGAAGCTGAGCAGAGCTGCTGAGGACACCCCCTGGACTGATGGGGATGAAACTCTTCCTTTCTTCCAATCCCACACAGCTTTCTTGTTCTGAGCAGAAAGCCCGGATTACGAAGAAACAGAGCACCAACGGCATATACATAAACGAGTCCGTGGAGAGGAAACAGCAGAATGCTAAAATCCGTTATGCCCAATATTATCACTACTAAGTGTCCTGACAGGCCATGATTACTAACCCTAGCCTGTTAGGGCAGTTACAGCTTTCTCTCAGGAGAATTATGGTGGTAATACCAGCTGTGTGACTAGGTAGGGTCATAGCACAGAAAAGCAAGCGGGCTTTCACATGTTCTGCTAGCAACAGTGACAGGTGACATCTGCTCTAACAGCACCATGGTTTTTTATTCTTCAGCTTTACCACTAAACCTGTACACTCTTGGGAAATTATTCAAATTTGTATCTATAAAATAGCAACAATAGCCACCTCTGAGGTGTTCTACGGTGGGCTCTTTATGTATAAATGTGGTCAGGACTGGCTATTTCAGCTCAAACTACCATTCCTGCAAACTTCAGTCCCCAGCCTTCCTGAAGGCAGAAGTCTGCACTCAAAGAAGCCCTGACCTAAATCACGTCCTACCAGGTTCCGGACAGAGCAGCAAGGTCCAAGCTGACATGTGACTGGCTAAATGCTTCATTAGCACAAACAGAGGAACCACACTTCTTATTTCTGATGAATTTGCCTCAAGTAATTGCCTAGAAAAAATTTAGCACCCTGGCAAAATTTGTGCTGGTTTCAAGAAGTGTTTTCAACTGGAACGATTTGTTATTTAAACCATACTAATATGTAATATTCAGTAAACACAATTTTAAATATAATCTGTAAGTTTCCCAAAAATTCATAATTGCCAGGGCTATGTTTATACTCAAACTATCCCTGTACTTAAGGGCCTGGGAGGAAATATAAGCCTTGAAAACATTTGATTATACACAAACATTCCTGAAGAACTACTGCAGACTTTAGAAAATGACAAAAAATCATATTTAGGAATGAGTCCAATTTTTTTATGTAACTCCCTTTGGAGTTTAGCTTGAATGTTTAGAGAAAATCGTAAGAGTGAGGAGCAACAAACATTCAAGAGCATTTCAGACTAAGTGTTAAAAAATTAAGATATACGCCAGAAGTATGTATTTTATGAAATGATTACCACCTTGCCTTTTCTTTTAAATTCAGCTCTGATTTTAAGTACTTTCAGTATCCTGTCTCTCTTCAGCTTTAGAAGAAAAGGGTTTCTGTAGCAGATTAAAGACCAGGTCATATGCTTTCATCTTCATGTATGGTATGCAGCTGGTATTAAGATCTACTTAGTCCAGACCTAGGTTCACTAACTCAAAATTAGGAAGCAGCTGGTCATTACACCTTACAGCTTAATAAAGGTAATTGATACAGAACATCACTAGAAACTTCTCTTTGCCCTGTCATTCCTAACATATTAAGCCTATTGAGGGTCATAGTTATACAAATATGTATTATGTGCACTAGGGGTATATGGAAGCCTGAAGTTAGTTGAGAAGCTGATTGTGCCCATGGAAAAAAAAAACTAAACAGAAGTCAAACCTACAGTGATACAGTCTGTTCTGCACAGACAAATCATATGAAGGGATGGAAACAGATGTGAAGGGGTTTTAAGCCCTGCTGCCAAAATGACTGAACCTCAACCATCAGATATTCAAAGCATCTAAGTGGTTACAACACCTCTATAGCAGCCATTCCACTCCACTGAATGTGGTACCAGAAAAGGTTTTTCTTCTAACTCTTCTAAAGCAAAAGGCAAACACTTAGTCATTTAAACTAAGCTACAAAGCAGCAGCCAGAAAGAAAATTGAACTACATAAAATGGATCTTGTATAGTTATTATCAAACCTTGACTAGTTCAACAAAGAAGTTTACTTTTAAGGAACATGCATTCTGCAAGCTATGCAATATCCTATTATTTTTAAATACACTTTCTTTGTATATTTTTAGCTTTGGTTGACATTCTACAAGCTTACACAAACAAGACATTCAAGTAAGTGATGACTGTGTAAATGCTATTGAATTCACTAGGAAAACCTGAAAATTAAAAAGCTCAAACTCAATCTGCTTTTCCAAATGTAGCTTTATTCTATCTAGGCCCACCAACAGTCATGTACTCTAGTTTGGCTATATTGCACAGTGCCTAGGAAAACACTGCAAGAGACAGAGGGCAAAACAAGAAACATTCTTTATTCTGTGCTCTTACCTGTAGCGCACTATTCAGGAAGCAACTGTTCTGTCCTGGTTCATTGCTGAGACCTTTACTGGGTGCTATGGAGGTGGTACTTCGTGGAGTAAACATGCCCTGTACATTGCCCCGACCCACAGAAAAGTAATTTCTTTTCCAAGACATCTTCCAGTTTCAGCTGCAGAAAATGCAGGTTTAGGCTGGCAGAATATTTGACTTGATCAGATGCTTCCTTTCAAAAAATTTGAAACTGCAACAACACCCAGTCTTCCTTAAAATATAGTTTAAACAGTATTTATCCTTTTGCCAGGACTCAAGGAGCTTGCTTCTTTTAAATCCAGCCTGGGATGCTATTCTTCATTTGCTGCTTATGCATGCAAAAACCTCCTTTAAAAGCAGCCACATAGAACATTTGCAAAGGGATTGAATCCATGGTTGTGCAAGTTCATGTTAAGCTGCTTCTCCCTTTTCCAAATAGGCAGCAACTTCAGAGAACAAATGGCAAATCAAGGAGGTCCCAGACTCAAGACGAGAAAAACAACAACTTCCTCCCACACCCCCAAAAACACAGCTT